>NC_081410.1:626737715-627937715 GCF_030272615.1 Cryptomeria japonica | reverse complement strand
GCTGAAGGAGGAATATTCTCCTCTTTAATAATTGAAGGTTTAGGTTGAGGTCTTTTAGGTTGAACAAGAGGAAAGGAAAGACCCTTCTCTCTATAAGAGGAATGAGGTGGAACTGCACCATATAAAGGAGGAATATTTGGTGTAGGAAGGAGACCAGGTCCATCATGAGGAGGTGGTATAGGTCTAACCTTAAGAGGAATGTTGTTGATCTTGTTAGGAGAAGGCATAGATACATCCATAGGAATAGGTTGAGGATCTTCCTTAGGAGGAAGAATAGTTCTATCCATTAGAGGAAGAACTTCATCTTCAAGAATGATAGGAATGTCAAGTGTTGGGGATCTAGGTTGACTAAAGGATAAAATCATATCTTTCTTCCATTTTTTATAAGATTGGAAAAGAGCATCACTCCTTGGTGGAAGAGATTGAAATGGTTTAGGCCAAAAGAAATCAATAGGAACACTAGGGCTTCTTTCGGATGGGTGAAATAAGATATGGTTCATGGTTATGATTTCTCCATTGTGGGGAAATTTCAAACACTTATGGATTTGAGAATCAATAGCCTTCATGGGAGATAACCAAGGATAGTCTAACTTCACACGGAATTGCTCAAAAGAAGGAATGATAATAAAATTGACATACATAGATTTAGTGTGAACTTCAATAGGAGGGGTGATAGAACCAATGGTAGGACAAGAGAATCCATCAAATAACTTCACAACCACATTAGAATCATCATATATTGGTTTATGCAATCGTGAGGTGAAAAGATACTCCTCAATGATAATGCTAACCATGCAAGAGGGATCAACAAGAGTACCATGATAAGGTATATCCTTAACCTTCACAACTATGTATAAAGGGCTATTGGGTTCTCTAATAGTATTAATAGGGTCAAATGTGATAGAAGGATCCTTAGGTGTCACTTGTTTCTCTACCATGTTCACCAAATTCGGAGCCATATAGGTGAATTCATTAGGAGAAAAAGAGGTATGTTCAGTCTCAATCACATTAGATGTATGAGAAGGCAAAGGATCAATGAAAATCTTAAGATTTTTGATTAGGAAGAGCTACTGATTTGTTTCCCTTATCATTCACACCCGCCACAGATATAGTATTATTATCAATCAAATCTTGAATCTTACTTTTCAATGCAAAACATTTCTTAGTATCATGACCAGGCTGATGATGAAATTGACAAAAGGAATTGTTATCAAAATAAGGGGATGCAAGCTTAGACGGATAAACTGGTTTTATAGGAGGAATTTTGATAACATTTCTTTGTAACAACTGAGACATAATACTATGTAAAGATTCATTCAAAGGAGTAAATTGCCTTTCTCTTTTGAAAAAATTAGAAATAGGAGGCGTACCTGTTGTAGCATTCACATTGTTGTTGTTGATTGCATCATTGAACTTGATGAAGCCTTTTGTTGGTTTGAACTTCACAAACGGTTGTTGAACACTCTCCCCCTTATCACTCAGAGTCATAGGAATAGATTGCTCCATTTGACTCACAACCAGTTGATAATTGTGGAGTATTGCGCACAACTGCAGAAAGGAAGTAAACTCAGACAAAAGAAGATTTTCCCTAATATCTTTTTGCAAATTAGAAATGAAAATTCTTTGAATATCATTATCAGGTACAAGAAAAGAAATTTGAGCACACAAATGCTTGTATCTGCCAATGAAATCAATCACTTTTTCTTTAACACCTTGTTGACAATGCATTAAATCAGTCAAAGTAATTTTAGGACCAATGTTGTTTTGAAATTGTTGATGAACGCATTTGCTAATTGTTAAAAAGAAGTGATAGAATAAGAAGGCAAAGAACAATGCTATTGTAAAGCCTTATCTCTTAAAGTTCTTGTAAACAATTTTGGAAGCAATTTTTGATCATAAGAAAAATCAGTACACAAGGTTTGAAATATTTTGACATGCATTAGAGGATCACCTTTTCTATTATAGAGTTCCAATTGAAGGACCTCAACATGATTAGGTGGCACAGATTTAACAATATCAAGAGAAAGTGGGCTCACAACATCAAACGTGGGTGCACTAAACTTGGATTGACTCATGGAAGCAATTTGTTATTGTAAGGAAGACACGGTTTGAGCAAGATTGTTAATGGTCACTTCGGTAGAAGAATTGATGTTAGACATGGTTGATTGAGAAGGTGGTGTTATGTTATTGAAGGAAGGCATTGATTGATAATAAGATGGTGGGACATTATGATAAGTAGGCATAGGTAATGATTGAGTAGGAAAACAAACACTTAAAGGAGGAATAAAATTGTTGAAAGAATTGCCCCCTTGTGTCACATTGATTGGTTGAGGGATAATAGGAAAGCTTATTGAAGACATAGATAAAGATATAAGATTAAATGAAGAAGAGGGATTTCCCCAATGACTAATTATTGTAGGAATGACATTTTGAGTTGAAGTAGCCATGATGTTTGAAGTAAAAGTAGGAACACTAGTCATAGGAGTAGTCAAAGGAATAGAAGGATTGACTTGTGTAGGAGGTTGTGAATAACCTAGGGTTTTAGCACAACTCTTTATAGGAATGACATTGGAATCGACAATATGAGAAATGCCATGCAATATATCAATTCCATTCTTATCACTTTGAATCATGCATTTAAGGCCTTCAATTAATGGAAGAGCTTCACTATTAGGGCATTCTTGGGATATCCATTGTTGAAAGTTATCAAATTGATTATCCAATTTTGAAAGTTGATCTATGGAAACTCTAGTCAAAGCTTCTTCTTCATCATAGGATTCATCAATGGGATAGATATGGACATGATTAGGATGGGAAGAATTAGCATTATCCTCATTAAAGAAGTTACCCAAATTAAGCTCCAACTCCTCGGTAATTAAACCTTGTGAAGCCTTAATTCTAATGCTTCGTCTAATGGGGATAGTATAGGTAGGACTAATAGTGGTAAAACTCGTGCAATAGAGGTAAATTTGAATTATGAATTTGAATTTAGAATTACGGGAACACAGTTTACAAAATTGAATAATGCAAAATTTGAGAAAATAATGATTAGACAATTTTGAACTTTGTTGAAAGGGGAAAATGACCCAATTTCCAAAAATATTAAATGAAAGGAAATTGAAATTTCAAAATTAGGGCCAAGGGGATACCACTTAATCTTAAAATTGACAAAATCAAATTTTTTAAAATCAAGGCAGATTATAATTAACCACTTAATTTTAAAAGTTTTCTTGAACTTTAAAATGTTGAATTTGGAAGGTATTTTTATTTTAGAGAGATAAAAAATCAACAAAATCAGCCAATCTTCTAGATTTAAGCTATTAAATATAGTCATAACAGTCTCCCAAAATTTCGAGGAAAAAGCTAAGGACCGTGTTGAAAGTGCACACGATCCGACCAACTTTTTTTGAAATTTTCAGGGATGAAAGCTACGATGATTTTAAAGCTAGCCCCCCAAAATTGGTGGATTTTATGATCTCTAGATAGACGAAATTAAGGTTTGAATGTGAAAATAGGACCCTATTAGGGTTTTGAAAAAAATGAGGAATTGAATTGCAAATTTGAAAAGGGTCAAACCTAATGGATAGGGACACCTTGAAAAATTCTTAGAAAGTTAATATTGATTGGAATTGATTGATATTTTACACAAAATCCAATTAAATTTGAAAATTAGGGTTTTAGGACCTAACCACTTAATTTTTCAAATTTTGAATTTTGAAAAAGGAGGGAAATTGAAAATTTGAATTTTAAGAAAGAGGATAATTCTGAAAATAGTCACAAATCTGAAAATTAAATGGAAATTCAATTTTTGCATAAATTCAATTTTATTTTTGAAAATTAGGGTTTTGACAATTAACCACTTAATTTTATGAATTTGATTTGCAAATTGAACAAGACAATGAAGAAATTGAATTTGACAAACAAAGCAATTTTCAGATTTAAAACAATAGCAAACAATTTTTACAAAGCACAAGTTCAATTTCATTTTTTTAAAAAACTAGGGTTTTGAATGAATTAACCACTAAGTTTGCAGAAAAATTAAACTTGTAAATGAAAAATATGCAATGATTTTCAGAATAAAGCATGCAAGACGTCGGGTTCACCAAAATGTAATGGGGTGAAAAGTGAATGATGGAGAGATCAAGGGGAAAGCTTTTCTTCCCACCAAGGAGAGATGAAAGTTTCACTGCGGATTTCCCTTCAATCACCTCACGCACATTAAATTTAAAAGAGGGGGGATAATTCACTAGATCCAATCTCTGAGGAGAGAGATTGAATACTAAATGAATTGATAATGATGTGAAATGACAAGTTAACTCCTCTTTTAGAATGAGTAATGGTTGACTTATGTATTTTGGGACTAAGTGTAAAAGTAGAAAAGAACTGATTATAACTCGAGATAGAAGTGTGGGATGAAGCTGTGCACTTGGATTTGGTTATAATATGTCGAGATGAAGTCTTCCTACGAATTTGAGGAAAAGTTGTTGGGACCATGATGAAAGTGCACACAACCCTCCGAAAAATTCATGAAATGAAAAGGGTTTTTTCACCTCTGCAAATGGAGTTCAAATATGCAAATACAACTGCACACTTGCAACCTACACACAAAAAAGAGAGGAAATGGGGTTGGGATTGGGGGTTTGCCTTTAGGTCAAACCCCAGTTTTGGAATTAACCAAATGATGAAAGAAAGTACTTGCAAGTAAATCTAAATGAAAGATTGAAATGTAATTCACCTCAAGGGAGGTTGTGATAGAAATGTAGGAAGATTTGCTTGTATGGAATTGAATGTTGAAAGGGATCTCCTCTTCAATGGTTGAATCCTTGACTTGAATGAAACACCTAGCCTTGAAGGGAGACTTGAGAATGTTCAACGCTCGAAAGGAATGCTTGAATGCTCTTGAATGCTTGCATGTATGATCTCATGTATTCAAACTTATGCAAATGGGAGGGCAAGTGAGACATATATATTCATCAATTAGGGTTAATTGGGCTAATTGTTTCATCATAGGCCGACACAGGGGAGGTCTTCCCGTTGGAAATGCAAAGTTCAATGCACAGTTTGAATGAAGGGGCCCCAAGATAGGACAGGGATAGGGGTGCCACACCCCTGTCCTTCCCTTAACTTAGGACAGGAAGTAGGTTCAGGCAATGTAGAAGGCAGAAAAAGGTGCAATTTTCAGGGATGAGCAAGTCTTAGGTCTCCGATCAGACTTGGGGATTCGATTCGCCAATGTGAGGACCCTAATGTGGTAAAAAGTTGCAAGGGTCACAATTTTATGACACTACATTATTGTATCTTCTACTAACTTTTCTTATCTATGTTTTGTTGGAGATACATTAGAATAATAAAAAAATATGAAAACTCTATAGGTGATTCCATGCATGTTTGATTAATTTTTGAGTGAATTAATATTATTAAAATAATTTATAATTAGAATTTCTTGAATTATATTTCAAAACAAGTAGAAATGTGGAGCTTACTCTAGTAATTTTAATCCATTCCTGAATGAGGAGCTTGAAACAACGAGTTACTGCCAAATCTTAATCATTAATTGCACTAGTCACTAGCACATTACCTTGACTCAACTTAGTCATTGTAATTGATACCTTTAACAGGTATAATTGATTATCATAAGCATTAATGGACACATAAAAATTGATATTTCTATGCGAACAATCTATTAAATTCCTAAAAAGTGCATCGTCAAAATCACTCCCACCTAGGGAATTATCAAAATGATGAGCTAAGACTTTAAGTTTCTCTATCTTGAAGGTGCCAACATAAACTTACATCTAGCATGTATACTATCAACAAATACAATATTTTGGAGATCAATTTTTTTATAAATACCTAAAGACGAGAAAATGTGATAAAAGAGAAATAACAACAAGATAATGCAAGTGCATGATCTAGCTTTACCCCAAATCGAACGCTTCTTTCTTTTTGATTGAGCTTTAAGTAGAGTGAATCATAGGTCCACTTAATGTGCTCTTGACTATTATGTAAAATGATGTGGATTGCTCAATATGTAAACCAACACAACCTTGGCATAGTTCAAATATAATAATGACCAAATACTACCATGTACTTAATAGCAAACAACTTCATGAAAATGAAGGATGAAGGGTTCAATTTATAGATTCATGATAAGAGGGGTTGAAGGACAAGATCTTGCCAAAAGATTGAGGTCTCATATTAGAGTGATTGTATCAAGAAAGAGGAAGTGGACAAGTGTCGTGAGAAGGTTTGTTGAAAAGGGAACTTAATGATGGAGATTGGTTAATAACAAGGAAGATTGTGATAGGATTTCAAAAAATGGCAAGATTTAACTTTTACCTATTTTGAGGAAGGTGGAAATTTAATAATGGATTTTGTTGAGAAGAGGGAGATGGCCACATCCAAATTAAAGCTAAAAGAATATATTTATCTATATTGGTTTTATGGAGAGTGATGTGAAGAATTATAATAGTAATGTGTAAGCTTGCACATGTGAAGGGGGCAGACACATGACAAATGATGACAACTTTTGGGAGTTGGAGGAATATATAATTAGGGAAAGGCTAATGAGAATTTAACAAATGGTTAATTAATTAATCAATTAATAGGATTTAGAAGAAATTGTAAGTGGGGGCTAAGGTTAAATTGATCAAATTGACTAACTTTTAAAAGAAAATAGAGGGATATAATTAATTAAATAAAACTTAATTAATTATGGGAATAACAAATAAATAATTGATTAAATGATTAAATTAATTAATTAATTAATTAAGGGAATTTAATAATTATGGTGACTAATAATTAAATATTAAATTTAATTAGTTATATTATGTGGTCAAATTTGAGTGTCTAGAATACCATAGGTCAGAGTTATAATTGTAGTCTCATGTAATAGACAAAGTGGATTTAGGTTGACCATAGAAGTGGCATCTAGAACTACCATAAGCTCAATATTTTTGCAATACACTAGTATTCCAATACAATAATTCATAAACTCCACCTTCACATTGTCCTTGGCAACGTGCTTGAGATTCCCAATGATATCTATCAAAATTACAATTTAAAAACTACCCTCATGCACCCAAATCCAGGGAATTCACTTCCAAGCCAACCTTAACAAGCACTCAAGTTGCTAAATATTACCCCAAAATCCACTCGACATGATGAAAAATACCCAAAATCATAGGGATTTGTTCAACCATTTGACTTATGTAGTAGGGAATCCTTTTTGGTAAAAATAAGTTCTTGGTCGTATTGTCAACCAAGAGCCATAGTTGTCTAAAACCCTTGGTCATAGTTATGAAGAAACCTAACTAATTTATAACACCTAGGCATTTAAGACCTCAATGTTAGAGTGAATAATGTCTTATACCTAGTAAATTCCTAGTGTGGACTTATTCACATGTTAAGTTAAAACTTAGGCCTAAGTGTTATTTCTAGAAGTCTTAGTTGTCTAGATAATATATTATCCATATCTTTTTAATTTTTATTTACTTCTTGTCCTAGGTAATTTAATATTTGTGTTATACCAATTATTTATATTATATCACACCTTGCCTATATAAGCAAGGCTCTTATATATTTATAACATATCTCATATCTTCAGTCCATTAATGGGCCTCTTCAGGTTAGTCCAGAAGCAAGGGTGACTAAAATGGTTGATTGGCAAACAATAGAGGTTGGTTGGATCAAAGTGAATTTTGAGGGTGCGTTAAAGGTGATCTAGGCCCTTCTGGCGTAGGATGGGTGGCTTGAGATTAGAAGGGTGATCTAGTGGCATTTGGGGCAAAAAGGTTGGCAAATGGTACAAATAATGAGGCAGAGGCTCTGGCTGCTTTGGGGGGTATCTGATTGGCCAAAAAATTGGCGGTTGATTTTTTGCACCTATAAGGTGACTCACAAATTATTATTAATGCTATTTCCAAGGGTGAAGACCCCTCTTGGAAATTAAATAAAATTATTCAAGTCATACGAGGGGAGCTGGCAAACTTTAAAAAAATTGCATCTCACAAGTTTGGCGAGAAGGCAACAACATTGTTGATATTCTTTCAAAAGTGGGAGTATCATTGGAAGGGGTGGGTAGCAAAGAAATGTACGAAGACTACCAGGATATGAGTTGGGTGTCAGGGGATAGGTATGACATCATGTGTGAGTAATTAAGGTTGACATGATAGGGGAGATGGTTGGGAGTTTTAAGGTTTTCTTACCAACTCTATTTTTTCATCAAAATTGTTAATTGTGAGCAATGAGGAAGGTGGGTGCTGAAATATGGAAGCTAATTTTTCTTTGCATTCCACAAAGCAACAACTTGCCCTCTTGAGAAATATCTTGGGGGTGTGTTCAAATTTAATGATCCAATATTCATGCAGTTTTTGGATGTGATCTTTGGTGAGGAATATTTGATGTCTAAATTTCATTATCGAACAAATGTGGATTTGGTGTCAATGCTCGTTGCATGGGGGATAGAATTGGGTTTGAAATAGGACCTATTATGGCTGGTAAAAGCTTGTGTTTTGGAGAAACTTACTTGCAGACTCATGTCCATTCTAGCAAGAGTGGAGGTGGGCAAGGGCGTGCACCTACGATTTGACAAGGGGATTCTTCCAGAGGGGGTGATACAGAGTTCCTTCCATTCATTCTTTGGAATGATGGCTCGGATCAGCAGGATCAAAAGGAGGAATCTTGGGTTAGTTGGGAGATGCTAAAAGATTATGTTCGAGAATGAGAGGTGGAGTTGTGTATGGCAAGAAAGGCCAAGAGACAGAGGAAGGACAAAGGTATGCATTTTGGTCCAGGAAATTATTGGGAGAATGGTCCTGGGAAAAGAAAGAAGGCATGGGTTGGTCAATCTCTTGGTGTTTGCAGGTATGGAGACCTATCAATTTTGTTTTGAAAATAGTTTCTTTGTATGTAGGGTGTCAATGTTAATGGCTTGTTTTAATATCTGTTAAGGTTGGACTGTAAGGTGTTGTTTTTAGCATAAACTCTTCAAACTCTGATAGGGTTTGGTATTCGGGAGTAGTGGATGGTAGGTTTACAGGGCAGGCCCCCAATTTGGTATGATATTTACAGACTTATAATTAATAAAAATACATATTGTAGTCACATAAATCTGTCCACTTTAATTAAATGAATATTTGTTATTTATTTGATTAAAAATCCACTAGCCATCAGTTAATTAAATTAATATTTAATTAATTCATCTTCAAATTATTCTCCTATTAATTAAATAAATTATTGAATTTATTTTAATTAATTCATTAAACCAATTTCAAATCAATTAAATGAATAAATTCTATTTATTTCATTTAATCCCCTTTCCTCTTTTAAATAAATTAAATAAAACATTTATTTAAATCATTTATTCCCCCCCACTTGCATTTTCCTACAAATGCAACTTGCACCTATTTATTGAAATAAATGGATTTTATTTTAATAAAAATCTTATTTTCCGTCACCCACCAAATCCACTTGCACTCCTAAAACCCTCTTCTAGATTCTTCTAAGCCCTCCCTAATTAACCTAATCCATCCCCTAAATATTGTCACATTCCTAAGCAACTTGGAGTCACTTCTCAAAGACTTCAAAGTCTTTGGAAAGCATTTAATGCTTTGTGTGTTCAACAATTTAACCTCTAAAGTCTTCTAAACCACTTATGGCTCTTACATGACCATTTATGGTTAACCCCTAACTCAACCATCATGTGACTCATGTGTCTCCTCAAGCATTTATTGCTTTGACCATGGTTATCCCTTTTACCTTTGCACAAGAGTTTATCCATTGGATAAAAGCTTTATTCTTTGAATAAAGAATTTATTCACTCAACCCAACCTTGACCTTAACTCCCAAGTTAACCTTCAGGTCATCTCAAGCATTTAATGCTTATTCCCTCTCCTCTCAACCTATCTCATATTGACACTTGTCATCCTGGGATTGAGTTGAAAGCCCTCACATGGATTGAATATCATTCAATCCTGACCCTTGTTGAGATTACTCAATCTCAACCATCCATTGCTCCATTTTCCCTATAAATAGAGCCCATTTCTTCATAATCCAGATCCTGAAAACTTGTATGCATCTAAGTTATAGAGAATTTTAGAGAGCATTTAGCATATCTTACTCATATTAACTCTTTTGGATTAAAATCAACACTAGATTAGATAATAATCCCATTTCTAGCTTATTCATACTTGCATAGCATTTAGAATAATCATCTACAATCTTGAACCTCCATAAGCATCCATAGTGCAAAAAGCTGCTGAGAGCTACATTAATTTGGAACTTGGAGAGGAGAGGAACAAAGGAGAAGGAGCTAAGAACATGTTAGAAGGCATTTGGAGATGCCTTGTGATATTTGTTTCCTTAGTTAAATATGTTAGCATGTTCTTAGTATCTCTTTTGATATGCCTGCTTAGATTAATTTTTGGTTGAATAACATTAACTTTGATCATTGTTTCTTATTGTTTTTGTGTGTTATACGACCATAGGTTTTAGTCTGACATTGTGTATTTTGCAGAGCATCATTTAGTGAGCCTGACATGAATCCAACAAACAACAACATTTTTTATTTTTACAAAACTAACTTTTTGACTGTTTAGCTTGACACATAGGTCGCGCTTTGGCGCTTTTGTTCACTCTTTAGCGCTATTGTCATTTAGTAGTCTAGCGATCTTGTTTCTATAATAGCGCTATTGTCCAAAGATTAGCGCTTTTGTCCATAGTCTAGCACTTTTGTATTTTTATTAGTGCTTTTGTTTCAGTTTTAGCGCTTTTGCCCTTCTGCATTAATATCCTACTTTAGTGCTTTTGTCCATACTTTAGCGCGTTTGTGTTAAGTAGCGCTTCTGTTTTCACACAGAGTAGCGCTATTGTAACAAAACGTTGTAAAAAAGGCCATGTAACCGATAAAATAAATTTTCTTAGGCTTGTGGAAGCCCACCATATGGTCGGATTTTACTAACCTTTTGCTTCATGTGCAGGTTTTAAACTAACCCCGTTTGTTACTTAAAATAAAAAAACTTTCATTTGGTGCTCTAAAACTCAACAACACAAAATTTCATTTCTTGCAAGTTAGGATTCCAATTTTCATTTGGTGCTCTAAAACTCAACAACACAAATTTCATTCCTTGCAAGTTAGGATCCATTTTGTTTTGGTGCTCTAAAAATCAACAACTTCAAATTTGCTTTCATTGCAAGTTAGAATACACTCTATTTTGGTGCTTAAAACAAGACAAGGCAAATCTCATTTCTTGCATCAAATTTAAAGGGAACTCACAATCCACACTTCAATTTTTGGGCAAATAAAAAGAATAATCAATTTGTCTTATTTTACAAGCAGTTTACTTCATGCATACGTGTTTCAATTTCAGTTGACCAGGATTTCAGATTCTAGTTTACTCAAACATATTGCCTTTGAAGTTAAAAAGAACATCATGGTTGTTGGAGCAACATCTTCAATTAGATAGAAAATCATTTGTATTGACAAGTTAAAAAGAACAAGTGTATTTTGTGTTTGGCACACTTGTGCAAAAGAGTTTGTCGAGTGGTCCTACTTCCAACACACACTATCCTCTCTCTTGGCTCTCGTGGTCCTAGGTGCAAGAGAAAAGTGTTAGTAACACTCAAGTTTTATCTTTTTAAGAGAGGCCTGCCAAGAGACACATCACTCTGGGAATGACCTCATGCGGTAAATCCTTCGAGCCACTATAGAAATCAGGTGAGAGCAAAAGCTGTAGCCTTGGGTATAGCTGTTCCTATAGTGTAACTTGCCGAAAGGACAAATGGCCCCACCACAAGTTACAAGGCTCTTAAGTGAGTCACTGCAGAATGAACTTATGTCCAAAGACATCAAAAATTACTAAACACCTTTAAGTAGTAGCCCGCCTGTCCTATTGATTGAGGATATTTGTGATAAATTTAGTGCAAGAGCATAGATGGTTTTGCTCCCAAGATACTCACCATACATATTTCCTTGAGTAGAAACATAGCTTTTTTAAAAGTCACTTGTGGCTTGATGAAAGTGATGACTCCCCAATCATAGGGATCATCTATTTGTTATGCTCATGCAAGACTCAGTATATCACATCCTTACCTGCCACGACGGGATTCATAAGGTATGTAGTACCAAAGCTGAAGAAATATCAAGATGTGGGCTGAAATTATCGCAACTGGCCATTTGACCTTAGGGATAAAAAGTGTTTGAAGTGTTTTCGTTTTTGAGTCAAGACCAGTGCAAATTGAGCCGACTTCAGGCTTTGGAAAAAATACCTAAAATACATTTAAAGGAAAGGGTCATAAAAGTTTAAAAGATTGGGTTGATCTAGACCCATACTTATTGGTGCCTTTTGAGGCAACATTCTTGTGTTTGTGTGCTTGCTTTGTTTTCTTGTCAAAGAAACATCAAAAATCAGTTCCAAAAACAAAGTATTCATCCAACATAAACATTTTTCAAAAAAAAAAAGAGCAATAACAAAAAGTATCAAACTATATGACCATTCTTCACATCTCGAGAAAGAAGAATCTTCATCAACACATCAACTTGAAAAGAAGACCATTGAGATCAAAGTCTTTAATCAAAAGGAGGAAATTATTCTATCTTAATAGACAAATCTTTGTCTCTAATAGAGCTTTTCTACGTCACACGCGTCTCTATCTTCAAGGGAAATCAAACGAATTTGATCAAGAGTCATTGAACTGCAAAGCTTTTATGCAATATAGAGCTTTAAGTTATCACAAAAACAAAGGAGGCAAGATCAACCCTGACTTCTTTCCAGACATTTGTATCACATACAACGTAGCTCGATAAGAACCACCAACCCCTGAGAGGGAAGAAGAAGAGTTTGTTGCTTACGTAACACAAAGTTTCTATTGAATTTAAACATTTCATCCATACCCCATTCACACATCATCAATCCATTTCAACTCTCAAAACATCAAGAGGTTATTATCCTAAGTTCTTTTCAAATATTGCTTGAATCAAACACAAAACATCACTTTTAGAGTGTCTCGACATCTAGGATAAACTCATCCTAAAGAGGCGTTTCTACGTAGGTTAAAACTAGTCTTTGAGTGAATCCTCTCATTACTAGGTAGTTGGATCTGTAACACATCTCAGATTCCTCTACACCTTATCAACTCAAAACTTTGTCAAACCAACACAACAAGCAATTTAAGAAAGAAATTTGATAATATCTACCTTTAGTGCTATAGATTCATATGCAAAACACCCCACCAAACATAAATCTCTCATTTCATCAACAACTCATCATCATTTTCACCCAACTTCAACAAAAACTTGTGAACAAAATGGCTCATACTAGATCAAGAACTAGACAAATGGAAATTGAGGAAGAAGAGGAGGAAAACATCAATAAATTCCAAGAAGCCCTTGGAGGAAACATCAATGATGAAAATCCAAGTACTCCTACTCCTGCGGCAATAGAAAGGGCACAACACAACCCTCTCTTTAACAGACTTTTTGATGAAATACTAAGGAGCAATGCTGATGCTCACTTTTTGAGACTTGCTCAAGAGGGAGCCAAACTACCTTCTGACTTTGATGTTGCACAACTAAGACAAGAATCAGAACGCCAAAGTCATAATGAGGATGAAAGAGGACAAGATCCCATCAGATACAACCTTCATAAAGGTAATCCACCACCACCTCCTCCTCCAAATAACATAGACATGTTGCGGCAACAAGTCAAAAATCTCACCGAACAACTTCATAGTGGCGTGCAAACTAATCAGTTTTCACTCAATGACATTTGTCCCTATCCCTTTGATAGGAATCTTCATACGCCACCTTTTCCACGAGGGTTCGAAACACCCAAGTTTGAAAAATATAGAGGAAAAGGAGATCCTCGTGATCATGTTCGAGAATTCCATTCAGCTTGCCTCGAAGTGGCATACGAAGATATGTACTTAATGCACCTTTTTCCCCAAAGCTTGGGAGGAACAACCACATCATGGTTTTCCCGATTACCAGGTGGCATTAGGACATTTGAAGAACTCATCCAGAAGTTCCTAAAACATTACTCACACAACATTGAATGTGATATCACCATGGCTGATCTATGTAACACTAAACAAAAACCAGGTGAACTATTTTCAGTCTTTCTGCAACGATGGCGTCAAATGTCTAGCAAACGTTCTCTTCAGTTACCTAAACAAGAACTAGTGGAAATATTTATTTCCAACTTAAATGATGAAATGGAATTTCACTTAGATGTCAAAGACACAGACTCTTTCAATGACATGATCACCAAAGGTTTAAAATGTGAACGGGCTCTCATAAAAAAAGGGCTTATCAAGATATATAATGAACCAAAGGATGGCCCTCGCCCGTGCTTCAATAGTGACAAGCCTAGCTTCTGGAACAAAAACAAAAATATCATCAACGACAGGGTTGTGGATGCAAGAACTATCAAAAGTGCACAACCTGTGGTCTGATTTGCAGGACAAAACCCCCAACCTAAGAATAACATAGTTGCTCCTCCAAATCAAGGTCGCACCACAAATCAAGATGAACCCATACAGCGTCAACAAAATTTCAAACCAAAATGAACATACACTCCCTTAGGGGAACCCATCGAAACAATGTTACGTCAATTGGTTTCTCAAAATCTGGTGACCTTACCCAAAACATCAAATTATGAACCTCAAGTAAAACCTTCATGGTGGAGAGATACTGAACATTGTGATTTCCATCAAGGGAAAGGACATAAGACAAGCAATTGTCATAGATTGAAATATCTTATTCAGGATCTTATTGATGGAGGTGAAATCAAGATCAAAGGACATGACCCAAAGACAACAAACAATGATCATCTCATGTTTAAAAATCCACTTCCATCACAAGATTAAAGGGGTCCTTCCACTTTAGGGCGAAACATAGATACCACCAATTATACGCAAGCCACGTATAATTACACTGTGAATCACCTATACGATGCCGATGAACAAATCACAACTATTACCATAAAAAATCCCAGCTCCACTTGCAATGTTGTTACACATTGCGGCAAGATTACCATAAAAGAAGCTCCACAAGGCACCCCATCTATCCCAAAGCAATATAACCTTGTGGACCAATTAGACAAAATGCCCACATTGATATCTATCTTAGAGCTATTGCGCCTATCTCCATCCCATAAAACAATCTTGGATCAAGCTCTCCAAGAGGCGTCAGTCCCCACAAACCTAAACACAGATCGGTTCCAAGCTATGGTCAGAAACCTAAGATCATCACCTTGTCTCACTTTTTCTGAAAGTGACAACTCATCCTTCCAGCAACCTCATAACTCCTCACTCCACATTGAAGGGTTTATCGACCAACATAGGATCAAGTGAGTCTTGATCAATAATGGAGCAGGCCTGAATATCTGTACACTACAATTAGTCACAGCTTTGGGATATGCAATTGAATCAATGGATCCCTGCAAGAAGATCACAATCAAAGCCTATGATGATGCAGAGAGTTCATCCAAAGGAGCTGTGGTGCTACCAATCCGAGTGGGCCCTATGGTGAAGCACATCATCTGTCAAGTTTTGGACCTTACTCTGCCATACAATTTATTATTAGGAAGACCCTAGATACATGCCATGCAAGCCGTTCCCTCCACCTACCATCAGTGTATCAAGTTCCCACATAATGGTGTAGAAATCATAATCCTGGGTGATGCAAACCCCTTTGCATATTGTCATAATATAAGTCATCAACCAGAGATTACCATGCCCAACAATAGAGAATCCATCTCATCCACATCATATGTAAGTCCAACCTCTCTTTCCAGTTCAAACACCACTATACCCAAGCAAGAGAAGCTCAAGATGAAAATAGTAGAGGAAGGTCCTGGAGAATACAATTTGAGTCAACTCTTTTGTGTGGGACAAATGCCTACTTCTCCTAGAAATCACGATAAACCTCAACAGTTACTTCAAAAGCCACTGGTCAAACCAGCATGTACTTTGCCACCATTCATCCTTGGAAAGAGTCAAGAAGAAGAGACCTGAGATGAGGACTTAGCAGAATGGATCTATAAAGATCCCATCACCACCGATATTCTGCAAGCTAAGCTTCCTACAGATTAGTATGGCAAAGGCCTTCTCATTATGCAAAGAATAGGTTATGATGGTCAAAGTGCTTTGGGACCTTGCAAGCAAGGATGACATGAACCGCTGCAGCCGGAATTAAAGCCTAAGGATAATACAGGCTTAGGCTTTCAAAAGGAGATCCTTCCTAAGCTCAGATTCAAAGGAAAACCCAACCAACCTCTATATCAACCTAGTACAAAGAGGTCACCTTTGATTATAAAAGCATCATCAAACACCATGGCAATTGCCCCATCGAGGCTAAAAATCCTAGCAAAACCATCCACAACACCAATCATCCCACCAAACAAACTGGTAACCCCATCAACAGCAACAATAATATCAATAACACCATTAGAAATATCAACTGTATTAGAACCCATAGCAGTATCGACCACACCGGTAATTCCAGTAGAAGCAGCAGAGTCAACACTACCGATACTCCCTGTATCGGATTCATTGATCCCCATTATCCTTCCTACAACACCAATCACTTCATCTACAAAGATACATCAACCAATCACACCTGCAGTGTTTAACTCAAAGGATATCCCAGTATGGTATAGTAATCGGTTACTCAAAAGTGACTCAAAGACTGACTCGCATGAGTGGGAATTTGATTCCGTATAGCTTAATACTTCAGATGAGGAAGACACATCACCACCTCCACCCCACAAAGACATCCCTCTTTATGGAGAAGAATAGATAAAGATCTCTTGGGTTCCTGAATTGGAAACTTCTTCCACAGACCCTAGGCTACATCCTACGCCCGATTCTGATAGGGAGAGTACCATCAACAACTTTGACCATAATGCCTTAACCCTCACTGACACGTCTAACAAACTTAACTTAATCGATGAGGTAATGCCCATTATCCATCCTGAACTCATCGAATGAAACCAGCCTAATCCCCCATGCCTTGACCACTTCCAAAATGATGAGGCAATCATTGAATTTTTGGAATTACGGGATAACATACCAAGAGGGGATCACAAAGCTGGATTCACCATAGAACTTAATAGTGCAACATACTTTGGGGTGGATGCCAAACCTTTTAGCTGCAAAAATATAACAATAAAACATGGATCTTCCAATGAAAACCACACTGTGGCACTGTTTGATCCCGTAAAAGTAAAAAGAAAGAGCGTATCCAATGGTGAAAACCTCCCCGAGGTGCTTGAGGATGAAAGGTTTGACATTCTCCCCTCTAGTACACAATAGGAACAATCAACAATTCTCATTGAAGAGACAAAAGAATACAACGTGGGGACTCCTAAAACACCTCACCACATACATCTGGCATCTCTTTTAACTCAAGAGGAACAACCTAAGTTTGTTAAATTCTTCCAGAAGCGCCAAATTAACTTTGCATGGTCATATGCAGACATGCCTGGTCTTGATCCGGATTTAGTCATGCATCACCTCACAGTAGTAGAAGGAGCCAAGCCTGTCAAGCAGAAGCTTTGCAAGATGCATCCTCAGATTGCAGTACTAGTCAAAGTAGAACTTAAGAAACTACTAGATGTTGGTTTTATTAGACCAATTGATTATGCAGATTGGATATCCAATATTGTGCCTGTCGGCAAACCAAATGGGGGCATCCATATCTATATTTACTTTAGAGATCCGAACAAGGCATGTCCTAAAGATGACTTCCCCCTACCAAATATCAACATCATAGTAGACCTAACAGCAAGACATGCCATGCTTTCACTCATGGATGGTTTTTCAGGATATAATCAGATAAAGATCACACCAAAGGATCAACATAAGACAACCTTCACATGCCCATGGGGCACATACTGCTAGAATGTAACGCCTTTCGGTCTGAAGAATGCAGGAGCGACCTATCAACGAGCAATGACCACTATCTTCCATGATATGATGCATACCATAATGGAAGATTATGTTGATGAATTACTGAAGGTCATCTGGATATATTAGAGAAAATATTTGATATAGACTGGAACAATATCATGTTTGACTCAACCCAAAGAAATGTGTCTTTGGAGTAACTTCAGGGAAGCTTCTAGGATACATTGTCTCAAGCAAAGGCATCGAGGTTGACCTTGCAAAGGTCAAAGCAATCATGGACATGCCACCACCAAAGAACATCAGTCAGCTAAGGACACTACAAGGGTGGCTTCAATCCATCCGAAGATTCATTGCACAACTGGCAGATAAGTGTCACCCCTTTACACACCTATTACACAAGAACATCCACTTTCAATGGGATACCAGATGCCAACAAGCATTCCAAATGCTTAAAGACTATCTCATGAATACACCATTGTTGATCCCACCAGATCTGAGTAAGCCTCTACTACTCTATATATCAACAACAAATACAACATTGGGTGTACTATTGGCACAACACAATTCAGAAGGGAAAGAGTGTGTTGTTTACTACATCTCTCGCACACTGGTTGACTATGAACTCAATTACACACCTATTGAGTGAGCTTGCCTAGCAGTAATCTTGGCAGCCACCAAACTAAGGCACTATCTATTGACACATAAAGTATAGCTAATTGCAAAGATTGATCCACTCAAATACTTACTCAACAAAGCAGCATTGACGGGTCGCTTAGCCAAGTGGGTCATGGTTCTCAGTGAATTTGACATCGAGTATGTAGACCGTAAGGCTATCAAGGGTCAAGTTATTGCAGATCAGTTGGCTGATGCACCACTCATAGGCGATCATCCTCTCATTTCCAATTTTCCAGATGAGGAGATATTCATGATCACAACAACACAACCATGGAAGCTATACTTTGATGGTTCATACACTAGGCATGGCTTGGGGGCAGGTATTCTATTTATCACACCTCAAGGTGACAGCATCTCGAAGTCTTACAGGCTCACATCTCCATGCACAAAAAACATAGTTGAATATGAGGCCTTGATCACAGGACTCAGAATAGCCATACAATGGAAGTTACAAGAATTACAAGTATATGGTGACTCCCAACTGGTCATTTGACAAGCAACAGATGAAAATCAGACCAAGGATGACAAAATCATGCTGTACAAACAAATGGTGGACAAATTAAAGGCATCATTCACTACTATCACCTTTGAGAAGATACCTAGAGATCAGAATCGAGCTGCTGACACTATGGCTACCATCACATCTCTCCTAGATCTTCCACAGAATTCAACATGCTATGAGTTTTTGGTTGAACAACTTTGGATTCCCGCTTATGATATCCCTGAATCTAAGATGATATGTCACCTTGTTAGTTCCAAATCCCCATGGTATGGTGAGTTCTACACCTACCTCCATGATCACACACTTCCTCTTGATCAATCGAATAACCAACATAAAACCTTTATTCGCCAAACCGCTCAATATACCATTATTGCTAAAACCCTATACCGACACAATCTTGATGGTACTCTCCTTCGATGTCTGGAACATGATGAGATAACAAAGGCCTTGGAAGAGGTACATGAAGGAATTTGTGGAACTCATGCAAGTGGTCCATCACTAGCCAAGAAACTCATGTGAACTGGATACTATTGGCCATCCATGGAAAAAAACTCCTACTACTTTGTTAGAAAGTGCAAGAAATGCCAAGTTCATGGAGACCTGATATATGCACCAACATTGGAATTGCAACCAATCACAACACCATGGTCTTTTTGTCAATGGGGACTTGACCTTGTGGGTAAAATCCATCCATCTTCATCCAACGACCACAAATTCATTATTACTACCACCGAATACTTCACAAAGTGGATCAAAGCTGTTCCACTTACCCAAGTCACCGGCAAGTAGATTGCCTCATTCATCCTTAATTACATCATCTGCCGGTATGGTGTACCCATGTCCATCATCACAGATAATGGTCTTCCTTTCAAAAATTAGGATGTCCGTGAACTTTGTGAGAAGTTTCACATCCAACACCGCTTTTCCACTCCCTATTACCCACAAGGAAATGGTCAGGCCGAAGCATCCAACAATAACATATTAAGAATCCTCAAGAAAACAGTCAATGATGTCGATCGTGATTGACATGTTCAGTTAAATCCAGCACTATGGGCGTATCAAACTAGCATTCGAACCCCTACAGGCGCAACCCCTTACTCATTGGTCTATGGAGCAGAAGCTATCTTACCTATTGAGGTTGAGATACCATCACTACGAGTGTCCCTGCATAATCTGATAGATGATGAAGCATACAGAGTATCACATCTTCAGGACTTAGAGCTACTTGATGAGAAATGACAAGCTGCATACAATCACCTCAAAGCCTATCAGTAGCGCATGAGCAGAAGCTACAATCACCAAGTTAGACCTCGTACATTAGAGGTAGGTGATCTCATTCTTCGAGAAAATCCTCGTAACCAACCAAATAGAGAACATCAGGGAAAGTTTGAATCAAACTGGCTGGGTCCATATGTTATCACTGGTGTATTTGGGTCTGGGGCATATCAATTGGCTACTTCAGAAGGAGAACCGCTAGCAGATCCAATCAACAGCATGCACCTCAAACAATTTTATACCTAAAAGCTGTACAAAGCATCAGGCTCCCATACATACAGGAAAAAACACCATAAATATTTAGAAAAATGTCCTAAAGAAATACAAAAACGTCAAAATAATAAAGAAAGATCATGCATCCAAACGGTGAACAACCACTCCGGTGGCACCTTGGGTAAGTGCGATGGTGAAAACCTGGCAAACATTGGCCACTCATAAAGGCTATGGCTCCATTGTCTTTTAGAATTATTGTGATCACATTCATTACATCCACACATCCATCAGTCAAAACCATGGCTTGTTATTGATTTACAATCACAGATAGTACTTCATGCGTCTTGCATCCCGCTTTTTCATAGTCCTATCTAAACTAGGGGCAATGCCCTTAACCTATTGATGGAAGTGGATTCTACATTACTTGTGATCCGTTGGGTTCTTCATTTGAAATTGTCTCACAAAATCCAAAAACATTCAAAATAATCGTCAAAATACCAAGAACATTCAAAATCACAAAAATCCAAAAAACATAAGAAAAAACATCAAAACTCAAACAAAAAAACATGGTAACGCATTGTACATACTCATCTGAGCAGATACCAAAACAAACATTGTGAAATACTCAAAATGATGACCACTTATCCAATCAACCAAACAATCAAACATCAAACACGCAAACTGTCTTAACAAGGATGCATCCTTCCTTACCAAAACAAAGACAAGATGACATTTTCTTTGACAAGAAAATTCTGTTTAAGCTATCAAAATACTTGATTGATTTGTAGGTTATTCATTTGTTTATATATATTAGGTTCCTACAACATTGTTTATGTATCTTCTATGAATTATTCCGATGAAGTTCTGGGGCATGTACTAATGGTGTCTATGTGGGAAGTTCACTAAGTTACATGATCTTATGTGAAATATAGTCATAGATCACTACGGCTTGCTGACTACAGCGTATACCTCGACCATATGAGCATGAACCATTATGGAGGGTCCATATTCTTTATTCTTTATATATGTTGTTTGCTTGCAGGTACAATGCTCCATCCTTGGTTCCTACTGCCTCATCCACACTCGATAATTGGTTCATCTCTTATTACGGTATGAACTTGTCTCAGGATATGATCGGCAAAATATCAAGGAGGACGTTCCAAGTCATGCATGAAAGGAGATAATCCTTGTCTGTTCCGCAAGCAATACTTAGGTCAACTTGATCCATTATATCACGTTGCTTGTATTAACTTGCTATATCAAAATCCATGTAAGGAATACTCAAGTAATCTTGAATCATTATGTCAAGTTGCTTATACTTTTCTTACAACATTTCAAAGCTCAATGATGAAAATAAAGCACTATGGATCGTCATTTCATCTCATCTGTTTATGTTGCATTCCGTTGCATATCGCCCATCCATTTACTCATTCATTCTTCATATGCATAGTTATGTGTGCAAGTGTGAACAAAGTTACTATGAGATGTTATGTGGAAATTGAGTTGGTCTTGGATACAATCATGACAGAGTCCTCTCATACATCATCACTGCATCATGCAAAGTCTAAAACGACCTTGCAATCATTTATCATAATCACATCCTCATCCTTGCATTTAATTGCATTAGCATCAAGTGCATTTCATGTAGTTGCATTTAAAATCCATATAGTTCATTATCATTTAAATAAATCTTGACATTTTAGGTTCATTTTTTATATCACCCTTAATTGCATTAATTATCATTATTAACCATTATTATGCATTCATTTAATGTCAGATACCAATCATCATTTATCATCATTTAAATACATGTACCCTGCATTTGTTTAGATTTCCATCGTTGCATACATTTATTTATCTATCCATTAGTTAACTACATTTGTTTATCCATTTAGTATATTCTTAAAACTCATTCATTTCATTTCAGATTGATTAAAATGCATTCATTCTCCTTTTTAAAAATTGCATTATCATTTTACTTCATCATATTTTGACATTTAGAATCATAATAAAACCATTTGCCTCACACATTGGTTCATACATTATACATATACATTCATTTAGAAATCATCATTTAAACATTTGTATTTTACATTTGTTTATCCATGTTACATTCATTTTTAAACATCTAGATGCATATACATAAATAAATCATTCATTCAACACATTACATTAACATTATTTACATATCATTATCTCATCATTGTATCAATATAGAATACAAAATACTATCATAACCATCATAATCATCATTTCATTATGCATACATAATCATCATCGCATTTACATACATAAGACATTCCATCCCAAAACATCAATGCACACATATATCAACCTCCATCCACATATTAGCATCCCACATTTTACAAACCTGCATATCAACATCATGTAAGAGTAAAACATCATAAAACATGCATATAGAAATCATCTCATAAACACATACATATAGCAACATACAAGTATCCATCTAAGCATAACTCATAAGATCATCATCTTGCATAAAATCCATACATATCATCAAAATCCATATGTAGTCACATAAATCTGTCCACTTAATTAAATGAATACTTAGTATTTATTTGATTATTTAACCATCAATTAATAATTAATTAAATTAATATTTAATTAATTCATCTTAACCCTATTCTCCTATTAATTAAATAAATTATTCAATTTATTTGATTTAATTCACTTAACCAAATTCAGACCATTAATTAAATAAATAAATCATATTTATTTAATTAAATCTTCTCTCACATTTAAATAAATTAATATTTATTTAAAACCCCCAAAATCCCACCTCTCACATTTAAATAAATAAATCATTTATTTAAATCACCTTTATCCTCCACCCACTTGTATTTTCCTACAAAAGCAAGTTGCACAATTATTTTAAATAAATAATTTATTTAAATCACCTTTATCCTCCACCCACTTGTATATTCCTACAAAAGCAAGTTGCACAACTATTTTAAATAAATTATTTATTTAAAATCCTATTTATCCTCACCCACTTGAAACCTTTAATGGTTTCCCTTAAAGTAGTCAAACTTGATGGCTTTAAAGTCTTCAAACTTGATGGCTTCCTTCTATAATCTTCTTAAGACTTTAATGGTTTTCCTTAAAGTCTTCAAGCCTTTAATGGTTTCCCTCAAAGTCTTCAAGCATTTTAATGCTTTATCTTCATTTTTCTCATTTAAATAAATTAATATTTATTTGAATATTTATCCAAATGCAAATTACACCATTTAATTGAAATAAATGATTTTATTTTAATTGAAAATACCAAAATTTCTCCCACTTGCATTTTCCTACAAAATCCACTTGTATGCCTAAACCCCTTCTAGATTCTTTTAAACCCTTAATCCATCCCCTAAATATTGTCACATTCCTAAGCAAATTGGAGTCACTTCTCAAAGACTCCAAAGTCTTTGAAAAGCAATTAATGCTTTGTGTGTTCAACAAATCAAAGCCTAAAAGTCTTGGATAACCTTTGAAAGCTTCCAACCTTCAACCACTAAATGGCTCAAAGTCTTTGATAACCATTGAAGGCTTTCAACCTTCAACCACTTAATCCCCAAAGTCTTCAATAACCATTAATGGTTACCTCAAACCCTCCCACATGGTTAAAACATTTGTTTTGACTCAACCTCTACCCAACCCAAGGGTCTCATCAAGCCTTTAATGCTTTGACCATGATTATCTCTTAATCATTTGCACAAAGGTTTATCCTTGCATTAACTCCTAATCCAGTGGGTAATCCTAATTTAGACTTGACCCTTACCTTCTAGATAACCATGAGGTCTTCTCAGGCCTTTAATGCCTCCAACCTCTTCTCTCAACCCAATCCTATGTTGACACTTGTCACCATTTTATTGGTGCCAATTGTGCACATGGATCCCCAACTTTCAAACTTGGCCCTTGATTAAACCATTCAATCTTAACCCTTCATTTCCCCATTTCTTCTATAAATAGAACCCTTCTCCTCAAGCAAAAGGAAGCATTTTAGAGTATTGTTGTTATACTGGCATTAGCATAGAGCTTTCTCATAGCATCACTATCTACTCTTGCATAGTATTTGCTTATCATATTCAACCATCTTGAATCTCCATATGACATCCATGGCTAGTGCTAAAAGCTGAGAGCTACACTCATTTGGGACTTGGAGAGGAGAGAAACAAGGGAGAAGCATCAAAAGGCATCATGGAAGCATCTTAGGGAGGCTCTTCTCCTTTCTTTTATTTTGTTAAACTTCTTTCATGCTTTTTTGAAATCTCTCTTGATATGTTTGGAATGGTTTTTAGTTCTTTGTTTTGTTTTTATGGTTGAAACTAACTTATT
Organism: Cryptomeria japonica; assembly: GCF_030272615.1. NCBI lineage: Eukaryota > Viridiplantae > Streptophyta > Pinopsida > Cupressales > Cupressaceae > Cryptomeria > Cryptomeria japonica. Next base: position 627,912,802 of record NC_081410.1, on the reverse strand, counting down.
AACATTGAACTTTGTTGTTGCCTTGTCCCCATTTCCATGACATCATTTGGTGAACCCGACGTGAATCCAAACACCAAAAAGATCAACTTTTTTTTTTTTTTAACCAATAACATGTTTGAATGTTGAAAATGTCACACAGGTTGTGCTTTTGACACTGTTTTGGTGCATTTGACATTATTTTGGCGCTATTCACCCTGTTTCAGTGCTTTTTCCTTCTCTGTCTTTCCCTTTCTTTTAGTGCGTTTGTGTTAAATAGTGCCTCTGTTCAAACGCAGACTAGCGCTATTGTAACAAAACGTTGTACAAATCACCTTGTAACCAAAAAAAAAGAAAAAATTAGGCTTGTAGAAGCCCACCAAATAGGCGGATTTTACTAACTATTTTTCTCTTTTGTGCAGATTTAAATTAGATTAAAAAGTAGATTTATATTTTTTTAACTAACTTGCTTTTGAAGTTGGTTTTAAAAATGAATTCACTTTTTATTTTGGTTTAAAATTAACTTCACATTTCAAATTTGGGCTTTTAAAAAAAGAATCACACATTTGTTTGGGGCTCTTAAAAAGAATTTCATTGTTCCAAGGTAAAAAGAACCACAAACTTATACAAAAACAACTTTTTTTTTTTTTGCAAGTTAGGAAACAAACTTCGTTTTGGTGCTTAAAATAAACAAGGCAAATTTTATTTCTTGCATCAAGATAAAACTCACAATCCACACTTCCATTTTTGGTGCAAATAAAATTCACAATCAACTTGTCTCATTTTTAAAGCAATTTTACTTCATGCAAACGTGTTTTTCATTAAGTTGACCAGGATTTTCAAATTCTAGTTTACTCAAACAATTGCCTTTGAAAATTAAAAAGAACACCATGATTGTTGGAGCAACATCTCCAAATAGTTAGATCACATTGCAATGATAGATTAAAAAGAACAAGTGTTTTTCGTGCTTGGCACACTTGTGCAAAGAGTTGGTCGAGTGGTCCTACTTCCAACACACACTATCCTCTCCCTTGGCTTTCGTGGTCCTAGGTGCAAGAGAAAAGTGTTAGTAACACTCAAAATTTTATCTTTTTAAGAGAGGCCTGCCAAGGGATCGATACTCTTGGGAACGACCTCGAGCGGTAAATCCTTCGAGCCGCTATAGAAATCAGGTGAGAGCGAAAGCTGTAGCCTTGGGTATAGTTGTTCCTACAGTGTAACTGGCCGAAAGGACAAATGGGCCCCACCACCAGTTACAAGGCTCTTAAGTGAGTCACTGCAGAATGAACTTATGTCCAAAGCCATCGAACATGACTAAACACCTTTAAGTAGTAGCCCACCTGTTCTATTGATTGAGGATATTTGAGATATAATTTAGTGCAAGAGCATAGATGGTTTTGCTCCCAAGATACTCACCATACATATTTCCTTGAGTAGAAACATAGCTTTTTGAAAAGTCACTTGTGGCTTGATAAAAGTGGTGACTCCCCCATCATAGGGATCATCTATTTGTTATGCTCGTGCAAGACTTAGTATATCACATCCTTACCTGCCACGGCAGGATTCATAAGGTATGTAGTACCAAAGTCGAAGAAATATCAAGATGTGGGCTAAATTTATCACAACTGGCCATTTGACCTTAGGGATAAAAAGTGTTTGAAGTGTGTTCGTTTTACAGACCTAGTGCGAATTGAGCCGACTTCAGGCTTTGGAAATACACCTTAAAATAAATCTAAAGGAAGGGTCAAAAACAAGTCCAAGGATTGGGTTGATCTAGACCCATACTCATTTGTGCCTTTGAGGCTACAATCTTGTGTTTGTGTGCTTGCTTTGTTTTCTTGTCAAAGAAAAATCAGAAAATCAATCTCAAAAACATAGTATTCATCCAACATTTCTCAAAAACAAACAAAAATACCAAAAACAAAGTGCAAACAAACAAAGAGTCAAAAATTTATGACCATTCTTCACATCTTGCGAAAGAAGAAGTGTCATCAGAGTATCACCTTGAAAAGGAGACCACTAAGCTCAAAGGCTTTAATCAAAAGGAGGAAATTCTTCTATATCAATCGACAAATCTTTGTCTCCCATAGAGTCTTTCTACATCGCATGCGTCTATACCTTCAAGGTAAAACAAACGAGTTTGATTCAGAATCATTGAACCGCAGAGCTTTTATGCAATATAGAGCTCTGAGTTATCACAAAAATCAAGGAGGAAAGATTAATCCCAATTTCTTCCCAAACATTTGTATCACCTACAACATAGCTCGAGAAGTGCCACCAACACCTGAAAGGGAAGAAGAAGAGTTTGTTCCATTTGTGACACAAAGTTTTTATTGAAAGTTGAAAAACAAAACATCCATCATCTCACTCATACATCATCACTTCATCATCAATCCATCCCAAAACTCTCAAAACATTAAGAGGTTCTTGTCCCAAGATTCCTTTTTTAGATATTGCTTGAAATCAAACACATCACATCACTTTTTAGATTATTTCTACATCTAGGATAAGCTCATCCTAAGAGACACATCTACGCAGGTTAAAACTAGTTCATGAGTGAATCCTCTCATTACTAGGTAGTCAAAATCTGTAACACATCTCAGATTTCTCTACACCTTATCACATCCAAACTCCTCAAAACAAACAAGCAATTCAAAGAAGGAATTTCGGTTACATCTACCTTAAAGTGCTAGAGATCCCCATACAATACAAATCACCAATCATCAATCTTTCATCAATAATTCATCATCATCTTCAATCAACTTCAACACAAACTTACAAACAAAATGGCTCAAACCCGATCGCGATCAAGGCAACGAGAAATAGAAATTGAGGAAGAAGAAGACAACCTCAATGAATTTCAAGAAGCACTTGGAGGAACTGTAACTGATGAAAACCCAAGTACTCCCACTCCTTCAACAATCGAAAGGGCTCAGCATAACCCTCACTTCAACAAATTATTTGATGAAATATTAAGGAGCAATGCGGATGCTCACTTCTTAAAACTCGCTCAAGAAGGAGCCAAACTCCCCTCGGACTTTGATCTTGCCCAATTAAGACAAGCATCAGAAAGACAAAGTCACCATGAGGAGGAAAGGGGTAGAAATCACATCAGATATAACATTCCTCGAGGTAACCCACCACCTCCTCCTCCAAATGAAATAGAGATGTTGTGGCAACAAGTCGAGAATCTCGCCCAACAACTTCATAGTGGTGTTAAGACCAATCAATTCTCACTTAACGACATCTGTCCCTATCCTTTTGATAGGAATCTTTATATGCCACCCTTTCCACGCGGGTTCGAAACACCCAAATTTGAAAAATATAGAGGAAAGGGGGATCCCCGTGATCATGTCCGAGAATTTCATTCCGCTTGTCTTGAAGTGGCTTATGAGGACACATACCTAATGCGCCTTTTTCCCCAAAGCTTGGGAGGAACCACCACATCATGGTTTTCCCGACTACCAGGTGACATTAGAACATTTGAGGAACTCATCCAGAAGTTCCTATCTCATTACTCTCATAACATTGAACGCGACATCACCATGGCTGATCTATGCAACACCAAACAAAAACCAAGTGAATTATTCTCAGTATTCCTGCAACGATGGCGCCAAATGTCTAGCAGACGTTCTCTTCAGTTACCTGAACAAGAACTAGTGGAAATTTTCATTTCCAACTTAAACGAAGAAATGGAATTTCACCTGGATGTCAAAGACACAGACTCCTTTAACGATATGATCACCAAGGGTATAAAATGTGAAAGGGCACTCATCAAGAAAGGACTCATCAAAATCTTTAATGAACCAAAAGATGGTCCTCGCCCGCGCTTCAATAGTGATAAACCAAACTTCTGGAACAAGAATAAAAATATCGTCAACGATGGGGTTGTGGATGCTTGAACTATCCAAAATGCACAACCTGTGGTTCGGTTTGCAGGACAAAATCCTCCACCTCAGAATAACACAAATGTTCCTCCTAATCAAGGTCGCATCACATCTCATGATGAACCAAGACCTCGTCCACAAAAACAAAAACACACATACACTCCCTTAGGGGAACCCATTGAAACAGTGTTGCGACAACTCCTTTCTCAGAATTTGGTCACTCTACCTAAACTATCCAACTATGAGCCTCAGGTCAAACCAACATGGTGGAGAGATACTGAACACTGTGAGTTCCATCAAGGACGAGGACACAAGACAAGTAATTGTCACCGATTGAAGGATCTCATTCAGGATCTTATTGATCGAGGAGAAATTGAAATTGAAGGACATGACCCAAAAACGACCAATAATGATCATCTCATGTTCAAGGATCCACTTCCATCACAAGATTAAAGGGGTCCTTCCACTTCCCGGCGAGGAACTGATACCACTGATTATACGCAGGCTGTGTATAACTACACTGTAAATCACCTGTATGATGCCAGTGAACAAATTGCAACTATAACCTTCAAAAATCCCACCTCAAATTGCAATGTTGTTACACGTCGTGGCAAGGTCACCATCAAGGCAGCTCCACAGGGCACCACCTCCGTCCCAAAGCAATATAATCTTGTGGAACAATTAGATAAAACCCCTGCGCTCATATCCATTTTAGAACTATTACGCCTATCACCATCTCATAAAACTATCTTGGATCAAACACTCCAAGAAGCGTCAGTCCCTACAAACCTGAACACGGACCAATTTCAAGCCATGGTTGGAAATCTAAAGTCATCACCTTGTCTCACTTTTTCTGAAAGTGACAACTCTTCTTTCCAACAACCTCATAATGCTTCGCTACACATTGAAGGCTTTGTCAACCAACACAGGATCAAGCGAGTCTTGATTGATAATGGAGCAGGCCTAAACATTTGTACACTACAGTTGGTCACAGCATTGGGATATGCAATAGAATCAGTGGATCCTCGCAAGAAGATCACCATCAAGGCCTATGATGATGCAGAGCGTTCATCCAAAGGAGCTGTGGTACTACCAATCCGAGTAGGCCCCGTGGTAAAGCACATCATTTGTCAGGTTCTGGACCTTCCTCTGCCATATAATCTATTATTAGGGAGACCTTGGATACATGCCATGCAAGCCGTTCCATCTACCTACCATCAATGTATCAAGTTCCCACATAATGGTGCAGAGATCACAATCCTGGGTGATGCAAATCCTTTTGCTTTTTGCCATAATATCAGCCATCAACCGGAGATTACTGTTCCTAATAATAGGGAAGCTATTTCTTCCACATCATATGTAAATCCCGCCTCTCTTGCCAGTTCAAACACTCCTATACCCAAGCAAGAAAAGCTTAAGATGAAAGTCGCAGAGGAAGGTCCTGGAGAATACAACTTAAGTCAGCTCTTTTGTGTGGGACAAATGCCCACTTCTCCTAGAACACATGGTAAACCACAGCAGTTACTCCAGCAACGACTAATCACGCCCGCATGTGCTTTGACGCCTTTCATCCTTGGAAAGAGTCAAGAGGAAGAAACACAAGACGAGGACCTAGCGGACTGGATCTATAAGGATCCCATCACCACTGCTCAACCACAAGTTATGCTTCCCACGGAACAGTATGGTAAAGGCCTCCTCATTATGCAAAGAATGGGGTATGATGGTCAGAGTGCTTTGGGATCCTGCAAACAAGGACGACAAGAACCACTGCTGCCAGAGTTCAAACCCAAAGGTAATACAGGCCTAGGCTTTGAAAAAGAAGTCCTTCCTAAACTCAAATTCAAAGGTAAACCCAGCAAACCATTTTGCCCACCTACTACAAAAAGGACACCTTTCATAATCAAAGCACCATCAAGCAATATTGCCACTACCCCATCAAGGCTCACAACTCCACCGCAACCATCTACAATACCAAACATCCCACCAATCGAACCAGTAATCCCATCCACAGCAGTCATCACATCAATAAAACCATTCATAGCAGCAACTATATTGGAACCTGCAGTAGCATCTATGGCACCAGCCGTTCCAACAGAAGCCACTAAATCAACACTACCAATACTTCCAGTGACAAATTCTTTTATCCCCATCACGGTTCCTGCAGCACCGATCACCTCAAAGGTACATAAACCAGTTACGCCTGCAGTATTCAACTCCAGTGACATCCCAGTATGGTATAGCAATCGGATGCTGGAAAGTGATTCAGAGACCGACTCACATGAGTGGGAATTCGATTCAGTGCAACTTAACACTTCAGATGAGGAAGACACATCACCACCTCCACCCCACAAAGACATCCCTGTTTACGGAGAAGCACAGATAAAGACCACTTGGGTACCTGAGCTGGAAACATCTTCCACAGACCCTACGTCTCATCCTACGCCTGATTCTGACAGGGAGAGTACCATCAACGACCTTCACCACACTGTCTTAACCCTCACTGATACATCTCCCGCACTTAACTTAATCGATGAAGTAATGCCCATTATCCACCCTGAACTCATCGAATGGAACCAACCAAATCCCCCATGTCTTGACCTCTTCCAAAACGATGAGGCTATCATTGACTTTTTGGAATTAAGGGATAATCTACCAAGCGGGGATCACAAAGCTGGATTCGCCATTGAACTTAATAGCGCAGCATACTTCGGGGCGGATGCCAAACCCTTCAGCTGCAAAAATATAACATTAAAACATGGATCTTCCAGTGAAAACCACACTGTGGCACTGTTTGATCCAACAAAAGTAAAAAGAAAGAGCGTATCCAACGGTGAAAACCTCTCTGAGGCACTTGAGGATGAAGGGTTTGACATTCTCCCTGCTAGTACACAACAGGAACGATCAACGATTCTCATTGAGGAGACTAAAGAATACAATGTGGGGACTCCTGAAAACCCTCATATCATACATCTGGCATCTCTTCTCACTCCAGAGGAACAACCTCAATTTATAGAGTTCTTCCAATAGCGTCAGATCAACTTTGCATGGTCATATGCAGACATGCCTGGGCTTGATCCTGATTTAGTCATGCATCATCTCACAGTAGCAAAAGGAGCCAAACCTGTCAAGCAGAAGCTTCGTAAGATGCATCCTCAGATTGCCGTGCTAGTCAAAACAGAACTCAAGAAACTCCTGGATGTTGGTTTCATTAGACCAATTGATTATGCAGAATGGATCTCCAACATTGTACCAGTTGGCAAACCAAAAGGGGGCATCCGCATTTGTACAGACTTCAGAGATCTGAATAAGGCATGTCCTAAGGATGACTTCCCTCTACCAAATATCGACATCATAGTAGATTTGACAGCAGGACATGCCATGCTTTCACTCATGGATGGCTTTTCAGGATACAATCAAATAAAGATCGCACCAGAGGACCAACATAAGACAGCCTTCACATGTCCATGGGGCACATACTGTTGGAATGTAATGCCTTTTGGTCTAAAGAATGCAGGAGCGACCTATCAAAGAGAAATGACCACCATCTTCCATGACATGATGCATACTATAATGGAAGATTATGTGGATGATTTACTAGCAAAATCACTTACTAGAGAAGGACATCTTCACATCTTAGATAAAATCTTTGATAGACTGGAACAATACCATGTTCGACTCAACCCAAAGAAATGTGTCTTCGGAGTGACCTCCGGGAAGCTTTTAGGATACATTGTCTCAAGCAAAGGCATTGAGGTTGATCCAGCAAAGGTTAAAGCAATCATGGACATGCCACCTCCAAAGAATATCAGTCAGCTAAGAACACTACAAGGACGGCTTCAATCTATCCGCAGATTCATTGCACAATTGGCTGATAAGTGTCACCCATTCACACACCTGCTACACAAGAACATCCGCTTTCAGTGGGATGACAGATGCCAACAAGCATTTCAGGCGCTTAAAGACTATCTCATGAATCCACCATTGCTGATGCCACCAGATCCAAGTAGACCATTATTGCTCTATATCTCAGCAACAAGTACAGCATTGGGTGTACTACTGGCACAACATAATGCAGAAGGAAAAGAGTGTGCTATTTACTACATCTCTCGCACACTGGTGGGCTATGAACTCAATTACACACCTATTGAGCGAGCTTGCCTAGCAGTAATCTTGGCAGCCACTAAACTGAGGCACTATTTGTTAACACACAAGGTGCAACTCATTGCAAAGATTGATCCACTCAAGTATTTACTTAGCAAAGCAGCATTGACAGGTCGCTTGGCCAAATGGGTAATGATTCTAAGTGAATTTGATATTGAGTATGTGGACCGTAAAGCTATCAAAGGTCAGGTTATTGCAGATCAGTTGGCCGATGCACCTCTCATAGGTGATCATCCTCTCATTTCCAATTTTCCAGATGAAGAGATATTCATGATTACAGAAGCACAGTCATGGAAATTATACTTTGATGGTTCATACACTAGGCACGGCTCGGGGGCAGGCATTCTGTTTATCACACCTCAAGGTGATAGCATCCCGAAGTCTTACAGGCTCACATTTCCATGCACAAACAACATAGCAGAGTATGAGGCCTTGATCACAGGACTCAGATTAGCCATACAATGGAAATTAAAAGAATTGCAAGTATATGGCGATTCCCAACTAGTCATTTGACAAGCAACAGATGAGTATCAGACCAAAGATGATAAACTCATGCCATACATGCACATGGTGGACAATCTAAAGACATCATTTACTACTATCACTTTTGAGCAGATACCAAGAGATCAAAATTGAGCTGCTGATGCTATGGCTACCATCGCATCTCTACTAGATCTTCCACAGAATTCAACACGCTACGAGTTCTTGGTAGAACAACTTTGGATCCCCGCTTATGATATCCCCGAATCTGAAATGATATGTTGCCTTGTTGGTTCTGAATCCCCATGGTACGGTGAGTTCTACACCTATCTCCGTGATCACACCCTTCCTCCCAACCAATCAAATAACCAACGTAAAACCTTCATTCGCCAAACTGCTCGATATACCATTATTGCCGAAACCCTCTACCGACGCGGTCTTGATGGTACTCTCCTTCGATGTCTAGAACAAGGTGAGATAACAAAGGCTTTGGAAGAGGTACATGAAGGAATTTGCGGGACTCACTCAAGTGGTCCATCACTAGCCAAGAAGATCATGCGAGCTGGATACTATTGGCCATCTATGGAAAAGGATTCCTACTACTTTGTCAGGAAGTGCAAAAAATGTCAAGTTCATGGCGACCTAATACATGCACCAGCTCAAGAACTGCAACCAATCACAACACCATGGCCTTTTTGTCAATGGGGTCTTGATCTTGTGGGTAAAATCCATCCATCTTCATCCAATGGCCATAAATTCATTATTACCGCCACCGAATATTTCACCAAGTGGATCGAAGCTGTTCCACTTACCCAAGTCACCGGCAAGAAGATCGCCTCATTCATCCTCAATTACATCATCTGCCGGTATGGTGTGCCCATGTCCATTGTCACAGATAACGGTCTTCCTTTCAAAAATCAGGATGTTCGTGAGCTTTGTGAGAAATTTCATATCCAAGACCGCTTTTCCACTCCCTATTACCCACAAGGCAATGGTCAGGCCGAAGCATCCAATAAAAACATATTGAGGATCCTAAAGAAGACAGTCAATGATGTCGGTCGTGATTGGCATGTTCAATTGAATCCAGCGCTATGGGCATATCGAACTAGCATTCGGACCCCTACAGGTGCAACTCCTTATTCATTGGTCTATGGTGCTGAAGCTATCTTACCTATTGAGGTCGAGATACCATCCTTACGAGTTTCATTGCACAATCTCATCGATGATGAAGCATACAGAGTATCTCGTCTTCAGGACTTAGAGTTACTAGATGAGAAGTGACAAGCTGCATACAATCACCTCAAAGCCTATCAGCAGCGCATGAGTAGAAGCTACAATCACCGAGTTAGATCTCGTACATTTGAGGTAGGTGATCTTGTTCTACGAGAGAATCCTCGCAACCAACCAAACCGAGAACATCAGGGCAAGTTTGAATCAAACTGGCTCGGCCCATATGTTGTCACTGCTGTATTCGGGTCTGGGGCATATCAGTTGGCTACATCAGATGGAGAACCGCTCGCAGATCCAATCAATAGCATGCACCTCAAACGGTTTTATACCTAAGGTGTACAGAGCATCAGGATACCCTGCATATTAGAAAATACCAAAAACATTCAGAAAAATGTCCTAAAGAAAATACAAAAAAACATTCAAAAAAGTAAAGAAAAAAAATCATGCATCCAAACAGTGAACAACCACTTCGGTGGCACCTTGGGTAAGTGCGATGGCGAAAACCTAGCAAACAGGTGCCACTCGTAAAGGCAATGGCTCCAGTATCTTCCAGGCTCGTTGCGATCCCATTCATACATACACACATCCATCCATCTAACCATGGCTTGTTATAAATCTACAAATCCAAGAAAGTACTACATGCATCCTGCATCCCGCTTTTTCATAAATCATGTCCAACTTGGGGGCAATGCCCTTACAATCTAGATGATGGAAGTGGATTCTATATTACTGGTGATTCATTGGCAAAAACATTCAAAAATGACTCACAAAAATCCAAAAAACATTCAAAAACTATTACACAAAATCCAAAAACATTTAAAACTATCTCACAAAATCCAAAAAACATTCAAAACACTTCAAAAAACCAAAAAATTCAAAAACAATACAAAATCCAAAAAACATCAAAAAACATCAAAAATAAAACAAAAACATGGCAACACATTGTACATACTCATCCGCACAGATACCAAACAAACATTGTGATATACTTCACAAAATGACCACTTATCACTCGACCAACACAATCAACATCTACAATCCAAACTGTCTTAAACAAGGATGCATCCTTCCTTACCAAAACAAAGACAAAAGTGATGTTTTCTTTGACAAGAAAATTATGTTAAGCTATCAAATGCTTGGTTGATTCATGAGTAATTCATTTGTTTATCTGTATCGGGATCTTTCAGCATTGTTTTGTATCGTTTGCGCATTATTTCCGATGAAGTTCTGGGGCATGTACTAATGGTGTCTACGTGGGAAGTTCACTAAGTTACGTGATCATAGCCAAAAATACAGTCATAGATCACTACGGCTTGCTGACTACAATGTATACCTCGACCATATGGGCATGAACCATTACCAAGGATCCTTATTCTTTATTCTTTATGTATATACTGTTTGTTTGCAGGTACAATGCTCTTCCTTTGGTTCTTCCTACCTCATCCAAACTGGATAAAGGTTTTTATCTCTTAGTATGGTATGCACTTATCTCAGGATATGATCAGCCTAAGATCAAGGAGGACGATCCAAGTCATGCATGAACAGAGATAATCCTTGTCTGTTCCGCAAGCAATACTCAGGTCAACTTGATCCATTATATCAAGTTGCTTGTATTAACTTGCTATATAAAAATCCATGTAAGAAATACTCTGGTCATCTTGAATCTTTATGTCAAGTTGCTTGTATTTTCTTACAACATTTTAAAGCTCAATGATGAAAAATAAAGCACCATGGATCGTCATTCCATCTCATTTGTATATATTGCATTTCGTTGCATTCCACCCATCCATACATTCATAATAGCTGCATATCATGCATACATAGTCATAATAATGCATACTCTATTTTCCTCTTCTTCCATAGGAATTAGTCATAAGTCCTCCATATCTTCTATCTAACATCAAATCCCCCCTCACCCTCCCTATCTTGATCATCAACATCATCCTAATCCCTTCATCGATTCCCATCCTCACTCATCCACAAAATTAAGCCAGTTACTCTGTCTACATAGATACATCGACTCCCACACACCTAGACTATCAACAGATACTCTGATCAAGTATCTTTGGGTCTCAACAGGTAATCGATTATGGTAATCCTAGACTACATCAGGCATTTATCACAATGACCTAGTCTCAACGGGGTTGCCATGATTCCCCACAACCATCCATCACACGCACACACTATCAATTGATCAACCAATCAAACACAATCCAACGGACAATTACATCAATTGTCTACGTCTCAATGAGTATTTTGCTTCATATACCTTGACTTCATCGGGCAATTACATCAATTGTCTAAGTCACCATCAGGTCACTTTGATTCACTTACTCAGACTTTATCATGTCCAAGCGACCAACTGACATCAACTGTCACGCTTTGACTTGACCGGGGCAATTCAACCGATTGCACCAGATTGTCCAACCAATTTTGATCAATTGTATAGCATCAATCCAAACCCCACACTACATCTGCTATGTATCTCTTGCATGACCTCAGGGTACTCGCTGGCTTGTTGTTTCTTCATATTCACTCCATTTTCTCCCATTCTTTCATCATTAGTTCTAATTTCTTCTATTCTACCTCCCCTCCACTTTTCATTCTTTTTCGAGAGATCGCCCGATTTAAAAAAAAAAAAAAAAACATTCGGCCCATCTCTCGAGGGGGCATACCACCCATTAAATTTACATTTTATGGGGCATTTCTTCACACCTATTTTTCTTTCTTTGAAACGACGCGATAAACCGCACCGTCTCAAAGAGGGGCAAATGTAGTCACATAAATCTGTCCACTTAATTAAATGAATACTTAGTATTTATTTGATTATTTAACCATCAATTAATAATTAATTAAATTAATATTTAATTAATTCATCTTAACCCTATTCTCCTATTAATTAAATAAATTATTCAATTTATTTGATTTAATTCACTTAACCAAATTCAGACCATTAATTAAATAAATAAATCATATTTATTTAATTAAATCTTCTCTCACATTTAAATAAATTAATATTTATTTAAAACCCCCAAAATCCCACCTCTCACATTTAAATAAATAAATCATTTATTTAAATCACCTTTATCCTCCACCCACTTGTATTTTCCTACAAAAGCAAGTTGCACAATTATTTTAAATAAATAATTTATTTAAATCACCTTTATCCTCCACCCACTTGTATATTCCTACAAAAGCAAGTTGCACAACTATTTTAAATAAATTATTTATTTAAAATCCTATTTATCCTCACCCACTTGAAACCTTTAATGGTTTCCCTTAAAGTAGTCAAACTTGATGGCTTTAAAGTCTTCAAACTTGATGGCTTCCTTCTATAATCTTCTTAAGACTTTAATGGTTTTCCTTAAAGTCTTCAAGCCTTTAATGGTTTCCCTCAAAGTCTTCAAGCATTTTAATGCTTTATCTTCATTTTTCTCATTTAAATAAATTAATATTTATTTGAATATTTATCCAAATGCAAATTACACCATTTAATTGAAATAAATGATTTTATTTTAATTGAAAATACCAAAATTTCTCCCACTTGCATTTTCCTACAAAATCCACTTGTATGCCTAAACCCCTTCTAGATTCTTTTAAACCCTTAATCCATCCCCTAAATATTGTCACATTCCTAAGCAAATTGGAGTCACTTCTCAAAGACTCCAAAGTCTTTGAAAAGCAATTAATGCTTTGTGTGTTCAACAAATCAAAGCCTAAAAGTCTTGGATAACCTTTGAAAGCTTCCAACCTTCAACCACTAAATGGCTCAAAGTCTTTGATAACCATTGAAGGCTTTCAACCTTCAACCACTTAATCCCCAAAGTCTCCAATAACCATTAATGGTTACCTCAAACCCTCCCACATGGTTAAAACATTTGTTTTGACTCAACCTCTACCCAACCCAAGGGTCTCATCAAGCCTTTAATGCTTTGACCATGATTATCTCTTAATCATTTGCACAAAGGTTTATCCTTGCATTAACTCCTAATCCAGTGGGTAATCCTAATTTAGACTTGACCCTTACCTTCTAGATAACCATGAGGTCTTCTCAGGCCTTTAATGCCTCCAACCTCTTCTCTCAACCCAATCCTATGTTGACACTTGTCACCATTTTATTGGTGCCAATTGTGCACATGGATCCCCAACTTTCAAACTTGACCCTTGATTAAACCATTCAATCTTAACCCTTCATTTCCCCATTTCTTCTATAAATAGAACCCTTCTCCTCAAGCAAAAGGAAGCATTTTAGAGTATTGTTGTTATACTGGCATTAGCATAGAGCTTTCTCATAGCATCACTATCTACTCTTGCATAGTATTTGCTTATCATATTCAACCATCTTGAATCTCCATATGGCATCCATGGCTAGTGCTAAAAGCTGAGAGCTACACTCATTTGGGACTTGGAGAGGAGAGAAACAAGGGAGAAGCATCAAAAGGCATCATGGAAGCATCTTAGGGAGGCTCTTCTCCTTTCTTTTATTTTGTTAAACTTCTTTCATGCTTTTTTGAAATCTCTCTTGATATGTTTGGAATGGTTTTTAGTTCTTTGTTTTGTTTTTATGGTTGAAACTAACTTATTAACATTGAACTTTGTTGTTGCCTTGTCCCCATTTCCATGACATCACCATATCATCAGAAAATATGGGATCTCCTCATATATATCATATCATATCGCCAAAAATATACATGTATCAGAGTATAATGATGTCCAAAATATCAGCTACCAAGAGCCATCCAAGACATAGTCCAAAATGACAATATAAATACATGCATACAAAATGCTCTCTCAGATGCCACTCTGACCAGATACTGCACCACCATCACCATCACCACCTGATCTATCTCTCCGTGGAGGCCCCATCACACCCCCACTACTCTGCATCCTCTAAGACCGCTCTGATCTCTCCCGATGTATCTGTGAATAACTCAATGCTCGTCGACTAGATGGCACCTCCTTCTCATATAAGACCCGCCAGTAATCCACCTCTGCACCTGCTCTTCGTACCTCCCTCGCCAATGCCTCTACAGACGGCCCCTATCCCTGTACTCCCTCCAAGGCCCGCACCCTCTCTTGCAATTGGATCACCTTGTCAATGGCTTGATCTCTCTCCCGCAACACTACAGTCAGCTTTGACTCTTATGCAAATAGCTGCACATGACCAACGACCACCTTTGCCTCCAAACCCTCTACGCGAGTCTACAAATATCCTATCATATGATCCCGCAGATCCCCCCCTATAGCTCCCTCCTCCATATCCATAGGTGCCTCTCCAGTGGCTCCCTTTGTCTCCATAGGTGCCTATCCCTCACCTGCATCCTTGCCACCTAGTCTCATGCCTCCCTGTATCAAAGGTCCCTGAGATAGCCGCAATGGCTGCCCACCTCTCCCTCTCCGTTGAAATCAACCACCACCACCACCTCCACCTCCGAATCCACCTCCTCCAAAAACCCCACCCCCTCCTCCATCCCCACCATCACCATCCCCTCTCCCTCGTCCACCTACTACTCTGCGACCTCCTCTCCTCCTCCGTCTCCGTCCCCTATCCTCCTCAAACTCTGGAATCAGCTCTGCCGGATCTGATATCCGTGCAATTGGATGTGCTGCCATATACTGTGTGTACTCCTCTGACACCCCAACATCTACTACCCCCGACCTCATCTGCCATGGTCTCGCCTGCAATGTGCGGAACTCTGCCAGCACCTGATCATAGGGTAACACTGGTCCCCGCAGATACCTCTCTCGCACTACCCATGCATACACTCCTGAACCACTAAGCAATCCTTGTCGCCGCCCAAACTGTATTAGCACTCTGCCTGACAACTATCTCTCCACATTGTAGGCTATCCTACCAATGAGGTATCGTGTCATGAACACATATGGCAATGCCTCCGCATCATCCTCCCATGGCTCACACTCAATATACGGTCTCTAGATCACTGTATCTAGATCATCCAGTGCTCGCTGCCACCACTCTAACTTCCCCAAGTGGGGCTGACTCATCATCCCTCCATACATGTATACATAGGGTTGATCCACTGCTCAAAATTTCAAACTGTCTGGTTGGGTAATTGGTAAATGCTTCCATGCCCAAATATGTAGTAGCGTGATCCCCACTCCCAAGGAGCCCATCCCTCGATATGCTACCTCATGTAGCTCCCAATATAAGATCGATAGCACGCACAGTCCCCATGCAAACCGGGTCCCCTCTGTCATTATCTGCTTGATCACCTGACCCCAACCACTGGCCAGTCCATGCGATCGTCTATCTGGACACAATAGTTCCCCAACAATACCTGATAGCACTGCTAGTAACAGCTCATACAAGGCGGCTATGTCCTCCCAGACTATCGAATCGTCATCAATATAGACATCCTCCTCAAAACATCTCTTCACTGCTACGGTCCCCCATGCTCGGTCATAACTCACCAGCTCTCCTCGGATAGAAATGTGCAGGATGCGCCATACATCCTCTAGCGTAACGGTCATCTCTCCCTATGCTAAGTGAAACGTACATGTCTCACTGTGCCACTGCTCTGCCAATGCTGTAATCAAACCGTTATTCATCCGAATCACGGGCATATACATCACATTGTACATGCCTGTCATTGTAATGCAATCCACCTCGACCTCTGTCAACCGATCACGCAACACCTATGTGGCGGGATGCCTCTCGTGCAACTGTAAGACATGAAGATCCTCCTGCACAAGTGCATAAACCATCATCATCAGTTGTTTTATTTCAAACTTTCTTAAGTTTAAACCTAGACTATCAATAGATACTTTGATCAAGTATCTTCAGGTCTCAACAGGTAAACAATCATGGCACACCTAGACTTCAACAAACATTTATCCTAATGACCTAAGTCTCATCAGGGCAGTTATGGTTCAAAACAACTCTCACCTCATCTCTCCATTCATCCATCATTGACATAAGGAGATTTTTGTTCAAACCAATTGGGGCATCTATTTTCCTACACAAAAGCGCTATCTTGCACACAAAAGTGCTAATCTCCTAACAAAAGTGCTCAATCAACTAGGCAAAAGCGCTCAAACAACAATAGCGCTATATTGACTATGCAATAGTGCTACCTAACGACAACAACGCTTGATCAACTACCTAATAGCGCTAAACAAGCGAAAGCACTAAAATAGCTATACAATAGCGTTACTTTGGCAAAAGCGTTAAAAATACTACGCAATAGCGCCATAGCGGCACAAAAGCGCTCATTTAGTTGAAAACATAGTTTTAGCGCTATTGTCTTGACTCAACTTGGACCTAGCTAAAAACATATAAAAAATGCATGAAAATAAAAAATTTGAATTCACATACTGCTGGTTTGTAGTCGTCTGGCCGCTGGAATCGTTGGACTCACTCTAATCGGTGCTCTGCTATGGGAACCGACATCCTGACTGCTCCTTGCTCCTCCAAAAAGTTACTATCAGAGCTAAAATTTCACTATGGACGTAAATGCAAATGAGTCTGTTTTCACCCCTTTCTCCCCATATAAACCCTTCGCCGTAACCCACATTTTCTCCCGCTCACCGTCGTGGTCCCCATGAACTTTCCACGCCTCCCATTTCTCCATTTTATCTCCGATTTCTTCTATTTTTCTCCAGTATTGCTAACTTCTTCTCTTCTTCCACCCTACCAATTTTCATTCTTTTTTGAGAGATCGCCCGATTTTTTGAAATTTTCGACCCATCTTTCGAGGGGGCATACTACCCACTAAATTAACATTTATGGGGCAAATTTCTTCACACACCTATTTTTCTTTCTTTGAAATGACGCGATAAACCACACCGTCTCAAAGAGGGGCAAATGTAGTCACACAAATCTATCCAGTTTAATTAAATGAATATTTGCTATTTATTTGATTAAAAATCCACTAGCCATCAGTTAATTAAATTAATATTTAATTAATTCATCTTCAAAATATTCTCCTATTAATTAAATAAATTATTCAATTTATTTTAATTAATTCATTAAACCAAATTCAAATAAATTAAATGAATGAATTCTATTTATTTCATTTAATTCCCTTTCCTCTTTTAAAAAAATTAAATAAAACATTTATTTAAATCATTTATTCCCCCCCACTTGCATTTTCCTACAAATGCAACTTGCACCTATTTATTGAAATAAATGAATTTTATTTTAATAAAATCCTATTTTCTCTCACCCACCAAATCCACTTGCACTCCTAAAACCCCCTTCTAGATTCTTCTAAGCCCTTCCTAATTAACCTAATCCATCCCCTAAATATTGTCACATTCCTAAGCAACTTGGAGTCACTTCTCAAAGACTTCAAAGTCTTTGAAAAACATTTAATGCTTTGTGTGTTCAACAATTTAACCTCTAAAGTCTTCTAAACCACTAATGGCTCTTACATGACCATTTATGATTAACCCCTAACTCAACCCTCATGTGACTCATGTGTCTCCTCAAACATTTATTGCTTTGACCATGGTTATCCCTTTTACCTTTGCACAAGAGTTTATCTATTGGATAAAAGCTTTATTCTTTGAATAAAGAATTTATTCACTCAACCCAACCTTGACCTTAACTCTCAAGTTAACTTTCAAGTCATGTCAAGCATTTAATGCTTATTCCCTCTCCTCTCAACCTATCTCATATTGACACTTGTCATCTTGGGATTGAGTTGAAAGCCCTCACATGGATTGAATATCATTCAATCCTGACCCTTGTTGAGATTACTCAATCTCAACCATCCATTGCTCCATTTTCCCTATAAATAGAGCCCATTTCTTCATAATCCAGATCCTGAAAACTTGTATGCATCTAAGTTATAGAGAATTTTAGAGAGCATTTAGTATATCTTACTCATATTAACTCTTTTGGATTAAAATCAACACTAGATTAGATAATAATCTCATTTCTAGCTTATTCATACTTGCATAGCATTTAGAATAATCATCTACAATCTTGAACTTCCATAAATATCCATAGTGCAAAAAGTTGCTGAGAGCTACACTAATTTGGAACTTGGAGAGGAGAGGAATAAATGAGAAGTAGCTAAGAACATGTTAGAAGGCATTTGGAGATGCCTTGTGATATTTGTTTTCCTAGTCAAATATGTTAGCATGTTCTTAGTATCTCTTTTGATATGCCTGCTTAGATTTATTTTTGGTTGAATAACACTAACTTTGATCATTGTTTCTTATTGTTTTTGTGTGTTATACGACCACATGTTTTAGTCTGACATTGTGTATTTTGCAGAGCATCACATATTATCACCGATTAAAAAAAATAAAAAAAAATCTCATCTTAATATTCAAGCAAGCCCATTTCAAGCATACTCTCTTATGAAGGCATATTTATTTTTGCAAGTATTCTTAGAGTTTGTGGCTCCTATATGGTATCAGAGCCATCGCCATGCAAAGCCCTTTTTATATCTAAGTGTAGAACTATTGTTAGATGAGGTAACTTGTTTGTTTTTAGTAAGATGGAGTACGCTCTTCTCTTGCATCATATGGTGACTTAGGAGAATCAAAGAAGCTTTAAAAAAATACCAAATTTAGGGTTTGCCTTTTTTGGGGTCATTATTACATATTATTTTTGGTACATGCTGGAAAAGATTTAATTTTACTGTTGAATCTGAGATATCTAAGAAAGTCAATGTTGGATTTTGTTTAAGTTAAATTTGATTTTTTTGGTCAAAGTTACAAGGTTTTCAAGTTTGAGGAGGTTACCAAATCTTAGTGGTAGCTGTTTTTGAAAGAAAATTGGGCCAAATTTGACCTTGTCATTACATTTAGAAGGTCTAAAAACCTTAGGAATGTTTGTCATATCATCAAAATTAGACAGTGACCTAGGAGCATCAAAGGTTTTTTCACTTTTTCAGTGATATGGATTTATACTTGTCCCTAAATCTGATAAGTATGGTCGTGTCACCTGCACCATACATCTGATAAGTATGGTCGTGTGCTCTGAAGAAAAAGATTAGCATTCAGAGAGGGAATGAAAAAGAAAATTACAATACAATCCTTATGACAGGAGAATATGAAACCCTAAAGATTTGCCACCCTAAAGAAACCCTAAAGGGATAAAGAGTATTTAATAATTAGAATAATTATTAAATATCTACAATATTATTAAATGCATAAGTTTAGCTTAAGCGTAGAGTATAATAGACTAATAATTAAACAAATAATTATTAGCTAATACAAGATAACTCTAACACCCCCCCTTAAGATGAACTTAGGGAGTAGCTAAAAAACTAAGTGCAGGAAAGAAAAATGCAACTACATGAAGAAAGCAAAAAAATTTGGGTCCCGACAACAAAGCTTGATGAGGTACCCAATCAGAACCAAATCTCTATGAAATGGAGAAATAGAGAAAACTACATGGGAAAAACTCTACTCCAAAAAGAGATGGGAAAAAGCATGCAAAAAAAAACATGAAGGAAGGAAGGCCTCAATGAGACCCCCCAAGGACAACTTCCTTCACCCCAAGCATAGAGAGCAACTGAAGATAGCATGGAGATGCAAAAGGTTTAGTGAAGATGTTAGCAACCTGCTCTTCTGTAAGAATGTACTCCAAGATGAGAAAGCAATCTTGAATCAACTGTCTGATGAAGTGCATGTGAAGCTCAATGTGTTTAGACCTCTGGTGCTCCACTGGGTTGCGAGAAAGGTCAATGGCACTTTGATTGTCACACCAAAGAATAGTGGGACTATCAGGAGGGAACCCAAACTCAGTCATCAACTGTCAAAGCCATAAAACCTCCTGACTAGCTAACACCGCTACTTGGTACTCAACGTCTATAGAGGATAATGCAATAGAAGACTGCTTCTTGCAAGACCATGTGATAGGACCAGAACCAAGGCAAAAAACAAAGCCAGAAGTAGACTTCTGATCTTTAGCATCACTAACCCAATCTGAGTCAGTGAAGCCAACAATGTGAGGGGATCCTAAACTATAGTGAATGCCAAACTATGTAGTGCCCTGAATGTACCTCAAAATACATTTGGTTTCTTACCAATGGCTCTCATGAGGACCATGGGAGAACCGAGAGACAAGACCAACCAAAAAAGAAAGATCCGGGTGCGTATGTGTCAGGTACAACAAACTGCCAACCAAGTGCCTATATAAGGTAGAATCCACAAAAGGTGTAGAACAAGTGGTAGACAAAACAACACCTAATTGAAACGGTGTGGGTACAGGTTTACAAGTAAGAATGTCAAATCTATGAAGTATATCAAGAGCATACTTTTGCTGAAGTATGGAAATGCCATCGAAAGACTGAATAACCTATAGGCCCAAAAAATAGTGCAGAAGGCCAAGATATGTCATCTCAAACTGCTCCATCAAGGCTCGTTGAATATCCTAAATCAAGGAGGACAAGCTACTGGTAATGATAAGATCATTAACATAGAGCACAAGAATAACTATATCACCCCCCTAATGCTAAATTTATATTGGAGGATCATAATGACAATGGGTAAAGAGTGTGGAGAGCAAGAAAGAGTCCATCTTCTCATACCAGGCCCGAGGAGCCTGTTTGAGACCATATAATGAGCGTCAAAGTCTGCAAACCAAAGAGGAATCCTGCACAAATCCCTGAGGCTGCTCCATATAGATCTCCTCAGGAAGGTCTCGATGCAAGAAAGCACTCTTTACATCCATTTGAAAAACTGTCCATCCCCGTGAAGCTGCCAGAGAAAGTACAAAGTGAATAGAATTCATCTTGGCGAGAGGAGAAAAGGTCTCAGAGTAATCAATACCCTCCACCTAAGAAAACCCCTTCACAATAAGATGAGCCTTATGCTTATTAATAAAACCATCTGCAACATACTTGGTATGGTACACCCACTTGCATTGAACCAACTTTCTTCCTTTCAGAAGAGTACAAAGATCCCAAGTATGATTCTTCATCAAGGAAGAATACTCCTCATCCATGGCCCTATCCCACTCTAGGTGTCTTGTCGCCTCTGAAATTTTTTGAGGATCATTTGAAATGGCATGACTTAGAAGACTAGAACTTGATGTCTATGCACGAGGACGATGAGTGTCAGAAGGATCACCTACCATAGAACCAACAACATCAACTATAAATCGGGCCCACTTGGGTAAAGGCTAAGAGATGGGTGGTGGTGGTGGTGGTGATGGTGGACCATCATCTACATCATCCTCAAAGAAGAAGGAATTCTCAAAAGATGAAGAGGGAGGAGGAGGCAATGAGGGAGAAGCTGGTGATGGAGAATCCATCTAAGGAAGGGGCTCATCAAACTAAACATCTTGCCTAAATAGGACCTCTTGAGAATTAGGATCAAACAACCTGTATGCATTAAAATCCTCATAGTAGCCAACAAAAATGAGTGATCGGGTCTTCCTCTCCATGGCTTTCCTCTAAGCATCTAGAATAAATGCCCAAGCTTCACTACCAAAAAATCAGAATGAAGAAACATCAGGATTGACATGGGACCAAGCCTCCTCAAGAGTCAACTGGCGCAATGCCTTATGAGGCATCCAATTCTGAATATAAGTGGCACAATTAACTGCCTCAACCCAAAAGGTAGGCTGCATAGAACATGACTGAAGCATATGATTGGCCATCTCCCTTAGTGTTTTGTTCTTTCTCTCAACAACACCATTTTGCTGAGGGGTGTGAGAAACTGACAACTAATGCTACAAACCATGCTCTGTGTAGAAATCTATAAAAGCTTGATTCACATATTATCTCCCATTATCTGTGCATATCCTCTTTATAGAAAGACCAGACCGCTTCTCTACAAATGTCTTAAAGAATCGAAATGAATCATACTTGTACTTAATAAAGTACACCCATGTATGTCTGGAGAAGTCATCAATGAAAGTGAGCACATACTTGGACCCTGAAAAAGATGGAGTCAAAAATGACATAAGATCACTGTGGATGAAATCCAAGGGTGCCTTAGCACGGGTGGCTCTACTTGTAGGAAAGGATCATGGTGATGCTTGCCAAGTGCACAACCTCGATATACATCATCAGTACAAGATATTTGAGGGAGACCAATAACAAGTGCCTATGTGCTCATCTCCTGTAAGTATCTGTAGTTGACATGGCCAAAATGCTAATGCTAAAGTCTGCTCACTGAATCTGCATGTACTACAAGAGAAACACCTGAACCATCGAGACTCTCAAAGCCATCAAACCGGTATAACCAAGAATCAGAATCAACACTGCCAGTAGCCACAACCAAATTAGGATCATTGAGCTCTCTAATAACCATATCATATGGTGAGAACTCAACTGTTTTACCAGAGCCAAAATGACAAATCTGATAAACAGAGAGGAGGTTCGTCAAAATGTCAGGAACCAAAAGAACATCTTGAAAAAAACCACTTGTCAATGGAATAGAACTTGAACCTGAAACTGAAAGCTGTGCTGAGTCACCAACTGCAATCTATAAAGTAGTACTATGAGAAAGTGAGGTAACAAGCTGCGGTGAGTGTGTCATGTGGTGAGAAGCCCTGAAATCAATAATCCAAGTGGACGCAAAAGGAATAGCTCATGCAGAAAGAGCATGTCCTTTCCCAGTAGAAGAGGAAGATGGAGGCTGAGGAGTAGAGATATGATGTTACTACATGGCTACCTCCAAAGCCTCTAATCATTTCCAACAACAAGAAACTGGATGACCTTCTTTGCCACATAAATTGCAAAGTTCATTTGATTTCTTCTTAGTCTTGGAGGAAGACTCACCAGACTTAGAAGAGTGCTCCAGTTTGGGATAGGACTTCAGTTTGTAATCAAACTTAGGTGGTGGCTTGGAGGGACACTCACTGCCAGCTGAATCCTTCTTAGGCTTCAGTTTCTACTTCTTGTTCTTTTTAGATGCCTGAGCAACCAATGCGTTCAACTTTGATCTTGTGAGAGTGTCCAACTGAGATAGGTGAGCCTGCTCACGAGTCAAGTGATCACATAACACATCAAAAGTAGGCATGGTGAAGCATGTACCCAATGCATCCATAGTAGAATAAAATGTGGAAGAAAATATCTAATAGGGACCTCGAAGCTTAGAGAGAATCAGGTAATACACTCTGGGTCTCTTATTTTTACCACAACTGTGTAGGATAGATCTGGTGGTTTTAAACTTGTTTAGAAAGTCCTTAATGTGAGGAAAAGACTCAGGTAATAAGGAAGAGAGCTCTACCTCAATTTGTAATGCTCTAAACTCATTGATAGTACCAAAGAGAGTTTCAAATTTGGACCACATAGCCCGAGGAGTGAGCAAACCATCAAGGTGAAAAAGCAAGTCACCTGAAATATGTAAGGAGATGACACCCATAGCCTCATCCATCTTATTCTGGTGCTAAAGAATCTCAAAATGATGCTGCAACAATGACTGATCCACATCCAAATAGGATCACAACCCTCTTGACCTGAGAAGCCTCGTCATACGAGCTTTCTAGAGGTGATAGTTCTGGGATGTAAGAAGCTCAATTGAAGAATCTGCCATGTGTACCTGTACCTGAACCTAGACCTGCTCTTGATTTTTTTTAATTAAGTGATCTTTCAGACTAGACAGAAGATGCAGAAGGGTTTTTTTTTTTTTTTTTGAGTTTAGGTGTTCTGATTTTCTGAAATAAATTATAGAAAATAGTAAAAAAATAACACCCCCCAAAATATGTAAAACAAAAAACCAGTACAATCTGAGAGCTAGAAAAGAAGACGAGCAAAGAAAATGCGTCAGACACTATCTTGTGTACCTGATGATTTTTTTGGAAAAAAATAACTTCAAATTTGGGAAGGTCTCTCTAAGACCTTTCCGATGCCTATTCGTTTTCCAAAAACGGAGTCCATTTGCCCAAGTTAAGGCTCCTAGAGTGCAGAAAAGAGCGCTGACTTGGATGACAAAAACCAGGTACTATATGAAAAAATCAACAAATCTCACCTCTAGATCTGAGTATATCTCAAAAACATATTTCTGACACCTATTTGTTTTAAAAAATCCGACTCTGTTTGCTCAAGTTATGACCAAAAAACCAACTGCCTCTCAAAAAAGGCCTTCAAGGAACAAAATCCCTCTTTGTTGGTGGTAGGGAGGTAGTGCCTGGGCGGAGCAACGATGGAGATGCGGGGCAGGCTGGGTGGTGGAGCACTGAGCAGGAGGCGTGAAGAGTATTGGGTGATGGAGCGGCCGCTGGGCGGAGACAGGCCAAGCGACGTAGTGGTTGCTAGGCGGAGGCGGCTTGGGCGGTGGGGTGGTTGAAGAATTGCCTGCGGTAACTGCCGACCGCAGAGCTGGATGTGATGGTTTAATAAACCACCAACAATTGGCGGTAGTGGTAGCAGATCGGGCACACCGTTAAAAGGACTGAAAAAATGATTTTTTATTTTTTTGTCTCGAAAAATGTGCATGTAAGGGCCAAAATAAAAATAAAAACATTCCAGATCTAAAGTTATCCAAACTGGACAAATTTTATATGAAAATGGGGGTTTTTGGGTGTTTTGAGCTCAATGGTGAGGTCCGTTTGAGCTCAAAGTGACTAGAAACAAAAAATATACCATAGATCCAAACTAAAAAACTCTGAAAAAACCTGAAACCCTTGCCTCCAGAGAAAATCTTCTGAAAAGAAATCAGGAACAAGTAGCAGTAGATATAAGCTCTGATACCATGAAGAAGTTGGGAAAGTACAACTTCTAAAATTCCAAGAGATTCTGCCAGCAAAATACCTGTCACAAGAGAAGATTGGAGACAAAACACAAAAAAGGCTCTGAAGAAAAAGATTATCATTCAGAGAGGGAATGAAAAAGAAAATTACAATACAATCCTTATGACAGGAGAATATGAAACCCTAAAGATGTGCAAAAGAAACCCTAAAGGGATAAAGAGTATTTAATAATTAGAATAATTATTAAATATCTACAATATTATTAAATGCCTAAGTTTAGCTTAAGCGTATAGTATAATAAACTAATAATTAAACAAATAATTATTAGCTAATACAAGATAGCTCTAACAAAAAATATACATAAAATTTGGGTTGAAACCCCTAATTACTCCCCACTTCTACCATGATCACACCTATAGCCCCACCGCTCTCGATGGCACACAAAACCACCACTAGCCACCACAACTAAAACCTTTTGCCCCATCACCCACCCAATGGATAGTTTAATTTTTATTCTTTTAGCAAACAAACATATGAGTGACTGAGTGCTTGAACCCCGAGCACTTAAATTTGGTCCTTCATAACCTTAGAAGAGTAGCTATTTTTCTTTGGTTAATTCCTACTGGGATATCAAAATTTTACAAATGAGATATCATCTGAAAGCTAGTTTCATGTAATTGTAGGTGATTTTTCCTTCTTTTTTTTTCTATAGGTGAATTTTAATCTATAATGAAGTGCTTTTTCCCTTTTTGGACCTCTGAGCTCATATCATTTTGTCAAATTGTCCAATTTTTGTGATTCCAATGACATTTGAAAGGTGATCAAGAGCTCTATCATTATATCCATGCACCTTTTCTAGATTTAGTCTTAGGTAAAATTCATTTGATTTTTTCTATTTGGGCATATTCACTAATTTCTTAGACATGATGTCTCATGGAGTGGTTTTTTTATGGGGCACTTTGATGGGATTCACGTAGTTTGCTAACACTTCACCTAGTTGGTGTTGCTCAATTACACCAACTCTCCAGGCCTATTTGCACTCTAGACCTCCAATTCCTTCTCAATCTCTTCTAGGGCTTGCTTCTTATCCATTTGAAGGTGTTTGCTTCAAGTGTTTTAGCTAGGAACCCTACCAATTCACAATGCTTCCCATGTGCTCATTATTGCCGTCTTGGCTTCAACTTGTCAAATTGACCTCCTACTGTTGTGAGTTTATGTAGAGGTGTGGAGGTGGATTCTAACATGTTTTGAATAGCTTTTGGGTCAATGTTTTGAATAGATTTTGGGTCAATTTGAGGTTTTCAACCATTTCCCTTCTTACCGATTTCACCCTTTTGCCTAGAAAAGGGCTACAAGGAATTAGCCCTATTAGGCCTCCAAAATTCGGTTTTCTAGGGCTTGAGAGAAAATGGTCCAAAAGACCCCATGTCAAGTTTGTATTTTCTTCAAAGGATCACCTAACCTCAAGTTATTTTTGTGGTTTTGGTTCCTTATCTCACCGTACAATTCCCTAACCCCAAAAATGAGGGTTTTTAAAGGTTTTTTAGGCCTTCTAACCGACAGTGATTGGTCAAGTTGGTGTTTGGGAATCAAATGGCCTTGTCAAGGATTCTCCTTGCGTAGGAAACTCTATTTGGACAACTTGGACCCCTCCAAAAGGTTAATTTGTGATCTTGCATCCACCCCTGCACTTGGCACTCCAAATTCACCCTATCTCCTTTAGCCCGGTTACTCCTGGACTCGCCTAGGAACAAGGTGACAATCATATTAAATGTCATCTACAACACTTGTCCCTGAATATATACATTGTACAAGTGGTTTCCCTCCATGTCCCAACAGGCCGTGATGGTAGCACAGATGGAATTCATGGGGCAACCATTTTACATAAAATTGCTATATACAAGCCAAAACTGGCTGTTTGCAAACAAAACCAAGTGAACACTAATACAAATTATCTACAAATCTTGAAATGAAAACAAATAATCCAAAACAATCCAAAGATACTCAATCCATTACTGGATCAATGGATTCAATCCATTTGTATTCACAAAATGAGCAAATAAAGCCAAAATGATGTCAAATAGTTTGAAAATGAGTAGTTTCAGATTGTTGATCTTAGAAGACTCTAACCTTGGTAATCATGAAAGAGAGGGTTTTATAGTATTCCCCATGTGTGGAGTCATTCTAGGGCATTGGACAATCCCTAACTCCATCGCTAATCAATTTAGGACAAAAGTTGTCATGTCAACTTTCAAAAGTTGTCATGACAACTTTGCACTTTTTGTATTTTTGGCCTTCTCAACCTATGAGACCTATTCTAAGTGATCACTCATGAATTTTAAATCATTTCTAAGACTAATTTAACCCTCCCTAATGCTTATACCAAGTTTTGACACTTTTGACCATCAAGATGGTCAACTACCTACTCAAACCACTACTTATGCACAAAATACAAACCTAGGAAGAAACTGACTCTACTAGGCCTACATTGACTCATCACACTCACTCTTGGACCTTCCTAGAGTCCTTATTCACTACCTGACTTGGCTAGGGTCAGTACAAGCCAAAATTGAGAAAAGCCTACTAGCCTAAGTCCTAGGTGCTCCTGCACCATTCTCCCAAACAAAAGAAAATCATGTCACCTCCTTGGGAATCAGATTCTGATCAATGCCTAGCTTCTTAAACTCTGTCTCAAGCACCCATGTAGCTTCATCATCATCCATACCCTGCCATTTTATTGGGTTCTCCCAATAGGTTTGATTCCTTGTCTTCTTGGTGATCCTTGAACTCAACACCTTCTCGACCTTTGGATTTGGTTTGGCTGGTAGTTGAAGGTTGTTCACATCATCTGATACCTTTGAGTGACTGTAATCTGAACCTTGAATTGGTCCCTTGTAGGCAACTAAGTCTGCTATCACTAGGTAGGTCCACCTTGTATGAATTTTCTCCATACTTGGCTAGAATGGCACATGGAACCAACCTTCTCATTTGCAACTTGTTAGGCACTCCTTACTGTAGCCTTGCTTTGTTTAGGTGCACCATGACAAGATCTCCCATTTGAAATTGGAGGTTCTTCCTTCTTTCATCAACTTTTTGTTTGATTTTGCTTGTGTTCTCCATCAAGGCTTGCTTGACTAATTCATGTACCTCCTTCATTGATTGAGCAAATTCTTCTGCATATCCACTTCTTGCTGCTGCACTACCTAAGTCTCTCAACTCCAAAATACCTCTTGGGTGCACACCATAGACCACTTCAAAAGGGCTCTTGTTGGTAGTCCTATTTATGGTGTCATTATATGCATATTCAGCTTGTGAAAGTACTTGATCCCATGTCTGACCATACTCTTTGGTAAGGCACCTTAATAAGTTCCCTAAGCTCCTATTTACCACTTCGGTTTGCCCATCTGTTTGTGGATGGTAGGCTGATCCAAACAAGAGGTTGGTGCCAAGCTTTTGCGAAAGTGTCTTCCAAAAATGACTCATGAACTTTGAGTCCCTATCTGAAACAATTCTCATGGGTAAACCATGTATCCTTACTACTTCCTTAAAGAATAAATGAGCTATTTGGCATGCATCATGAGTAGTCTTGCAAGGCACAAAGTGAGCCATCTTACTAAATCTATCCACAATGACATAAATGCTGTCAAATCCCTGCTTTGTCCTTGGTAAACCTGCTACAAATTCCATACTAATGCACTCCCAAGGTCTATTTGGTATAGGAAGAGGTTGGTATAAACTGACATTTGAAGAAGTACCTTTGGCCTTTTGGCAAACTATGCAAGTCTCCAAATACTTTTTCACATCTTGATTCATCCTTGGCCAATAGAAGTACCTCTGAACCAACTCTTGAGTCTTATTGAATCCAAAATGTCCACTAAGGATGCCATTATGCTTCTCTTGAATTAGGTTTTCTCTCATTGAGCCTCTAGGCACACAAAGCTGCCCACCTCTAAACAATAGTCCATTTTGCAAAGTAAAATTAGAGTACTCACTATGGAAGTGATTTTGATACTCTTTACACACCTTGTAGGCATTTGAGAAGTCTTCATCCTCCGGGTATGTCTCTAAAACTATCAACTCCTATTCTTCTCAATTGGATTTCTTGGACTGTCAAAAGTCTCCTGCTTAATGCATCAGCAACTTGGTTTAACTGCCCTTTCTTGTGCTTAGTGGTGAATGTGTAGGCTTGCATGTACTCCACCCATTTCATGTGTTTATGATTGAGTTTTTCTTGTGAGTTTAGAAAACTCAATGCTTGGCTGTCTATATAGACTACAAATTCCTTAAGAAGGAGATAGTGTCTCCACTTCCTCAAAGCCTGCACTAAAGCATATAACTCTAGATCATAAGAGGAGTATTTCCTCTTGGCATCACTTAGCTTCTCACTATGGAAAGCTACTGGTCTTTCTTCTTGGCTTAGGACAACACCTACTGCAACATTGCTTGCATCACATTCTACTATGAAACGTTTCTCAAACTAGGCAACAATAGCACCGGTTGAGTAGCTATCTTCTCCTTCAAGGTTTCAAAACCTTTGTTTGCTTGTTCACCCCACTAAAATTTTTCCTTTATTACACCTCTAATGGTGTCTAACATTGGTGCACATATAGCACTAATTTGCCTAATGAACTTCCTATAGTACTGAGCTAGTCCATGGAAGCTTCTCACCTCTGTTGTTGACTTAGGAGTAGGCAAATTTACTATGGCTTTAACCTTGCTGGGATCCATCTTGAGGTTTCCTTGAGACAACACAAACCCAAGGTAAACCAACTCCTGCTTAACAAATTCACACTTATCTAAGTTCATGGTTAGCTTTTCATCATACAATATTTGTAGTACATCTTGCAAATTATTAATATGATCTGCCCTATCCTTGCTGAAAATAAGAATATCATCTAGATATACCACCACAAATTTACCTATGAATACCTTCATCACCTCATTCATGAGTCTCATGAAGGTGCTTGGAGCATTGGATAAGCCTACAAGCCACTCATAAAGACCCTCTATTGTCTTAAAGGCAGTTTTCCATTCATCACCCTCCTTAATCCTAATTTGGTGATATCCACTTTTAAGGTCAATCTTGGTAAAGTACTTGGATTCCCCTAAACAATCCATTAGGTCCTCTATTCTAGGAATTGGGAACCTATATCTGATGGTGATCCTATTTATAGCTTTAGAATTAGTACACAATCTCCAAGTACCACCTTTCTTTGGGGCTAACACAATTGGGACAACACAAGGGCTAATGCTTTTCCTAATTAGGCCTTGGTCTAAGAGCTCTTGGATTTGCTTGGAAATCTCAACATTTTGTCTGGGAGTCATTTTATAAGATGCCTTGTTAGGTAAGGATGCTCTAGGAATGAAGTCTATTTGATGGCTTATGGTTCTTTTAGGAGGTAAGGTGGCTGGTTGTCAATCACTTACTATGCCTTTGAATTTCTTCAACAAGTCTTGAACCTCTTTTGGTAAATTTTGCTGCTCTTTCTTATCTTCCTCCTTAGGCTTCATTACTAGTGCAAACCCTATACCTTCACCTTCCTCAAGTGTCTTCAATAATTTCTTTTCACTCACCAAAAGAACATTAGGACCTACTGCCCTCTTTTCACCTTCCTCAAGGATAGACCGAATTTTGAATGTGACTCCATCTTTCTTGAATGAGTATGCATTCTTGGCTCCATCATGAATATCTTGTCTATAAAATTGCCATGGTCTTCCTAGTAGAAGATGGCATGCATCCATGGGTAGGACATCACATAACACCTTGTCCTTATACTTCCCAATGGTAAAATCCACCCATGCTTGCTCATTGATTAGGACATGTTGGCCTTTGTTCAACCAAGTGACTCTATAAGGGTGGTTGTGAGGTATCCTTTGCAATTTGAGCTTACTCACTGCCTCTTTTGACACAATGTTGTCTGTTGATCCTGAATCAATGATCACTTTGCAAACTTTGTCCATAATCTTGCTGTAGTCACACAAATCTATCGAGCTTAATTAAATAAATATTCGCTATTTATTTGATTAAAAATCCACTAGCCATCAGTTAATTAAATTAATATTTAATTAATTCATCTCCAAACATTCTCCTATTAATTAAATAAATTATTCAATTTATTTTAATTAATTCATTAAACCAAATTCCAATTAATTAAATAAATAAAATCTATTTATTTAATAAAATCCCCCTTTTCCTCTTTTAAATAAAACATTTATTTAAATCATTATCCCCCCCCCACTTGCATTTTCCTACAAATGCAACTTGCACACATTTATTGAAATAAATGAATTTTTATTTTAATAAAATCCTATTTTCTCTCACCCACCAAATCCACTTGCAAAAATCTAATCCCCTTCTAGATTCTTCTAAACCCTTCCAAATTAGCCTAATCCATCCCCTAATTATTGTCACATTCCTAAGCAAAATGGAGTCACTTCTCAAAGACTTCAAAAGTCTTTGAAAAGCATTTAATGCTTTGTGTGTTCAACAAATTAACCCCCAAAGTCTTCCAAGACCACTAATGGCTCTTACATGACCATTTATGGCTCTTACATAACCATTTATGGTTATTTCAAACTTGTCTCCCCAAACATTTATTGTTTTGACCATATTTATCCTTTTTACATTTGCACAAGAGTTTATCCATTGGATAAAAGCTTTATTCTTTGAATAAAGAGTTTATTCATTCAAATAACCTTGACTTTAACTCCCAAGGTCATATCAAGCATTTAATGCTTATTCCCTCTCCTCTCAACCTATCTCACATTGACACTTGTCATTCTGGGATTGGGTTGAAAGCCCTCACATGGATTTGAAATCATTCAATCCTGACCCTTGTTGAGATTGCTCAATCTCAACCATCCATTGCTCCATTTTTCTTATAAATAGAGCCCATTTCTTCATAATCCAGATCCTGAAAACTTGTATGCATTTAACCTATAGGCATTTTAGAGAGCATTTTAGCATAGCAATCTAATATCTTGTTAGTTTGGGTTAAAATCAATCATTTTAATATCATCTAGTATTTTAGCTTTTCATTTTACATTTAGAGCAAAATACTCAAATCTCAATCCTCCATAAGCATCCATAGTGCAAAAAGCTGCTGAGAGCTACACTATTTTGGAACTTGGAGAGGAGAGGAACAAGGGAGAAGAAGCTAAGAGCATGTTAGGAGGTATTTGGAGATGCCTCATCATATTTGCTTCTTTAGTTAAATATGCTTTCTTGTTTTTAGTATCTCTTTTGATATGCTTGTTTAGATTAGTTTTTGATTGACTAACACTAATGATTTTCTGGTGTCTTGTGTTGTTTGTCATTTGCTAACCTTGTCCATTTCATAGTGCATCACTTGCATTTGATCCTAAATAAGGACCTTCTTTGGATTGGCTCTTCTCTGACTGGTTCTTTGATCAAAGTTCTCCTTATCATCAAGTTGTCACCTACCTCTGACTCTAAGGAAACCTCTGAAGTCTTACTGCTTGAAGACACTTCTTGAAGATAGTTCACTCTTCTTTCACCACCATGTGATGATGATCCATTCTCTGGACACCTATATGCTAGATGACCAAGTTGGTTGCAATGGTAACACTTCATTGTTGCAAAATATGAGGAACCTCTACCTTGACCACTAGATCTTCCTCTAAAACCACTATTTGATCCCCTTCCTCTATTGAATCCTCCTTTATTAGTGCCACTCTCTTGCTGCTCAGTGAGTTTAGACTCACCTTGTGTCCTTTGTTTAGAACTTCTTCCTCCAAAGCCTCCCCTATGGCCTCTATTGTCTTTTCCTCTACCTCTGCCCCTATGGCTGCTTAAGTCATGTCTTCTTTTCAGTTTTTCTTCCACCTTAAGGGCAAGTTGATAGGTTTGATGGATTGTTTTTGGACTCATTAGAATGATTTCTTCTTGGATGTTCCACCGTAGACCATTTAGGTACCTAGCAACCTTGAGACTCTCTTCTTCCATTGCATGAGATCTAAGGCTAAGTTTGTGAAACTCCTCCATATAACTACTAACATCAAGGTCCTTTTGTCTTAATTTTTGCCTCTTCCTATGAATTTGCACTTCATAGTCATTAGGGAGATAGACTTCTTTGATTTTGACTAACATCCCTTTCCAAAAAGAGATGGATGCTTTGCCCATTTTCTTCCTCTCATCTTGCACAAATTTCTACCATGTGAGAGCATCCCCTCTCATCCTTGACTTGGCTACCTTGACTCTCTGGGCTTCAATTATGCCTTCACATTCAAAATGGTTCTCCATGCCTTCTATCCATTCTAGGACCACTTCTGCCTCCATCTTACCAGTGAACAATGGAAATCCTTCTAGTGATTTACCACTTAAGGCATTCAATGCCTTCAGAAAAGGTTCTTGTTCTAGGATAGGGTTAGGTTCATGTAATTTTTCAATCTTTGACACTTATTTACCCTTCCCTTCTTCTCCTTCAACCTTTACCAACACTTCATCTGCCTTGGTTTCAATCTCACCAAGCTTACTCTCCAATTCTAGCAACTTCTCCTTCAGAAGTCTATTTTATTCCTCCTGATCATCCACTTTCTTTGCCAACTCTGCATTGATCACCATGTTGTTGTCTCCTATAGATTCCATTGAGGACATCTACTCACCTAACCCAAATCTTATAGGCTCTGATACCAATTTGATGGGATTCACCTAGTTTGCTAGCACTTCACCTAGTTGGTGTTGCTCAATTCCACCAACTCTCTAGGCCTAGTTTCACTCTAGACCTTCAATTCCTTCTCAATCTCTTCTAGGGATTTCTTCTTATCCATTTGAAGGTGTTTTCTTCAAGTGTTTTAGCTAGGAACCCTACCAATTCACAATGCTTCCCATGTGCTCATTATGGCTATCTTGGCTTCAACTTGTCAAATTGACTTCCTACTATTGTGAGTTGATGCAGAGGTATGGAGGTGTCTTCTAACATGTTTTTAATATCTTTTGGGTCCATTTGAGGTTTGCAACCATTTCCCTTCTTATCGATTTCACCCTTTTGCCTAGAAAAGGGCTACAAGGAATTAGCCCTATTAGGCCTCCAAAATCTGGTTTTCTAGGGCTTGAGAGAAAATGGTCCAAAAGACCCCATAGAAAATTTGGATTTTCTTCAAATAATCACCTAACCTCAAGTTATTTTTGTGGTTTTGGTTCCTTATCCCACCGTACAATGCCCTAACCCCAAAAATGAGGGTTTTCAAGGGTTTCTAGGCCTTCTAACTAGCAGTGACTAGTCAAGTTGGTGTTTGGGCATCAAATGGCCTTGTCAAGGATTCTCCTTGCATAGGAAACTCTATTTGGACAACTGGGACCCCTTCAAAAGGTTAATTTGTGATCTTGCATCCACCCCTGCACTTTGCACTCCAAATTCACCCTGTCTCCTCTAACCGGGTTGCTTCTGGACTCGCCTATAACAAGGTGACAGTCATATTAAATGTCATCTCCAACACTTGTACTTGCATATGTACACTTTAAAAGTGGTTTCCCTCCATGTCTCAATAGGCCATGATGGTAGCATAGATGGAATTCATGGGGCAACCATTTTACATAAAATTGCTATATACAAGCCAAAACTAGTTGTTTGCAAATAAAACCAAGTGAACACTAATATAGATTATCTACAAAGCTTGAAATGAAAAAAAATTCTTTGAAAAACTCCAAAGATCCTCAATCCATTACTGGATCAATGGATTCAATCCATTTGTATTCACAAAATGAGTAGATAAAGCCAAAATGATGTCAAACAATCCGAAAATGAGTAGTTTCAGATTGTTGATCTTACAAGACAAAGACTCTAACCTTGGTAACCATGCAAGAGAGGGTTTTTATAGTATTCCCCATGTGTGGAGTCATTCTAGGGTGTTTTACAATTCCTAACTCCATCTCTAATCAATCTAGGACAAAAGTTGTCATGACAACTTTTTGCAACTTTGCACTTTTTGCATTTTTGGCCTTCTCAACCTATGAGACCTATTCTAAGTTATCACTCATTACTTTTAAAGAATTTATAAGACTAATTTAACCCTCCCTAATGATTATACCAAGTTTTGACACTTTTGACCATCAAGATGGTCAACTACCTACTCAAACCACTACTTATGCACAAAATGCAAACCTAGGAAGAAACTGACTCTACTAGGCCTACATTGACTCATCACACTCACTCTTGGACCCTCCCGGATTCCTTATTCACTACCTGACTTGGATAGGGTCAGTACAATCCAAAATTGAGAAAAGACTATTAGCTTAAGTCCTAGGTGCTCCTGCACTAGACTTCATTTTAAGTTGTGCTTTAGATTTGACAGGTTTTTTTATCAATTTGTATCAGATATTTGTCTTTTTTTCTCTCTTTGTGCTTGTGACCTTAATGGTTGAATTAGGGTTTTATGTTCTTACTTATCATAATTGTCACAC
Organism: Cryptomeria japonica; assembly: GCF_030272615.1. Classification (NCBI taxonomy): domain Eukaryota; kingdom Viridiplantae; phylum Streptophyta; class Pinopsida; order Cupressales; family Cupressaceae; genus Cryptomeria; species Cryptomeria japonica. Next base: position 627,877,023 of record NC_081410.1, on the reverse strand, counting down.
ATGGAAGGTTAGAATGTAAAGATTTATTTGTTCTAAGGGTTTGTGTTCCACCTTGAATGACCAACAATCTACTTTTACTAAGGAATGTGAGATATTTCTCATAGGAACAAATATGATGAGGCCATGGACTTGATTACTCTACATATTTTTTTATAGATTTTTCTTCCATATTAAAGAGTTTACTAGTCCCAAATAGGTATATAATAAGTATGTATTTTTTGGTTCAATTAGTGAGGTATTTTTTATGTAACTGGAAGTAGAATTGTCATCTCTTTCCACTAACATTTTTCCTACCATGGAAGATTATTTGGTCAAATTAAAATCATTAAGATCTCAATTTGGTAGTTGTGAGAAATATAAAACTAATAAGGAATGCATATTTATAATTTTGTCTAAGATAAGATTCATTTGTATACTTCTCTACTCCCTTTTACTCTATAATGGATGGACTAGGTGATCATTTATTATGCCATCTTTGGAGACATTTTATGATAGATTGACTAGAGAACAAGCAAAATTTGATCAACTTGATACACTTCCTAAGCATTAGACATTAATTGCATAATCCTCGAAGAGTAAAGGAAAGAAGAAGAATAAACCTAATATAGAACCTAATGAGCTTCCCACATCTTCTAAATAGGATAAGCCTAAGAAGGAGAAACCCAATTATGGCTATTGTAATAAACTTGCATATGGTGAACATGTTGGCATTATGAGAACTGGTATGAGGACATAATGACATTGTATGTTGTCATTGATGTCAATATGCTGAAGAAGGAAGAACCGGTAAATAATCAGTATATATGTGAGAACTGGTATAACATTGTGAACCGGTATATGTGCCAAAGTGAAGCAGTATGTTTGTTCAAAGTGAACAGGCATGTTAATATGAGAACCGATACATGGAATCTTTGTATGACTATCGGTTGGTAGTCTCAACTTCAGGGTTTCTGATTGAAGTGCTTCAAGCCTGGGAGACTCAACCGGTGACTTTGTGTGATGAGTTAGCTTTGTAACGAAGAACAGATCGTGTTGCCATGTCAGCCTTGTGCGCATGAAGGATCTTGCATGAAGGAGATTGTTCCTATCTACCTCAGGAATGTGCGAAGTCTGTAAATGGTGAAAATGCATGATGGGTTATCGGCCGCCATGAAAGCGGTGGAAAATGAATGATGGAGAATGTCTTGAGATTGGCTCAAGACTATTGCATTTAATGCAATATGCTCAACGGTCAGGATTGAACCGTTTGAATTGCTTAACCTAATAGGCTTAGGGTTTAGGGTTTATGCTACCGACCTGTCTGTTTCCTATAAGGTCGATGGTGTGTCTTCTTCTGAGGTTGTTAGCAAAAGTTGTGTGTGTGTATCCAAGTGAAGTGATACATGATTCTTGCCAGACCAGAGGAGAGAAGTGATACCTGCAGATTGAAAGCACAGAAGGTGAAGAGGAGCTAAAGTGGATCTGTATTGGCATTTAGTGCTATTACCAGGTCTTTGTAATACCTGTTGATCTCTAACCACTTCAATAGTTGAGAAATCCCTTAACAGGGTAGCTTTAACTGGCTTACTGTAAATCCTTTAATAGGGTGACTCAAAACCATTGAGTTTTTGAAATCCTCTAACAAGGTAACCTTTAACTGGGTTTAACCCTTAACCGGGTATTTTAGCCATCCCTTAACCAGGTGATCCCTAACAGGATTGGTTCCTAACAGAACCTATTGTATCAGTCTTTAACTGGACAAGGCTCCTAATAAAGTGGACTTTTAAAGAGTTTAGAATAGCTTGTGGGTATTCATCCCCACCGTGGGTTTTCCCAGTTGGGTTTCCATGTGAAAAATCTGTGTGTCATGTGTGATGTTTTCATGTGATGATTCAATGTCTTATGTTTGACTGTAAATCATGTTGATCTAGCTGTTCATATGTTTTTGATGATTGATTACCTGTTCATGCACTAGGGTGAAATGGAAATGAAGCATTAGATTGTATGAAAAGATAAGTGTCAATCGGTTTATACTTGTCTCAGTTATTCTGGGTTTTGCTAGTTGTACTCTGTTTAAAGACCGGTGTTCCTATTTGTTTGTCAAAGCGCAGTGTCTGCTGACAAACCGGTTTTAGGAATGTGTTTTTGTCTGTACTGATTCACCCCCCCCTTTCAGTACCGGTTTGATACTATCCGTTCATCATTAAGTTATCAATTGGTATCAGAGCATCCTCCAAGTCCTCTGTGTTATAAGCTTAACTGCTTGAGGAAAAGATCCCAGTCCAATGATGAAGAGGGATGGTCCAAAGTTCAACAGAGATAATTTCAGTATATGGAAAGATAGAATGAAGATATACATCAAAAGCATGGGTGCTCAACACTGGAGCTATGTTGAGAATGCTTATGTTGCCCCTACCGGTACTCTCACGAATGACCAAAAGAAAGAGATACAAGAGAACAGGCAAGTCGTGGAAGCCCTAATTAGTAGTTTATTTGACATTGAGTTTATTGATGTCTAAGATAAAGTAAATCCCAAAGAAGTATGGGATACTCTTGAAAATATCTATGGCAATGAGGAGCATGTAAAACAAGCTACAGAAGAAAGACTTAGAGGGAATTTTGAAGACATGCGGATGGTTGAAGGTGAGACCATTCAATAGTATGGAATAAGAATCAAAACTGTTGTCAGAGATATCAAGAGTGTAGGTGGTAAAATAGAAGATTCCACTATGGTAAGCAAAGTTCTGAGATCTTTATTACCGGTCTATGCAATAAGGGTTGCTGCTATTCAGGAGCTGAGATCAATAGACAAGACTAAGGTATCCCTAGACTCCATCATTGCAAAGTTGACAGCCTATGAGCTAAATAGATTTGATGATAGTGTTAAAAAGACTGAATCAGCTTTTAAAGCCTCTACTATACCATCCAGAAAAGGAAAAGAAGCAAGCACCAGTGGTGAAACAAGACAGAGCAGAGTAATGGATGATGAGGAGTTTCTGATGGAATTTGAAGCTCTTCTTTCCCAAAAAATTCCTAAAGGAACCAGTAAATACCGAGGTAAGCTCCCTTTCAAATGTTTTTCTTGCAACAGGATGTGACATATTGCTGTAAACTGTCCTAATGGTGACAACAAGGACAAACTGGAAAGGTTTAAGAAATTCAAAGGAGGAAACTAGAGAAACTGTTTTGTGGCAGTTGATGAAGGTGTCACAGATGAGGAATCAGAAGATGAAGAAAATGAAGATATTGTGTTTGTTGCTGTCAAGGAAGATGTGTCAGATAAGAAGGCTCTTGTCTCCCGCTTTGATAATTCCAATGAGTGGATTATTGACAGTGGCTGTTCTCACCATATGACTGGTGACCAGAGCAAGTTTCTATCCTTGGAAGAATATTATGGTGGTGTGGTTTGCTTTGGTAATGATGCACCATGTATGGTCAAAGGCAGAGGGTCCATCTCTCTGAATGGAAAGAGCAGTGCTGACAATGTGTATTGGGTTGATGGTCTCAGACACAACCTTCTAAGTGTTTCCCAGCTGAATGATAGTGGTCTCACTCTGGAATTCAAGAATGGAGTGTGCATAATCAAAGGAAAGAATGGTGAATTGGTGGCCACCGACATGCAGACCAAAGGAAACCTATTCCAGCTGAATGCAAATATCAGTACATGTCTTATGGCCAAGTTTGATGACAGCTGGATATGGCATAGGAGACTCTGCCATGTAAACTTTGACAATATTGTAAAGGCCAGTAAGATCAAGGCAGTTAGAGGGTTGCCGGTGTGAAGCAAACTGGAAAGTACCTTGTGCAGAGAATGTCAACTAGGGAGAATGTCTTCCTCAACCTTTAAAGGTAAACCTTTCACTGCTAACAATCTACTTGATCTTGTGTATACTGATTTGTGTGGTCCTATGAAAACTAGGAGTGTGCAGGGTGATAGGTACTTCATAATTCTCACTGATGACTGCTTAAGAATGATGTGGGTCACATTCTTGAAGGATAAGTCTAAAGATTTTGGGAATTTCAAAGCTTTCAAAGCATTAGTGGAGAAGGAAAGCGGTAAAAGGATCATGTGCCTTAGAACTGATCAAGGAGGGGAATTCACTTCTGGTGAATTCAACAAGTATTGTGAAGAACATGGCATCAAGAGGCAACTATCTGCCCCTCGGACTCCACAACAAAATGGCCTAGCAGAGAGGAATAACCAGACAGTGGTTGAAGCAACAAGAACAATGCTGATTCAAGGAAAGGTCACTCACACCTTTTGGAGAGAAGCGGTGAACACAATAGTCTACACAATGAATCGGGTACTCATCAAGAAAGGTAAGGATAAAAATCCTTATGAGTATTGGACCGGTAACACACCTGTGGTTAGTTACTTTAGAGTGTTTGGTAGCAAATGTTACATCAAGAGGAGCAAAGACCAGAGCAAATTTGATGCGAAATGTGATGAGGGAATATAACTAGGGTATTCCACCAAAAGCAAAGCTCTCAAGTGTTTCAATAATAGGACTCAGAGAATTATGGAAAGCATCAATGTGAGAGTTGATTAAACCTCTGAGAAAATTGAGGAAACCAGCAGTAAGCTAGCGGTAAATTAACTGGTTGTAACTTTCTGGGAATCAGTTGCTAGTCAACCAAGTACTAGTAACAGTGTTCCTACATCGGTAGATGTAGATGCTGACACTGATGGAGAAGAGGATGAAGAAGAAAAGCAAGAGGAATCGGTTAAGACCATTCATCAGTATGTCAAGTTGAATCATGATCCTAAGCAGATTGTAGGAGATAAGGATGCAGGAATCCTTACAAGAAGAAAGGTCAGAGAAAACTCATGTATGATTTCTGAATTTGAGCCTAAATCATTCAAAGAGGCACATAAAGATGAAGACTGGATCAAGGCAATGGAAGAGGAACTTGACCAGATAGAGAAAAATGGTACATGGTCTTTGGTACCCAGACGGGAGCATAAAAATGTCATCAGTACCAAATGGGTTTTCAGAAATAAGCTGAATGAGGATGGCACAATGATTAGAAACAAAGCCAGACTGGTGTATTAAGGATATGCCCAAGAAGAAGGAGAAGAATATGGAGAAACCTTTGCTCCAGTAGCCAGATTGGAAGGAGTTCATATGCTTCTTGCATATGCATCTTTTAAAGGATTCAAAGTATATCAAATGGATGTAAAATCTGCATTCCTAAATGGTGTACTTGAAGAGGAGGTGTATATAGAGCAACCAAATGGGTTTTCCCTATCTGAAGATAGTGACATGGTCTGTAGACTACATAAAGCCTTATATGGTCTAAAGCAGGCACCTAGAGCATGGTATGAACATCTGCACTCCCATCTTGTGAAAATTGGATTTGAGAGAACAAGTGAAGATAGCAATATCTACTTGAAATCTGAAGGAGATCAGATCCTGATCTGTGACGTATTTGTTGATGACATTATCTTTGGTGGAGATGACAAGATGAGTCATGAGTTTGCAGATGAGATGAAGAAAGAGTTTGAGATGTCACTCATAGGGGAGATTAAGTTCTTCATTGGATTACAGATTCAATAGATGAAGGATGGAATCTTTATCACTCAGTCCAAGTATGCCAAAGAGGTGTTGAAGACCTTTGGCATGGAAGATAGCAAACCGGTTGGTACACCGATGGTGACCGTTTGTAAACTATCCAAAGAGGATGACTCAACATTGGTTAATAAGAAGGAATACCGATCAATGATTGGTAAGTTGCATTATGTAGTGCATAGCAGACCATATATTGCACATGCAGTTGGCATTACTGCAAGGTTCCAGAAAAGTCCAAGAGAATACCACTTGGTTGCCGTCAAGTGGATTCTTAGGTATCTGAAGGGAACATTTGACTATGGATTGTGGTATCCATATAGCAATGATTTCAACTTGAAAGTATTCATAGATGCTGATTGGGCAGGTAATGTGGATGATCGGAAGAGCACAACCAATTGTGCATTCTTTCTCGGTGGTAGACTGGTCTCATGGATGAGTAAGAAGCAGAGTTGTATCTCTCAGTCTACAACGGAAGTGGAGTATGTTGCAGCTTTCATGAACTGCACTCAGACAATCTGGATGAAGCATGTATTAAATGGCTTCAAAGTTCCTATTTTTGAACCGGTAAGCATATTATGTGATAACACAAGTGCTACCAATATTTCAAAGAATTTGGTTTTACATTCTAGAACCAAGCATTTTGAGCTTAAGTATCATTTCTTGAGGGAAAAGGTTCAGAACAAAGAGATTGCACTGGAACATGTTTCCAGTAAGAAGCAGTTAGCAGACATATTCACCAAACCTCTCCCAAAGGCTACATTTATGTACTTAAGAGGTGAATTAGGGGTACTACCCCTTCAGGAGGTGAACTAAAGGTATTTTCTCCACATCAGTCAGGTATAGCATAGTCAAATTTTTTTAGGATTGATGTGTTGAAGGATGCTACTCCTTAGGGGGAGCAGCATAATGGAACAGGGAAGCTTGTGCCTCCACTTTGGCATTGTTGTCAAAGGGGGAGAAAAAGTAAAGCGAAGAAGATATCTGCAGAAATTGGGGGAGAAAATGTGAAGCAGAGAGATATCTTTGTATATTGCCATCAATGCCAAAGGGGGAGATTGTTGGCATTATGAGAACCGGTATGAGGACATAATGACATTGTATGTTTTCATTGATGTCAATATTCTGAAGAAGGAATAACCGGTAAAGAACCGGTATATATGTGAGAACCGGTATAACATTGTGAATCGGTATATGTGCCAAAGTGAAGCGGTATGTTTGTTCAAAGTGAACAGGCATGTTAATATGAGAACTGGTACTTGGAACCCTTGTATGACTATCGGTTGGTAGTCTCAACTTCAGGGTTTTCGATTGAAGTGCTTCAAGCCTGGGAGACTCAACCGGTGACTTTGTGTGATGAGTTAGCTTTGTAACAAAGAACAGATCATGTTGCCACATCAACCTTGTGCGTGTGAAGGATCTTGCATGAAGAAGATTGTTCCTATCTACCTCGGGAATGTGCGAAGTCTGTAAACGGTGAAAACGCGTGATGGGTTATCAGTTGCCATGAAAGCGGTGGAAAATGAATGATGGAGAACGTCTTGAGATCGGTTCAAGACTGTTGTATTTAATGCAATATGCTCAATGGTCAGGATTCAACCATTTGAATTGCTTAACCTAACAGGTTTAGGGTTTAGGGTTTATGCTACCAACCTGTCTATTTCCTATAAGATCGATAGTGTGTCTTCTTTTGAGGTTGTTGGCAAAAGTTGTGTGTGTGTATCCAAGTGAAGTGATACGTGATTCTTGCCAGACCAGAGGAGAGAAGTGATACCTACAGAGTGAAAGCACAAAAGGTGAAGAGGAGCTAAAGTGGATCTGTATTGGCATTTAGTGCTATTACCAGGTCTTTGTAATACCTGTTGATCTCTAACCACTTCAACAGTTGAGAAATCCCTTAATAGGGTAGCTTTAACCAACTTACTGTAAATCCTTTAACAAGGTGACTCAAAACCATTAAGTTTTTGAAATACTCTAATAAGGTAACCTTTAACCGGGTTTAACCCTTAACCAGGTATTCTAGCCATCCCTTAATCGGGTGATCCCTAACAAGATCAGTTCCTAATAGAACCTATTGTATCGGTCTTTAACTGGACAAGGCTCCTAGCAGAGCGGACTTTTAAAGAGTTTAGAATAGCTTCTGGCTATTCATCCCCACCATGGTTTTTCCCAGTTGGGTTTCCACGTGAAAAATCTGTGTGTCATGTGTGATGTTTTCATGTGATGATTCAGTGTCTTATGTTTGACTGTAAATCATGTTGATCTAGCTGTTCATATGTTTTTGATGATTGATTACCTATTCATGCACTAGGGTGAAATGGAAATGAAGCATTAGATTGTATAAAAAGATAAGTGTCAATCGGTTTATACTTGTCTCAGTTATTTTGGATTTTGCCGGTTGTACTCTGTTTAAAGACCAGTGTTACTGTTTGTTTATCAAAGCACAGTGTTTGCTGACAAACCGATTTTAGGAATGTGTTTTTGTCTGTACTGATTCACCCCCCCTCTCAGTACTGGTTTGGTACGATCCGTTCATCATTAAGTTATTAGAACAAAAATGTTATAAGAAATAGTTAGAAGAAATGAAGCAACTCCTTAAGGAAAATAGTATTTATTTACCTTTCTAGTGTTCTAGTTCACCTTCTTCTACTTCCCAACCTTTATCTTCTACACACATAGATTCAAGATATTGTGAATGGGGATAATAAGATGAAATGCCATTCTTTTGTTGTGACAAGTGTTGATAGTCTGCAAGATGGATTCTTGATTTTGGTGCTTCATATGAAATGGAAAGATTTTCCAATAGGTTTTAATCCTTGAAATATACTTCTATAATGAGGATATTCATGGCTAATGGTGTTTATTTGGATGTATTTAGTAAAGGGGTTGTTGATATGCCTAATGGTGGTTTTGAGGGTGTTATTTTCATTCCTGAAATTTGTAACAAACTTCTTTCCATATATATATATATATATCTGTTTTTGGTGAAAAGTGGATAAGAAACAATATTGAAAGGCTAAATGAATTCAACCACAAAACCCTAGCATAACAATCAACAAAGATCCACCATAACATATGAAGATTACCTAAGACAATGCAAATCAAATGAAATCACAAATGTTGTACCATCACATGTCCAATAGGGTTTGAATCTCCATTCTTCCTATCTCCATTGATCTTTCTTGATATATTTGCTCTCCATTGATCTTGCTTGATATATTTGCTCTCAGATTTTATGTTTGCACAAGAGCTCAACAAAGAATGGAAATGTGGTTGCAAGTAGGCTTGATCGTATATGAAAGTTTGAATGCTAGAGTAGTCGGGAGTGCTAGTAGTTGAATAGAATGATTAGAATGATTAGCTGATTAGGAGATTAGGGTTGATAATGAAGGAAGCATCTCCTTATATAGAAGACATTATAAGAAATGGAGGGATAAGATTGAGAGGTGTAAAAGATAAATGATCGGCTATGATTAGAGGGTAGGTAGAAGAAATAAGAAAATAATGAGAGGGTAGGTAGTGTAGGAATTAAGAGATGAATGACATGTGTCATAGGTAGAAAAGGCTAATGAATTAATTAAATAAATAAAGATTTATTTAATTAATAGAGGAAGTGGGATCAATTAAATAAATAGAATATTTATTTAATTTAGGGAAAAGGATAATTTAAATAAGTAAAAGTATTTATTTAAATGAGAAATAAGGATAGAAGAGGGTAAATGAATTAATTAAATAAATAAAGATTTATTCAATTAATAGAAAAATTATGCTAAAATAATTAAATAAATAAAAATATTTATTTAATTAGACAAAACAATTTTAGGTGTCTACATTTTGCCCCTCTTTGTGACAATGCCGCTTGTCGCGTTGTTTCAAAGAAGATAAGATGAACTAATACAAAGTTGCCCCAAAATGGGAATGATATACCCCCTCAAGAGATTGGATGAAAATATCATAGACAATCTCTTGATAAGAAAGAAAGGCTAGAAATGACTGACAAGATAGAGTGACAAAGTCACGGGATAAAGAAGACTGACTCAAGAGACTAGGCCTAGGGTAAAGTCTATAAGATAGACTACGAGGGAACACATCCTCATTGTCATCCACATATCCAAGAGATTAGGGTGGAGAGATAGCAGAGAGTAGTCAGCAACGATGGCATTGGTGCACAAATTCGATCGCGTTCACCGATTTCAGAGGCCAGCAGATGCAGGAGATTCGGTGAGTACCACAAAACCTCCTTGTACTTTGTTGCATTAATTGTTGTCATAAATGCATGCCAAGTAGAGTTATAAATGCGCTTTAGATATGTCAAGTGGGGGGAAAAAATATTAAGGCGCATCTATGTTGGTGCCAGGCGTGTCTGGGTTGGCTAGGAGCGTTAGTGTTTGTGCCAGGCGCGTCTATGAATGTAATAGTGTCTGTGTCAGATGCAAGCATGTCTGTGTTGTGCAGGTGCGTCTATGTTGTATGGATGCATTTATGTAGTTTGTAAGCGCATTTATGTCATGAAGGTGCATTTGCATCTTCAAGGTCGAATTGACAGTTCTGTGATGAACATACGCTATCGATTGGATAAGCTACTGAGAGGATACACTCAAGTAGGTCCTCTAGGGAAGACTAGGTAGGGGTAGGATTGACAATTTATGTGATAGAACATACGTTGCCAATTAGGAAACTACTCAAGAGGATTCATTCAAGCAGAGGCCCTAGGATAGGATAGATCAAGACACTTTGTGATGAACAGGGAATGCCAAAATATAGTACTTTGTGATGAACATGGAGTACTAAAAAGAGCAGCACTTTGTGATGAACAGGGAGTGATAAAAAGAGCAACATTTTGTGATGAACAGGGAGTGCAAAAATGTAGTACTTTGTGATGAACAGGGAGTACCACTTTGACTGACACAGTTGATTTGCTTGATTGCAAGCGGACCTACCTATGCTAGTCATGAGAGAGATTCCCATCGACTCAGAGTTTGTGAGCAGAGCTGACAATCGAGGAGAGAGCAGCAGTTTAGGCTATGGGACCGTGACATATTCTGTATGTGCCTGAGTTTCAGGTGAACATGGGGTTGCTGACTACACTGGCTGAGAGATGGCACTGAGAGACTTGCATGTTTCATTTGTCAATGGGTGAGATGACAGTAACCTTAGAGGATGTTTACAGGATACTGCAGATACCGATCGATGGGGAGTTAGTTTCGTACGATTGAGACGGAGATAGTGATGCATTGAGATGAGTGTTTCAGGATGTTGGACTGGAGATGAGGGTTGGACACATGGCATGGGACACCATGACATAGACAGGATTAGCACTACCAATAGTGTTGGCAGGAGTGATCAGTGGGTTCCTCTGTCCAGATAGGGTGACATGAGGATTGGCTGTGGGATGGGGGAGTACATTGGAAACATTGGTGACAGAGCACACCAGGTTTGCATGGGGACCGTGTTTGCTGGCACACTTGTACTATGAGTTACATCAGTTTGCATACCATGGATCAACAGGATTAGGTTGCGGAGTGACCTTGTTGCAGGTATGGGTATATGAGCACCTGCCAGTGACATGACCGATTAATTTCAGAGGCAGGGGCCATGGGCGCAGTTTTGTGCATTTGTATGATATGATTACATCTCAGCCATGGATTGGGAGACTAGAACACTGGCACAGGGTCATTGATGAGATCGACAATATAGTATGGAGGCCATACTGAGAGTGTGAGGAGTGAAAGGATGACACAGTGGAGCTGTCATACGTGTTTAGGAGCAGGTATCTGATTGGGTGGATGCCATATGTTCTTGAGAGGCAGTTGGTGGATAGGGTGGGCAGACAGTTTGGCATGATACAATGGATGCCACGAGGTTCTGGGATTTATGCACGGATAGTGAGAGATCAGGCGCACTTCAGGCCATTATTATCTTATGATCAGGCAGTGACACAACTGGTAGAGATGATTCCCTTGCCTTGGGATATGTGGGAAGACATAGAGGATGTAGGGATGGATGTAGAGCATACTGCATATTGGGCAGAGCATCCATTTCCACAATCGATGGATCCAAGGGAGCTGATAGATGGAGATGGCGGAGGTGATGGAGATGATGATAGAGATGGCAGAGGTAGAGGCCGATGGAGGAGGCAAGGTGTAGTAGGAGAGAGGAGAGTGGCTTAGAGGAGAGAGAGTGGAGAGGAGAGGTAGGCTCGATAGGCTCACATAGTGAGGGGTAGAGGTGGATTGCCTTTATAGGTGCCAACAGCATAGGTTCCCAGATAGGTATAGGGTGAGGGAGGAGAGGAGGAGGATGAGTTACTGGATTTGAGGGATATCTGCCAGGGACAAGTAGATGAGATCCAGGATCTGGAGCGGGAGATGGTTAGGCTTAGGAGATAGCTGAGGGATACTGAGCGAGAGAGGGATCAGGCTATCCAACGCTATACAGAGGTTGAGACAGCACTGAGGGCAGGGAGGCAGGCAACAGAGGACACAGGAGCTGGATACGCCTATGTTCTACGTGCCGGGGAGGAGATAGGCTACTGGAGAGACCTATACTATGGAGCAGTGCCACCAGAGCAGTGAGCTAGGAGCTTCCATAGACCATCGTAGACAACGATGACCATTGGAGGGAGAGACAGGAGACAGGCGTCTAGCGGTGGGGTTATGGGTCCTCCACCACCATCAGAAAGAGGGGATAGGAGAGATGATCCTAGGGCAGGTCCTTCTAGGGCTCAGACTCCATCGAGGCCAGGCGGCTCCAAGGGAGGGAGTTCATCATAGCCTTAGAGGGCTCCCTATGTATCAGTTTTGTACCATTTTGTATGATGATATAGACACCCTCAGGTGATTTTGTAGCCATATGATTTTTTGACATCATCATATCATGACACTTATGATTATATATATATATATATGAGATGATTCATCCTTGCGACAACTATATGCATGTGTACCTATGTGATGTATGTTTCTATGTGATGCTTATGATATGGATGCAAATATGTACATGATGCAATGTAATATATTTTTGTTCTTTTATGTTTTTAATATGTTATGCAAATGTAAATGTGAATGTATGAAATGTAGATGAATATGATGAGAATGTAGAATGTGCTAACATGTGTTGTGTGTAGGATATGATGCAATTATGATATCTATATGTATGTATGAAATGCTTAATATGTGATAATGCAGGTGCAACTACATGAAATGCAAATATTTTTGGCTTGTCATTATACTCAGTCATGTGATAGCAAGCTACACAGACTCAAGAAGGATGATGGAGGTCAATCAAGAAAGGGGGATGGAAGATAGAAGATATGAAAGTGAAAGAGCTTCTTGTGCATTATCATCATTGAGCTTTATTATGGAAAATAGGTTATGACAATCCAGATATATGTTCGACCTAGAAATTCATTGTACCCATTTGCATGGAGATCAGACAGTCGCAAACAAGGAATGCCCCAGCTCACACTAGACTCACAGTGTTCTCATATCCTTGGACAAGTCATAGCATTACTAAGATACAATCCACAAACAACAAAGAAAAATAGGTGACAATACCCCATCCTCGCCTTTCTAGTCAAAGACATCCTGGAGATAGAATCTCTAGTCAGAGACATCTCAAAAAAGCTAAAAGACATGTCACCAAAAAAGATAAAATCAAAAGAAAACCAAGACTCGACACCAACATCCACTATAGTCCTCAGGTTTAGTGTCTCTTATCACTTGTATAAATCTATTTTATTGTGGTCACGATGTTTACTTTCACAAAAGGATAGATAACACTGAACCACAATGTTGTCTGAGTCTGTTGAAAGATTTGATTTGTTGAGACCCATTGTTGCTGCTGTGTCTCATCTGAAACTGACTGAATCCATGAAACTAATACTTTATTGTGGAGAAGACAAAATTTTATTGCAGATTGGCGATGCAAATGTTGTTTTATTGTGGATTGTGCGTGGATAGATTGAAGAAAAATGGAAGAAACTGTACTCCTTAGAATGTGTGATGCTCTCAGTTCCACACCCATCACTAGACGTAGGATTTTCCTTAGCCACATATAGGAGCTGATTTATTATAGACAGAAAGGGGTGAAAAGGAATGTTATCATGAATGGCTAACCAATATTAGGTAGATCAATAGCAAGCCATGATGGGAATGGGTAAGTTTATTGTGAATGAATAGGCCATGAGTGTGTGCAAAGTGAAAGGATGAAAGAGAATCCTGAAGGAGGGAGGAGCAATGTCTCTACACATGGTGCCTGATTTTCACCATGGTACTTGCCCAGGGCGCCGTTGAAGTGGTTTTCACTGTTGGACAAAATGTTTTTCTTTACTTTTTTATTTTTCAATTTTTTTTATTTTTTATTTTTTATTTTTTTTGTGTCACAAGGCACCTGTTTGCTAGGTTTTCAACAAGTAACGATTTTGTATGTTTTTATGATTTTTTTGTATTTTTGTATTTTTTTGATTTTTTTGTATTTTTTGAATTAGGATACTCTGAAGAGATATGTGTAAACCCTACGAAGGTGCATGCTATTGATAGGATCCTCCAAAGGTTTGCCATCTAGAGTTGAGAGCTGATATGCACCAGATCCATAGGCTATTGTAATGATGTAAGGACCAAGCCAATTTGGTTCGAACTTGCCCTTCTTCTCTCTGTCTTGCTGATTTTTAGGATTTTATCTGAGAACTAAGTCACCTACCTCAAATGTGGGAGGCTTGACTTTATGATTGTAATTGCGACTCATTCGTCATTGATAAGCCTTGAGATGATTAAAAGCAGTTTGTCTTCATTCATCCAACAGTTCAAGTTATTGCAAGCGAGAGACCCTGTAGTCTTCATCATTGATAATTTTTTGTAAAGAGACTCATAAAGAGGGTAACTCGACCTCAATAGGAAAGATAGCTTCAGCGCCATAGACAAGTGAATAAGGTGTGGCTCTTGTAGGTGTGCAGATGCTTGTGCGGTAAGCCCAAAGTGCGGGATTAAGTTGGATATGCTAATTGCGGCCAGTGTCATCGACTGTCTTTTTTAGGATTTTAAGAATGGTTTTATTAGATGCCTTAGCTTGACCATTTCCTTGGGGGTAATAGGGCGTGGAGAAACGATGGGTAATATGGAAGCGATCACAAAGTTCATGAACATCCTGATTTTTGAAGGGACACCGGTTATCGGTGATGATGGAAACAGGAATACCGTATCGACAAATGATGTAGTTGAGAATAAATGTAGCAATCTGTTTTCCAGTGACTTGTGTAAGAGGGACAACTTCAATCCATTTTGTTAAATACTTTGTGGCAGTGATGATGAATTTATGGCCATTGGAGGAAGGAGGATGAATCTTGCTTATGAGATCGAGTCCCCATTGGCAAAAGGGCCAAGGAGTCGCAATCAGTTGAAGTTATTGTGCTGGCGCATGAATGAGGTCTCCATGAAGTTGACATTGCTTACATTTCTTGACAAATTGATATGAGTCTTTTTCCATATTGGGCCAGTAATATCCAATCCTGATGAGTTTCTTGGCTAAGGTAGGACCACTAGAATGTGGACCACATATCCCTTCATGAACTTTGCGTAACGCAATCTAAGCTTTGTCCCTTTCTAAAAATATAAGAAGAGTGCCATCTAGACCTCAATGATATAGGATGTCGGCTAAAATGACATAGCAAGAAGATTGGCGAATGAAAGTGCGACGTTGGTTGTTGGATAAGTCAGGAGGAAGGGTATTATTGCGAAGGTATGTGAAAATGGAACCATATAACTGGGAATCAGGACCAATGAAACATATCATCTCAGTAGGAGTGATCTCATATGAGGGAACCAAAAGTCTATCCACCAAGAACTCATAGCGGGTTTCATGCTGTGGTAGATTGATTAGTGAAGCAATGGTAGCCATAGCATTTGCGGCTCGATTCTGCTCTCTTGGTATCTGCTCAAAGTTTAACTTTGTGAAATGTTGTTTTAGGTCATCCACCATTCTTTTGTAAGGCATTAATTTTTCATCTTTTGTTTGGTAGTCATCAGTTGCTTGACGGATTACAAGTTGAGAGTCCCCAAAAACATGAAGTTCCTGGATCTTCCATTGAACTGCAAGTTGTAATCTAGTTGTTAATGCCTCGTATTCTGCTATGTTATTAGTGCAGGGAAATGACAATCAATATGATTTTAGTATGGAATCCCCTTGAGGTGTAATGAAGAGGATGTCAGCTCCTTCGCCATGATGTGTGTATGAGCCATCAAAGTATAGTTGCCAAGGCTTTGTGTGTGATATTGTCAAGATGGATTCATCTGGAAATTCTGAAGTTAGAGGAGCATCATCTATCATAGGAGCATTTGCTAATTGATTTGCGATAGCTTGTCCTTTTATTGCTTTTCTGTCCATATATTCAATGTCGAATTCACTCAAAAGCATCACCCATTTGGCTAGTCGACCAGTAAGCGTTGCTTTATTGAGAAGGTATTTCAATGGATCAATTCTTGCGACCAACTTATTTTTATGAGTTAGCAGGTAGTGTCGTAACTTCTGTGAAGCAAAGACCACAGCGAGACATGCATGCTCAATTGGTGTGTAATTTAGCTCATATCCCACCAAAGTGCGACTGATATAGTAGAATGCCTTTTCTTTGCCCTTAGCATCTTGTTGTGCTAAGAGTGCCCCAGTGCTATTGAAGTAGTGGATATGCATAGTAATAGGGGTTGTTCCGGAACTGGTGGCATCAAGACTGGTAGATTCAGAAGATAATCTTTGAGTATCAGGAAAGCCCGTTGACAGTTATCATCCCATTTGAATTTGATGTTTTTGTGTGGAAAGTGCTGGAAAGGATGACATTTATCCGCAAGTTGTGCTATGAATCTTCGTATGGACTGGAGTCTTCCTTGTAAAGATCAAAGTTGACTGATGTTTCTTGGTGGTTGCATCTCTAGGATTGCCTTGACTTTTGCTGGATTGGCTTCAATTCCTCTTTTTGAGACAATGAATCCCAGGAGCTTCCCGGAGGTTACTCCAAAGACACATTTCTTGGGGTTTAATCTTACTTTGTATTTTTCCAACTGATAAAAAATGACTGAAAGTATGTCCAAATGTGTATCTCTATCTATTGATTTGCCCAAGAGGTCATCAACATAATCTTCCATAGTAACATGCATGAGATCGTGAAAAATAGTAGTCATGGCTCTTTGATATGTAGCGCTTGCATTCTTTAACCCGAAGGGCATGACTTTCTAGCAGAAAGTTCCCCAGGGACAAGTAAACGCTATTTTGTGCTGATCTTCGGATGCGATTTTTATTTGATTATAGCTAGAGAATCCATCCATCAAAGATAACATCGTATGAACTGCTGTGAGATCTACGATTAGGTCGATATTTGGCAATGGAAAATCATCCTTAGGACAAGATTTGTTGATGTCTCTGAAATCTGTGCATATTCTGATGCTACGGTCTGGTTTACTGATAGGTACTAAGTTGGAGATCCATTCAGGATAATCAATTGGGCGTATGAATCCGACATCCAATAATTTTTCAAGCTCCGCTTTGACTAATAATGCCACTTGTGGATGCATCTTTCTTAATTTCTGTTTCACTGGTTTTGCCCCTGGTTTGACTATCAAATGATGCATTACTAAATCTAGATCTAGTCCAGGCATATCAGCGTATGACCATGCAAAATTGATTTGTCGCTCTATGAAGAAACTTATGAACTTTGGTCTTTCTGCCTCTGTCAGAGATTGTGCTAGGAATATGTCATGTGAAATTTCTTCTGTACCAATGTTTCTTTTGATGGTCTCCTCTACTAACATAGATGATTTTTCTTTATATGATGCCAGGAGAATGTGGAGCCTTCCATCCTCGGGTGCTTCAGAGAGGTTTTTGCTCTCAGATACGTCCTTTCTTTTTACTTTTTTGGGGTCAGACAATGCCACAATGTGGTTTTCACCATAAGACCCTTTATTTGTTTTTATTTTTATATTTTTGCAACTGGAAGGCCCAACACCCTCACCAAAATATGCCACACTGTTGAGCTCTATAGTGTATCCTGCCTTATGGTCCCCAAGTGGAAGATCATCTCATATGCCTAGATAGTCAATAAAGGCTTCATCATTTTGGAATGTGTCAAACTGTACAGGTCCTTCATGGTCTCAGTCAATAAGTTGGTGGTGAACAAGGGTAAGGCCTTCAATGTTTTCAAAGCCAGTGAGACTAAGGGTGAAGATGCAGTTATATTCAGGTATGTCGAGGTAGTTGTCGAGGTCATCGTTGGTACTCTCCTCATCTTTCTTGATCGTGAACAAGTCCAAATTGTCATTACTAGTAGCGCATTCCATAATTGGTGTCCTCATTCTTCATGATTTTGACCTAGAACCTAGAGGCAAAGATTGTGTGGGATCCTCAGGGGTTGTTTCTTGACCAACTTTGCATTTTCTATAAAATTCCTCTTCTTCTGTGGGTTCACCTAGTTCTCTAAATGTCTCGGTGAGTTCATAGTTATTGGAGGATTTGTCTGAACCCCACTCCCATTCATTGGAGTCGGTGGAATAACAGTTCTCTTATTGATCTTTGGCAGCTTTGATTTGTAATGCTTTTTCTGTCTTTTGAGTATTTACTCCAGAAGACATGAAACCAAGTCCTTTCGAGTGCTCTTTTTTAAATGTCAATTCTGGTTGCAAGGGTTGAATGATACCTTCCTTTCTTAATCCAAGAGGACTTTTACCATCATACCCAAACTTTTGTAGGATCTTGAATCCTTTGCCATATTTTTCACATGGTATGCTGATGTGATCTTGTGTACCATTTTTAGGGTCTTTGTAAAGCGTTTTGTATAAATCTTCTTCTTCCATTTCACCCCACTTTTGGAAGATAGTAGGATCCCAATTGAGTATAATGATAGCTATCCATTTAGAAGGATGTGGTCATCCATATTCTTTTGGTGAACTTATAACTTGTTGTAAGCACATGGTTTGATTCAAAGTGTATTCACCCATGCCTTTGCCCTGATATTTCCCATTAAGCTCACCTTGTTTTGATGTCGAAGGTTTTAATGATTCAGGATCAATGTATGCAGAAGAAGGGACAACTTCCCTATTACTTGAAATGATCGTCTCAGTTTTTGGTCTCAAGTTGTTGCAATATATAAATGGATTAGGATAACCATTAACTGTTATTTCAACTCCATTGTGAGGAAACTTAATGCATTGGTGGTATGTAGATGGGACTGCTGTCATCTCATGAATGCAAGGACGTCCTAGCAATATATTGTATGTGAGATCTAGGTCTAGGACTTGACAAACCACATCCTTTGTAACTGGCCCAACTCTGAGAGGCAAGGTGACTGTGCCTTTGGATGAATGCTCTTCATCATCATATGCTTTGATGGTAATTTTGTTTGTAGCATTCACATCTTTTTTTGAATATCCCAATTGTATTATTGTGTTCAAAGTACATATGCTAAGACTAGCTCCTCCATCTATCAGGACTCATTTTATTCGATGTTTGTGTAGGAAGGCTTCAATATGTAAAGGTGCATTATGTGGTTGGCTCACAGAGGTGTCGTCAACTTCTGTGAATGTAAGGGAGTGTGGAACGGAAAGGTATCATACCATGGCTTGAAACTGGTCCACATTCAGATCAGTAGGGACGGATTTGTCTCTCAAAGTTTTGTCAAGAATGGATTTAGGTGCAGGGGATATGCGTAAGAGCTCGAGGATGGAGATAACCGTGGATGTCTTCCCTAACTATTCTACAAGGTCATACTCAGGTTTGGTTGATGAGGAAGTGGTGTTTTTAGCTAGAGCACCTTGCAATGTGAATTTGCCTTGACGAGTTGTAACATTACATTCAGAGGTAGGTTCGAAAGAAGATCCAATGCCTTTAAGGACAATCTTGGGTCTTTGAGTAGAATTATCAGGCATTTTGTCCTTGATGATAATGTTAGAGACATAATTGTCCATCGAAATGTGATTGATAGTTGAATCATAGTTATAGGATGCTCTGGTATAATTGGTCTACTCATCTGTGGCTTTAGCTTTTTCCTTGTCATGTTTTGAGAATGGTTCTTCAAACATCTTATGTTCTTGGTTAGATGAGTGTCCTTCAATCTCAATGTCACCTCTATCAATGAGATCTTGTATGATGTTCTTCAGTCGATGATAATTTCATGTCTTATGACCTTTGCTCTTATGAAATTCACAATACTCATCATCATTCCACCAATTTGGTTTGACCTTTGGCTCATATGGAGGCAAATATGGAATTGTTATTATTTTGTTTGCCACTAGATTTTTGAAAACTGACTCTAGTGGTTCTCCCAATGGGGTGTACTTCCTTCGTGATTTGGAAGTTGTTTGAGTATTCACTTGATTATTTGTAGAGCTTGATCCAGAAAAAATGATTTTGGGTCGTACTGTATTGGCATCAACAACACCATCATTGACTGTGTTCTTGTTTTTATTCTAGAATCTTGGCTTATCTTTTCCTTTAAAGTCATCTTTGTTTTCCTTGAATATCTTAATTACTCCTTGTTCAATTAGGACCTTTTCTGTTGCCAAGCCTTTTTCAATGAAGTCCTTGAAGGTGAACAAACAAGCTTTTCTCAAGTCATAACCAATGTATTTGTTAACATTTTGGGTGAACATCTCTACCATTTGTTTTTGTGGAATTTCACAAGAGCATCTGTTGGCTAGATTCCTCCATCTTTGTAAAAATGATGAAAAAGACTCTCCATCCTTTTGCTTGGTGTTGCACAAGGTAGTGATTGATATGTCTATCTCTATGTTGTATGAGAAATGTTGGATAAATGCCTCTGCTAAGTCACCCCATGACTTAATTCCAGGTGGGAGTTGGGAGAACCATTCTATAGCTTGATCACCTAAGCTTTGTGGGAATAATCTCATCAAATATGTCTCTGCTGCTGCTACCTTAATGCAAGCTATGAAAAAATGTCTTATATGTGCCTCAGGATCCCCTTTTCCTTTGTACTTATCAAACTTAGGTATCACAAAGTGTGTAGGAAATGGAGGCATTGGAATGCTTTTGTCAAATGAATAGGGACATATGTCTCTCATTGTAAAAGCTGGCTTCGATGTATTTATGTCCTCCATTTTCTTTTGTAAGTCCTTAATTTGCTGCTCCAAATTGTTCTTAGGTGGAGATCAACTTCTTTGACCATACCCCATGCCTAAACCACTGGGTGGAGGGGGAGCATGTTGCATATATGGATGGTATTGATCATACACGAGGTCTATAGTGATGCTGCGTATATGGACCACTTGGTATAGAGTCATGATGAGGAATGGAATATCAGTTTTGTCCATGTATACCATACTACAGGCATGTCATGAGTTTGTTCTAATGTGTTGCCCCCAAATTTGACGCAGGGTTTCCTTGTGTCGAAATTTTGATCATGCCTTTGGATATCCAATTGCTTTAGTGTTGGTCCTTAGCATTGGTATGTGATTGAGTATATTTTTCTGCATAAGACCTCCATAGTGGTCTACGAAGGTGAGTATCATATGTTTGACCATGTGTGTATGGGACCTTAGGTTTTTGAAACAAAGATGATGGTGATTCAAGCACAAGGTGTGGTCCTCTATTGCCTCCACTATTAGGCCTCCTTTGATCCATGTTGAGGTGAGGTTGTTGCAAAGGTCGATTTTCCATTATTTAAGACATGTCAAAATCATGAGGAATCTTGGTTCCACTTTGTGCCATCACTTGTAAGAAATATTGTCTATCCCTCCTCATTATTTCCTCAACCAATCGATTAAAATGGGGATCCATAATGGAGTCTTCCACTTCTGCTGAATGTACTGAAATGTTGTCCATATTGTCATTGTGTGTATCATTATTGTTTGTGTTATCCATGTTCTCAACATTTGGAATGTTTCTATAGGCATCCATGTTAGGTAATGTGGTATGATCAGAATTGAAAAAAACATCATTTTCATACTCATAGGCACTCATGTTTGTGGACTCTTGAGCCTCTTTAGTTTCTCTCCTAGATTTTTGGGAACGAGTTTCAACCATGAACTAGGTATTGACCAAGATGTTTGAGACTAGATGAAAATGGAAAGAGTATGGAAGACCAAGAGTTGGATGGAATGTAAATGAATCTAAGGTTTACTTGCAATGTCCAAAGTGTAAGAGCAAGTATGTATGTAGTAGAGTAGGTGTGGCTTACAAAGAGATGATAGTTTCTCTTGATGAGGTAAGTTGACCTTGACTCTAAGCAAGACCTTGATGAGGGACCACTTAGCAAAATGTTGTTGTATGTAGTATGTTGACAAAGCAAGATGAGGACAAGCAAGTGACCTTTTGACTCAAGTTTAGACAAATGTGAATGTAATGCAAGATGTAAAGAAATGATGAACTTTATGAGACCCAGAAATAGGCTGAATTCTAGATGAAAAACCCAGAGAGATAACCTAGGAAGCTCAATAAGTCTGAAACTGTCTGTTCTTGTTTTCTGGACTGTAAATTTTTCCAATTCTGAACACAGACGTGCCTGTATACTTCACAAACACAATTAAATGACACAGACGTGGTTTTGTCAGACACAAAAGTGTTTATGAGATTTTGTGAATGCAATGTTGCTTAAGAGAACACATACGCATTTCTGCCCTTCACAGACGTGGTTCTATTAGACACAAATGTGGTTCTAAAAACTGAGTGCGATTTTTCCAATTTGTAAAGTTGTTTGTTGAGACCTAATCTGAATTTCTTTTTTGACTATTTTTCACGACAAGAGGACACAATGTTGCTGAGGACTCAATGTTTGCAAGTGTTTAGACTCAAAAAAATGACTCAAAAGAAAGTGTTTTGTTTGATGTAAAAATGTTTGGCATACACTTGAAGACACAAAAGGCACAATGTCTTGATGTTTGGTCTTGAATGTTTGATTGTTCAAAATAAGACAAGCACAGTTCCTATGGCTAGCCAAGACAATAATTGTTGATACCACATGGGGTTTCCCCCGAGGCTATGCTATTTAGAGCGGATACTTAGATGCTTGACCCCACTGGCTCCACCCTCAACACTCACTTCTTCGGGGCAGCCAAGCATTAGTCCCCATGAAAACTCCCCATGGCAAATTTTGTATCTCTACTAAGAATCATATGTGTGTGGGTCACTCCAGAGGTCCAACCTCCTGACCCAACAACTAGAAGGATTTTGACTTTTTAAAATAAAAAGGTGCTAGTAAGGGCATCCGCTCATGTGGCCATACATGTGGCACTTTCAACTCTGTAAATATAGAAGGCTCCCAGCCAGAAGGGGTTACGCCCTACAATTGATCAAATAAATTTGATCAAATGGGTTTATGGGGAGACATAGTGTCAGTATGAACTAATCAACACATGTTACCCATGGCTTTCACCATGGATATAGTTGTTTATAGTGGTTCGGAAGAGGATGGCTTTTCCTCACTACCACTTGGGTCGTTCTCTCCTCACTACTAGTCCTAATGACCACACGGGGAGACAAGCCCTCCAGAGATTAAACAAAAAGAGCTTATTGTTCAAGACACAAAAGACACTGGTTCAATTTTAGTGCACCAATTGAAGTGTTTGATAATCTATGAAAACAAGGCACACAATAAAGATCAAAAGAAAAGTCAAGGTCCTACAACAAAGATTTGTTAGTAGTTTGGATTGTTTCAAATTATCACCCCTTCATGTAAGCACACAAGTTAGGTAAATTTTAGGTCCAAAAGACTTTGTGAAATAGGGGCCTTCAACAAAACCATTTTGCTTTCAAGACAAGATGCACCAATTTTGTTAGCTAGATCACAAGATGTTAGCTGAAAATAAACCAGATCTGAAAATCCAAATGACGAAATAAAACTTCAAAACTGGATCAAAAACTAAAATGCAAAAGCTGAAACACAAATGTGGTTAAACCTAAGACGAACACGACAGCAAAATGCAAACATGCCTAGATTTGTCATAGACGCATCCTCGGAACACAGACGTGACTCTCGAACACAGACGTGTCTGAAAGCTTCACAGATGCGATTCAGGAACACAAACACGACCTTATAATCTGCAAAAAAAGTAAAGTAGCGTCGAAGATGCAGATGCGATTCTAGAGATTACAGATGCGACAGAAAAGAAAAACGCGATCCTAAAATGCACAAACGTGAAAAAGTCAAAATGTTGTCGTAAATGTCAGATCTGCAACTTCAAAAACACAAAATCTGCAACAAAAGATGTTAAATGTAAAAGGGACAAGAGTCCCACCGAGTGTGCCAAAATGTTTATGGTGAAAAGTGGATAAGCAACAATATTGAAAGGCTAAATGAATTCAACCACAAAACCCTAGCATAACAATCAACAAAGATCCACCATAACATATGAAGATTACCTAAGACAATGCAAATCAAATGAAATCACAAAGATTGTACCATCACATGTCCAATAGGGTTTGAATCTCCATTCTTCCTATCTCCATTGATCTTGCTTGATATATTTACTCTTAGATTTTATGTTTGCCAAGAGCTCAACAAAGAACGAAAATGTGGTTGCAAGTAGGCTTGATCGCATATGAAAGTTCGAATGCTAGAGTAGTTGGGAGTGCTAGTAGTTGAATAGAATGATTATAATGATTAGTTGATTAGGAGATTAGGGTTGATAATGAAGGAAGCATCTCCTTATATAGAAGAAATTATAAGAAATGGAGGGATAAGATTGAGAGGCGTAAAAGATAAATGATCGGTTATGATTAGAGGGTAGGTAGAAGAAATAAGAAAATAATGAGAGGGTACGTAGTATAGGAATTAAGAGATGAATGACATGTGTCATAGGTAGAAAAGGCTAATGAATTAATTAAATAAATAAAGATTTATTTAATTAATAGAGGAAGTGGGATCAATTAAATAAATAAGATATTTATTTAATTTAGGGAAAAGGATAATTTAAATAAGTAAAAGTATTTATTTAAATGAGAAATAAGGCTAGAAGAGGATAAATGAATTAATTAAATAAATAAAGATTTATTCAATTAATAGAAGAATTAGGCTAAAATAATTAAATAAATAAAAATATTTATTTAATTAGACAAGACAATTTTAGGTGTCTACAATATCAAATAGCACAAATTTGTAATCCCATTGAGTTTACACTAAATTTAGTTTTTGTTAATAAAGAAAATGAGTGTTCACTAGTTTGAGTATGCAACTATGAATCAATCTCATTTATCACATATATAATTAAGGAGAGTGAATCCAACAGGCTCAACCTCAAAACTTATTGGTAAAGGGTTGAGCATAAATTGAATTCACTTTCCTATTTAGTTGAATAATTTTTTATAATAGGATATGAAATGATTTAAATATAATAATTAGTTTTGATGATGCAAATTTGAAAGAGATCAACATGAATAGGAGGTTTTAGAATAGATATGCAGACATTGAGTACATATTGGAAAGGGGAAACAAAGAACTTATATCTAAAATTTGAGCTTGAAACTATTGCACTATAGAGTTAGGTGACTTGGTCCTAAAGGTGTCAGATTTGGCTATCAAAAATAGTTTCAAGTTCAAAATGTTGCTCAAAATATCCTCTTGGAATTTTATCAGAAAAGCATCTGATACTATTTGTCAATTGTGAATGTCTTGGGTTTTTTGGTTCTTCAAATTTGGTCCAAATCGTCTCAATCTATACTTTATGGAACTATATTTATCCTCTTCATAACTTGTCACCTGCATACACACACAAAAGAGAGAAAATGTTGTTGGATTAATACTTGGGTTTGCCTAGGTCAAACCCTTGGCTTGGAATTAATCCTTATGATGAATTGAAATTGAAAGGTGGGGGATTTGAAACATAATTCTAAATTGAAATGTTATACCTTTTTTATTTATCTCCTTTTCCTTGAAGCCTTCATTAAAAGGTTGATGTTGTCATGTAGGAATTCATGAATATCTTCATAATAAATTGATCATGGATGCCATCTTGAATTCTTGAAATATGAATACTTGAACTCTCCTTTAATGTTCTGATAATATTTCATTGCTTGCTCACTTGAATTTGAGTTCCTCTCAAGGAATTGTAATTGTAAACTTGTGGAGAGATGCTTCAAATGAGGTGAAAAGACTTTTATTTATACCTAATCTCATGAAACATATTAAAAATTAAGAAGATGAATGACATCGAAAATCAACTCTCGTTCAATGTTTCTTATCGTTAGAGGGTTTAAAAAATGGGCCCTTTTGGTCTGGACTATGACACTGCACACCCTATTATAGTCCATCTAGGTTTGGACAAAGGTTAGGAAACCAAGAAGAGAATGAAGATCATATATTTGGTACTAGTGTGAGAAAATGCAGGCATAATCAAGGCATAAAGGGAAAGAACACCAAAGTAAGGCCCAAGTGACTATGAAATTGTATGCAAATACAATTTATGACACTATAATTTTCATTTGTGATTTTATTAGCAAAATACTTGTTGTAATGAGTAAGGTTGATCATGATTATTGAATTTACACTTTCTCACATTTTTTATTGATGATGAATGTTCTAAGGTGGATTCTCCTAGAGCTAGTGTGGTTAGTAATCTAGATGTCTATATTGGTTTTGTTAACCTCATTTTTCATTAACCTTTTCATGAGGCCCTATCATATCCTATTTCTTTAGAATTTAGAGTTGAATTGGTTCCAAATACTAGCAAGACACTTTTTGTTTTCCAAATTTGTCTTTGCAAGATGGTTTCATGACTAGTATAGTAGATTTGTTTTATCATTACTCTTTTAAAAATTTGGAGGACATGCTTGAGGGGGTTTCTCTCCTCTTTGTTGACTCGTATTATTTGTATATTTTTCTTGAGTTTCCACAACCTTATTCTTCTTCCTTGATTGGAGTAACACCTAATTTTGTTGAGGCATAGTTGGAGGCACTTGATCAGTTTTCAAAGATTCACTTTTGGAGGCTTCTTCCTTCTTACTTCTTCATGGAGTTGTAGTTTCTTCAACATCTTCTAGTGGAATTATTTATTCCTAAGGTGAGAATTGTTATTTGTTATTATTGGATTCTCTTTTGCCTTCAAACATTCTTCAATTTCTTTGGAGATGATTCATTATGGGAGGCTATGTAGTCTCCATATTTCTCTATTATAGTGGGACTTTTGTATTGTATCTTCATGATGGATGTAGTGGTTATGGGTTATTGCTAATATCTCCATATATCACTCATTCTATAACTTTGTACATGATCTTCATTTGTATTCTCTCTTTTGGAGAGGGGTTTTTCTCCATTTGTGAGAGAATATTTGAACATGGGTGCCTTAAATGGCCTCATAGTTGGGACCCATCCTTGCATCTTGCATCATTTTCGTAATAATTTTTTCTCCCTAAGTTTCACTTAAGAGGGTTTTTAGAGTGATTATTGTCTTGTACCTAGCAAATTCCTAATGGGAACTTATTCACATTTTAAGTTAATGTAGGCCCTAGGTATTATTTCTAGAAGTTTTAGTTTTCTAGATAAGATCTTATCCATATCTTATCTTTTTAAATTCTATTTACTTATTGTTCCAATTCATTTAATATTTGTGTTATGTTAGTTGTGTTGAACACTATCAGATGCTGAGAGAGGTGGGGTGAATCAACATATACAAAAACTTAATTAAAATTAATCTTTTACTTATCATTCATTCCATATACCTTATGCATGAAAGTAAATGTCTAAAACCACAAAATAACCACATTAGAACAACATATTTTTTACGTGGAAAAAATAAATTTTGAAAAACCATGGTGAGAACTATCTCACTATATGATAACCAAATTACAATGTTTAGGCCAAAGGCCAAGAATCTCACTACGCTTAAGATGATTTGCAAAGCTAAGGTGCATAACCTTAGGGAAAGATACAAAAAGGGCTTGAAAACACTAAATATCAGTTCTTTAGGGAAAGATACAATAACTTTGATAGAAATATATCAATAGGGTTGAACTATATCAAACTGCATTCACTAATATGTTGATCACAGTTCACAATTCAAAATACATTAGAAACTATCTTCATCACTATTTTGTTGCACTTTCAAATGATTTTACTTCTTCACATTTTCTTCACAAAATATTAATAACTCACATACATTTTCTCACAATGATTCCATCCTTTATATACCAACCACAACCTCAAAGACATTAATTAGGTCAACCAAATTAGATGTAACATGCAAATACAAAAGGAAAAATAAGATGTGTGAGGCATCACAACATGTTAGAACACCTTCCTATCCATCCTAAATTATTTCCCATATATCCACACACATCTACACATATGAAAACATTATAGGTTAGGTGCAAAAGATAATATTGTCAAAACACACAAACACAACTTTGCACAAACTTCATTGCAGACCACTAAGAGTACTTGCAGATGCCAAGATAGCATCAAAAAATATCCAAAACATTGAATAATTTAAGTGCATCGCCAAAAAGTTAGTAGGTTAAGGAATGCAACACATTCCTATACACTAACACCGAAATAGTTATACTTGACTAAACACCAATTGTGGATTTAAGATACCAACACCAAAGCTTTGGAGACTTCAAGATACATCATGAGGCACCTTTATAAGCCTTTTGAAGAAACCATAAATATACTCCACACATCCACATGATCGTATTGTTATCCCACTATAACTACACTATACTAGACCACATCTGAACCAAAGACCATAACCAAGTTGCTCACTTGGATCAACAAGTTTGACATCAATGACAACAGTAACTCATATTTGCAACAATATCCCCCTTTGTCATTGATTGGAAAACTTGTGCCGACCTCAAAACCACTCCCCCTTTGACATCAAAGACAAAGGGTATGTTCTTACAACAAAAAATTATACTATATGCACAACTCCCCCTATCTACAAGACCTCCTCAAAGAATGAAAACCAAAATTATTTCACAAACTCATCTACATATTTACATGATCAAAAAGTCTTACTGAAATCCATCTAGGCACCTTGTTGGCCAGGTTACCCACTTTGCTAGGCTGGAGATGCTAATTTCATCTAAGCCCAAGCAATATTCCAGTCAACTCATGCAAAAACCACAATGTTTCACTGAATTTCCATCTTCAAAAAAATATTCTCTACCTCATCACAACTATATAGTACCTTTACAAATTACTCAACGCTTGAGAGTCTTCGAGAATTTTCACCATACTAGTGAGATGTATATTAATTAAATCTCTCAACCTATAAAATTATTTATTTATCTGCTCCTGTTGATCCACCAATTGATTCAATTTTTCTTATAGATTCTCTATCTTTACCCTTGCTTTGCAATCACCATCTTTCTTCAAGTCTAGTGAATTAGTCACCTATACAATTCAAGCTTCAAAAATATTTATTTGATTTTGCATGGTCTATGTGGACTTAGGCCATTGGTGGGAAAATTTATATATATTGACCACACTATCTACACTCTTCTAAAAAATGGTTATGCTCTCCTGCACTCAGTTGTGTGAATCTACAAACTTATTCACCAAATCACTTTACCTCTTCTTTGCTATCTATCTGCTAAAATTGTTGCTTCTAAGTTAGAAGTGTATTCCTTCAGTCCACTAAGAGTAGCCTGCAACTACTCCTCTTCGGTAAGAGACTCGTCAATCTTCACTTCCAATAGTTTCTCATGGAGAAACTTCACTATGTTATTTATCAATTCAATACAATCTATCTTAGAGATGATGTATTTATTGCTTGTTGTGTGGTGGAGAACATCACCCTAATATAGCATATGAAGGGATGCCAACTTATCTAAGTCCAGCTTGCCATGTGTCATTAGTACCAACAACACTTCTAATGTTATAACTGGTTCAAACTTCATTTGCAACTATAATAATTCTGATCTAAAATCTCCAAACAGTCCAAAAGATTCTCCCACTGACATTCTTCCAATCTCTTTTTCCTTCTCCTCTAGTTTATATGTCTTTTTTGTTTGTCTTTTCTTCTTCAATCTTCTCCTTCTTTGTTTCTACTTTCCTTTCCTTTTCTTTAGCATCATTTGAAATCTCTATTGCTATATTCTTTACATCTTGTCCTACCTCTACTTGATCACCCATAATACTTTCTACTTTCTACTCTTCTCTTTTATCTTCTGGAACCACCATAGTTCTTGTTTCTCTTGGGCTAGTTCCTATGTTTGTCTATGCGAAGGAGAAGACAAAGTAACCTTTAATTATTTCAGAGCCTCCATGGCTTCATTTTCAGTATGTTTTGTTATCCTTTTAATGAACTCCAAATATCCTCCCATGATTAAATTCACTCTTTATTTTATTCAGAATCTTCTATTTAAGGCTTGTTTGATTCTTGTCCTTTTTTCTTTCAACAATGGACTAATTACCATATCTAGTGTTTGAGTCCTTAAATTTGAATCCTTCATCACTGCAACCTTTCTTTTCTTTGTTAATACCTCTAAAAGCTCTTTAGGTAGTTTCTTTTCCATATTATCTACAATTTTTTTAAAGGTAATCATATACTTGATTATCACATTCTCAATGTTCTCCTTTTCTATTAGAGTTACATTTGGATACATCCTAATAGAGAACTCCAATGAATCATGATCAGATACCACATTCACCAAACTATCAAAGATCCAAAGTCTAATAATTTGGATCATCTTCAATATTCCTCTACTTCTCCTTAGGCTTAGTAGGCACTTTCTTCTTGACTTTTGTCTGTTCTAGAGTGACCAATCTTATTCTTCTTCTTCTTCTTCTTCGTGTAAAAGAGTGCACCAAAATTTGACTTTTGTTTGTATCAAACAAAAAACATAGGATTTTTGATAGCAGAAAGAAAATGGGGACCATTAGAATGCTCAAAATGGTCCTTTGTTCCTTTCTCTATGATCCATAAAATAGATATCCATTTGTAATGGATACCCATTTATTTTTCAACAAAAAGAGCACCAAAGGATTTACCTTTGCCTCTATTGGCTTATATGCGGAAAAAGAATAGATATCCATTTAAGAGCTAATATTCATTTAGCATTATTGATATATAATAAATATATTATATATTATATATTATATATTATGAATTATTCATTATGCATTATGCATTATACATTATACTTTATACATTATACATTATACATTATACATTATACATTATACATTATACATTATACATTATACATTATACATTATACATTATACATTATACATTATACATTATACATTATACATTATACATTATACATTATTTATATTATATATTATATTTTATTTATATTACATATCATATATTATAATATACATAGAGTGAGAAACAAAGAAGGGAGCGAGAGAGAGAGAGAGCGTTATCTAGGTGGTGTGGGGGGGGGGGGTGGAGAGAGAGAAATAAGTACAAAGTGAATGTGAGAGAAAGATATAGATAGGGTGGGAGGGAGGGATAAAGCTAGATATAGGTAGAGAGAGAGCAGAAGAGAGAGAGACCTAAGAGAGTGAGGGAGAGGGAGAGAGGTATCTAGGTAGAGTGACAGGGATCTAGGGAGAAGGAGACACTTAAGAGAGAAAGAGAGTAGATAAATACTTGAGAAATTATTTATAATCAAGGAAGAATAGAAAGGGTAATTGAGACCTAAGAGAGAGAAGTAAAAAGGGAATGCGAGAGAGAGACATGGGTAAGGTGGGAGGGATAAAGTGAGATATAGGTAGAGAGGTGGGATGAGGGAGATACTTGGAAGAGAGAAATAGAGAGGGAGAGATCTATCTAGGTAGGGTGATCAAGACCTGAGAGAGATAAGTATAGAGGGAAGGTGATATAGAGAGATGTAGGTAGGGTGGGAGGGATAAAGTAAGATAAGGGTAGAGTGAGGGGATGAGGGATAGATCTATCTAGGTAGGGTGGTAGGGATTTAGGGTAAGAGAGAGAGAGAGAGAGAGAGAGAGAGAGAGAGAGAGAGAGAGAGAGAGAGAGAGAGAGAGAGAGAGAGAGAGAGAGAGAGAGAGAGAGAGAGAGGAAGACTTGATAAATGATTGAGAATCAAGTGAACATAGAAAGGGTGATTGAGACTTGAGAGAGAGAGAACTACAAAGGGAAGGTGAGAGAGACATAGGTAGGTGGGAGGGATAAAATGAGATATAGGTAGAGAGAAGGCATAAGGGATTTAGAGAGAACTATCTAATTAGGGTGGAAAGGATCTATAGAGAGAGAGAGAGAGAGAGAGAGAGAGAGAGAGAGAGAGAGAGAGAGAGAGAGAGAGAGAGAGAGAGAGAGAGAGAGAGAGAGAGAGAGAGAGAGAGAGAGACCCAAAAAAGGAACAACAATCAAGGAAAACTAGAAAGGGTGACCAAGACCTGATAAAGAGAGATATAGAGGTAAGTGGAGACAAAGAGACATAGGTAAGGTGGGAGGGATAAAGTGAGATGTAGGTAGATAGAAGGCATGAGGGAGATACGTGATATATATATATATATATATATATATATATATATATATATATATATATATATATATATATATAGGGTGGGAGGGATAGAGGGAGGGGTAGAGAGAGAAAGAGAGAGGAGCAATAGACTTTATTATCACGTGCTTTTGAGAGGAGAAATAATGTATAGGGTTCTTGGATGAATTTTCTGTAGTAAAATTCACTTTATTGTTTGTCCTAATTTAACTTTGAATCTCCCACTCCTTTCTACTCAGGTCTCATAACACCATATGATCAACTTTCTCATTTATGAACTATGAAATAAATGTTGGAGGTTAAGACTAGGAAAAGGTGAGAAAAAAATAAGAATCAAGGAAAACTAGAAAGGGTGGCTGAGACCTGAGAGTGAAATATAGAGAGAAGGGGAGAGAGAGGCATAGATAAGGTGGGAGTGTTGGAATCAATGAACATTGAGAGGGGGGGTGAATCAGTGTTCATCAATTTACAAATTTATTTAATTGATTCTTAAACCACCAGATGCATAAGAATGAAAGTAAAGTGTAGAAACATAAACCAATCAACCACAATACCATAACACCCAAATTTTTACGTGGAAACCCAGAAAGGGAAAAACCACGGTGGGTTTTGAACCCACAATATTATTATACTTTGATCAGTAGTATGATAATATTACATGAAGGGGAATGCACTTGCATTCAGACACACTGCCTAGAGCTCACAACTCAAAATATAATAACCCAAAAGGCTACAACCCTTAGGGAAGGTTCACTACCTTACAATAACAATTAGACTATAATCTGGCTTAGATGAAATGAAAGAATAGCATCTACTAATGCCTGATGACAATTCCGGTTAAGTACAATTGTCTGCCCTACAACACACTCTGCTCAATACTTCACATCAAAAGAAAAATTCATTTGTTCATGCACACCACTCTCTGATAATGCAGACACAACATTCATACCCAAATTACATTAATATAACACCTATTTATACAAATCGTCAACCTTGACTACAAGGTCGGCTCAACCCTTAACAACTAATTACATCACCCGATACATAAATCAACGACCAGACCAATACAATGTCATAATTGACGTAGCATGGACCCAAATCAAATCCTCAAACATGCAACACCACCATAAATCTCACCAAGATCAACCGCAACACGCTACACCACCGAAAATGTTGCATAGCACGAAGAATATCACCAGACCCATAAGATCTTCAATAACATGCACAATGATCAATGCAGACCACAAAAAAAGGAAAAGATTAAGAAACACCAACAATAATGTTAGAATCATCAGCAATAGCTGAACCAACACCACTTAACCACATCTCCATCAATCAACACGTTGATCCTCAAGAACACTTCAACAACAACAATTGGGATAATAAAGATAGCTCGTGGAGCACCAAATCATGAACCATCTGAATTGAATATACACATAAACATCCCAAACACTCTCCCAAATCTGTAACTCAAGATGTAATCATTCTAGAGCACAACAGATCAAACACCAGAACACTACAACACTGAACACTAAAAAACCAATCTTCATACCAAAATCCATAACTTGATCAAATCACCACATAACATCATGAAATAAATATGGAATGAAGTATCTCTATTTTATTCAACATATCAAATAGATAAACCAACCAGATCAACTGACTACAATCACAACTCTCTACAACATCGAAACACAGGAATATATTGACATCAATGACAACAACATATCCTAGTAGTAACAATATCCAACAATCTCCCCCTTTGGCATTGATTGCAACATATGAATATGAAAAATAACCAACGCAAAGAAAGAAACCAACACCAACAATCTCCCCCTAAGATCATTCACACAAAGCTTCCAGGATAAGGCAGTTTTTCACATGCTTCTCTCTCCCTTTGACAACAATGCCAAAGACATATACAAATCATGCATCTCTCCCTCTAAGAAGGAAAATCTCTCCTCCTTAGGATAAACTCACACACTGACCCACACACTGACTACTCCAGCGTAGTAGCAACACCAACTCATCAATCCGAATAAGAAGATAAGACTATGAAGTCCACCAGATTGATGCATCTCAATGCATCTAGTTCTCATCAGGAGTGGTAGAGACCCCTAACTCATCTCTTAGATATACAAATGTATTTTCAGGCAAAGGTTTAGTAAAAATATCTGCAATCTGATCCTTTGTAGATACATACTCTAATTTGACTTCTTTCTCACTGACTATCTCTCTTAGGAAGTGATACTTAATTGATATATGCTTGGTTTTAGAATGCAATACTGAATTATGGGAAATGTTAATAGAACTTGAATTGTCACAATATATAACAGTAGGCTCATCATAAACAACTCTAATGTCCTTCAACATCTGCTTCATTCAAACTACCTGAGTACAATTGCTAGTAGCAACAATGTATTCAGCTTTTGCATTAGATAGAGATATATCATCTTGCTTCTTACTTGCCCATGAACCAGCTTCTTCCCCCCCCAAAAAAAAGATCCACCAGTAGTTCTCTTCTGATCATCAACATCACCTTCCCAATCAGGATCGGTATAAGCACATAACATGAAATTATCTTTCTTTGGATACCACAAACCATAATCAACTATCCCCTTCAAGTATCTGAAAATCCTCTTCACAACATTAACATGACTTTCTTTAGGCTCAACTTGAAATCTTGTACAAAGATAAACATCATGCATAATATCTAGTCTAGTCTGAGTCAGGTATAACAGTCCACCAACCATAGATTTATATAAGGTCTGATTAACTTTTGGAGATTCGTCTTGCTTAGTCAACTTACATCTAGTCACCATAGGAGTTCCAACAGGTTTGGAGTCATCTAACCCAAACTTCTTCAATAGTTCCTTCACATACTTAGATTGAGAAATGAAAATTCCTTTAACAATCTATGTAATATGCAATCCTAAGAATAATTTTATCTCACCTATCATAGACATCTCAAACTCTTTCTACATATCATCAACAAACCTCATACTCAAATCATCATCTCCTAAAAAAATAATATTATCAATAAAAACTTCAACAATCAAGATGTTACCATTATCAACCTTAAAGTATAAATTACTATCAGTAGTACCTTTAGAAAATCCCAACTTTATCATATATTTGTCCAATCTAGCATGCCAGGCTCTAGGTTCTTTTTTAAGTCCATATAGCATTTTCTTCAATCTGCATACCATGTCTCCTTCATCTGACAATGAAAATCCATCTGGTTGCTCAATGTAGACTTCCTCTTCCAAATCGCCATTCAAAAAGTTTGACTGCACGTCCATCTGATATACCTTGAAGTTCTTATAAGAAACATATGTAAGAAGTAATCTAACAACTTCAATTCTAGCTATCGAAGCAAAAATCTCCTCATAATAATTTCCTTCCATCTGTGAACATCCTTTACATACCAATCTTTCTTTGTTTCTAACCACTTCACCGACATTCAAGTGAAAGATATTACCTTTAGTCTTAGTTCTAGATGCAATCTCTATACCAGAGGCATTCAAAATCTTGCATTTACCATTCTTGAATTGCAAATCATATCCCTTATCAACCATCTTCCCAACACTCAAAATATTATGCTTCAAACGTTCAATATATAAGACATCATCAGTATTATGGCTACCATAAAAAAAAATAGAACCTCTACCATGAATTACACAAGCTTTGTCATCTCCAAATCTTACTATACCACCATCATACCTCTGCATATTCACAAATTTACTTTTATCACCTATCATATGATGTGAACAACCACTGTCAATTACCCATTCATCTTTTTTTTCAATATTAGTAGCCAAAGCTTTCTCCTCAACAATGCAACTTGTAGAATTCACTTGTACTAGATCATCTTCCTTGATAGCAATAAATACAAATTC
Source organism: Cryptomeria japonica (assembly GCF_030272615.1). Taxonomy (NCBI): domain Eukaryota; kingdom Viridiplantae; phylum Streptophyta; class Pinopsida; order Cupressales; family Cupressaceae; genus Cryptomeria; species Cryptomeria japonica. Next base: position 627,841,172 of record NC_081410.1, on the reverse strand, counting down.
ATCTTCCGAATTCACTGACTCTTCATCTATCACACCTTCATCATTAGCATAATAACATTTCTTCTGATATTTATACTTCCAGTTAGGCTTATAGGGCTTATCATACTTATCATGTCTCTCATATCTATCATTCTTATCAAATTTATCATGCTTATCATACCTTGACATTCTTTCAAGACACCTAGAAGCAAAATATCCTATCTTATTACAGGAGAAACATTTCAAAGATAACTTTCAATCATAAATACCAACTCCCTTAGGCAATCTTTGAGCAATAATTTCTTCAAGATAATCCAACTCTTTTTTTAGTTCTTGCATCTCTCTCATTTCTCTTTCATATCTGGAAACCCTAGATGAACTCTCACCTGGATCATACTTCTGCTTCCTGGTTACAAAGGCTTTAAATTCAGTCTTAGATTTTCCATGTGATTCTCCAAATTCACTCAACTCAAAATCAACAAGTTTACCAACCAACATGTCTCTTGTCACAATAGTCACAATTCGGATCTCATCAATAGCAACAACTTTATATTTGTACATAGGAGGCAAAGATCTCAACACTTTAGCAACAATCTCATCTTCTTCAAGAGTTCCACTGGAAATTCTTATGTTCATAACAAGTTCATTCACCTTAGCCATACAAGATGATATGTTCTCATCTTCTCCCATCTTCAACATCTCATACTTTCCTTTCAAACTGTACAACTTAGCAACTTTGACATGTTTATCTCCTTCATACAAGGTCTCTTACTTCTCCCAGATCTCATGTGCAGTCTGAAGTCCCATCACATTATTCATCTCTGAATCGGTTAGAGAACTCATCAATGCCTCCTTAGCTCTTATGTTTTGTTCAACATCCTTGATCTCAACTATGGTAACATGACCATTCTGAGGAACAATATAGGCATTCTTTGTAATCTTCCAATAATCTTCTCCAAGACATTTCAAATGACACTCCATCCGGTTCTTCCATACAGTATAATTATTTCCATCAAATCTTAGGCTCTCTTTCTTGAAAACATAGGTTGCTATCCTGAATCTCCTCAAGCGGTCAAGCTTCTTCTAGAGGATCTAGCTCTGATACCAATTGTTGGAATCAATGAACACTGAGAGGGGGGGTGAATCAGTGTTCTACAATTTACAAATTTATTTTAACTGATTCTTAAACCACCAGATGCATAAGAATGAAAGTAAAGTATAGAAACATAAACCAATCAACCACAATACCATAACACCAGAATTTTTACGTGGAAACCTGGAAAGGGAAAAACCATGGTGGGGTTTGAACCCACAATATAATTATACTTTGTTCAGGAGTATGATAATATTAGATGAAGGGGAATGCACTCACATTTAGGCACACTGCCTAGAGCTCGCTGCTCAAAATATAATAACTTAGAAGGCTACAACCCTTAGGGAAGGTCCACTACCTTACAATAACATTTAGACTACAATTCGGTTTAGATGAACTAAAAGAATGACATCTACTAATGCCTAATGACAGTTCCGGTTAAGCACAATTGTCTGCCCTGGCCTACAACACACTCTGCTCAATACTTCACATCAAAAGATAAATTCAATTGTTCGTACATACACCACTCTCTGATAATGTAGACACAACACCCATACCCAAATTACATGAATATAACACCTATTTATACAAATAATCAACCTTGACTACAAGGTCGACCCAACCCTTAACACCTAATTACAAAATTACATCACACGATATATAAATCAACCACTAGACCAATAAAATGTCATAACTGACATAGAATGGACCCAAATCAAATCCTCAAACATGCAACACCACCAGAAATCTCGGCAAGATCAACCGCAACATGCTACACCACTGAAATGTTGCACAACATGAAGAATATCACCGGACCCATAAGATCTTCAATAACATGCACAATGATCAATGCAAACCACCAAAACAAATAGGACACGATTAGGAAACACCAACAAGCATGTTAGAATCATCCACAATAGCTGCACCAACACCACTTAATCACATCTCCATCTATCAACACACTAATACTCAAGAACATTTCAACAACGACAACTGGGACAAGAAAGATAATTTGCAGAGTGCCAAATCATGAACCATCTGAATTGAAGATACACATGAAAATCCTAAACACTCTCCCAAATCCGCAACTCAATATCTAATTATTCTGGAGCACAACAAATCAAACATCAGAACACTGAACACTGAAAAACGAATCCTCATACCTGTCTGCCTAGCCAATTAGAACAATAACTAGACTTACAGCCTTAACTCAGGGATTGGCCATCCATTCTGATTAGCTATCATTTCCATGATTGAGGTTCATTTGTTTGTCAACCTAGGGACATATTACTTGAAATGGGTCTGCATTGTATATGCACTAAGTTCCGGTAAGAGTCACTCCGTCCTACTGCAAGAACTGAATCTATCTAAAATAAACAAGCGAAAATATGACAATTGAATGGCTACAAGAAATATTAACATTAACAGATGATTCCAACTAAATAAATATTAACTAAGTTTGAATCTAACAAACAAGGATTACTCTGTCTGCTTTGGCTGTAGGAACAGTCATAGGATCTGGTTCCAGTGGCTGTAGGAACAGTCGGTTGCTAAAACATCTATTACAACAAAAGAAAACTTAATCTAACAATTACATAGGAATACTCACCAAGTGGGCCCCCTTGGATGAGTGTATCCAGACTTAAAAAGTGATTCTATATGCTCAGAATAACATCACCTTTATTCATTATTTCCAAAAGTTGATACAATGCATAAAATAAGAGAAATCCTTCTAATTCTGGAAAACGTTGTCTAACCTCTGCGAAGAGGTGCAAGTCTTTATTTATAGGAAAGTTATAACAAACTTTCAACTACTTAGATCATGCCCATGAAATTAGGTGAAAACTTTTATTACAACAATAACAAGAGTCAATCCACAGAGAACGTGAGACTTTATTAAAACGCAACCAAGAATATAGCATGGCGGTTTTTACTAGATCGTTGCTTGTTGAAGACAACCATAAATGAGTCTAGATTTGCCTTGCTATTCCTTTGCTGCTCCACTCAAACACCATCTTCTCCACTATCTTAAATGCTCAATCACCCCAAAATGTCTACAACTACTTGCATGGCGTGATTCTCCATCTGGCTTAACACAACCATTTTTGCAACAACTTATTTACTCCTGCATCAAAGGCTAGAACATACAAGCATATATATATATATATATATATATATATATATATATATATATATATATATATATATATATATATATATATATATATATATATATATATATATATATATATATATATATATATATATATATATATATATATATATATATATATATATATATATATATATATATATATATATATATATATATATATATATATATATATATATATATATCCATTTCCCATTAATCACAACATTTATACATCCATGCATGATATCACCATAATAATCCGCATAGCTATAGGAATATTTAGTCAAAACAATACATGGTTCAACGAGTTTAGCTATCATTCAAAATGCACATAATAAAAACTCTAATATATCCTATGACCTTCACATTGTCGCAATATGCAACTTAAAACACATGAAAAACTTATCAGTCATAGAATAAAAAAGCTATTATTTTAGCTCATCAATACCAGAATCCATAACTTGATCAAATCACCACATAACATCATGAAATCAAGTTATGTGGTGATTTGTTTACTTGCACTTCTCTGCTACTATTTTATCTCATCAATACCAGAATCCAATCATTTAATGAGGCAACTATTAGGGAATCAAGTCATGGATTCAAATCATAACAACAGTGAAAGAATGATTTGTTTACTTGCACTTCTCTGCTTGCTTGATCAAATCTAGTTATACACAACAATCTGCAACTCTCAAGCAGATCTCACACTTCTCTTGGATGACTTAACACATTCTCTAAGACCACTGACACAATAAACATTAATTGTGTCATCCTAAATAGCCATCTCAACTAGGCTGGCCACAAAACCTAATTACATCTTGAATTTATAAATAAAATCATAAGATATCATCATAGATTATTATACAGATGATTACAAAAAATTACAATGCACTATCAATCGTTGGCTGATCATAACCCATCACGGAAATCCAATCTGTATCCTCAAAACACTCTACTAAGCATTTTGTTGATTCCCAAGAAAATATTCCTTGAATCACGCCAAAACAACAATTAAATATTTCACACGGGTTGTGTCATGTTACCAACTTCATGTAGACTCACCGATGATCACCGTCATAACATAAATCATTACCGGTTTGATGATTTGTTCATGGGTCCTTAAATCCTACTAAAACCTTAGCAAAACTTCATCAGAAATTTGAAACACGCCTTCTGTTAATCTCCACAAGTTCCGGTTCCGTTCATATACACATTTCCATGACACAAGTTCACCATCCAAACCATAAATCACCAATCATTGCCGATCATTCGATCCAATCAAAACATCTCTACTTTACCGGTTAAAGTCCTACAGACTTTAGTTCATTGCCGGTGAACCCTGTCTTCCGGTAAACTAAATCACTAAGATGAGAAACAAAATATCAGGAACATAAGTTGACATCAATGACAACACAAATAACTGATCATGTCATCTATTCGTAGAATCTCAATCCCTTCATGACAAATAGACTTCTATCCTTTATCGATGCAGTCATCCAACTTCAACTGCATCACCTGTATTTGTATTAGTTATGCCAAATTCCAACAGTACTAGGGTGGAGAGAGAGGGAGAGAGAGAAGGGATTGAGAGGTTGAATAAAGGGGATGATGAGAGGTTGTTAGAGATAGATTTAAAATGAGAGGGTGAGAGTCCAAGAGGGAGAGTGGGACGGTCAGGATATAGGGAGATGTATATATAGAGGTCACATGTGAGGGGAGAGAGAGATGTAGGTAAGGTGGGAGGAATAAAGTGAGATATAGGTATCTAGTGTGGGCATGAGGATAGGTAAAGATCTAATAATTAAGGGAAGTTGAGAGTGGTAGAGAGAAAGGGAATAGAGGGAAGGGGAGAGAGGTACAAAAAAAGGGAGAGAGAGAGAGAGAGAGAGAGAGAGAGAGAGAGAGAGAGAGAGAGAGAGAGAGAGAGAGATGTGGGTACAAACAATTGTAAGGTGGGAGGAATATCGAGAGAGGTAGACTTGCAGAGAGAGGGAGAGAGTATAAGAGGGATCAATGGACACATTTATAATATTGTATATGATGTCAAGAATATATATAATATTTTTAAAATATATTATATATAAATATCATAAATTATATTATATATATAATATAATGTATATTAATATCAAATATTATATTGATATTAAATATATATAATTATATAAGATAATATAATTTAATAAATTGTATATTATGGACTACCAAATTAATTATAAGAAGATATAGTTGAAATAACAAATTAATTATAACAAATAAACTAACAAACAATTAAAAAACACACATAAAAGTAATAGATATTTGTCCAAAATAGATATCCATTTAGGATGGATATTTGTTTTTTCTGACAAAATCTATAGCCTTGGGATTTCTCTTAGGATTGCTTTGAGATTTGGCTTGAACATGCCAAGCTTGGAAATTCAACAACAAAAAAGTGCTTACAAGTTTTCCTTGGTTTTCGAGACTTTGCCCTTGTAGACGACTATATTTTTATTCGAATTTGATGAAACAAAAAGGGTTTATTAAGGAAATTGTTAGCTTTCAACCAATATAAGATATGGCTTATTTTGAATTTAATAGTTAATTATTATTAATTTTTTATATGCATTATAACCAAAGTTCTAAATGATAGGCTGATTAAAAACATCTATACCTTTCAAACGGTTTCACACTTTTTAAAATTGAAAGATGTGGTACATTCTATGCATAACATATTATAGGATAAAAGAAATTGAATTTTATAAAGTTTTGACAAAGTTATGGTGGTTAGACATACAAGTTTTTATATTTTTAAAATGTTCTAGTAAAAAAATCATAACTAATTATCTACTTATATTTATTTTTTCATGAAAAATATTATAATTTTCGTGTACTTAGGTTGGTCAGACATACACCTATTTTAAATATTTTTCCTAAAAAATTAGTACCAATGCATTGAAATTTCAAATGTTCACAAAATAGATTTAATTTTTAATTTTTAATTTTTTTTTCAGAAAACAACAAGTAGCTTCGAAACTACATTCAATTTTCAATGAATTTTGTTTTTACATATTTTTTAAATTATGTTGATAACCTATTCAATTTTTATGTCAAGTTGCCTAAATCTATTTTTCTGAATTTTCATCTCCATTAAGGGCCTAGTTTGGGCCATCATTTTCCTGCATATAACCCTACCTTGCATAAATCCATCAAATTCGTTCATAATAATCAAGTAGTTATAGTGAAGATTGATCTTGAATCCCTCAACTATTATCATGAGGCTAAAGAAAACCAGTCTTCAAGTTGCACTACTTTTAAAAATGTTCCTTCATTATCTTCAAACCTTGTTACAACACCATTAGTCCCTAATCTTGATGATGATTGGGGTTCCTTGGATTTTATAGTCTCCCTTATTGTAGACTAATAAATCAACCTTGTCCACCTTGACATCCGTAAGATTTCATCCACACTTGCTATCAAAGATGAGTATCCTTCTGTATTGTAGGATAATGTGAGCACTATCGATTATGCCATTAATCTTCCCCCTTTTGAGGAGTTGCAATCATGTTATGGTTTAGGATTTAATATTTTTCTAAGCATGGATAAAAGGAAATAATCTTGGGTGTATGGAACAAGGAGTTTGAGGTCCCCTTGGAACCAAAATTGCGCTCTTTTATAGTGGGTTTAGGTCACAAGACTTCTCCTTTGTCTTCATCCCCTCCTCCATTGTATAATGTCTCTATGCATTATTATTTTTATGAATAGTCAAACTTTTCTTCACAAGAGAAAGGGTTGCTTCGTACTCCTCATCCTTTATCTAAGAAAGAGCATATTTTGTTGAGGCTTCTCAAAGGCAACATGATTGCTCTTCCACCTCCTACACATAAGAAATTTTATATGAAAGATAAAAAAACTTTATTTTTGTGCATACCATCAAGTGCTTGTCCATTCCCCTAGTGAATGTAAGGCCTTAAAAGATAAAATAAAAAACCTTCATGAATCAAGTGTCATCAATCTTCCATCTATTGATAAATCTATTTATTCTTCTTCTTCTTTGCATGACAAGTGATATTGAGGTTCCTCTCTATCCTATCCTTTCTACATGCTAAGCATTGTCTCATGGGGTTCTTACACCGCCCTTGTTCTATTGTGTTACTCCTCACTATGTGTCACTTGTAGATTTCTTTCTCATTGCTATTCACGGTGGTACAATATTATGCACAAACATACTTCATCCATGGTAGCAATACAATGTTCTCTAGCATCGTTGTCCTCCCATATATGTTGAGGGCAAGGAATGATCTCTAGCATCATTGTCCTCCCCTATATGTTGGGGGCAAGGGACACTTGCTTTGAAGGTGTACATCCCTTTGGAGGATCCCTTCTCTCCTTTATTCTTCTCTTCTTTTAATTAAGATATCAACCTAGTAAATATGTTAATTTCCTAAGGGGGCATGCATATTCCACTCATTTGTGTTAGGAACTGGGAAGGACAATTGAGAGGGGAGGGGGGGGTGAATCAATTGTCAATAAATTATAACCCAAAACCAATTATTTCAACATAAAACTCAGTGTCGGTAAAACAAATTAACAGTTATATTAATACCGGTATAACTTAATGCATGAAATAGAAAGAGAAACAACATCCACAACACATGACACAAAGGTTTTGACGTGGAAACCCTGTAAGGGGAAAAACCACGGTAGGAAACCTTACCCACAATTAGATGATACTACCGTAGATAGTAAGTGAATACAATAATGGGGTCTGCACATGCATAAAGGCCAACCACTTAGAGCTCACCGCTCAATCAAAAAATAGGAGTCACACTGACTACAATTGGATGGTTGAATCCAATAACAATGTACTACTTTAGTATAGCATCTACAATGCTTGATTCAGTTTGGTTTAAGCTTTGACCATGAGTGCCAAACACCTTCATAATCTTTCCTTTAACCTTTAGATAATATCTGCGTGATTTGCACAAGGATCTGCTTATTTTCGCTCTTCACAATGATCTTCAATATTCACACACATTCATTCTTCTTCCAAATAAGATCTTACAATTATTTATACAAAACCTAAGAGCTCATGATTAGGTCGGCTCCCTAAAGATATTACATTTACAAAATAAGTCTTGATGCAATACAATATGTTAGCCTCAATACATTTACACGTTATCCAATCAATAAACCATTTCCAAAACGTGCCGTGCTGATCTAGAACATGATATCTTGTACCGGTCCATATACTAGACCTATCTGGCAGTTAAGGAAAATATGTGAGCCCGATCAGACCAATAAGCAAAACACCAAATGTAAACATCCAATCCATGTCTTCGACATAACCAAATGATATCCAGATGATAACAAGTCATCATCAACTTCCTGAGTTGCCGGTGAAACATATAAGCTGTCGGTGAAACATATACCAGTGAATGTGCATAAGCCAATATCCATACCAAGACCACAATGTGCTGGTTCAACAACAAACCAATATAACCATAGTGCCAAATCAATAATGTAGACCTCCAGAAAGATAAGTGTTGACATCAATGACAAAACCAATGCAACACATGACGAAGTCATTCATAATACCAACAATTTATGCATTCTTATCATGTCTATTTTTCGTTTGTGGTGGCACCTATCTCTTTTTCACCCATGGTGGTGCTTGTCTCCTTTTCACCCACAATGGTGCATGTCTATCTCTCACCTTCTGTGGTAACTAACTTTTCGTCGACCACTATGGTGAGTGTCTATTTTTGTCCTTTGTGGTACTTATCAAAATCAAACTTGTCTGTAGCAACTTTCCTCTATAGTGTCAAGGTTGGTCCTAGCTAACGTCTATTTACATTTGGATCTTTATCTCTATCAATAGTGTCCCTCTTCCATAGTAAATTTGTTCCAAGTGAGTGTCTTATTTAGTAGTGGCTTTCCTTCATAGTGAGGTTAGTGCTACTAATCTTTGTTTACCTAGTTCACAAACCGCTAGAATATAATCTATCTTTTTAATTCGGTAGTGGCTTTCCTTCATAATGAGATTGGTGCTACTAATCTTTGATCACCTAGGATAATGCAAATTTCTAGACTGTGATCTATCTTTTTAATTACCATCTACATGACCTCTAGCGATAGAGCAAGCAAGTGTTAGAGACATGTGTTATCTCTTCAACATTGGTTGCTTCCCTATCTTTTGGGTGCATTATTCCTTGAAGAAGTTAATCATTACATTATTCTCTTCTTTTTAGAATCCTCTATGTATCATTTTGTTGTATTTTGGGGAAGACAAATAGTACTAAGCCAACCTTTTTGCATCAAGGTCTCTTTCACTTTGTTGACTCAAAATATTTAGTTTGTTTTTTGTGTGTTATCCTACTTTATATGTGTGTTATCCATGTTATTTTCTATATATCTATATGTTTACCATATTCTAACTCAATGGATTTGTGGTGTTTATGTTCTTATTTTGTTGTCTTGTTTGAATTTTTTTTGTCTAATGCATTTGTTTTTTAGGTCTTCAGCTTGGGGCCATTCTTTCTCAACTTGAAGATTTGTTCCTTTATAGTATCTTTTTGGTATTATGATGTTATTTATGTTAAGTATATTTCTTCTAGCATACATATTCATGTTAGTTCATTAGCCCACTGAAGTGGGGGCAAAATGTAGGTCAAAAATTACATACATCATTGCAATTTCACTTACACTTTTGTAGCCACTTTAGTGTCCATTCCATAGAATTTGATTAGGATTATTTCAACCCTTGCATCAACCTTTTCCCCCTTAGGATTCTTAAGACATCTTTTTAGTAGTTATCTTCTTGCATCAGTTTTGCACTAACTGTGTATTTCTCGTCTCACATCATTTTCAAGTGTGATTTGTCTAGACACTAGCACACCGCATAGACATCCATGTGTCTCACTAGAAACCACAATATTTTAATATTCAAATATCAATTTCAAGTGTTTTTCCACTTGTCACCTATCAAAGTTGGTGGAAGCGGTTCAAAATCTTCCAAAACAACTTGACAACCATTCTTTCCTTCTAATTCTCTCATTTTAACTCTATTCTTTCACTGCACACAAGCTCTATGGGTTCTTTCTAGCAATCTCTCTCTCTCTCTCTCTCTCTCTCTCTCTCTCTCTCTCTCTCTCTCTCTCTCTCTCTCTCTAGCTTGCTACAATAAAGCTCTCATAATAGTCTTTCCAACTCTATTGGCTTCCTCAAGCCTCGCTGGTAATATCTTTCTACTTGTCTTGTCTCTTTGAGCATCGTGGGATTTATCACATCCCTTGTCTATTAAATTTATCTATTTTATTTTTGATCTATCTATCTATCTGGCTTCTATTGAGATGGGAACACCAAAACATGGACTTGACTGAGGCAAGTCTCCAAACAACCCCAAACATTTTTCCTCTTTTTCTTGTGTGCGGGTTGATTAGATAAATTCAACTTCATAGAGGTTTGCTTCACTTGTTTAAATAATTTATATATTGTTTAATTTATTTCTATTTATCTCTAATATATATATATATATATATATATATTGATTAGTAGTATATTTTTTATTTTATATTTTGCAAGTCAATTAGAGCACAACGTGGGAGTTTTGTATTCTTTGTGCATCTTTTTGTTTGTGGTTTGTACAAGATTACAATGTGCCACATTGAATTCTAAGTGCCACATTGATGTCCTTGGTTGAGATGCTCAGATTTGGAGTAAAAACTCCCTGTCATCTACACATTCCATTTTTTAAGGCATAATATATATATATATATATATATATATATATGTAATTAGATATCTTCACCAACTCATCTAGTTGGAGATATCTGAATGTATGTTGTGAGATTGGTTCTCAAAGGAATATAGTTTTCCTTTTGTGTAGTCACGTTTATTCCATTACAATATTCTTATAATATTTCTTATTTTTCACATTGCTTATTTGTAGAGGTTTTTGACTTTGCAAGTATATCTTGGCTGCTCCAAGAGGTATATATGAGGAAAACCATTTCAAGAGAAAAAATGTCACACTCCAAAGGCCTACTTAATGTACTACAAATTAAATAATGGTTATGAACACTTGCAAATAAAGTTTCCTCCAAGATTTTATAGTGATGATTTCGATATTAATTCTAAGAGCATTTCAATAACATAACAATTCTTATAAATGCACAAATTACAAACTATACTTCATAAGCATTCAACTTATAGAATCACAAGCATGAAGGAAGCTTCTAGAGGAAGACATAAGAGATGGACATGCATATCAATATGGCACAAATTTTTAACACATCTATGGATGCAAATGACGTTTGTACACGATTCCTTATCACCTCATTCAAACGTCCAATCTTAGGCATTTCATTTTTCTTGAATTAGGTATGAAAAATGATCATACACATTTTACGTCTATCATAAAATATGTCATAAATGATATCACTTACAACAATAAGAGATTCTATCATAATTTATGATTGATAGTTGATTAGATCTTATGACCTATTATAAAATAATTTAGGTGTTGACATTCTCCATGCAAGATGCTTTACAATGCTTGTCTTACCTATCATAAACTTTGGTTCTTATGTGCCATAACTTGTCATATAAATTTGGTATAAAATATTGTCTAACACATATTTTATGATTTTGGTACATGGTAGAGAATCTTTACCATAGAATGGGATGCCTATATTCTAATATAGGGATAAATGGATCTTTGTCACCTTCCAACATGATGACAACTCATTGTGCAATGTCACACTAGATGCCAAAATAGGATGAGCAAGATAAATAAAAAGGAATAAATTAAATACATGTATTAAATAAATCCAATGTTAGGAAATATTAAGGTTGAGACACCTTAATTCCCAACCTATAATGTAAGAAACAAAAACTTTAATATGAATTAAATCTTGGGACAAGGGGCCCCATCTAGCATGCCAAAATATATATGGTGCAAAAGGGAGGATAAAAAAGACACAAATGTAATAAAATGAATCTTATACATTGTCTTCTATGACACCTTTGTTTGAGAAATAAGATGATGAATGCACACCCAATAATATTGAGAATCCTTCAATGGCCTCTAAGGATCCTCATGATTGGCTTTTTGTGTTGATGTATGGATGAAAAAATTTGGATGCTTCTCAAACTTGTAGGATAACCTTGTAATGGAAAGTGTTCTTTATTTTGGCTTAGAGAGGGTTGGATTTATATATTTTTTGGATAAGAGATGGAAAATTGAGATTTTATTTGAAGATCAATGGTGGAGTATTCACGAGAGGTTATAGTTAATGAGAGTATGCCAACAGGTATCACTAGATTGATATATTTGGGAGAGGAGATGATTGAGGAATGATTAAGGGATATGATTTATTTGATGCAATTAAATAGTGGATAATAAGTCCTCTCAAAAATGATGCATGAGGAAGAGGTACCAAGTATATTTTTTCTCTCACACATGTGTGAGGATGCCTTGGGAAGAGAAAATGTGACATGTGTCTTATCTCACATAGATAAGAGAGACATAGACATGTGACTTCTCACATGTATTAGAGTTGCATGGGCTAAATGGTGGTTGAGGGTTTTAATTTTTTTTTGCTAAATAATGCATAGCATAGCTACAGAGGATTATATTAATATATAAAAAAAACTTACAATAGGTAGTAGGGGCCAAGCATGTTGAGCAAAAAATTGCCTCACAATAGTTTCTAAAATACCCAAACTACAAAAAGAACTATCAAATTTTCCCATATTCAGAAATCCCACCTGCTATCAAAACCTTCCCATACAGTAAAAAACTTATATAGAATTAACTATACCCCTTTTGATATCCATGCCTACATTTACAGTATCAAACTTGTACAAAAATTTCTATGCCTCACTTTATCTAAACAATAGATTTATACAAAACCAGAAAGATCCCACCGTGTATCAATCCTAAATAGATTCTACTTAGTTTGAATCTAGAGCCACCCCACCTGCCATAGCTTAGAATGTCAAAGAGAGGCTAAGTTGATCATGACCCCGAGCACCCACCTTGATCGCTTCTAGAATGTCTTCTTGTTGAACACACGACATGACTAGGAGGGGGAGTGAATCAGCCCAAAACTTCAAAATGGATTAATTATAAACAATATCAACTTACTTAGCAACAACACATAAATCATCAATACATGAGCATCAACCACCAACAGTGCATGAACACCAAATTTAGATGGAAAACATAAACAAGTAAAAACCACTGTGAGAATCTAAATCACAATATGCATATGAATGATTAAAAAGATTTAGGCTTAATACCATGGAGAAACAACACCTAGAAGACTTGCAAGGATAAGGCACACTTCCTTAGAGAAAGATATAAGGATTTGCACAACCAAGGCTCACTACTTTAGGGCAAGACACACACTACCGTCGACGGACTCACTATCAATCAACAACGAAGGAAATAGTTGAATTGAAACTAAGAAGGATTATCCTAAACATGAAATTATCCTTGAACAACTGGATCAAGTGACCAACATCATGGAAAACATCTCTGATAACTTCTGCTGTCACAACACACCGTCTTACTGAATATATCACCTTCAAAGCTCTTCTCAATCTAACTTTTACACATTCACAATTTCAAATCTACTTGAATATCATTCACATACACTTCTCATCAATTCACACACAATCCACTTTTCTATACCACAACTCATCCATCCACACTCCTTAAATATGATATAAAACATTGAAAACCTAATAAAGGGTCAACCAAAATAGAATAAGCAATATTACACAAAATAGGCCACCCAGACCAAAAAATATGCAAAAAAGTCTACTCCAGGAGAAAGAGGGAACCAAATAAATTACAATACACCCTTCCAATATTAATCCAATGATCCACACATGCTAATACATTCTCCAAAGTCATTACCAAACATAACATGTAGATATAACAATTAGTAGGCCACAAAATATCTTTTAATGTAAAATACTCCATGTGGATCTCCACACCCCATGGTGAGACCCATAACAATACCCCAATACAACTTTAAAATCATATCCAGACCAAAAGAATATGATTTAATTAAGATAAATTAATCAGACACATTGAGTCATAACATAATTGATTATCCCAAACATAAATCAACAAAGCTCACTTGCGGAACAAAGAAACCATTTGAGAAACATATTGAGAATGCTAAACATGTCATGAAACCACATCCACTAAACCGCAACACAATTTGAAACATATCTGGAGGGCACCAAAGGCTTCCTAGACTATTTTGATAGACACACTTCCTGCCAGAGAACAAAGATAACTATACAAAACAAAATGCCACAACCAACACCAAAAGCACTGAACTCAATCTGCAACACAAAACACAATTGTAACAATCAAGAGAATATATGAACCAACATCCATCCAGATAACCATGTTTGACATTAATGACAATCATACAAGCTCATGCTTTCAACAATCTCCTTGTTTGTCATTAATGACAATACTTGATCACAACACTTGAACGACTTGAATAATTTTGGAAAGTCTCACAACTCTCTCTCCTCCATACAACTCTCTCCCAAAAATCTCACAACAACTCTCTTCCCCTTTGACAACAATGAAAAAGGGCGTTGCATAATCATATTGACCAACACACACCACTACTCCCCTTGAGAGAACCAACAACATCAATCCAGGAGATAAAGGATAAGCATTGAATCTCCCCTTGGAAAGAAGCACCACTAAAATGCACGTAGTTAGAAAAATGACGGGCAATAACCCCTAGTTTCTTCTTGAGATACTCAAAAGCATCCTTCGCCAACACGATAGTAAAAATGTCTACTACTTGTTATTTTGTAGAAATGTATTCCAATCTGACTTCTTTCTTTTCAACCTTCTCTCTTATGAAATGATAATAGATTTAGATATGTTTTGTTCTTGAATGCATAGTTTGGATTCTTTGAAATGTTTATAGCATTGGTATTATCACACATAATAGGAATAGCTTTATCATATACCACTTTAATATCCTTAAGAGTCTGTTTCATCCACATAATTTGAGTATAACAAGATGTTGTTGTAATGTATTCTTATTCTACAGTAAATAATGACACGAATTCTTGCTTCTTACTTATTCATGAAACCAATCTATCTCCCAAAAAGAATGTACCACCACTGGTACCTATCCTATCATCAATACTTCTGGCCCAATCAACATCTGTATAAGATTTCAACATGAAATCTCCATCCTTCTTATACCATAGACCAAAATCCTGATTTCCTTTCAAATACCTAAAAATCCTCTTCACAACTCAGTCATGAGTTTTCTTCGAACTAACTTAAAATGTTGCAACTAAACATACAACATGCATAATCTCTGGTCTAGAGGCAATAAGATATAATAGTCCTTCAATCATAGGTTTGTACTTCTTTTGATCAACATCTAGAGATGTATCATATTTGCTTGATTTTTAATCTAAAGCTAAAGGGGTAGTAACAGGTTTACAATTCTCCATATCAAAATTCTTTAACATTTCTTTGACATAGTTAGCTTGAGAAATGAAGATTCCATCATCCAATTGAGTAATTTGTAGGCCAAGAAAGAATGACATCTCTCTAAAATTAGACATCTCAAATTCCTTTTACATCTCTTCTACAAATTCTTTACACAAACCATTACTTAATACAAAGATAATATCACCAACATAAACATAAAAAACCAACAACTTATTCCTTTCAACCTTAAAATAAAGATTGTTGTCTATGGTAACTTTCTTGAAGTTTTGTTGTAACAAATATTTGTCCAATCTAGCACACCATACTTTAGGTGCTTGTTTGAGTCTATACAATGCCTTCTTTAAACTACAAACCACATTTGGATCCTTTGAAAATATAAATCCATCCAATTGCTTAATGTACACTTCTTCGTCTAGTTCTCCATTCAAAAATTCTAACTTAATATACATTTGATATACCTTGAAATTATTGTAGGTAGAAAAGGCAATAAATGTTCTAATAGCTTCCATCCTAACTACTGGAGCAAAAGTTTACTCAAAGTCAATCCCTTCTACCTGAGAATAGCCTTTACATTCCAATCTCACCTTATTCCTTATGACTTGTCCTTGTCCATTCGGTTTGTTCTGGAACACCTACTTAGTTCCTATCACATTTTTGTCTACTGATCTAGGTACTAACTCCCACGTCAGATTCTTCGGTATCTGATTCAATTCTTCTTCTATTGCTTTTACCCAACTTTCTTCTTTTCTTGCCTCTTCATATGTCTTAGGTTCAATAAGTGAAAGAAAATAGTAATTTACTAGCTCATTTACCTCTATAACACTTCTTCTTGTTTGAAATCCTTTGTTTAAATGTCCCCAATTATATAATCTTTTGAATGATTCCTCTGCACATATTTTGAGGTCTTAATTGCTTGCTTTGGTTCTTCTTTTTCTTCTTCAGTTCCATATATCTCTTCCTCATTGTTATCTTCCAGATCTATCTTTTCTTTTGTAGCAACATGTATGATCTCAAATTAAATCTCTTGAATGGATTTAGGGGTAGTCTAATCCCATGCCTTACATACTTTCACATTTGTACTTTCCACTATCTTGTTAAATCTCTTATTGTAACATTAGTAGGCTTTTCTATTCATAGCATATCCCAAGAATATTCCTTCATTTTCTTTGGTACCAAAATTTCCAAGATCATTTTCATCTCTTCTAATATAGCACTTACTTCCAAAGATTCTAAAATACTTCACATAAGGTCTTCCATTCCATAGCTCATGAGGCATTTTAGTATGATTTACTCATATCTATACCCTGTTAAGAATGTAAATAGAAGTATGCACAACTTCTTTCCAATACACATTAGCCAAGTTAGCATCCTTCACCATAGTTATATCCATCTCAATAATATTCACATTCTTCCTTTCTACTACACCATTCTATTTGAGGAGTTCTTGGAGCAGAAAAATATCTTCAAATACCATAATTATCACAAAAATTGTCAAATTCATTTGAATTAAATTCTCCACCTCTATGAGATCTTAAACACTTGATTTTAGCAAAAACTTGATTTTCTACCATTGATTTGAAAACTTTAAACCTTTCAAAAGCTTCATAATTTTCTCAAAAAAATGTAACTCATGTCATCATAGAGAAATCATAAATAAATTTAACATGAAATACCTTTCTCCATAAAGTTTGCTTGTCCTTTTAGGCTTGCACAAATTTGTATGAATCATCTCTAGGGGATATGAAGTAGAATACTCCTTGTTTTTTAAACTTCTCTTTGTCTACTTCCCTAACTGACATTCCTTGCACATAGTATAAGTAGGCTTGATAATCTATGGTAAATCTCTCATTGATTTAGTATTATTGAGATTTTTCATGTTGTCAAAGTCAACACATCCCATCCTTATATGCCATAACCAACATTCATTACTTTGAGTCTGAAAACATCTATTTCTACTTTTGTCCTTTATGTAATAAACATTTCCACTTGTCCTAATGACTTCAACTACCAACTTTCTAGTTTTTCCTTTTCCGATTATAAATCCAATATTGGTGAACACAAATTCATAACCTCTATTACACATCTAACTAACACTCAACAAACTATGTCTCAAAACTTCTACATAATAAACATTGTAGACACCTAAAATTGTCCTAGCCTAATTAATTATTTTATCCCGAGCCTTCTATTAATTAAATAGATTTTTATTTATTTGATTAATTCACTTATCCTCTTCTAGCCTTTTCCCTATTTAAATATATATTTTTATTTATTTAAATTCTTTCCCCAAAATTAACTAAATATTTTATTTATTTAATTGGCCCCACTTCTTCTATTAATTAAATAGATCTTTTATTTATTT
This sequence comes from Cryptomeria japonica, assembly GCF_030272615.1. Lineage (NCBI taxonomy): Eukaryota > Viridiplantae > Streptophyta > Pinopsida > Cupressales > Cupressaceae > Cryptomeria > Cryptomeria japonica. The sequence goes on along the minus strand of NC_081410.1, from coordinate 627,823,087 downwards.
ACTTAATTCATTAGCTTTTTACCTCCATGACACTTGTCATTCATCTCTTAATTTACCTTTAACCACCTCTCTAATATTTTCCTATTTCTATACCTACCCTCTAATATGAGCCGACCATTTATCCCTGCACCTCTTGATCCTAGCTCTTCATTTTCTAAGTTACTCTATATAAGAGGATCCTTTCATCCTTGCCAAATCCTAATGCTAACATGATCTCATCTCTAACAAATGAATCAATTCTCATGAAACCTTTCATAGCAATCAATCACTCAATCGACTACACAACCATAAGCTGTTCTTTGTTGAGCTCTCGTGCACCATAAAAAATCTGAGAGCAACCATGTCAATCAAGATCAATGGAGTTCAAACCCTACTAAGCATGTTAATGGTATAATCTTTCAATATTTTATGTTTTGCATGTTTTAGGTTCTTCATTGATGTATGGTGGATTTTATTGTAGAACTGGGGTTTTTATGTGGTTGAATCTTTATTTGGTTTTACAATAGTTTAACATCTTGATTTCACTATATACAAACATCATAAGTTTTATGGTTACCATCAATCGAGATACTTCCTATGCCACAAATCGGTGTAGCTTCCCTCCTGCAAACTTTACTGATCCAACATCATACTTCTTGATATTAATGAACTTGTCTTTATCTTCTATCATGTGATTTGAACATCCAGAGTCAGTGATCCAATATCTTGGTTCTACCTTAGCATGCAGTGTAGTCTTCTCTTCCTGTCTTCTGGGCCTATCTTGATTCTTCTCTTTTATAACCAAAAATAAAAATTCTTTATTCGAGTCCTCACCATCTTCTTTTTTAGATGAATGTGTCTCCATAGATCAAAATCTCTTTATCCCTTTATCTCTATCATCTGTCCTTTTCATAAAATCAGGTCTTCTTTATGCATATGTTTAGAAGGACAATGACTAATTATTTCACAATTAAAGCATTTCAAAGGTTCAACTTACCTTTGTACTTTCTAGTTCCTTTCTCCAATCTTCTTACAGATTTTTCCTCAATCTCATCTAGGTTCTCACTCATTTCCAATTCATCTCTTGATATCTTTAAAACATTAAATGCAACTTCTTTACGGTAGGATTTTATGTCATCCATCTATCCAATTTCATAGGTAGACGAGGTTCTAATAAGTTGATCAATTGAATAGCTATTTAGATCATGACATTCTTCAATAGAACACTTCTTCAGTTTGTTGGGTTTGGTTAATGTAAATAGGATCTTTCTAATAGCATCAATTTCTTCTAAAGTTCCATCAATAGCTTAGATAGCCTCTGCAGTATCATTCACTCTATGAATATAGTTATCAACACTCTCATCATTAGCCATTTTGAAACCTTCAAATTTTTGCTTCAAATTCAAAAGTCTAGCTTGTTGGGTCTTCAGATCACCTTCATATGTATAAAATAACTTGTTCTACACTTCCTTAGCTTCTTTCAATTATTTAACCTTACCAAATACTTCATCACTCAAATAAATGATAAGTATTGTTCTAGCATTTGCATTTGTCTCCTAATCCTTAAGTTCATCTAGAGTCAAAGGTCCATTCTGAGGTTGTTTATAATCAGTCTAATTAATCTCCCAGATTGCATTTTGTAATGTCTCCAAGTAAGATTTCATCACTCAAACAACTGATACGTATTGTTCTATCATTTGTATTTGTCTCCTAATCCTTAAGTTCATCCAGAGTCAAAGGTCTATTATGAGGTTGTTTATAATTAGTCTAAATAATCTCCCAGATTCCATTTTGCAATGTCTCCAAGTAAGATTTCATTCTTTCCTTCCAATAAGAAAAGTTTGTTCCATCAAACATTGATACTTTAACATGAGGTTCCTAAGCCATTTTTGGATCTACCTCAAGTAGTTAAGCTTTCTAAAGAGGAACCAACAATATGGTACCAATTGTTGAACACATGGAAGGAGTGAGAGGGGAGGTGAACCAGTCCGAAACTTCAGAACAATTAATTATAAACAACATCAACTTACTTAGTAACAACTCATCAGTCATCAACACATGAGAATCAACCATCAACACATGAACACCAAATTTATGTGGGAAAACCAAACAGGAAAAAACCATGGTGAGAATATAACTCACAATATGAATATGAATGATTACAAAGTTTTAGGCTTATAACAAATGAGCAACAACACTTGGAAGACTTGCAAGGCTAAGGCGCATTGCCTTAGAGAAAGATACAAGAACTTGCACAATCGAGGCCCACTAGTTTAGGGCAAGATACACATTATTGTTGAAGGACTCACTGTCAATCAACAACAAATAAAATAGCTGAATTGAAACTGAGAAGGATTCTCCTAAACATGAAATTGTCCTTGAACAACTAAATTAAGTAACCAACATCATGGAAAACATCTCTGATGGCTTCTACTATCACAACACACTATCTTACTAAATATATCACATTCAAAGCTCTTCTCAATTTGACTTTCACACATTCACAATCTCAAATTTTCTTGCATATCATTCGCATACACTTCTCATCAGTTCACACACAATCCACTTTTCCACACCACAACTCATCCATCCACACTCCTTAAATATGAGATACAACATTGAAAACCTAATAGAGGGTCAAATAAAATAGAATAAGCAATATTACACAAAATAAGCCACCTGGACCAAAAATACTCAAAATGGTCCACTCCAGGAGAAAGTGGGAACCAAAAAATATTACAATACATCCTTCCAATATTAATCCAACAATCCACACATGCTAATACATTCTCCAAATTTGTTACCAAATGTAATGTGTAGATATAATAATTATTCATCCACAAAATACCTTCCGATGCAAAATACTCTATGTGGATCTCCATACGCCATGGTGAGACCCATAACAACATCCAAATACAACTTCGAACTCATATCCAGACCAAAAGGATATGTCAAATTAAGATAAATTAATTGAACAGACCGAGTCATAACATAACTGAATATACTGAACATAAATCAACAAAGCTCTCTTGCAGAACAAATAAACCATCTGAGAAACATAATGAGAATGCTAAACATATCATGAAACCACATCCACTAAAATACAACACAATCTGCAACATATCCCAAGGGTGCCAAAGGCTTCCCGGACCATTTTGATAGACACACTTCCTGCCAGAGAACAAAGATAACTATCCAAAACAAAATGCCATAACCAACACCAAAAGCACTGAACTCAATCTGCAACACAAAGCTCAATTACAACAATCGAGAGCATATCCAGATCAACATTTGTCTAGATAACCAAACATCAATGAAAACCATACAATCTCATGCTTTTGGAACACTTATTTGATCTTGATTCCTATCTCTAAGGCCTCATCCTAAATGTTCAGACCCTCCATCCCCTTATATGTTTTTATCCACTCTCTTCCCTCATTCATCTTCAAACCATTTAATTTTTCAAGGAAATCCACACTCCTTTTGATCTCCAAAATTCTCTACTCAAAGGCCTCCTAATCTCATATAGTTAACACTGGCCACTTGGGAACTAGTCTACCTCCCCTACTAATGCAAAAATAATCCTCTGGGCTTGAAATCATCAAATTACCATCAACATTTGCCACTACTATGTCTAGGTCCCCAATAAAGCATTCCTTGAGAATCTTTTTGCAAAGAACTTTGGCCCCTACCTTTGACTCCCCAACATTGAGGATTGTGGCAATAAAGTTGACCATTATGTCTATGTTTATGCGATATCTATGATCAAATTAAATAAATTCATCTCCTAGGATTTGCATCACAACATGAATAATCAGGCTATTAGAGTGGTTCATGATTGCTCTAAATCTGTTCTTCTTGATAAGCCCCTAAAAATGACATATGCCTCTTATCCACTAACAACCTAATTGCTGAATTCATGGAGGCACAAACCTAAGGAATAAACAAGACTCCAAGCTGCGAAATGAAAATTGAGAATGACGATGAAATGTTGTAGCTTGTGGCGATATCTTTTATATAGTTTTCACTTCCTCCAATATTTTTGGAAGTGAAATCATTGCATTTCTTCCCCTACCTTAATTCATAAATTCCCAACCCATTGACACATGTGAGATCAGGTCATTTCTCCTGATTCGACGATGCTATAGTCATCTCAATATAATTGGTGAATATTTAGGGTATCACCACCTTACAAACATATTCTCTCTATGCTAACTTTATCTCCAAATTTAGACAACTATGCTCTTGAAATTGGCAGTCCTCAAAATGATGATTTTGTAATGATTTTGACGGGATGTTGTATTTCTATTTCCTTTTCCAATGACTATTTCCCTCTGCAAACAAATATTATGAATAATATTTTTATGGGGGCCACAACTTTGATATAGACCCATATTCCTCCTCGTCGGCTACCATGTTGGCAAGTTTGTCTACTTTCTGATTAGCTTCTCTGTAGACATGATTTATGGTAATCATTTCAAAGATTTAAAATTTCTATAACTTTGTCCACCAAAGCTCCAGGCTTCCAATTTGGTGTTTCCCTTATTTTGACTACATTTTACAACCAATGCAGAATCTCCTTCTATCTCCAACTTGTCTATTTCCAAATCCTTGTAGAAAAGTAACCCTTGTATAATTGTTGAAACTCAACCTCATTATTTTTCCCTTTGTCTAGTAGTAAAGCCATTTTTCGTACTACCATGCCATCCCACAATTTGGCATTACATCCCACTCCAAATGGTCCAGGATTTTCACTTGCTGCCCCATCAAAATTCAATTTGAACCAATCTCGAGTTGAAGGCTTCCACTTGGCTTGTTTTATTGCCTTGGTCGACTCTACTCCACCCTCGCCCATAAATGGTGGAACCTTCAAGCCAACCCATCTCAATCTCATCTTGCCACCCCCCTCTATAAATTTGCCTTTTTTGGGTGAATTGCAATTCTATTGTTTGTAGTTTCCATTATCACTACATCAAGTTTATTGAGAAAAGATCCCAACTCCATAGATTTGTCTTAAAAAATTATCATGTTCCTTTCTTTCCAAAGTTCCTAGACTAGGAGGGATGAGCATGTAATCCATAAGCTTCATAGTAGCCCTAGTCTTGTTTTGGTGGGCCATCCTTTTAATAGACACATTATGTCATTGGGAAACACTGTTACCCAACCCAATTTGGCACATAGCCACTTCCAAATTCCTGGGAATAAGAGCATCATAATAACAAGTGATCTATTATTTCCTCATCTATTTTACACAACACACATCTTGACAAACCCTCAAACCCCATCCTTTTGAATCTATCTACTGTCAAAATCCTCTTAAGCACCACCACCCATGCAAATACCCCTACTTTGGGTAGACAATATTTACTCTAGCAGAGTTGAGTGGGGATCTCCAACCTCCCATTACGATCTTCCTCTTCCAATACCTTGTATCCATCTCTTACGTTGAACTGCCTTGACTTAGCCATGGCCCAAAGCAGGCTATCCTCACCCTATCTAAAGGTAACTCTTCTTTTGCTCAATTCTTCCCTTAACTTCTTGATCTCTCTTCTTGGTAATGGGAGATTTGAGAAGACCTTCCACTTCCACCCTAGTGTCAGATTATTGTTAACAACAATTACATAGTCTTTGAGAAATCTGCCCCAATTCTTAATCAAATAACCTCCTTTGATATCCACCTCTACTTTATTGTCTAGACTTTCATATCTCCCCAAGAGTCTTCCCAAAAGAGAACCGAATTCCCATGAAACATATCCTACGACAGATGCCTAGTGACTAAGGGTCTACAACTCAACATAAAGCTCCAAACTCTAAAGCATTTGGGGGGATAATCTACCCTCATAATATTCATTGGATCATTACTATTCATATATTTTTCTTTAAGTATCTTTACCTATTTTAGATTTGGTTCCCTGTATATTTTCTAGACCAATTTAGCCCCTAGTACTTTGTTCTATCAAGCTTGATTCCTCAACCCCACACCACCTGATTCCTTCAATCTATTATTTTTTCCCCAAGATATTAGAGTCACCCTATCTTTTTTTGCATTACCTTGCCAAAAGAATTTCCTCAACTTTTGACATAAAAAAATGTTCACACCAATAGTGAGGGCAAGGTAAGAAAGCAGATAGATTGAGATAGAACAAATCATTGCCTTCAACATCACTATCCTTCCAGGGCATGAAAGCCACTTTCCATTCCAAGAGGACAATTTTTTCTCTACTTTAATCTTAAGAAGATTTCATAGTTTGGTGTTCCTTAGAACCTTATCTATTGGCAGTCCCAAATGTACAAGGTAGCTGCCCTTTCTTAAAACCTACTATCCTAAGCAACTCCATTTCTTTTCTTTGGAGGACTGAGAAAAAAAAGTCTTTTGACTTCTCCCCACTAATCTCCTGCCCTGAAGCAAATAAATAATTTCTCAAGATCTTTTTGAACTATCTGGCCTCATTTTTCCTTGCTTCCCCAAATAACATTGTATCGTAAACAAATTGTTGATGAGTAATATTTTACATTTGCCTTACCACCTGTAAACCTTAGATTTTCCCACTCATTTGAGCCTGCTTTATTTCTCTTCCTAATGCCTCCACCATTATGATAAAAAAATTAGGGGATAAGGGGTCCACTTGTCTTAGCCCTCTTGAGGACTCAAAGAAGCTTTCCAGATTGCCATTAACCAGAACTGAGTACCTAGGCATGGAAATTCAGACATATATCTAGTTGATCCATTGCTTATTGAATCTTGAAGGCCTCTAAAAACTTTCACAAAAATCTCCAATATACCTTTTCATAAGCCTTCTTGTTATCTAGTTTGATGAGCGTTTCAGGCTGCTTGTTGCATTGTAGAGAGTGATAGCCTCTTGAGCTATAATAACCCCATCCAAAATAGATTGGCCAAGAACAAAACCAATTTGTTCTTCTAAAATAATTTAAGGCAAATTTGCCTTCATTTTTTCACCATTACTTTAGCCAAGATTTTATATGTCATGTTACACAATGAAATTAACCTAAAATCTCCAAGATTGTTGGCTTTTTCCTTTTTTTGGGATAAGGGCAATGAATATATTGTTAAGTTCTCTAGAATCATTCCTAAATTCCTGGCTGCCACTAAGGCCTTTGCTATATCTTGACCAATTATACCCGAACATCTATGAAAAAAACCCATAGGAAATCCATTTGGCCCTAAGGCTTTATCTAGATGCATTTGTTTAACTATTGATGCTACTTCATCTATTGAAATTTTTACATTGAGAACTTTTTTCTAATCATCCCTGATCACTTTGGGAATTAGCTCTATTACACTTCTTTGCTCCTCAAGATTAGATCCTTTGTAATTGTTAAACAATTTCTCAAAGAATTTGACTACTACTGAGGCGATCTCCTTAGGGTCCTCAGTATGAGTACCATCCTCCCTCTTAAGATTTGAAATCCTGTTATGAATTCTCCTTTGTTTAGTTGAATTGTGAAAGTACTTAGTGATCTTGTCTCCATCTACCAACCATACCTCGCTAGACTTCTGGTACCAATATGTTTCCTCTTTAGCTAAATGTCCTCATAATTTTTCATTGGCTCTTTTTATGTTAAGAAGTCAAACAGGTCCATACCATTGACCAAGACATGCTCATTCAAATTCTTACTCTCTTCTTCTATTGTTTTATTTGCTTCAAATATGTCCCTAAAATGCTCCTTATTCCATGTGATAAGCCATTATTTCACCCGCCTCAACCTTGTCACAAAGCAGTATAGATTTGATCCTTCCACCTCTACATTCATCCACCATGCTTTTATCAGATCCAAAAAAATAATCTTTCATCCACATTTTTTTAAGTTTAAAAGGAGGTCAGAAGGGCATCACATCACCTATGATTGATAGCTGAATGGAGTAATGGTCAAAGATAGAGCACAAGAGAATGGATCCTTCTAACGTAAAAGAGAATGTCTCTAGATCTCCTTTAAAGAATAACCTGTTAAGCTAATATGCAATGTTATTGAATCCCAGTCTTCTATTATTTCACATATATCTGTCACTCGCTAGCTCAATGTAAAATAATTCATTTCTTGCTATCCATTCACGAAAGTCTACTTGAGACTAATTAGGTCTGACGAATCCTCTTTTGTCATCAGCTTTTAGGATGGTGTTGAAATCTCCCCCAATAATGTTACAGTGCGCCTAATGATCATTCAAAAAATTATTCAGGTCTCCCCACAATTCTATTTTCTTAACCAAATTGTTTGGTCCATATACATTGATTATTTGAAAATGGAGCCTCGAGAACAAACACCTGACATTACCCCCAATCAATTCCTACCACCACTTGATGACACAAATTCTACCACCAAGCTATCCTAAAATATTGCCAAACCCCCAAAAGCTCCTTCTGCTCATACCTCAACCACTTTCCAATTCTTTAATATTTCAATGAAGATTTCCACTTCTTTCCTTGCTAACTTGTTTTTTTGTAACATTATTACTTTAACCTTGGTCAAGCTCATGTTATGCTTGACCAAGTGCCTCTTGTTAGGGGCATTCAGGTCCCTAACATTCCATGATAGTAGGATCATGGCCCCTGGGGAAGGGGGCTACCCTTCCTTGGCTTCATTAGTTATGTAATTTTTCTCTGATCCTTAGCATTCCTTTCTCTAGCAATGAGCTCTTGCATATTTTTCCTTCCAATTCTATTGCTAGAGTTTGATCCTCAATCCGATTTTGGTTTTGTTGAAGGATTTTGCGTTATTCCCAGAATGTTGTCCCCTCCTAGATGATTCTCCTCTTTAGCTACTGATATCTTGGACAGACCTTCCTAGTCTATCTCTCCCATTTCTTTGTCATCCTCTTCTAGTAGATTTTGAATAAGGGCTTTCTTTTCTAATCCTGCATTTAAGTCTAAGGGGTGAGTTAAGTCCCAAGTTTTTGAGATTCCTAAACATGAATAAAGATACTATATCTGTCATATCGCTCCTTTCACAATAGAAGTAATTTTCCTCTCTACATAGCTCTGACTGCCCCCTTTCTGATTACCTTCATCCTCCTTCCTTTTAGAACCTGATTGCAACAATTCCTTCTCTTATTTTTGTTCTTTTGTGGATCCTTGGGGATCCCAAGTTGATTCAACAGTATTCATTTCCATTTTTTGCCTATCCTCTTCTACCCCTCCCCCCCACTCCTCCTCCTTTTGAGATTCCTCTCTTATTTCTCCCTCCTCTTGTTGGTATGCATCATCTTCCCTCAACATCACTTCTCCTAGGGATTGACCAAGAATCTGACCCCCTTCTCTTGCCTATGCTATTCCATGAAAAAGGAAGTCATGTGATATGATGGTTTAGAACCTTTTGAAATGTTAGTTTATGTTGTAACAATAAAATCACATCTCTCTGTTGTGTATGGGTCACATTTATCTCTATCTCTAAGTTTTTCAGAACTTCATACTCCTTTTGTCTACAATCCTCTCTGCTTAGTACTCCCGAATCCCAACATTTCTTGATCTAATGAAGGTTGATGCCTGATATCTATTTGGACCATTAGATTTTGTGGATTCATCCCCTTCTTAGCCTCTATTCTTGGGATTTGAATTCCCCTCCCCCATCTCCAAACAAATGTTCTCTCCCTTTATAGTCATTTCTAGGCCACCCCTTTCCCTTAATAATGTTATTAGGATTATCTCCTATCTCCATGATTTTCACCAAATCTTTTGTTAGTCTATCTACTACCCATGTGATTTTCACCACCAGTTTTTGCCTTAATAGGCAACAACCTAGTTGCCTATCCACCAACACTCTTAGTTTTTGGTTCCATCTACCCAAGTCTGATATTATCTCTAGTTCACGTTGGCTCAAAGAAGATTAAAATATAGTGGCTAGGATAGGGATAAGGATTGGAAGCATGATGCCTCAGTCATAGGATGGTTTTAAGGAAGGATGTTGCCCCCTTGAGAGGACATGTGGGTTAGGAGAACACACATGTGCTCTTGAAAAGAAAGATATGGGGATAAAGCTAATGACAAAAAAAAATAAAAAAAAGGATGATGATAAAGGGGGATATGGTAAATCAATAGCCATAGAAGTGGTTATGGACGAGAGTGGATATGGGAGATGAGAGATGAATTCTTGTGCTATATCAGCATTGAGCTTATTATGGCAAGCAAATGCAAACATCTAGATATGATAAAACCTAGATAACTCACACACCATTTTTAAGGAGAGATAAGGAAAACCACAAACAACAACGAAATGATAAAAATCATGATCCATCTTGGCAACTCTAATCACTTGTGGATATCATTGAGTAGCATAGGAACATGATGCAAAAATGATAGAAGATAAATCAAAGAAAAAATAAGACTCACTGGACCAAACAAGTCGACAACCATTAAGATCTTCTTGCCAAGATTAAGTGTTCTTATTAAAATGATGTTTGATAGGATGTCCATTGTAGGAAAGATGTATCCATAGGACATGATATCTGATAAGGTGTGTGGTCTAGGAACAATGTATTTGTAGAGGCATGTTGTATGATAAAGATGTTAAAACCGATAGGCAATTGATCAACAAGGTTGCAACTAGCTTGGTAACGTATTTGTTGATGCATGATTTGTTAAGCTCATTGTTTTAATTATGCTTGTTCATAGTGTTTATGTCTTAGCAAAAGATAGTTAATTGCAGAGTTTAGATTTTTGAAAAATATTTTGATTTTTTTTTAGATTTTTAAAAGTTTCACTTTTTTTTTTAATTTTTAAAAGTTTTTAATTTTTATATTTTTGGGTTTTTAAAAGTTTTTCACTTTTTTTTGGATGTGTAAAGTTTTTTGATTTTTAAAGTTTTAAATTTTTTTTTTTATTTTTAAATTTTTTTTATTTTTTATTTTTTAAAGTTTTTTTAACATCATTGAGTGAAGTATAAAACATATATCAAAATTTATTCTCAACTAAGATGTATTTATTTGCCCCTAGTGTCTAGCAAGGCATAAGGCATTATGAGAAAATGAATGGATTGGTAAGAGGGACATGGATAAGTGAGGGATGGAGGCAACTTATTATGAAATTAAGGCTGATTTGGTTTTCAAGGACTATCTCACGATGGGATAACACGTTTATTCAAGCGAAGGAACTAGATATGGCAATGTAAGGTGCTAGCATGGTGCATTAGGGTCCAATGGAATGGACATGTTAAGAGGTTTTTCCTTTTTTTTTTTAACATGTTTTTCATTGTATGTCCTTAGTTTGATCAAGATCAAGAGATGGATATGATGGAGATATGATAAGAAAGATCATAGGTAGATTTGGATGATGAGAGTAACAAATGGATAATATAATGGATATAGATTGAAAAGTGTGGATAAGGTGGAGCAAAAGGGATGAATGATGCTTATGAAGATCGCTAACCTTGTCAAGATCAAAGGTGAAAAAAAAAAGAATATGGAGATAGATAGGGTGAATGAGGGATAATAGAGGCTATGAGAGGTAATGGTGGATGAAGGTGTCTAATGGAGGCTATGAGAGATAATGGTGGATGAAGGTGGATAATGGAGGATATGATAGATTGATGGATGAGGGATAATGGAGGCTATGAGAGATAATGATGGACGAGGTATGGAATTTGCCCCAATGTGTAGAGTGCAAGAGGAAAGTGGATTACACATGATGCTTGTTTGCCATGTATTCATCATGGTACTTGCCCAAGGTGCCACAAGAAATGGTTTTCACCATTGGATGAATTATTTCTCTTACTTTTAAATTTTTTTTTTTTTGTCACAAGGCTTCTGTTTGCTAGGTTTTCACTAAAGTGACATTTTTTTTGACTCTTTTAGAAGATAATGGACGTATGATAAAAAATATAGGGAGAACTCAGGCATATTGTTTTGTATTGGATGGTACCCCTGAAATATGTGCTACAATAGACCATGGCTATTGAAAGTATGCTCAAAGATGTTGGTAGGATAATGGTAAAGGGAGATGAAATGGATGATCTCAAGATAGAATGGTTAAGGATTAATGTAAAGGATTGGATGGGAGGAATGAAAGGATAGATAATAGGTGCTAGATAATGGATGGGGTGTTGGAGGATTTGTGTAGGGGTGGAATGAAATGTTGGCGAGAACCCCATTGGCACACATCTTGAGGGGTGATGGAGTGGTGGAGGAAAAATGGATTTTGAAGTTTGAGATCTTGGTGAAGAAGTGGATAAGGATTTTGGGATATAAGGACCCAAAATGGATGAAGGAGATGATGGAGGATTTAATCTAGTGTATATTGGGAGATGTTTAGAGGGAGGAGTGAAGGAAGCCCTTGGAATAAAGAACTTGGATGCCAATTTTTATTTTTATTTTGGATGCAAGTCTTTTATGAGTAAAATGAGAATCCACATGGTTTTTATTTTTTCTTTCCTGTGTGGTACCTTGGAGTGCATTGCTTCTATGAGCAACTTAGGAATCCATGTGGAATTTGATTTTTCTTTTTACTTAATGGGCCTTAGTGGCTTTTCATTTTGATTTTGAATCAAATTTTGCTTTATTTTTCCATGTATTTTAGATGAGACATGTTGATCTTTGGACATGTGGATTTTTGAGTTAATGAATTTTATTGTTGATGTATCCAAATTGCTTCCAAAAGCATTGGGATTCATGAGTGAATATGAATAATATGGAGGTATTGTGGATAAGTTCATGAAGGTAGATGGTTGGAATGTTCTCAAGGACGTGTGCCTTTGTTGACCTTGATTTATGGTAGGGTAAGTGGATTTTGAGCTAGGGGTGATATGGATAGTGGATGTAGGGATATAAGGACCCAAGATGGATGGTAGGAATGAAGGCTTTGGTTTTGGGGTATATGGACCTAAGATGGATGGAGGGGGAATGCGTATGTTTGAGTTTAGATGGAGGAATGTGAGACTTAGTATGTATACCAACATCTTGAGAGTGAGCTATATAGCCAAGGCCATGTAATAAATATATTTTCTTTTATATCAAGGGGTTCCAATATACCTTGTTCATGGATGCCTAACCCTTTTCCTTGATAATGCATGCTTTTACAAATCTTTTTAGCAATGGGATACTTATTTCTTTTAAAACATGATGTGAGTCTATTTTGAGGAGGTTATGGTATGGAGGGAATGATAAGATCATAGAGTAAACCTCATTTTATGAAAGTGGATGAACCAAGTTGATATGTAAGGAGTTCATGAATAGCTTGGATAGGGGTGGTGGGATCTTGAGGAGGATTAGGATCATGAGGGGGATTTGGAGGGATGATAGGGTCTTGAAGAGGATATGGAGGATTATGACAAGGTGACAAAGGGATACTTTGATCTTGACATGGAAGAGGAACATTGGATGGAATGGAAAGGATTATTTGATCTTGATTTTGATTAGGATCATTGGGAATGATGGAAGGAATATCATGATCTTTATTAGAAAGGGGATTATGAGTGGTACTTGGAAGGATACTTTGATTTTGAGATGGAAGGGGATCATCTTGAGTGGAGTAAAAAGATTTGGTGGGCTCATTATGAATGGAATAAAAAGGTAAAAGTGGACCATCACGAGATTCTAGGCAGATGGGATCTTGGTCAAAAATTGGATGGGATGGAAAAGATTTAGGATCTTGATCTTGATTCATTTTAGGGCTTGTTTCTTCATACTTTGGATTAACCTCTTGACATGGGGTATGAGTTTGGATATGCATGGGGGGTTCTTGGATGGAGTTCAAGTGTTGACATAATAGGACTAGATCTTGAATGAGACTCTCTTGAGTGGCTTTTATTGGAGGTGGAGTGCATGGTGACATTGGTTCTAGGATTTTTGAACCATGGGTGGGATCAAAAAGTGGATTAGCATGTATTTTTATTGTGGATAGACCTTGATGGTAAACTTGAAAGGTGTCATCATCAGATTCATTGTTTGATGGAGATGGTGGGGATTGATGTTGTAAAGCTTTAGGAGGTGAGGGAATAGTGGGAGAAATGGAAGCTTTATTTTGGGATGAGCTATTTCTAGACATAGGTAATATTATTTTGATCATGCTTGGAAGGAAGATCTTGACACATGCGTAATTCCTTATTAGATGATTCTATTGGCTCACTCAAAGGTGTAAACCTTCTTGCTCTCTTGTAAGTGTATTCTAGAAGGTATTTTGAGGATTTATTGTTTGTAGAAATGTGTGAGTGATTTTGGAAAAAAGGACTAGATGCTTTAACTTCTATAACCATTTTTTTTTAAACCAATCCTTGAATTTTGAGTTTAGGTTGTACGTGTTTGTGGAAGATGTTTTTTGACAAATTTTTTTTTTTTTTTTCTTTTGAAATATATATATATATATATATATATATTTGATTAAATATGAATACACACAAGAAATAAATGCAAAAATACAAAAACCTATGGCTCAATTTGGATGATGTGTCCCCTTTTGGTTTCAAGTGGGGAAGGTGATCTAAACATTTAAGCACATAAGACACACCAACAAGCCTACTCAAGTGGGATTATCATTCCCTGCATTCACAATAAATTATGGCCAAAAAGTTCATCTATAGGATTTACAAGATCAATGAAGGGTATCCTCTATATACCACAAGGGTACGTGAGGCCTAAATATATGAATTGAAAGAGAAATATTGCCATTTTGCCAAGAGGAAAGGGTAACCCACCCCCCACCTTCACTTCTGTAAGGTATAAAGCTCTTAGAGGCTTAGCCTAGATTGACAATATTTAACTTTAAAGAGGTGTTTCTTTAGATTTACCCTCTCTATTTATACTTTGGCAGAACACGGGAGTTGAGGTCATCCCCTAGAGTGATCACTTCTCTAGGCAGGCCTCCTAGGAAAAAGAAAACAAGACCACTTACTTCTAACCACTCAAGGTAACCGCTGGGTTCCAAGAGAAGATTATACATAAGTGATCTTGGGGATGAAAAGACACTTGTTTATTTTAAAATAAAATCAAAATGTGTAGGATTATTTTTAATCCCTTTTTCAATATGTGGAAGGCACATGAAACAAGAAAGAAATGATTTTATGATGAATAGAAAATATTATGGCCACTTTTTGAAATTGAAATAAGAGGGGTCAGAACACAATTGGAACACATGCACCTTGATTTAACACTTTCCAATTGTGTTGAACCCCTTGGTCCAATGATGAGCTCCAAATTAGCTTCTTATCATCCTCAAATTGTGTGTGTAAAAACATGCTAAAAAGGATAACCAAAGCAAGTGTTATTTTACAAATATATTCCTTATGATATTAGAACTCATGATAAATAAATTTCAATGACGATAAATAAATCATATGAGCAATACGATATATGAAAATAAATTATAAGCTCATCACAAAATTGTCTCCCTTTTTATTTGCTTTTTTTGACCTAGTCAACAAGATTGATATTTTTTGGCAATGATTTTTATACCAAAAATTAAAATACAAAGAACAAACCCCTGCTAAAATTCTGAGAACTTTATGAAAATGTAATGTTTTTAGAAAAATACATTGATTTGAGTCCTAGAAAGCAAATTTATTGAAAAACCCTAATTTCTAAAGATTTGTTTTTTCATGAATTATTTTGCATCCAAATTAAAATCATATAAAATAGACCCCCTGTAGAATTCTGAGACCTTTCCATAAATGTAAAGAAATATGAAAAATTCGCTAATTCACTTCCAAAATTAATTTTTTATGACAAATCATAAAAATTCATAAATAATTCAAACTTGATCCAAAAAAATATGAATTTCGGACTGGGCACTCCTGATACCATTCCAAACTTGCAAAAAAATATTTATGTAAAAATTTCCAGCCATTTGTGAGATATGATCAAATTAGTGCAAAACCCTAATTTCCAAAGATCTAATTTTTCACGAATTATTTTGCATTAAAATTAAAATTATAAAGAATAGACCTCTTGTAGAATTCTCTCCAAAAAGGTACGAAAAATCCCCAAAAATTGCTAATTTACTCCCAAAATTAATTTTTTATGAAAAATCATAAAAAATAATAATAAATAATTCAAATTTGCCCCAAAAAATCTAAATTGCGGATTGAGCACTCTTGATACCATTCCCAACCTGCAAAGAAAAAATTGGTGCAAAAATTCTCAACCATTTGTGAGATATGATCAAATCTTTCCAAATCCTTAATCTTGTGTCCAAAACCTTAGATACACAAGGTTAGTCTTTAAATTATTTTACAAAACAATATAGGGTTAGAAGAACCTACAAAAAAAAATAAAAAAAAATAGATCGAATAGTAATCCATGTCCCACCAGGCATGCCAAAATGTGTGAGGTGAAAAATGATGATGACAAACTATTGCAAAACCACAAAGATCCAACCACAAACAATCCTAGTTCTAGAATAAAAACATTCACCATACACCAATGAAGAAACCTAAAAAACATGCAAATTAACAAATTGAAACAATAATACCATTCACATGCCAATAGGGTTTGATCTCCATTGTCTCCTATCTCCATTGATCTTGTTTGATATATTTGCTCTCAAATTTTGTATATGCACAAGAGCTCAACAAAGAATAGATTGTGGTTGTGACGTTGCTTGATCACAAGAAGGCTGATTGATCGCATAAAGTGTTAGATTGCTGATTAGGGTTGATAATGATGAGGGAATCCTCTTTTATAGATAACACCTTAAAAAATGGAGGGATAGAATTAAGAGGTGAAAAGATAAATGGTCAGCTAGGATTAAAGGGTAGGTATAGGAAATGATAAAATATGTGAAAATATGAAGGAGGTAGGTAAGATAAATGAAAAGATAAATAACATGTGTCATTAAAAGAAAAAGGTAATGAATTAATTAATTAAATAAAGATTTATTTAATTAATAGAAGATAAGGGACAAATTAAATAAATAAAATACTTATTTAATGTAGGGAAAGGATAATTTAAATAAATAAAAATATTTATTTAAATATGGAAAGGCTAGAAGAGAATAAGTGAATTAATTAAATAAATAAAAATCTATTTAATTAATAAAAGGCTTAGGATGTCCAAGGGGTTGAGCTTAACTGGTTAAAACACTAGGTTCTCACTGTGGAGACCCAAGTTCAATTCCCAATAGGGACATCTGAAGTGGAATTCTAAGCTGTGACTCTTGGCCTTCCATAGGATGGGGAAGGTCTTGGGGTCAATCTAATCAAACATAATAATAATAATAATTCAAAGATATGTAATTGGTATGGCCCCCCCTACTGTGTCCCCACTGGTTCATAGCTCCAGTCAAAAGCTTTTCAGGCTTCGGCCAATTACCGATCAAAAAAATAAAATAAAATAAAATAAAAGGCTTAGGATAAAATAATTGAATAAATAAAATATTTATTTAATTAAGTAGGACAATTTTAGGTGTCTACACATTCAATTAAGAAAAATTCATTTACAAGGTTCGAATACTTATCTTTCCAACAAAGGCATTCCTCCACCATTCCAAGATTTCTCCTTTGTTACCTCTAGTGCTATTATGTGACTATTTCTCCAAAAGAAGATAAAGTAATGAAATAACCCCTTTATAATGAAAAAGGGAGATAAAAATAAAGGATATTATAATGAATAATAATTATTATTAAAGGATAATTAAAGGTGACCTTTTCGAAAGGGTGTGATGATTTGGAAACCACTCCTTGAAAGGTTATATAAGTCATTTATGTGAGACTTGGAAGGGGGATGGAGATCACTCAAGGAAGAAGAAGAAGGTAGCTTGGTGGGCTATGGGCATGGGAGGAAATATAGAAATTCAGAAGGAACAAAGGAATGAAGGTTAAGGTCATTGGTTGGCATGGGCATTGGAGAAGGGGCACACAACGTGTGTCCAACTCGAGGTACGGTGTACACTCGGGAGTGTCCTGGCTAGAGCTGTGTTTATTTCATGCCGTGAAGGCATGTGAGGTTCTGTGTAAGAACCTGTCCTCCTGGAGTGCTTCCTTGCCATAAAAGAGTCTAGACCTGTGACTATTCCTTTGAATTATAGATAATATGGTTGGTTTTGTGTAAGAACCGGTTTCCTCCGTGGGGTGCCATAGCATAAAGGACCCAAGGCCACTAGAATCTTCTTGGAGTGAGAATGACTATTCCAAGTACTCAAGATTAAGATAAGTATTGGAAAAACTTGATGCTATAAGATATTGAGAATGCTTTATATATGATTTGCCAATATTATGGTTGAATTAAGTGTTTATGTTATTCTATTTATTGTGTTGTTAATTTACTTTGTAATTATTATCATTTACATATAATTTAATGAAATTTACCTTTAATTAATGAAATTCACATTAAAATTTAATCCATTAATTCCACTGCAAATAATTAATTAAGTCTTGGAAAAAAAGTGTCATTACAAGTGCCACACCATTTGATTAGAAGAGATCTACCTTTAAGCCTTGACACATTCATTTTGACAATCTTCGTCGACATAACAAATAGTTTACTACCGAAGCTTTTCCCAAAGTACTTCTTCCCAAATACATTTGATCCCCTTTGTGGAAGCCATCCCTTTCATGTGCCTTGCCTCCTGTTTCTCCTAAAATTTTGAGCCCCTAGGTTTCGTTCCAAACCAACCTTCCTCCAAGGTCTTGAGTGGGAATTGGCCTTCTCTACTAGAGGCCCTTGCCTTTCCACAAGATCTCTAGCCCCTCCTTTCCTTTGCTGAGAAGTATTGTGGTTCAAGTACTTCCTCCATTCTTTTCTATAATTCCCTCTTTCTGAACCTAGGATTTTTTGGCCTTTGGATTCAAGCTATGTATTGACCCCCTTTGTTCCAATTCTATCGTAATAGGACAACCATGATTGCTTGTTGCTATGACCGAATTTACATTCTCCTTTGATTCCCCTATCCCTTTATGCCACTAGCTTGACTAATCTTTCTTCCAAAATGTTTGATTTGTTGTTCCCCACCTAATAGGATTGCTAGTTTTATTTGACTTCTTTTGCCAGAACCACCCCCTTCATGCTCTATTGTATCCATTCCAATTGAGGATTCTTGGAATGTGCCCTTGATGATTTCATTCTTGCGTAGTGGAAGTCCTCCAAGTTTGAAATTTGCCATTGTCTCTTCCTCTGCTACTCCCTCCTTGGTAGACCTTTGCGCATTTGTCAATCCATCACCTATTTTCATATACCCACTATGGGATGTGGCTCTTTTGCAATCCTTGTTGATCAACTACCTTTGGTTTTTGAACATCCATTATATTCCCCATCTTTTCCCTTCAAGATCTCTTGCATTCTTCACTCTTCCTTTGTCTTTCCTCACTCTTCCTCTCGCTCGACCTCTACTACCCTTGCTATGTGATTGTGGATTTTATTGATCAAATGGATAATCAAGATTTTTTTGTAACTTTAAAGATGATTATGATTAAGGGTGATTAATAAATTTAATGGTGTTTAGGCACATGCATGAGTTAAGTAGTTAATTTATTTGATTTAACTAGCTAATGCAATTGGAGGTGGAAAAGGGGAATTAAATAAATGATTTATATTTATTTAATTCTCGTAGGATAGGAATATAAGATTGAATTTAATTAAATGAATATAAATGATAAGATAGCACATCAATTGTTTATTTACATATGATATATTTAATTAATGCATGTGATAGAGTAAAGTTTAACATGGTTTGGTGTGTACAACTTTAGGTACCTACAAAATGTTAACACATGATTAGTTGAGATCAATCCCATTGGGCCACACATTAATGTGGATCATTCTCACATGCTATAATCACATCCATTGATCTATCTCATGGATATAAGGTTGATCCCTCATAAGGATATTCATTATTCACAAATATGGTATATGAAACATGACCTAGACTATTTTAAGAAAGAACATTTTTTAAAAATTAATTTTTATTTAAAAATAAAAACTGGGATGAAAAGTAACTTAACACCTCTAAGGGATTACCCCATTTATTGCTTGCTCATATTCTATCACGTCATATTATGAAATAAGTCCATTATTGCACCATCATGTTTAATTATAAGATATGCTCTAAACTTTACAACATTAATATCACAAGGGTGGTAATAGCAATGAAGCAACATTTTACTATTCAATCTCCTATATATAGCCATACACTTTAACCATTTGTATATTCATCCTATAATACTAACCTTATTAATCGTGAGACATATTTTGTGGTACCATTTAACCTTATCACATTTTGATGATGGGTTTATTACTTACATGGAATCCATATCATGTTATGTCCACATATTTACTTTTCCTACAAGGAGAGAATATTTATATACTTTGAAATACAAACTCATATTAAAATTCACATACATGTCAAAGTGGAGGCAAAATCTAATGTTGAAATTTGGATGCGCATGTACATTCCCATTTAGTTTTGAGCCTATATTAATAAAATGTTTTTATACAAATACATATTTGCAAGTGGTACACTCTTCATAATGAGTTTGGCTTATTCCCTTAATCCTTTTCAAATTGCATTTTTCATCCATTCACAATTATCTGCTTAAATTTGCTTTATTACATATCAACTTACACATGCTCCCACATATCGCCATTATTTGTTGTTATTACACCTATCATCACACACGTATCTACACCTTCAATCCCCATCTCACGATTTTTATTTCTCTCTCAAGTCAATCAAATAATGCTTAGGATTCATCTTGAGCTATTTGAGATTGACTCTATTTATTTTTTTTAATAAGAAAAAAAAAAATCAAATTGATGACTTCTACCCCTTTTTCAATAGCCATTGTGAGCCAACTAGTTACACATTTGCATGACTTACTCATATGTTAAGTATTTTAACATTATCCAATAATTATATAAAACAAGCAATTACAAAGAGAGAGCATTTTAAGACCAGATTGATTTGGCGCACTAAAAACACCCTATTGTATTAATATTTGCATATAAGACGTGTTTGAGAATGTTGTCGTCAAATATTCACTTAAAGCTATAAAGTTGATTCAACAAGGGCGTTGATCAATGAAGATCTTGGTCTTTACACCTTGACAATTTTTCCTAATGTATTTTTAAATACCGTTTACTCTTGTACAAATTTAGATATGAGAGATTTAGGTAAAATAGTTTATAAACATCTATAGTCAAAGGCATTGATCCTGTGACTTGCATAATGATCTCATGCATTAGATCATTCTTAAGTTTAAATTTGACCTAAATTTTTCCTAATGCGTTTTTAAATACCATTTACTCTTGTACAAATTTAGATATGAGAGATTTAGGTAAAATAATTTATAAACATCTATAGTCAAAGGCATTGATCCTATGACTTGCATAATGATCTCATGCATTAGATCATTCTTAAGTTTAAATTTGACCTAATTTTTTTTAAATTAAATCCAAAACAACTTATTATAATCCCCAAAACTAAATACTTAATTCTTCCTCCTTTATAATTCAATTATTTATTTTTACAATGACCAAATCTCAAGTATTAATTATAATCTAAATTAATTTACCAAATCCCAAGTATTAATTATAATCTAAATTAATTTATACTTGATTGCATGAGCTAGCTTGGATCTTAATATAAAAGAGATTTTATTTCTAAAGTTATTTCAATTGAAAACATGGAACCGCAAGTTTAGGAGTAGTAGGACTTGCTTAGCACGTCTTTTATTAATTAATATAAAAAAATATATGTATATTCGATTATCACACGACAAACATATTCAACGCTGCCCAAATTGTCAAGCACTCATTTTCTAATAAAGCACAACAAATTTTGAAGAACAAATAAATAATAAATAAATGAGCTCCGTGTGGGGTCTCTTATATAAATAAAAAATCAAAGTCGTTTTCTTACTTAGAAAGTGTAAGGTCAAAGATGTCGACGATTCTTTATTTTTAATTTATTATTCTTTTATAAATTAGTATAATAATTTAAAACATCTATCTTAAAATTTTGAAAAAGATGTTTCATTTTATTTTGAATTTTTTAAATTTATTATATATGTGGAGACATAAATTTTGTGTTACTTTCTTAAGAAATATTATGTTTATTATTGAACATTAATGTTTGATGTGTAAATGGTTATCAAATTTAATATACAAGGCAAGAGTTTTTGTTTACACACTCATATCATTATGCTCCACATTTGTTTCTATTGGAAAGTGCCTCTCAACATTAATAATTATGTATTATTATTAAATTGTAATAATATTTTATTTAAAAAAATGGGTGGAGGAGATTGTATTTTGAAGTCTAAAAAAGTTCAATCGTTAGGCAAAATATAAAGATAAAGTTGTTAAGTGGCAAGAGCTATACTACTAGGGGGTGTAAGGGGGTCCCTACCATCTGATTTTTCCCATATATATATTAGTGAGGTATAAGTTTGTGATGTTGTTTGTGGGTTTGATTGTGTGACAGTTTTTTGCATCAATGTTTCACATCACACTATGTGATCCGTCATCAGGATGAAGGATGCTAGAGTAGAAGAAAATATTGTTGCAAACTTGGAGACTAAAAAGAGGAGAGTGGTGGGGAAAGAGAGGGTGGCATAGAAAACTAGGAACACAATAAATAAATAACAATATAAAATAAAATAAAATAGCAATGCCATAAAACTCCACTTAGTGTTTTCAAGACAAATGTAGTGTTTAGTTGATGAGGAGTGGTTGGCTAGGGTTGACTTGAGGACCCTATCTTGTTTGATGTTAGCATTATTCTCTTTAATTCTTATGTGGAAAGATCGACCCATCTCCCCAAAATAGGGCAAACCACAAGAACAATCAACTTTATAGACTCCTAAGTCAAGAAATATGTATTTAGAGTCCTTGCAAGAAGGGACATGGTTTCTCACCATCATAAGTCATCCAAGAGAAACTCTCAACTATTACTTACACCCTCTCTCTTTCGTCTTCTTAGGACTAAGTATCATGAGTAGGTGAAATAACTAGAACAAGTGAAAGAAATTTACCAAAATCCTACCATCTTGCAAATGCATGGTCAAAAGCCTAGGAAGAGGAAATATGAGGGTAGGAGGGTTAAGACAACCCACAAATAGACCTATTCATAGCTCTTCATGCAAGGTTGAGAGACATGTGAGTGAGCATCCCATTCTTCATGAGTAGTTTGGTTGCATCCATGACAATGACCATAGGGGGGATGGAGGCCATAGAACTGAAATGGATGGAAATGGGGTATTTACTCTAGGAATGCAAACTAGGAACCATTTCCAATTGGCTATATCATTTCATTAGGGAAAAGTCAATTAGGCTCAACTTCAGTCCTCTAGGAGACTTCAACACTTTGATCAATTGTTCCACTTTTTGATTTGATGTGAGTTGATATGAATATGATAATAAATGAGGCATAATAGACAATAATCAACATAAACAAACAAATAAAAAATTGGAAATCAAAATGTAAGCTTAGATCTAGAAATAAGATACAGAGAGAAACGTATCACTGAAATATGAGCTTGAAAATGTCAAACTATTAAGTTAGGCGCCTTAGTCCTACAGGTGTCCTTATCAACTTAGGTTTTGTATTTTAAATCACGGTGCCATGTAGACCACTTCCTCCAAAATTTATCCATAGAGAATCAAACTATGAAGCTAACCAGATTAGTCCTCGAGTTTTTATTTGTTTAAAGTTTGGAACTATGTATCTTAGTTTTCTTTGAAAAATTCTGTCACTTTTGGTAGTCAGATCTATAACCTACACATAGAGATAAAATGATGTGTTGTATAAGGGTTTGTCTATGTCAAACCTTGAATAGGTGTTTCCACCTCCACAACAACTATGATGGATAAAAGAGAGCTTACCCTTGGTAGAGAAAAGGTTAAAATCCTTAAGGAAATGCTTGATTGACAAATGATACCTTCGATATTAACTTCTTACATTGATGCCTCACATAAAGCTTGATGTTGATTGATAGCTGTTAATGCATGCCTTCATTCATGGAGGAGCACATAAAAATTGATCATGATTGTTGAACATGGATGTTTGAATGCTTGATTTCATAATTCTCCTCAATTGCCTTGAAGATGTCTGATTGAAATGATCAATTGGAATTACTCGTTATGTAGAGATTGTAAGATGTTCAATCGAGGGGAGGGAGTTGTATTTGTACACAACTTACACCTTTTCAGGTTTAAATTTTAAAAAAGGTCGACATTAGGGAGCACTTTGCCACTCAAATTCTTGAATGTTATGATTTCAAATTAGGCCCAAAATGTTTGCATTATAGTGCTAGGTTCCATATTGTAGGAGGTCCATCATGTTAGGCGCCTTAGTCCTAGAGGTCTATGGTTCTAAGTGCCATAGTCTTGGATTTTTGAGCTAAAATCAAGGTCAGTGAGCTTAGGACTGTGTCGAGCTTCCAGAAATGGCCATAGATTAAGCACAGTTAGACATGAATTAGAGGCATGAGGGAAAACCACCAAAGTGAGTCCAAAGTGAGTGTGAAATTATAGAGGGTACAATTTATGACACTACATTTAGCCCCCACTTTAGTGAGATTATGAATTTATGCTTATACTCTTGATAAAGTATATGATAGGTTAGAAAGACTTTTATCAAGACGTTAAAGAGACAAGACAACACCGAATCCCTGGGACTTATTTTTCTTAAAATATCAAGATAAAAGGAGCAACATGATTAGAATATGTTACACATACACATGGAGCATGCAAGAACAAGGGTGGGTATGACATCATAAGACTAGTAAGGATCCATAAGAGAAGACCTATGATATCTAAGTTTAGTAAGGGATTCTTACTAGAAGTCATGTTAGAAAAGAAAATTCAAATACATCTAGCAAGGTATATTATGCTAGTTGACTCGTGCTAAGGAAGATTACAAGTATTTTTTTTTTCTACATAATCTGAAAATGTGACTACAAAATGGGTGCTATAGTGTGCACCAAGCATATCATGGTGTGTGAACAAAGTGTATACAATAATCTTGTGTGTGCATAAAGTGTAACATATAGCAGAGTGTATGCCCCCACATTAAAGTGATTGGGTATACCTTACCAGGATTAATTTCTTTAAGGTACTATCATATATACATTTGAAAGACAAGAAAATCATAATAGTCAAATGCCCCCAAACATAGGCAACACAAAGGCAATGGTCACAAGACATGTAAGAGCACATAAGGGATCCACTATGTGGGATCGATTTTTTCATCACATAAATCATGTATATCAAGTAATTTTTTTGAATAGACCTCATCCCCTAAATCTAATACAACTACAAGAAAAATAGGCGAAGAGCACACAAGATGAACAATGCCTTTTTGGGTCAACATGGAAGAGACCAAAAAGATGTCAATGATTTGCATTGTCCTTAAAAGATAACAAAAAACACATTTATGACATAACATGTATATGACGTATAAAGGAATGATGATACAAATAGAGGAATGTTACAATAGGATTAGTCCCTTTGTATCCTTCTGACCAAGGAGAAACAAGGGTCATATAAAAAATTCTTAACAAACAAAAAGACATGCCAAGAAGCACAGTATGGAAGATCAAATACATGCAAGAAAACACACAAAACAAATCATCTATTGCATGAACAATTTGGTCTAGAAAATCATCTACCTCCCAATATTGTTCATCACCATTTAGGGATGGTGGAAAAAGTATCAAAGGAACTAAGACTAGTATAGTGGATAGAGCTATGTTTAATGCCTCTCTATGATGGATCATAATGTGTGTCACTAGGAGCTAACATTAATGCTTTGGAAAATATTAAAGAGAAATTATCATTAGTAATATCAACAATTTTAATATTATCATCAAAATTATCACCTAAATTAATCACAAGAGGAGATTTGATAAGAGGAGGAGGAGAAGAAGAATTACTTGGAAGACAAAACTTTAGCTTTCAGTGACGTTGGGAAAGATAAGTCTCCTCTCTAGTATTGGATGATGAAGGATCCTTAGATTTAGCTATCAAAGCCGATCCAATGGATTACTTGAGGATAATTCAACTATTTTATTGGATCTAAACTTTTGATAGGACCTGAATAAGATATCTTGATAAGGTTTAAGTGGTTGATGTTTTTGAGGCCAAAAGTAATCAAGGGTAAAGTTTCCATAATCAACTAAGAGCTGGAGAAAACTACAATGTATAGTTATAACTTGTCCTTTGTAAGGAAATTTCAAACATTTATAGATGGTAGAAGGGACTTCCTTTAAGGATGTGAGCCAAGTTAGACTCAACTTCACATAAAATTGGTCTGAGGTAGGGATGATGCTAAAAGGTACATCTAAGCACTTAGAGATAACTTCAATGGGAAGCATGATGAAACCTATGGTAGGACAAAGAAAACCATCATGTACCTTAATCAAGACTTTATATTTATCACACGAGTTTTAATATAATTCATGTGTGTAAAGAGATTATTTCATAATAACATTCACCATACATACTGGCTCAACAAGCACTCCATGTAAGAGTTTATTTTATATTTTATAGTAATGTATAATGGACCATCACGTGCATTTATGATATGATATGAAGTAAAGGCAATATCTGGTTAATGTTTAGGCTCAAGTTTCTATTGGTCTATAAAATTCAAAACATTTTTTTGGTTAAGTAAATCATCAGTGGTTATATGGCTATATGATGCAGCCACAATCGGTAAAACCCTCAAAGAGAATCAACCGACTTATGCAACAAGAGTAACACAATGAAAGCAACAAGAAAACATAGCAAGATTACAGAAACATATCATATCATTACCTTAGAACTTTGGACAACCAACCGGTTATCATCATATAATCATCTCAGAACATCCGGTAGTTAACTGGTTACATGCAAACTTCAAGCTAGATATAATCCAACCGAGACTCTAAGAATCAACCGGATCACTAAAATGTGAATCTAAATCCTTATTCTCAATTATACTACCTATGCCCCCACAAATGATTACATAGTGACATATTTATACCCACTAGAACATATCTGGGTCCCCCACAAAAGATTACATTTACCAATGCAGGAAAATGAAACGTGTAACTAGGTCGGCCCTAAGAATGAAAAAAATCTTTCCAGAAAATAACAACCAAGAAGTGCGGTTTAGTAGGAAGGTCGGCCACATGCCAATGAACATCAGACATGACCCAAAATAGATCCAAACACCAAGAACAACTCCAGTAATGAAGGAAAGTTAACCGGTAAGCACAAGAATTATCCCGAAACCCAGAAACAGTCAACCGAGAGCGATAACTGACCGGAAAGGAATCCAAATGGACTGGAAATATGGAATTAAGCACATGAACCAGCCTGAAAACTAAAAATAGGATTTTCAATGAAAAGCAAGCAACTATCAGTACCAACCGGTAAGAACACAAAAAACTACACACTGAACTAAACTGAAAGGGAAATATTTTTGGTTGATGCAAGATTGCTCAGAGACCGGGGATGCTCCTACATCACTATCACTTCTAGGCTCAACAATATTTGTGGAATGGGAAGCCAAAGGATTGTTAATGACTCGTAAGTTTTGATTAGGTGGAGCTATGTATTTATTTCCTTTATCATTCACACCATCCACCAAATTAACATTATATTTGATGAGGTCTTGAATTTTATTTTTTTAAAAGCATATGTTTCTCCATATCATGTTTGAGTTGATGATGATATTGACAAAAGGCTTTTAAGTTAAAGAAATAAGGTAGAGGTTTTGAGATATCTACGAGATGGATATGGGGAAGCTTCATCAAATTATTATTAATCAATTGACGCATAATGCTATGCAAGGACTAAGAAAGGTGTGAAGTTGTGATATTTGAATGGTTGAGAAGAAAAGTGAGCTACAACAATGGGTTTTTTGGTTGCAACTTGAGTATTGATGTTGGAAGAATTGTTATTGTTGATCTTAATGAAGTTTTTTTTTTCTCAAGCCTTGGTAAGTTTGATGAGCATCCTCAAACTTATCAACTAGAGTCAAAGATGAAGAACATTCATATTGACTAACATAACGTTGATGTTCACGAAGTGTTGTGCACAAGTATGTGAAAGATTGGTATTTAAAAAGAAAAATAATTTCTCTAATATGTGGTTGCAAATTATCAATAAAATCTCTTTTAATATTAGTATATACAAGAGCATAAGAAATCTATGAATACAATTGTTGATATCTACTAATGAAATCAATCAATTTGTCCTTAACACCCTGTAACTTGCAATGCAATAACTTGTCAAAATAACTTGTGGACCAATGCTATTTAGAAATGTTGCAAGAATGCATTCACTAGTTGCTGAAAATTAACAATTGAATTATTAGGCAAGGAGAAAAAACATTCCAAATAATTTTCTTTTAAGGATTGAGGGATAAGTTTTGTGAGGCATTATTGGTCAAAGAATAAGTCACCACATTTAAATTGAAAATATTTTCACATGAGTATGAGGATCACCTTTTCCATTGTCCCTCTCAAAAAAGGGACCTCAATATTTTGTGGGAGTTGGGTTTTGAGAATCTCAATGAAAAGTGGGCTACTTGCATTGTATGAAGGCATCATAGATTGGGACTAGGTTATGTTGGCCAATTGCTATTGTAATGATGAAACATTTTGTAACAAATGGATTATGGCAACATCCATGGGTAAATTGGTTCGAGAAAAGTTGGGTTCTGATGGAGGATTTGAAGTTATAGTGTGGTAGGTAGGTGGAACCTTGTAATATGTGGGTGGAGGAGATGCTTGATGCATTTTTTGAGAAATAAAGGTGTGATTGGTTGAAGGTGGAACATAAGCATATTGATTGATAGGATTAACCCCATTCCTAACATGGATAACATTATCATTTTTCATTGTAGCAGTCATGATAGTAGATGTGTAGGCAGGAACATTAATTATTGTTGTAGGCATAGGCATTGGTATCTCAACTTGGGTTGGAGGAGAAAAACATCCATGCACTTTCGTGCAACTAGCTATCTTCATAGTGTTTTCATCCAATATGTGAGCTATTCTATGTAGAAATTACACATCATTTTCATCACCTTGAATTAGCTTCCTTAGACTCTCAATCAAGGGGACTTCCTCTCTAGCCAATTGTTCTTGACTCACAAATTATTGAATATTTTCCAATTGCTTGTCTATCTTCGCCATTTATTATTAGGCATTTGTATTGAATGATCATCCTCATAATGAGAAGTATGAGGGGAAGGATTCTCAACAATTTTAGGCAAGGTAGGTTCTAGATTGAGATAAGGCGACTCTACCAAAAGCTTAGGTGGAAATAAGTTAACACTCAACTCAGGCTCAACTCTATTAACATTTAAACCATAGGAAGCCATGAGTCTATAACTTTGTCTCATAGGGATATTGGATTCAAAACAATGGGTTGTGAAACCCATAAACAAGTATGATCTTTAACAACACATAGTTGCTCCTAAGAAACAAAGAAGAAAAGATAGAGGAAAAGGTAAAGCAATTGGTTTATGATTGTAATGCCTTTAATTGATTGAAACAATGTATTATAAATGTTAATGATAATGTAAGAAACTAACAAATGATATGTAATGATATCATTGATTAAGAAAGTGATTAAACTGTTTGATATAGTAATGAAATGATCAATTAACTACCTATTTAAGCAATATGATCATTTCATTAGGGAAGAATTAATTAGGCTTAGCTTCAGTCCTCTAGGAGAGCTGAGAACTTTGATCAATTCTTCCACTTTTTGATTTGATATAATTGGATATGATTATGATGAGAAATGATGCAAAAGAGATAATAATAGGTATACATATACAAATTCAAAACTAGAAATCAAAATGTAATCTCAAATCTAGAAATAAGATATAGAGATGACCCTGTCACTAAAAATTGAGCCTAAAAATACTAGACTATGAAGCTAGGCAACTTAGTCCTACAAGTGTCCTTATCAACTTAGGTTCTAGATTTTGCATCACGATGTTATGTAGATAATTTCCTCTAAAATTTGGCCAAATAATATTAGACTATGAAGCTAAATAGATTATTCCTAGAGTTTATCCAGATTGAAGTCTAGAACTATGTGTCTCAGTTTTCTCTACATAATTCTATCACTTTTAGTAGTTGAATCTATAACCTACACACACACACATAAAGTGTTGCGTTGTATAGGGGCTTTACCAAGTAAAATTTTGGGTAGATTTATATACCTCCATAACAACTATGCTAGATGAAAGAGAGTTTACCCCTAGTAGGATAGAGGCCAAAAACTTTAAGGAAACAATTTAATTAACAAATGATAACTTTGATGTTAACTTCTTACCTTAAAGTTTCACACAAAGCTTTATGTTTCTTGATAGGTATTAACACACGCCTTCATTCATGGAGGAACACATCAAACTCGATTATGAATGTTGAACTTGAATGTTTAAACTTTTGACTTCATATTTCTCCTCAATGAACTTTAAGATGACTAATTGGAATTCTCAATTAGAATTGCTTATTGTGAATAGATTATAGGATGTTAAAATGAGGGGGATTGAGTTGTATTTATATACAAATTACTCCTTTTCAAATATAAATTTTGAAGAAGGCCGACATTAGGGAGCAGTTTCTTGCTCCTTAAATTCCTGATCATTATGAATTCAAATTTGGGCCCAAAATGGTTGGACTATGGTGCAAGGCACCATAGTCTAGGAGTTCTATGACACTAGGCATTGTAGTCCTAGCTTTTTGAGCTATAATAAAGGTCAATGAGATTATATTGTGTTGGGCTTCTAGAAATAGCAATGGATTGAGCACAATCGTACATGAATCAAGAGCATGAGGGACAACCACCAAAGTGAACCCAAAATGAATGTGAAATTGTAGGTGGATATAATTTATGGTACTACAATAACCTTGAAAACTATACAAGGGAAAAAAACCTTAATGGTCAAGAATCATATACACATGTGGCTTAATTTACTTGAATCTAAATATGCAAAAGAAAATTAGAACTTACTCTAGCCTTAGTATAAAAAAAACATGGCATCAATAAAGCACCAAGAATAATAGTTATATTCCTATCCTTCTAAACACTAAAAAATATTTCCGCCCTAAAAGCATGTCAAATATAGATAAAATTGGCAAATTTTTTATGCTAATCCCAAAAAATGACCATATGATATGAGAAAGGTTTAAACCTAAAAGGCCCCAAAAAATGTAAATCCACTTCCAAGTAGCTTGAGCTCTAGTACAAACTAGAAGTGCTTGAGAATCTCATACTAACCACAAAGTAGTCAATGAGGATCCTTAACACATAGATTAAATTTTTTTGCACCAATAAGAAAAACTTGATAGAGAATGTACTAAGTGAAATGAGCCAACTTTGGTTTGAGAATAATCAACCAAATAATCTAGAACCTAAATTAACAAGAGCTCAAAGAAGATTGAAGAAGCCATCTCTTGTTCAATTTGGTAATTATTAGGCCTTGTAAAAGTATTTTAGGGTTATATTGTTTTGATAATATCAATAATCCTAAAACCCTTAGTATTTGGTTCACAATTGTATACTTTGAGATTCCCATTTATTTGGTGACTAGTTAAGCTTTTGAAACTTTTAAAAGTTTTTTAATAATGTCTCTTGTATTGTCATTTTATTGGCCAATCATTCAAATTATTGATCATTCCCTTCTAGAGGCCCTCTTTTGTATACATGTTTAATGCTAATTGTAGGAAATTTTATCTTCGCAATGCAATCTCTTGTCAAGTATCAAATCATAAGTTAGCATTATCATACTAGGAAATGTGTGTCCTCCTTGGTTGCCTTGACTGCTAGAAGATCCTACCAAGAACATATATTAAATGTGTCATTGGAACTTTCTCATTGGTGTAAAACATCCTCAATTTTCCTTATGTAGATAAAAGGTTGGATTTGGTAATATAATTGCACTGTGATGAGTGGTAATTACCTACTATTTAACAAAAGCACTTGGTAGTGAATCTTAATGTTGATTTTCATTGGCCATGTTTGTGATGACATGTTGTGGTGATGCATATCTACCATGGAATATGAGACCAAGTAACATTGCATCATTTTATTTGTTATAAAAAATCAACCATGATGATTAATCCATTTCCTGCAAAATCTTTTTAGAAAAAAGTATGCATACAAGTATATAGATAACCAAATACAAAGATCAAAGATATATCACAGATAAAACAAGATATACCTTGGGAAAACTCTCATAGATGGAAAAACCTAGCCTCCAAAAGCACCCATGCTCAATGCATTTTTCCTTTCAGTCTATGCAACAATACAATGATATATGTAATTTCATCGTTGGATTTAGATTTATGCAAGCTCTTTAACAAATGGGATTCACCCCTTTTGGGCACTTAAAACCATTCTCTATCAATGATGTTCTTATAATTTCGTCTTCACATTGAACTGACCTTATTATATAGTGAAGTCAAAGTATGCATAGACTTCTCTATTAGGCAATCTGAAACAACCACTGATGGTGGCTTTGTCCAAAGTGATGAGTAAATTATTGGCATTTTCCTTATCTCTCAAATTTTTGGATTATAATGATTTATGCACTAAAGGAGATGGTTTCTGCATTGCATACCCATAGGAAAGACAACAATGTCCAATAGGCCACTTTCTACATGCATTTGAGTGATTGGAGCTCTATTTGGCTGATTTATTATTTCCCAAAAATCTCCTAAATTGATATGTCCTATCCAAGTATTTCCAATTATTGGAAAAGAACTATTCAAACTAGATAGGTGCTCATCCTAAGTATTTATACTTCATTTTCGCTAAATTCTAGCTCAAATTCAAATTCTTGATTTTTCAGAATATTTTGGTAGAATGATGTGTTGAACACACAACGAGATTGAGAAGGGGGGTGAATCAATCAAGACATTACAATAACTTACTCATAATTCTTTATACTTCAACTCATAGTTAACTTATCTCCGTAATTATAAAACATGAAAGCACAAATTGCAACACACACAAGGACACTACATTTACATGGAAAACCCAAGAAGAGAAAAACCACAGTGAGAATCACACAATATAAATAACTGATTACAATGTTTTAGGCTCAAGGAAAATGAGCTCATTGCACTTGATTGGATTTTAAAAACTAAGACACACAACCTTAGGGCAAGATACAAAGGACCTGCATTATTGAGATGCACAATCTAAGGGCAAGATACAAAGAACTACACAAGTTGCTAAAGGACTCACTGTCTTCCAACAAGTAAAAGGTATAATGAATTGAAATGAAAAATATATCTTAATCATTAAACTATCCTTGAACCATTGTGTCAAAGAAAATAATATCATGGCAAACATCTTCGACTTCATTCACTGTCTCAACACATTGTCATACTGAAGATATTACCATCAAAGCTCATCACAAACTTAAATTTCAACTTATACTACTTGCATATCATTCACATCCAATTCACAAAAATACACCCACCAAATCACACATTCATACTTCCATTTATACAAGGTTATGCATTGAAACCCTCAACTAGGTTTGCCACAGATAAAATATACAAGAATTACATAAGGTCTGCCACCCAAACCAAAATTACATAATGTGGTCTACTTGAGGAGGTAAAGAGGACCCAAATACATCATAACACATATTCCTAAGATAGTTCCAATGAACCACACACACTAAGTCTTCCTCAAAAGTTGACATCAATCATAACATGTAGAAAAACAATGAAGCACACTAATTAGTTGGCCCAAAAAGATCAACCCATGTGCAAAATACTCAATATGGATCTATACACAATTACCATAGTGAGACCCATATCAAAATTCTAATTCAACCTCCAAAGCATATTCAAACCAAAATAGCATGATCCAAATAAGATAAATCAACTAAGTCGGACAAAGACCAATACAATCGACAACACTAAACACAAAATAACATAATTTCACTTGTGGAACAAACAAACAATAAAAATGTGAATTGCAACACCACAAGAATTATATGAACATGTCCTCCAAGTCACAATGCTTGAATAAACATAGAAAAGCAATGCATAACATTCTTTGAACCAATCTTAATAGACAAACTCAGTGTCAGCAAACCACCACAACCAACTACATCATCTGAGAAGCTGAGGAATTGAAACCATGATAGTGCAACATCCATAGAATGCATACATTATATCTAGAACCATAGGCCAACATCATAAATAACTAGAGGATTGTGAACCATTATTCCATAAATACATTTAAATACTCTTTCCTTCACATTATAGCTTCTACTATAGCATCTTTCTGAAAACACGTCATACTAACTCAATATCACCACTAGAAAACATAACAACATCTTAGTAGTCATTTCCAAACCATCTACAACATCCATACAACTAAAAAATTACAACTTCCTCAAAGTAACATCAATAACAACACCAATGATGATACCCAATAAGTTGACATCAATGACAACACAAGTTTCCAACAATCTCCCCCTTTGTCATTAATGGTAACACTTGTACCATTAATATGAAATAAACCCTTTCCAATTGTATCTCTTCCTTCTTATTATATCTCTCTCCTCCTTTGACATCAAGAACAAAGAGTGCGATATTGCAAATATTAAATAACTCACTCCAAAACAATAAATCTATCTCTTTTTCCCTTCCAAGTATGACTTTGATAACTACAACACTCCTTCTGATAGGGATACCACAAAAAATCATTGCTCCCCCTAAGATTTGTCACCACATCAATCCAAGAGTCAACATACAAGTTTTGATTCTCCCCCTAGAAATATGTACCATACATCTAGTTTGAAGGAGGGCTAATGAACCCTAACTTTTGCTAAAGATTCTCAAAGGTATCCTTCATCAGTGCCTTGGTAAAGATGTCTACAATTTGATCCTTTGTAGGAACATATTCCAATTTGACTTCTTTCTTTGCAACCCTCTCTCTTAAGGAATGATACCAAATAGAAATGTGTTTGGTCCTTGAATGCATTATTAGATTATTTGAAATATTAATTGCACATGTATTGTCACACAATAGGAATTGCCTCATCTTACATTACCTTGATATCTCTAAGAGTTTGCTTCATCCATATGACTTGAGTGTAGCAAGATGTTCTTACAATATATTTTGCCTCTACAATAGATAATGATACTGAATCCTACTTTTTTCTCAACCAAGAGACCGATCTATCTTCCAAGAAAAATGCACCACCAATTTTACTTCTTTTATCATCAGTACATCCAGCTTAATCAACATTTGTGTATGTTTTTAAATGTAAAATCAACATTCTTCTTCTAACACAAACCAAAATTTGAAGTCCCTTTCAAATATCTGAATATCCCTTTCACTTCTTGATCATGTGATTGCTTGGGATTAGCTTGATATCTGGCAACCAAATAGACAACATGCATAATATATGGTCTTGAAGTAGACAAATACACAATCCTCAAATTACAGGCCTATATTGCTTCTGATCAACTTTTAAAGATCCATCATATTTACTTAACTTGCAACCATTAGTTATAGGAGTTCAAACTGGCTTACAATCCTCCATACCAAAATTCTTCAACATCTCCTTGATATTGTTCATCTGAGTAATGAAAATACCATCTTCTGACTGTATCATTACCAAGAAAAAATTGATAACTCACCAATAATTGACATCTCAAATTCTTTCTACATTTCTTTTGCAAATCTCTTATAAAAATTATTATCTCCTCCAAAAATAATATCATCAACATACACAACAACTATTAATAGTTTATCAGCTTTAACTTTGAAATAAAGATTATGATCTATTGCACCTTTCCTAAAATTCTATTGCAACAAATATCTGTCCAACCTTCCATACCAAGGTTTGGGAGCTTGCTTGAGCTCATAGAGTGAATTCTTCAATCTGCAAACCATATACAAATATTTTGACAACAAAAACCTATCCAGTTGTTAAATATGCACATCTTCTTCAATTTCTCTATTTAAGAATGCTAACTAGACATCCATCTAATATACCTTAAAGTTCTTATATGTAAAAAATGCAAGAAACATCCTTATAGCTTCCATCCTAGCAACCAGAGCAAAATTCTACTCAAAGTCTCTACCTTTAAATTGTGAATAACCTTTACAAACCAAGCTTGCCTTGTTCCTCATGACCTTTCCATCTCCATTTAGCTTATTCTAGAGCACCCACTTTATTCCTATCACATTCTTGTCCACCAATCTAGGTACTAGTTACCATGTCTAATTCTTTTCAATCTGATTAA
The DNA here is from genome assembly GCF_030272615.1 of Cryptomeria japonica. Lineage (NCBI taxonomy): Eukaryota > Viridiplantae > Streptophyta > Pinopsida > Cupressales > Cupressaceae > Cryptomeria > Cryptomeria japonica. Next base: position 627,786,949 of record NC_081410.1, on the reverse strand, counting down.
ACTCCTCTTCCATAGCTTTCATCCAACCTTCATCCTTGCTAGCTTCTGTGAAAGTTTTTGGCTTCACCTGTGACAAAGAATATAAATTTGTTTGTTCACTAGTCTCAACAAGTCTTCTTCTTGTTTGAATTCCCGTGTCTTTGTCTGCAATGATTTGATCTTCTAAATGGTTCTTCTGCACATGCTTTGTAGGTGTCTTAGGTGCTTGTTCAAGTTCCTTCTCTTCTGCATTTATCTCTTCTTTGTCTTCCAACACTTCCTTCTCTTCCACAACAACATGAGAATCTTGTATTTCAACCTCAGGTTTAGGTGTAACATGATTCCATTCTTCACTTACTTTGACATTCATACTTTCCACAATCTTTTTTATCCACTTGTTGTAACATTGGTAAGCCTTGATCTTTGTAGAGTATCCCAAAAATATTCCTTCATCTGATCTTGCATCAAAATTTCCCATCTTCCTCATCCCTTCTTATGTAGCTCTTGCTTCCAAATATCTTGAAATACTTAACAGTAGGTGCTCTTCCATGGCATAGTCGATAAGGTGTCTTTATATGATTCACTCTTGTACCCTATTAAAAATATATACAACAATATGCATAACTTCTTTCCAATACACATTAGGTAGGTTATCATATTCCAACATAGTTCTAAACATCTCAACAATATTCCTATCCTTTCTCTCTATCACTCCATTCTACTGAGAAGTCCTAGGTGCAGGTAATTGCCTTCTAATACCATATTTTTCACAACATCTATTTGTAAGATGGTGAAAATTAGGGTTTCACCATCTTAATGGGTAAAATGATTAATTTCCATGAGAGCACCTTACATTAAGGGAATGGAATTGAACTTGATTGATCCAATCCTAAAAGGACTAAATTTAGATCAAGTTAATTCTTCCCTTGTTAGAGTTGAAAACTAAATTTGAATTAGGGTTGATTTGTAATGTTAGATCTAGGTCAAACAATGGGAAATTGACATAAAACAACAACAACAAAATATTCCAGATATCACGTAGAGCTATAAACCTAGATTTGAGGAGTGAAAATGGTTTAGAACCTATGACAAAAGATTCAGGTTGAATTGTTGAGACCAAGGGGAGCAATTTGCCTTGGTCCTCTAAATATCGAGGTCAGACAGACTGGATGTTTTCTAGATTAGGATGACACACAAAATACACTATCAGAAGGTTGCTATAAATTCTTGGGACCGAGGGGAGCCGATCACCCTAGTCCTCCACTTTTTATACCCTCAAAATCTGAGTTTGATTGTCTTTGTCTACATTGTTAGATTCCTCACTTGCAGCTCTTGAGACAATTGCCTTCACATATAAAGAAGGAAATGGGTTTAGTTGATAGTGGTTTGCCTTAGGTCAAACCCCAGTTTAGGAATTAACCTTGAATTGATAATTGAAATGGAGTTAAAATAGAATTGAAATGGAATGCTTTCCTTTTGAGGGAAAGGATAGTTCTGATCTGGAAATGCTTGAATCCTCATGCAAAAGTGTATATTTTAATGTAGAATGTCTTCATAGAAAGTTGATCATGGATGCTCGAACTTGAATGCTTGATGATGTCTGCTTGATGTATGCACAAATGATGGGATCTAGAAGGGATATCAAACTAAAATGATAGGATGTCTTTATATAGGGTTCCATAGGTAAATTATCGATTAGGCTGACCTCCAATGGTCACATTGAGGCATGGGGATTGAAATCCATTGGGAAGGGAAAGTGGCCAGTCCTATTTAAATTAGGACATGTTTAAGGGGGACCATGGTGCCTAAGGTGCCTTAGTCTTGACAAGGGCACGAGCCAAACACTCTTGTCCTGCCAAAACATGGTAAACCAATAGGCAAATAGGAGGGAAAGGTCCCAAGATTGGGTTCACTTAGCCATGCATTAATATGACATCATATTTGGAGTAAAAAGGGCCAAAATAAACCTAGGGGAGAATTAGGATGGGGCATGTTAAAGTAGGGGCACAAAAATGAGGTGTGAATTGTACCAGTTATAATTTATAGTGCTACATTTAGCCACCACTTAATGGGAGTATGAGCCTATGCGAATACTCATGATAAAGTAGAAAGATGAGGAAAAGGGAGAGAGAGCAGCTAGGAGTGAGATCACAAAGAGATAAGACATCACTAATTATGATTAACCAAGCCCTCAATCTTAGGATCTTAACTCGCACAATCACATTCAAGGAAACATAAAACCAAACAAAGACAAAAAAATTCCAAATAAAGACAAATCAAGATAAAAGGACACATAACAAAGGGGTTAGTACTAAAAACAAAGGCTCCAAGTCAACTAGTTGAAATGACCACAATAATCAAAATGTCTCAGCCACTAATCTCATTCTCGGAATGCTATTACAAGAACACAAGTGGTCACATGGAAAGAGAAAGAGCATGCATTGGATGATGAATCGTGATCCAATAACTAGCAGAGCTATGAGTTCATTAGCAGAAGAAAGAAGAAAGCATGGATGCCATGGGCTAATAGGCTATGTTATGCTAGGTGGTCCATGAGAAGAAAAAGAAACAGGGAACATGGATTCCATGGGATAACAAGCTATATCATGCTAGGTGATCTACAAAAACATGAATTCTTAGAGGACAACAAGTTGTCTTATGTTGTAATCCATGTAGAAAGGAAGAGACAAAATAGTCTAGCAAGATCTATTATGCTAGTTCCTCTCATCCAAAAATGCAGCACAAGGAGGGTTGAAAGGTATAGAAATCTATATCATGCTAGTCAACATACCTTAAAGAAGTTGAAAAAGAGGATGAGTTGACATCTTTCTATATATGTCTTTGTCTGGTTTTAGGAGTTAGGTATCTCGTCTAAGACTTTGGTCTAGTTTAGAGCATGAAACAACCTATATAAGACATACAATTGGATTTTTATTTATTTTGGGAATGAAACATCTTGTCTAAGACTTTGGTCAAGTTTCAAACATGTACACCCCATCTAAGACACGTTATAAAAAAATGTCTATTTTTAGGAATGAAAAATCTTGTCTAAGACTTTGGTCTAGTTTCAATCATGTAAACCCCTTCTAAGAAATTGAATAAGGATAACCCAACAATAAATTATGTAAGGAAATCCACAAACTTCAATTTAAAAAGGATAACCAAGAAAGACATCATGCAAGGAAATTTGCAACTTTGTTCAAGAACATATGTTACAAGGAGGACATGATGTATGACCCCGATTAATATCTCAACATAGCCATATGTTGTTGTCTTAAGGAAGATGTAAACAAGTATAAACACCTACATTTCCAAGGAGATATCCTTTAGGCAACAATGTACATAACTACGAGGTAAAGATACATAACTCTTATAATCAAGGAAAAGATAGTCGTAAAAGAGATATCTTGCAAAAAGTGTAAATGGATCCTTTTGAGGGATGCATGGAGGAAGATATATTTATCCAAATATGTTCACCTTTGAAAATAGAAATGATATTTGATATAGATAACATCTTTGAAAAGGAGAAGGAAACTAAGAATACACCTTCTCGCATTGCTAGGAAAAAATAAATTCTTAGTAAAAGATTGCACACATTCACGAAGGGAAGATTGTTCAACCAATGCAAACAAAGGAAAATTCCAACCAAGAGACATATATGTACTCACATGGAGGACCACTCTATGTAAGAAAGGACCTCAAGCTATAAAAATTGAAACTCAAAGAAAAAGGAAATCTTTGAAAAAGAGAGAGAATTGAAATAATATTCTTGATCCCCGAGCATGGAGACAAGGAAAAATGACCATTATGTTTCTATCCAAGTATGATTGTGATTTAAGATGTACCAAAACTCCTAACAAAGAGATCCCAATAAAGATAGACTACTAATTTTATAGGGTAAGGAGAAACATAATAGATGAATGGAATGCTAAGGCACTACTATTATATCAAGAAAAAATATAAGACCAGTTGTAAGAGTAATATGAGCTCTATCATATTGATCTTGAAAATATTATTTAAAAGATTTACAACTTCCAAGAGAATGAGAATAATTATGATGAAAGAGACAATACACATCACCATCTTTATTCTTATAATTTTTGACATATCTTATGAAATGAAAAGTAACGTTGTTGTCATATTTCAACCTCCAAAAGATTCTTGTAGCTATTTTTTTCTTGATTTTAAAAATGGATAGGTCTTGTCTCTTGAGAGGCAGGGAAAGGGATGCTAGTGGAAGAAGAAGGGTTATTTTATTGTGGTAAAAGGATTGGTAAGGAAGGAGAAGGATTATTCTCTTTTGATAAAAGGATTGGTAAGGAAGGAAGCTGATTGTTTAATGAAGACACATGTTTAGATGGATGATATTTTCTATGTTTTACAAAGTACTCTTGAAGCATTTGAACCTTACAAAGATCATCCATGGATGTTGATGAATTGGGATATCCTAAAACTTCTATAGTAGATTGTAAGGGAAGATATATAAGGACTTTGATTCCTTGTTCTTGTTTTCCAAGTCCTTTTCCTCTATAGCCTTGTTTTGAAATTATATCACAACCAACCTTATAGGATGTTTTCAATCTTGAAGGAGAATGGTTGTGATCATGTATTTCCTTAAAATTTGTTGTGTAAGGGTATATGTTGAAGAACTAAAAGGATGAATAGACGAAGAAGGGACATCATTTGTAGGGTTATTCTCCTTTCTATCATCATTATTCATTTCCTCTTTGGTAAATTGGGAGGAAGGATCCTCATCATCTAAGGCTTTATATTTGCTTAATGTTATTTCAAGAGATAGGTCATGAATAAAATGCATAACATCGTATTTCCTAAAAATATGTTGATGATCAAGATAATCTCTAGGAGAATAATGAGGAGCTAGAGGTATTGATGTACTAACATTTTTACCCTGCCCCCTTGCCCCCCTTGTACTAAAGTTTGTACATGAGAAGAAGATGGTGTCATATTTCTCTTCAATGCTTCCTCTTCATTGGAGAGATAATTGATAGGAGTATTGACTCTTTCCTAATTATCATAAGATACCCTAGGAGAGGTACAAGTGTTAGCCTTTTCAATGTCATTTCTAGGATTATCATGAATATTCTCAACCAAAGCCCTTATGAAATCTACATATTCCATTAATATCTTAAAATTTTTTATTATGTAGCAACAAGAAACATGGATAAAAGCTTTGAACAATAATTTATAAGAGAAATAATGTTGAAACCCTTAAAATGCAATATGTGAAGGTACTATTAAATAATGAAAGGATAAAATGGAAGAAGCTATTATCCAACATAAGGTTTTAATAAAAAAACTAAAAATTAACATTATCACATGTGAAATAACAAACCAATTAGATTTTATGAACTCCACTATGAGAAATAACAAACCAATCAGATTTTGTGAACTCCACTATGAAAAAATAAAAATACCAAATCAAAAGTATGTAAAAGCGTCGGGTTCATAAAAATGTAAGATGGTGAAAATTAGGGTTTCACCATCTTAATGGGTAAAACCACTCATTTCTATGGGACCACCTTACAATAAGGTAATGAAATTGAAATTTATTTATCTTGTAGATACATAAAATTGTCCTAGCCTAATTAAATATAATGACCCCCTTTCTTTTAAGTAAATAAATATTTATTTGTTTAATTAATTCACTAAACCTTTTCTAAGCCTTTTTCTATCCTAATTTAAATAAATATTTTTTATTTATTTAAATTACCTTTTCCCAAATTAAAAAAATATTTTATTTATTTAATTTATGTGGCCCCTCTATTAATTAAACAAGTTCTTTAATTTTTTTAATTATTTTCCCTCATTTATCTTAACCACTCCCTTTATTTTATTATTTCCTCTACCTACTCTTCAATCTTAGCTGACCATTTGTCTTTTCACCTCCTAATCCCATCCCTTCATTTTTAGGATGTTCACTATATAAGAGGCTTCCTTATCTCTTTTCCATATAGCAACATTGGAGGATAGTTACATTTTGTCTGATTGACTTTAGCCTACATCAAGATACATCATCACAACCACATCTATTCACCATTGATCTCTTGTGCAAGCATACAAATATGAGAGCAACATATCAAAAGCAATATCAATGAAGATAGGAGAACAATGAAGATCAAATCCCTTGAATGTGTGAATGGTATCATTTGATTTATTTCATGATTTTGCATGTTTTATGGTTCTTCATTGATGTTGTGTTGGATTTCATTATAGATCTAGGATTTTTGTGGTTGAATCTTGTTAGGATTTACAATATTGAGAGTTCAAATTTGACATAAATAGATCCAATCCTAAAAGGTTTGAATTTAAATTAGGTTAATTCTTCCCTTGTTAGAGTTTAAATTTTTTTTGAATTAGAAGTTATTTGTAATGATAGATCTAGGTCGAACAATGGGAAATTGACTTAAAACTATAGCAACAAAATATTCTAGATATCATATAGAGTTGTAAACCTAGATTTGAAGAGGGGAAATGGATCAAACCTATGAAAAATTATTTAGGCTGAATTTTCGGGACCGAGGGAGAAGGTCGCCACACAAAATTCTTCGTTGAAAGGTCATACAAAATTCTGGGGACTAAGGGGAGCTAATCGTCATGGTCCTCTTATTTTTATGCCCTCAAAATTTGAATCTAATTATCATTGTCTACACTATCAAGTTCCTCGCTCACATCTCCTAAGACAATTCCTTACGCACAGTAAGAAGGAAATAGGCTTGGTTGATGGGGGTTTTCCTTAGGTCAAACCCTAGTTTAAGAATTAACCTTGAATTGATAATTGAAATAGAATTGAAATAAAAATGAACTAGAATTCTTTCCTTTTGCAAGAAAGGCTAGATCTAATATAATAATGCTTGAACTTGATACCCTTATTAAGTATGCTTGAATCCTAATAAAAATGTAGAATGTCTTCATAAGAATTTGATAATAGATGCTTGATGATGGATACTTGATGTATGCATGAATGATGGGGTCTAGAAGTGATATCAAAATGAATTGATATGTTGTCTTTATATAGGGATTACCAATTATATTAACCTGAATGGTCACATTGAGGTACGAGGAACAAAATCCATCAAGGAAGGAGATCTTAGTGATCCTATTCAAATTGGGACCTACTTAAGGGGGACCATGGCACCCAAGATGTCCTAGTCCAGATAGGGGAACCCCAAGTGCCCTTTTCCTCCCAAAACATGGCAAACCAATAGGCAAATAGAAGGGAAAGGTCCCAAGATGGGGTCAACTCATCCATGGAATAGTGTGACATAAGACTTGGAGGAAAAAGGACCAAAACAGGCCTCAGGTAGAACTAAGATCAAACATGCTAAAGTAGGGGCACAAGAATGATGTGTAAATTTTACCGGTCACAATTTACGATGCTACAATGTCAAACTCATTTGATGTAAAATATCCTCTTCTATCAGACCTTAGGAACTTGATTTTTTGGCATCTACTTTATTCTCAACCATAGATTTGAATATCTTAAATCTATCAGATGCTTCATATTTTTCTCTTAAGAAGGTAACCCATGTCATTCTAGAGTAATCATCAATAATCAACATAAAATACCTTTCACCATTGAGTCCTCTTGTCATTGTTGGTCAACATAGGTCGGTATAAATTAACTCCAAAGACCTTGTGGTAGAATATTCCTTTTTGTAAATTTGATCCTTATTTGTTTTGCCAACTGACATTCCTTGCACACTGTATTAGCAAGTTTGATAATCTTTGGTAAATCTCTCACAGCATGAGTTGAACTAATCTTCACCATGTTGTCAAAGTTGACATGTCCCAACCTTTTGTGCCATAACCAATATTCATTTCTCTATGCCAGCAAATAACTTCTTCCTCTATTTTCCTTCACATAGTAGACATTCCCATTTGTTCTTATGCCTTCTACAACCAATCTGCCAAAACCTCCTTTTCTGATCTTACATTTGGCCCCATGAAATGTGAGATCAGATCCTTTGCTGCACATATGAATTAGACTCAAAATATTATGCCTCAAACCTTTAACATAATAAATATTAGTAGTCTTATGATTACCATCATTGGATTTGGTTCCTTTACCAAAAATAGGTGCAACTTCCTCGCCAACAAACTTTACTGATCCACCATCATAATTTTCAAATTTTATGAACTTCATTTTGTCACCTATCATATGATTTGAGCATCTAAAATAAATTATCCAAGCTTTAGGTTCCAATTTAGCAAGCGGTGTCATCTTCACAATAATTAATCTTTCACTGTTATTCTCATCATATAGGGTACCAAACCCTTCACTATCCTTTTCTTCTAAGGATAAAATAAACTATTCTTTATTTTAGGGAGAATGATTGAGATTCATGGAAGGTGATATTCTATCAAGAGAGTTATCAATCATGATTTCATCCTCTCTGGCTAGGGTTCTCTCATGGGGTAGAGAATAATCAACACATTCTTCTAATTTTTCATCCCAAATAGTGAGGTCATTGAAAAAAGTATTAGAAATATCTTGCACAAAGATGTCCTTATTATTATTGCCAATTTTGGGAGAAGGGATAACATTGTTCATTAATTCTTCATCCTTAGGAGGGAGAGCAACACTACATGTGTTTAAATCATCTTCTTGCCTCAAAATGTGTTCAATAGGATGTTTAGGAGAGAGAGAATTAAGGAAATTGATTATGATTTCATCTTCTTTTTCTAAGGCATCTTTATGGATAAGACAAGCTTTGAGGAAAGGAGAAGCATTTCTCATTAATGCATCATCTCTAGTGGGAATTTGATTGAAGTCAAAAGAGGAAATGCCATCACTAGGAAAAGTAGGGAAAATACCATCTTATTGCACAAAATGATCCTCATGAGGGGAGTATTCTTTAGGAGGGAGATGAACATCTTTCTCCAAAGATTCATGCTTAGGAAGGAGATCTTTGAAAGAAGTGCTCATAATCTCTTGTTGCACTAACATACCCCCATTAGTAAGACCAAATTTAGGAGAAGATAAGTCAATGTCCATAAATACCTTTTCACTTAGAGAGGCATTATGTAAATAAGGTAAAGTAACACTACAAAAGGTGTTTATGATATCATCTTCTTCCTCTAAGATAGCTAGATGGGAAGGGCACATTTTAGGAGAATTGTCAAGATCACTCTTCAAATTTTCATCCTTAGAGCATGGGAGAGTTTTGAAGGGGTTGGTAACAACTCTTTTAGGCACTAGAATGATGTCATATATAGGAGGATCTTCTTTAAGAGAGGGAAAAATTGAAGGAAGGGAAGCTAACCCATTATCACACTTATGAAATAAATGCATCATGAACGCAATTTTCCTCTTTCAAATGATAACATATGCAAAATAGAAGGAAATGTTCAATTTTAACCAATGAAAGAACTCTAAATTTTGATTTATAAAAATGAAATTTATGAGTGAAATGTGTTCCTAAATCAGATCTGAAATTAATGATCCAAATTAAGCTATGCACAAGTTCAATTTTGAATTGAAAAATTAGGGTTTTAACAAAATTGACCTCTAATTTTTTTGACATTTGCAAGGAATTGTAACTTGTAAATATAAATTTGAATTTGAAATAGAAAAAAAACTCAGATCTGAGAACATAAATCATAATTAAATAAGATTGGATTCACGTCGGGTTCACCAAAATGTGGAGGGAAAAAAACAAGACTGGGTGACTAGGACCTAATCCCACTTTTGCCAACACATTGGGAATGCAAAAGAGCCTAGGGAAATAGATCACTTTGGATAATTATTGTGAGAAAGAGAGAGAAAAGGATTATCTCTTAGGGTTTCTATTACTCTTGTTGTATATGAAGGGAAGATGTGAAAAATAGGATGTGATTGATCAACTAGACTAGGAGATAAACAATGAAGCATATATGAACTGAAATTGCAAAAAATTGCACATCTAAAAATGAGATAATGAAAGTAGATAAGGGGGAGGAATTTGAATGTGTACTCGATGTTGAAAAATGAGCCAAACTAACCTGGATAGGAGTGCTACGCTTTGGTCCTATTTTGTTTGACAAAGAGCTGCAACTGAGAGATTGCAAACTGAAGGTCCTGAGCTTCCACCCTGCTGAAAATCACCTGAAAGTGGAGGGACTAGGGTGACACACCCCTTTCCTAGGAAGGACCAGGGTGCCATGCCCCTGATAGTTTTAGGGCAGATTTGAGGCTTGTAACTATCCATGTGTCTTTTGCTAATCCTGAAAGTCTCCCGAGTACCTGTACCTACACCTGCAACTGAAAGGAGAGAGTTTGAGTGGCTATGTAGGGTTTTGCCTTAGTCAAACCCCTATTTTGGTGATTTCCACCTCAACAAATAGTCGATAATGTATTGAAAATGTGTGTGCTAAAACCTTGTGTCTATGCAAGATCCTAAATGAGAAAGACAAGAAACTAGAGCTACCCTATGCTTTGGAGAGTAAACCCTAAATGCTTGTAAATTTAAATGTAAATGAGAATTCCCTAAATAAAATGTACTAAATTATCTAAAGCATGAATGTAAATGTGAAAATGAGTGTAAAGAAGCTCATACAAAGACATGAAAATAACATGAAACCATACCAATCCCCAAGGGAGAGATATAAACCACTTGATCTCCTATTATTCTTCATTGTCTTCAAGGCTCCTAATTGATGTTGAATACTTGATGAATAATTGATGAATGTTTTTGAATAATCCACATAAGCTTCTCTTTCACTACATAGAAGGCTCCTTGTGATCGCTAGCTCTTTTCGCCAAAAAATTTCTTAGATAATGAAGAAAGAGAGCTCTTATGTATGAAAACCTAGATCTTAATTTCGTCTTTAGGCCAACCTAGGATTTTAATTTCTCACCAATTTCTTGGGGTTAAGAATTATAATATTATAGAATTATGCTCCCGAAATTTCGAGAAAAATGTTGGGGACTAGGTGCAACTTGCACCTGGTCCAACCAATTTTTCACCAAATTTTCAGGGCCATTAGATATGATGATATTAGAGAAAATCCTGAAGTTATAGTTGATTTTGAGATGTTTTGATATGCAAAATTGGGCCTTAAAGGTCAAAATAAGAAATAATTAGGGTTTATGATTTAATGATTTATTAGAGGAATCAAATAAAAAAGGGGCACACTTAGGGTAAGGGGCCAAATTTTATGATGTATGAAGTGATGAAATATGACTTTAGATTTAATTTAATTAATTAATTAAATTCTTAAAGGGAAATTACAATGTAAGATGCAAACACACTAAGGCGGGTGCTAAACTAAGCATAGAATTGTACCACCCTAGCAAGGGTGTACAATTTACGACACTACAGTTCTCATCTTCAAGCATCCTCAGTGTCTCATATTCAGATTTTAATGTATATATATATATATATATGTATATATATATATATACATATATATATATATATACATATATATATATATATGTATAGACATATATATATATATATATATATATATATATACATATATATATGTATACATATATATATGTATATATATATATGTATATATATGTATATATATATATATACATATATATATGTATATATACATATATATATGTATATATACATATATATATATGTATATATATATATATATGTATATATGTATATATATATATATATGTATATATATGTATATATATACATATATATATGTATATATATCTATATATATGTATATATATATATGTATATATATATATGGCTTTAAAAGACCCGTTGTCTTGAAACTCACATTCAAGAATGTAGCCCTTAGACCCCTCATTGAGGGGGGGTCATCCTCAGTACCTTGCAAGGGGAGTAACTTACCTACTCCCCCCTATGCTCAAATATAAACTTACTATAAATAGCACAACCATTTACAATTGCAAGGTTGAAACACCATTTTCTAAATAACAAGCTTGCTTGAGATTACCTCATTCCCTTTGATGATACAAACAATATACAATTTGATGATGATAATTTAGAGGGGCAGGAGTATAATACTAGTATTACATGTTATTATGGTTCAAAGGATTGCTTACTTGTTCCTACTCCTCCTATCAAGACCCAGTCTCCATCTTCTATTGTTTATGATTAGATTAGTATCACCACATCCATGGATACTATTGGTTCAGTACAATAGGACATTCATCCTCTTCCAAATACAATTACTTATGATTCATATCTTTAGATATATCATTCTTGTGTATGGAGTCTCATATTATAGATTTTAAGGAATATTTTATGACATTCATCTCCTCCTCTATGATAGACACACCATCATTGTTAGTCCACCATCATCATTGTCTTTGAATTTTGTTCTACATTAGTCTTCACATAATTCTATATTAACATCATCTCATTTTGACAAGTGAATATTTGAGAAAATTTTAGAGGTACGTATCATTTGTATTTGGATTCCCTAGATTCATCTAGTTTATGGGAATTGTAAGAAAACTTAGGCAATGAAACAACTTCCAACACTAATATTGAGAGGAGGGTTATGCAATTGTTTTTAGATATTTACAATAGTTACAAAAATAAACATAAATACCATTAATACCACAAAAAAGTGGTTTACATGGGGAAAACTCTTTTGGAGAAAAAAATAACACTCTAAAAGCAACCCACCATATTATTCAAAAAACACGAAGATTAAAATATACTTATAGAGAAATATTTTCACGAGTATAACCAAACAAATATTTTAAGGTAGCTCAATAAATATTAAACTCTCAAAATACATCATAATGCGTAGCTATAATAGTGACATCATAAAACATGGTTTCCTTCTAGGAAAATAACACTGACATATTCTTTGTTATCAGATCTAATGTCTAATGATGAAAAAACAAAATTTACAATAATAAAATGTGTCTTTTAGGGGTGTTACCCCTAAAACCTCACCAAGACACATGAACCCTAAAACCCTCACTGAAGGGATGAGCCCTTTGAGCTTAACAAGGGTGGCACCTCTTGCACTTTCCTACACTCAACTATTAACAATATCCTTTTGTAATTGCAAGTTTGAAACTCCATTTTCCTTATATAAATGGCCCCTCTAATCACCAATGGATATATTTCTTCCTACGATGAAAAATATAGTTTGTAGATACTTGATTGTATTCTATGTTTAAGTTTTCATCATTGGCACAAAATATACTTATTTATAAGTGGATTCATATTCCCATATATCTTGTATTAGGGGGACATTCATCATACTTTTATGATAAAAGTATTGCTTTGGTGGTTATCGAGTCCTTCTTTCCTTCTTTCACTAGTGTATATTTGTTTCATTTCTCTCTTTTGAGGAGAAGTGTTTTTCCATGAGGTTTTCTTCATTTCTCTTGTTAAGAGATATTCATTTCATTGTATATAGGTACCTCATCAGACATTATAGTTGGGACCCATCCATGCGTCAATCATTGTATTCATTATTAGATTTTTATCTTCTTCCTAAATTTAACTTAAGGGGGTGTTGGAGTAAAATAGGGAATCACCTAATTGATCAACCATTAATTTGGTCCCATTTTAATTTATTCACTTAATCTAAACAAGGAGTTCTTTTCTATTCTAAGGCATGCTATCTCAAAACATATAATTAGGACACTTGGCATGGTCTAATCTAATTCTCACTTAAGGTTTCATCTAAAATTTTCCTTTTAATTTAATAAAAAATATAATTTTACATTATAATCATCCAATCCAACATTCATTTCAATATCTAGTGTTTTTTAGATCAATTCTCTTCTCAAGGTTACATAGCACATAATCATATATTTTCCTTTCTTTGAGTGATAGGCATTTTGATTACAGGTGATTCATGGGAGATATTGGGTTTACTATCAAATCCAACACTAAATTTATTTGTTAAATGGACCACCTATGTATTAGAGGGGAAAAAATATCAGAAAAATCTTCTTTGACATTATATTACTTCTAGTGCTTCTTCTAGACACAGTGTTTGCTACGGCCTACGATTTCATACCATCCTAATCATAAGGGATCTAGTGTACATTCAAGAGACCTTTTCTATTAAGAAAATTTGGTGTACTAGTTAAATTTAAGTAATTTATGGTTAATTTAAGATAGGAATGGTATCAAAATTGGGACTTTAATCAAATAGATTTTCTTATGGTGATATCTTGTGATCACTTGCCAAAAATACCAAGACCTTACTTTCATAACCATATTTTAAAACTAAATTCAAGCTCAATAATCAATAGTTAAATTATTATTATGCTATCTTATACTAATCTCTCCTCGAATATTGTACAAGGTTGGAATTTATTATAGAAAACCATGGTGGAAGGATTGGAAGTGGTTTTCAAATGACTCCTTTTAGAAGTTAAAGCGTTACAAAGGATACTCATATATTTCTCTTCATATTGCCATATTTCTCAAACTGAAATTGAGATAAAACCTTTAGTTCTTTACCTCTCAACATTCTATCATATAATTCAAACACTTTAGATAACTTTGGTGGAACCTAAGCTGGGTCATTTTAACTGGTATCTTCTTCATTTGGGTCTCTCTATGGGGTCGTGACTAGTTCACTTGGGAGTGGTAGTTCTTAATTATCCTTTCTATGCAAATTTGTGGAAACTACCAAACATCTCAAGTTTGGATTTTTACTCAAGCATAGTCCACACAACATCGGTAGATACACGATTTCATTGTATAGCGTCATAAATTGTACAATTTTTAATTAGGGTGTCCAATTTTACACTCTACTAGCACTTATTTTAGTATTTCTCATTCCTCTATGGATTGTAGGACCTTTATTAATTTAAATTAATGCTTAATTTAATATTATGAGTCTTATTTCACTTTATTACAACAACACTTTACTATTTGGGCCCTTATTGTAAGGTGTCCCCCTTATCCTTTATTATTTCAATTCATTATGTCTTACCCCATTTAAAATCTCAAGACACGTTTCCCTCATCTAAATATTATATATTTTTATAAAAATACATTTCTAACATTAAGGTCCTATTATCTCGCATCCCTAGACATATGGGCCTAATTTTTCAGGACAAGGTCGCCCCAAGCTCCATTGAACGATGCTTTTTGGCTGAAATTTTAATTATATTAGTTTTGTCTTATCCAAAACTACCCCCAATTTGAAAATGTGATAATTCTAAGTTGTCATAAAGTAAATTTTACTTTGAGATCCCTATATAAGGCATCCTAATTCATTTTATCATCTCTCATTATCATATTATCTCTATGTTATCACTTCAAATCAAGATCAAATTTGAGTCTAAGGAGCAGTAAGCTACATCAAGGAATCTTCAATTATATTTCAATTGTGATTTCATGATGAATTTTATGTGATTTATCATGTTATTGCATCAACAAATGGAGGACTTATCCTAAGAAAATTGCATCACCAATTGAAGGTATAATTGATTCAGTCAATCATTTCAATTTAGATCTAGCCTCTGACCTCAAAAGGTTCAGCTATAGGTCCTCGATAGAGTCAGAAGATCAGAAAATGCTCAAGTTACAGAGATATACCTTATCTCCAAATCTCATTAGAAAACATCAAGACAAGGATGTTCTGGGTGCCTGAAGTGCCATTGTCCTCCAAAATCAATTTTAGGTTGAAATTTGACAGGGTGCCAATTTAGTGTCTCAGAGGCTTAGATACATAGTTGTGTGCAAAAAAACATCAAAAGAAAAGGGCATTTTGGGCAACCTTATCCACCGAGTTTTAGCCCAATTTTCAAGCACAAGTAAACTACCGAGTTCTCATTCCATTTTTTACCTTCTCTAAAGTTTTTATTTTAATATTGGATAGTATAATCTATCCAAGTTTCTAATTCATACATGTACCTTCTTACCCTAGATTTTGCATTCACTTTAGATTTGCATAGTTTATTTTCAACTCAATCAAAAGGAATAGAATCCAATTTTCATTCAACCCTCTTTCTAATAGAATTGAGGTTGAATCTATTGGGTTCATTCTCCTTTTAATGTAATTTATGAAATAGGCATTGTTTGTAGTTTGCATGCATAAGATAGTGAACCTTATTTCCACCCATTACACATCCAACCATTTCACTCTAATATCCTCTCCTAGAATATGAAACTTTTTAGTGACTAGCCCAAGAATACAACTAAATATACTTAAATCTAGCATGCTTTCAAAGTCGAGATACTATTTTTAATTTAGAGAGTTTAGATATTTGGCTTTTTTATTGCTTTGGCTTAAGATAAGCATTTTCCCATGTATATGAAAATTAATCTCTATTCTAATGATAGGTGGGAATCAATGTGCTCACAAGGATAGCTATACAAAATACCACCATAATTCCTAGGGCTCTCCATTTCATCAACATGGATCAACCCATCCACCATGTGTGTTATACTTTGCTTCTTAGCATGGTCATGGTAGCTAGCTAGACAATAGAAAGTTTCCTCACTTGGATCTTGTCATTTCACTTACGTGTGATAATAATCAACAAGATATTGATAAATATTTATAAATTTTATCAAGAGATGGGAACCCACTCCTAACAACCAAGAGCTCTCAAATTTGTGGGAGGAAACACTTAGATGCGACCCCCCTAATTCTCCTACTAACATGGCCTTAGTGGTTTAGCAATTTGATTATGCCCCTTTTTTTTTTTTTTTTTTTCCCTTTTTGGTCTTTTACAATAGACATTTTAAAATGTGATTCCATTCCACCTTCCTTTTATGCAAGTTATGTATTATATTATTAATATATTAATAGTAAAAAAGGTATTCATTTTAAAATGGTATTTACATGAAATTGAAAACACCGTAAAGCGTCTCTAAGAAATTTTAATAAATAAGAAAAAATATTAATAGATGGCAAACATACCCACAATCACAATTTATGAAATGATTTCTTTATCCTAGATGCTAAATTGAATTGAAGGTTGAGAATAAGAGAAGACAATAGTGTTCTTAGACACTAACATGCCCAACAACATATTTTAACTTCAATAGGGCAACAATAAGCACCTCAGTAGCTTATAAAAAAAGGTGACTAATATTTTTTATTGCATGAGAGAGAAAAATGGTATTTGAAGATAAATAACATTGGTTAAGAGTCCTTCCCATTTAAAAAAATAAGCTAAATAAGAACTAATTTTAAAAAGTAGTTGTGGAGGTTGCGAAGAACCAAAATTCATAAAAAAACTTTTTATGACTAAATAAGAAAGAACATATAAAAAAATAAAAATACAAGATGAGACAATATCCACATTTATATTGAGTTGATCACATAAAATCGAATTACAAATTTATTAGAAAACTTATATAGACACATTGGTGTAAATAATTTTTTATTTACAATATTTTGGTTAACTTTAAATTGGTTGATTTGTAAATTTATTTGCTTCAATTGATACGAAATCTCTTTGGTATTCTTTAGCATTGCTTGTAGTTGACAAGACAATGAGGCAATCTAGAAGAATGTATTATATTATAGCCTTGAAATTATAATTTCTAGATGAATATGGGAAAATAAATATTGCTCGACATATAGATTTGTATAAATGTAAATGATAACATGTCCAAGAAAAATAGAAAACATTTTTTTTTTGCATACTCATCCCAAATAAAGCTTTTCTCTAGCTTAAATAATGACCAATTAAGGTAGCTAAGTCTCTAAAAATAATAAATCATTATTCTTTCAACAAAAATAATCATATAATAGTTTCATCTATATGACAAAGGGAGGATTTAAGTAGTTGAACAAATGAACACTCTAATCTTAGCAATAAAAAAAATTTAATGTAGGATTTTCTAGACAAGCATTTGAGCAAATGTTTGAATCAACTATTGGCTTCCAAGTTTGTGCACTCAACCTTTTATGTCTAAATTTACACTTACATTTAATGTTGAGGTGAGAAACATTATATATATTAGGGGAAAGAATAAAAAATGTTGGAAAGAGAGCCAATATTGAGCTTTGAAGAAATTATAAGGTGTTGGAGTGCATAATTTAATCATTGAACTAGGTGGGACTAGATATTGCACAAAATTAAGTAAACGTTTAGAGTTATTATTCAAGCTAAAAAAAATGGCGATTAAAAGGAGAAAATATATTTGTTTTTAATTTTAAAAGTAGCAAAAACTGGGTGCTAGCCCAAAGTACAAAGCCAAAAGGAAAAAAACACTAGTAACTGCACATTAACAACATATTAATAGCCGACTACTATTAAAAACAAACGTAGCAAAAACAACAAAAATCCCTCACCACTGGAGAAGCAGAAGGCTACTACTAAATAATAGTCAAAATAAAAGTTTAAAGTATCAGCAACCCAGACCAGGTATTAAAAACAAACTACTAAGACCAATAGTAAATAGGGCCCAAATCCTATATGTGATGCTAAAAATGTGGTATATAGGAGGCATACACATATAATGAGACAATAAAATGTAAATGAAAAGCTTAATTGAAAACTAGATTAGAAATGCAAACCATAAGCCTTCCTTGAAATGTCCTATTTTCCTCTATTCTTGAGGACCTTGAAGGTGTTGGATTGATGGGCTCTCAGCGGAGCAATGACCTCCAAAGTGGCAACTAAACAGTTGAGTAGCTATTTGATCATGATTGACTATGGAGATGATATGAAATGCATGATTTAAGAAACTAGATTAACATGCTATGATAAAACCAAAAGCTAAATGCTAGATAATTGAAATGCAAATTGCCTATAGTAATGATGCCTAAATTGATATGAGATCAGATCCTTATTGCTCCAAAATGGGGGATATTTATAGGAATTCCAAGGCCAAAGCTGAGGTGGTAGGAATCAACGGTCTATATCTGATCTGAAGGTATCAAGGGCCAAGATTGAAGAAGTTGGAGAAGAAGTTGGAGGAAGGGACACTCGTCATCTCTGTGGTGACAAGTGTCAAGGAGCCTTTCTCATAAGAGGGCAAGTGTCCAAGGGAGGAGACATGTGGCAAAAGCTCCATGTGTCTCAAGGAGAGAATATCCACACCATGAGAGGTTAGGATAAGGAGGTTAGAATGTGCAAGATAGGATAGGGTTAGTTAGACCCAGGATTAGGTGGAATGGGTTAAGTTAGGGGATGGTTAGGTTAGGTGGTTAAAATTAGGAGCCATGTGCTCATTTGAATTCAAAAATTCAAATAATTGGAAAATGATAATTAATCTCAACAAACTTGAGTTTGTTAATCTTAATTAGGGATTAGAAGAATTGATTAATATGGGGAGACATTAATTAATTTAGAATTAATTAATTAAAGGGGGATATGAAATGAACTATATAAATAAATCATTTAGATTTATTTACTAGTAGATGAATAGAGAAATTAATTAAATTACTTGTGAATTCAATTAATTGGAAAGGGGAATTAATCAAATAACTGCGTATTTAATTAACTGTCTTCAGACCATTTTTAGGTGTATACATTTTGCCCCTCTTTGAAGTGATGTGTGACGACGCGTTGGTTCAAAGAAAACTCGATTGATGATGTTGCTGATATTGATTTTGATAGGATGTAGATTCGATCTTGATTTGATGTGGATTTGGTTTCGATATGATACTGATTTGATTTGGAGATGATAAATCTCGATATGATGCGGTTTCGATCTTGGAGATGATAAATCTCGATATGATGCCCCAGACGCTGATTGATAAATATTGATGCGAGGATGCCCCCTCGGGAGATGAATCGGATAAATTTCAAATGTTTTTGAATTTTTCGCAATTTTTTTTAATTTTGAAATTTTTTCAATTTTTCGATTTTTAATGATTTTTCAATTTTTAGAGTCAATCCGATTCATCCCGATAAGAAATTTGAAAACACTGCCCTGCCAGGTTGATTAGTTGATTAGATGATTAAAAATCAGTGGAATACAAATCCAACGTAAATGCCTCATTATGAGTTTAAAAAGGTGAATTCCTTTTACCACTCCTCATTTGTGCATTGCAGTTGTTTGAGAAAATTTGCTCTAGAGGAAAGAAATGGCGATCCCATACCGCCAGCATAGGTTTGAGAAAGTTTGGTGATATGAGCATTCTCTGACATATGGTCCACTGGTACGTACTTCGAGAAAACCCAGCTTTGTTTATTTTTGATAAATTTAGCTATTTGCATAAAAAATCATTTTTTAGCATTTTCGCCATATGGGTTGGGAAAAAAATTATATTTTTGAGATGGGTTTTTTGATTCATGAAATGGGTTTTTTTGGATTTTTAAAAATTTTCCATTCGCATTCCAAAATATTAAATTTATGTATGCAGTTGTTTTTTTAAAAAATAAATACATTAAAAAAAAAATTGTTTTTTGAAATTATACTTGGGGGGGAATAAGGCAGTGGTGGAGGCCTGGCGGTGACCGCCACCGCAGGTGCCACCGCGAGTGCCACCGTTGGCGTCGTCGACGCCGCGGGCGCTACCGTTGGCACCGTGGGTGGCGCCACCGCATATTTTTCGATTTTTGAGTTTTTTTTTTTTTTTTTCAATTTTTCGATTTTTGGCAATTTTTTGAGATTTCGATTTTGGCGATGAGGTTTGATGAATTGATTTGATTTTTTGATTATTTCAATTTGGGTGATTTTGAGAAAATGATTTGATTTGTCGATTGGTTGATTTTGTTGTCAATTTGATTTGATTTTTGATAGGGTAAGATTTGATTAGCTATCTAATTGATAAAATTAGACGCCCTTGATTGATAAATTTGATGATCAGTTCCAATTATCTCGATGCACGTGTGAGATGAGGTAAGATTGATAATGACCTCATGATAAATGAGCGTCATTGATAGGGGCCCAATGAGATTTGATAAAAATCTCAATTGAGCAAAATAGACATATAGATAGATTGATTTGATAGATAGATAAATCAAAAAACCGATATGATGAGATGATTTGATTGCAGGAGCACTTTACTGTTCTTCAGTCTTGAGAGCATTTCTCGAAGATATGAGTGTTGATACCCCACCTTAGCCAGGCGAAGCGAGACCACATTAGCATGTGTGGTTTATCTTCCCTTCTTGACATGCCCCGACCTTTGATAAACCGAGGATTACTGACAACTTTAGCAGAGTGTTGGCATAGTGAGCATAATACTTTTCATTTGCCAAAGAGATGACGGTGACACCCGAGGATGTCTACCGGATTTTGCGCATCCCTATGATGGACGATCTAGTATATTATGATCTCAGCGAGTGGGGCAGGATAGATGCACTTTGTCAAGTGTTTGAGGATGATGAGATAGGTGGGTATGATATTGCGTGGCAGGAGATGCTAGAGCTAGGATATGCCACATTACCGACTATGCTTGCCAGATTTATTGGAGGCTTCCTTTGTCCTAATCATAGGTCAAAGGGATTATCTGTTGGATGGGACCGTCTACTTGAGTAGATGGTGACTGAGGGGACTCGATTTGCATGGGGGTCATGTATGTTAGCACACTTGTATCATGACTGACACTGAGTTGTGTACCAGGGATCAACTGCGTTATCAACAAGGGTGACCATGCTTCAGATATGGGCCTGGGAGAATTTACCTATCACATGACCATTGGCTGACAGAGAGAGACCTGTAGACATGCCTTATGCTGATGGGTATCCTGGTATCATTGTCCAACAAAAGTTGGGCAAATTGGAGTACTAGCGACGGACCTTGGATGATCTAGATACTGTGATATGGAGGCCATACAAGGATTGCGAGATTTGGCTTGACGATGCATTAGAGATACCGTATGTATTCAAGACACGATATCTGATTGGATTGACACCCTATGTCATCGAGCAATTTCTATGTACGAGGGTGTTGAGACAGTATGGAAGGATACAGGGGATACCATAGGGTACAACTCATTATGCTCACCGGAGATTGGATGTGGCTACTTGGGGGCCTTCTATTTCATATGATTAGGCCTGTGCAGAGTATCGATCATTGGGGCCACTTGATTGGGATTATCTTCTAGGTGTGATGGATAGCGGGATGACACATGAGTACGCCGTACATTGTACTGTACATAGGTTTCTGAGGCTAACACATCTGGATGAGCCAGAGCCAGTCTTAGATGAGGGTGACGAGAAGCTACGACGTAGAGCTCCTAGACGACGGATGGATGGTGGGGGATGAGGTGGAGGCAGAGATGATATTGGAGATGGAGATGGATATGGAGGAGATGCAGGAGATCATGGTGCTGGAGATGATGATGGAGGAGATGATGATGGGGGAGATGGTCGAGCAGTGGCAGTGTCAGCGATAGGTACACCAGGAGCTAGTAGTTCTAGATCTGCCAGAGATGTATATATAGATTGGATGGCTTGGGTGGTCAGATGCAGGAGATCAGGTCCAGGGGATCAGAGGCATCAGGTTCTAGAGTAGGAGATTCCCCCGGTTGAGCAGGTACCTATGACAGTATCATGGGTTGAGCAGCCACAGGCAGAGGCACCTCGATAGATCCTCATTAGGATGTCATCTCATCAGCAGCAAGCTCCGATTACAAACTTACAGGTTCAGGTTCAACAACTAGAGAGTCGATTAGCAGAGAGGGACTCTTAGATGGCCCAACTAGAGACTTAGATGGCTTCTCTCCTAGTCAAGAGAGATGCAGCTAGGGATAGGTGTCGGCAGGCCGGGGCACATGTATAGCTGTTAGGAGAGTCTATTTCAAGGAAGACTGCTTTGAAGATGATGCGCCAGGGGATTCGAGAGGCTGAGTATTACAGGACCTTATACTTTACTGTTGTTCCTTTTGATTGGAGGGCTCCAGGATTTTCACAGCTGAGCAGGAGATCAAGATAGAGCCAGACTAAGAGTTGAGGAGTGACAGGGCCACTTCAGAGAGCTCCCCTAGGTGGGGACTCAGGTACAGGGGTACCAGCTGGTGTTACTCTACCTACCACATTAGGACAGAGTTCCGCTCTGCATCCTAGTGGTCACACTGATATGGGACATTGATCCATTTATGTACACCCCTTTAATTGATGATTCCTGCGATGTATATTTGTGATGTATCTCATATATTTTGTGATATCATTGTACCCTGGACATTGATTTTGTTTTGATGATATGATATGTAGTCGATCCTATTCGCTCTACATGACCTACGAGATGATGGATGCATGCTATTTGATATATGATTATGTTGTGTAGTTACTTTCATGATGTATGCTTGATGTATGCTTCAACTTCTATATGCTTATGAATTCTAGATGATGGATATATGATGATGTAGTATTTACATGATGTAGGCAAATGCAAATATGTATGGTGATGTTTATAATTGCTATGTGATGCATATGCAATGTAATATTTTCTATGTTTATGATAATTTTATGATTTTCTAATGCATGTTAATATGAGATGGATGGAATGCAATGCAATGGTGCTATTTTATATGATTTGAGATTTGATGAATGCCATGCAATGATCTAACTAAATGAATGAATGATTTGATGCTTTATATGAATGATGCCTTGGTATGCAATGGCTACATGAGATGAACTAACTTATCATGCAGGATGAATGAATTGATTATTTTTGTTATTGTCCAATGTACTCAATCATGTAATAAGAGAGCTAACACCATGTTAGTCTTTGGCCTTGGAAAAGATGAGCATTGTGATCCCATGCATAATGAAATGCAAATCTACTTTAAAATGCAAATGCAAAAATGAAATGCCATGCAGTGATCGAACCGGTCATGGAGTCATTGCTTTGTTTCATCATTGAGTCTTTAAAATGTGAGAAGTGAGTGCAAACATCAATGGTATAATTGAACCATGATGACCTGAGCACTACTTTCCTAGGTTTTGATATTGCAAGTTAGCACAAGTATCGAGGTATAATTGAACCAAGATGACCAGAGTGTTGCTTGCGTAAAATAGGCAGTATTAACCATTTCTATATGCAAGTCTAAAATGTCTTCCATCAGACTCTGATGATCATGTCCTTAAACAACTTTGCACATATTAATGATTAATTTACAGATAGTAGACAAGAAAAATATCATGTTCCTTCCTCATTCCTCTAGTCAAAGACATCTTGGAGTTACTCAAGAATCATGATAGCGAAAATCAAAATAAAATAGTTGAACCATTATTGCCAAAGTGTTAAAATCACAAGTCAAGATATATCATCCATTGATATGTGTTTGTCATGTTTAGATTGATATGTGATAGTTAATGGTTGACAATGTTATCTTATGTTCAATGTTGGATGTATCTCAGTTTTTCGCTTGACAAGCGTTGTCTGACTGTTGTTCTACCTGTTTGATTAAGCTCACAATGATCACAACTTTTTGCCCCCAGCCAGGTTCAGGATTTTGCCCCCAGCCTAGAAACAAACCTTTATTATGACATAGCCAATGATCCAAACCATGATGAGAAATCACCAAGGATGCCTACGTATGTACAAAGGCTTAATGATGGGTATGAACAGTGCTGATGGAAAAGAATGCAAGCGGAATAATGTGTGAACCAATAGATGGAAGAGATAGCTGACAGATAGTGCCCATTTGCCAAGTTTTCACCATCTGTTTTTATTGTACTTTTTCTTATATTTGATTTTTTTTTCATTATTTTTCACTGTTTTTGTATTTTTTGCTTTTTCACTATTTTTGGATTTTCTGCTTTTTCACTTTTTTTGGATTTTTCAGCTTTTTTACTGTTTTTGGATTTTTTTAGCTTTTTCACTATTTTTGGATTTTACAAACATAAAACTTCTTCAGATGCATGCTATTGATGGGTTCCTCAAGCTGATCCCCATCTTGTGTTGATAGCTGATATGCTCCTGACCCAAATACTGCTGTGACCACAAATGGACCTAACCAGTTTGGTTCAAATTTTCCTTTCTTTTCTCGATCTGACTGATTTCATGGATTTTCCTTTAGTACTAGTTCTCCAACTTGAAATATTTGTGGTTTGACCTTGTGATTATAACTTCGACACATTCTTTGCTGATATACCTTTAAATGGTCAAAGATATTTTGTCTTCATTCATGGATCAATTCTAACTCCTGCAGTCTAGATACTCGTTGTTATTCATCTGGAATAAGACCTTTTAGTGATACATGTAAAGAGGGTATCTCTACTTCGATTGGCAATATGGCTTCTGATCCATATACAAGAGAGAAAGGTGTGGCACCTACTGGTGTGCAGATATTGGTGTGGTAGGCCCAAAGAGTAGGGTTTAGTTGAATATGCTAATCTTTCCCAACATCGTTCACTGTCTTTTTGAGGATTTTTAGAATAGTTTTGTTAGATGCTTCTGCCTGCCCATTCCCCTATGGATAATAGGGTGTGGAGAATTTGTGCTGGATCTTGAACTTCTCACATAGCTCTTGTACATCTTGATTTTTGAATGGTCGACCATTATCAGTGATAATGGTCATTGGTATTCCATAGCGATAGATGATGTAGTTCAAGATAAATGCAACAATTTATTTTCCTGTGATATTTGTGAGAGGTACTGCTTCAATCTATTTTGTGAAATATTCTGTAGCTACAAGGATGAATTTGTGACCATTAGATGAAGAAGGATTTATTTTTTCTACTAGATCAAGACCCCATTGATAGAAAGGCCAAGATGTTGCCAAAGCATGAAGTTCTTGCGCCGGTGCATGAATCAAATTCCCATGGATCTGACATTGTTTGCACGTTCTAACTATCTGAAAAGAATCTTGTTCCATAATCAGTCAATAATAGCCCAAGCGTATGAGTTTTTTCGAAAGGGTAAGACCACTTGAATGAGTGGCACAAATACCATTATGAACCTCATTTAAGGCCTTCTCAGATTCTTCTTGTTCAAGACATCTTAAAAGAGTACCGTCTAGACCTCATTTAAATAGGGTATCCACGACAAGAGTATAATGGGAGGATTGGCGAATAAAGTTTCTCTTTTGATTTTTCGATAAGTCAGGAGGTAAGATGTTATCTTTTAGGTATGTGTAAGTTTGGCCATAGCGGGAGGAATCATGTCCAATAAGTTGACAGATGGTTTGGGAATCAGGACAATTATGAGAAGGGTAAAATAACTCTTCAACTAGGAATTCATAACGCTCTTGATTTTCCCGTGTTTGTAATAGAGAAGCAAGTATTGCCATGGCATCTGCTGCTTTGTTATCATTTCTTGGAATTTGTTCAAAAGTGATTTTGACAAAATATTTCTTGAAATCATCCACCATCTTTTTGTAAGGCATGAGTTTGTCATCTTTTATTTGATAGTCATTATTGATTTGATTGATGATGAGCTGAGAGTCTCCAAAGACCTGAAGTTGTGTAATGTTCCATTCCACAACCATTTTGATACATGTAACCAAAGCTTCATACTCTATAGTGTTGTTGGTGCATGGGAAGCTTAATTTGTATGCTTTTGAAATTGTATGACCTTGTGGTGTGATGAATAGAATACCTGCTCCTGATCCATGTTGTGTATATGAACCATCAAAGTATAATTGCCATGTTTTTGTGGTGACTGTTAGGATATCAGCATTGGAAAATTCAATTTTCGAAGGATAATCATCTTGAAGCGGTGCCTCAACTAGTTGGTTTGCAATGACTTTCCCCTTAATAGCTTTTCCAGTCTACATACTCAATATCAAACTCACTTAGGATCATGATCCATTTTTCTAGTTGTCCTGTCAATGTTGCCTTGTTGAGAAAATACTTCAATGGATTGATTTTAGCTATCAACTTGATGGAGTGAGATAATAGATAGTGTCTTAATTTTTGAGAAGCAAAAATTACCGCCAAGCATGCTTTTTCTGTTGGGGAATAGTTGAGCTCGTATCCCACTAGTGTTTTTCTGATTTAGTAGATGGCTCGCTCTTTTCCTTCATTATCTTGTTGTGCGAACAAAACTCCTAATGATACTTCAGTGGTCGATACATAGAGCAATGACAACTTGTCTAGAATTGGTGACATTAGAATGGGTGGTTGCATGAGATATGCCTTGATCTTGTTGAATGCATCCTCACATTGATGGTCCCACTTGAAATGAACATTTTTATGCAATAGATGAGTAAATGGTTGACATTTATCTGCTAGTTGAGCAACAAATTTTTTGATTGACTGGAGTCTTCCTTGTAGTGATATGAGTTGACTTATATTCTTGGGAGATGTTGTTTCCATGATTGTTTTGACCTTAGCTGGATCTACTTCGATACCTCTAACTGAAACAATGTATCCCACTAGCTTTCCTGAAGTGACACCAAAGGCACATTTTTTAGGATTTAGTTGTAGCTTGTACTGTTCTAACCGGTCAAAGATCTTTTCCAGTATCTCGATATGTTTTTATATGTTGTATGATTTTGCCAAGATGTCATCCACATAGTCTTCCATGAATGTATGCATCATGTCATGGAATATCGTTGTCATAGCTCTCTGATATGTGGCACATGCATTCTTTAGTCCAAAAGGCACGAAGTTCCAGCAGAAAGTACCCCATGGATATCTGAAAGTTGTCTTTTCTTGATCTTCAGGTGCTATTTTAATCTGATTATATCCGGAGAAACCATCCATTAGAGAAAACATGGAGTGTCTAGCTGTTAAATCTACAATGATGTCAATGTTAGGCAAAGGAAAGTCATCCTTTGGACATGCATTATTAAGATCTCTGAAGTCTGTGTGTACTCTGATACTTTTGTCTGGCTTTGAAAAAGGAATGATGTTTGATACCCATTGAGGATATTCTATAGGTCTGATGAATCCTACATCCAGTAATTTTTTTAGTTTTGCTTTGACCAAAAGAGAAATATGTGGATGCATCTTTCTTAATTTCTGTTGACAGGTTTGGCTCCTGGATTGACATTTAAGTGATGCATAATAAGCTCTGGATCTAATCCTAGCATGTCTGCATATGACCAAGCAAAATTGATTTCCCTTCGTTTAAAGAATTCCATATATTCTTTCCTTTCTTCTTCTGACAGAGAAGTTTCTAGATGTAGGATATTTGGTTGCTCTGTTGTCCCAATATTAACTGCTTCTGTTGGTTCAATAAAAATTGATGACCTTTCTTGATAGTACTTAGGTAAAGTGTCAAATCTCCCATCTTCCGATGCCTCGAGGAGGTTTTCATTGTTAGATGCATCCTTTATTTTTACTTTTTCCCAATCTAATGCTGCCAAGAAATGGTTTTCAGCATTAGACCTGATATTGTTTTCTTTATTTTCCCTTTTGCGACTAGGAGATTTGTTACCCGCTTGACTGGAAGATGCGTTGCTAAAATTCCTGTTGGAAGTTGTTGTGGGTTTGATTGCATTAAGATATACAGATATGGCATGGTCATTCAAAAAGGTATCAATGGCAGTATGTCCTTCATTTTCCCATTCAATAAGTTTGGGGTGGATTAGAGGTAAGGGATCATCAGGTTGAGATGTTTTGAGAGTATTTAGGGTCATGATTGAGTTATCAAAGTTTTCGATATATATGTCAATGTCTAGAATGGTACCCTCATCAGAATGACCTCGCACAAGAAGTTCTTGATTGTCCTCAATTAAGTCCAAGTCAGTCGAATGTGATTTTAATTCAAGTGAACTAGTTCCTAACTTTCACCCTGTATACTTGTGAACTACATCGACTCCTACATCTTCTTTAAAGCAATTTTCTTCAACTGATTCTTTAGAATGATAGGAATCCCATTCCCATTTGTCAAAATCTATCTCACTTGCAACTTGCAATCTATAAATTTGTTCATATAGCTTTTAATGTGTTTCTTCTATTTGTCTTGCTATATCTTTCCTTCTTTCATATTCAACTTCTTCTAGACTGAGATTGAGTTCTTTCAACTTTACTATCAGCTCTCCTTGATTAGTACTAGGTTCATGCTTGTTTTGATTGAGAGTTAATGCTGCTTGGGAGGTATTATTGGTTTGTTTCTTTTCTTGATTTGAGGATTGTTTCTTTTACCATTTCATGTTTATTTGTACTTGTTGCTTTGCAGATGCTTCTTCCCTTTCAATTGCAAGTTGTTCTTGTCTATTTTCATATTCCTCTTGGTGCTGATTAGAGAATGTGTCTTCTGGTAGAGTAACTTGTCCATACCCTAAGCTTGCTTTGTTTGTGACCTACTGAGTATGAGGTTGGATAGGTTCTAAGATACCTTCTTTTCTTTTTCCTATAGGACCCGTTTCAGTGTATACCATCCTTTGAAGAATGTTAAATCCTTTTCCATATTTTTCTGTAGGTATTCTGACATTGTTGACCTTTTGTTTAACTTCTTCATCTTTGTATAGCCACTGTAGCACATCTTTGTCTTCTGTCTCCTCTGATAAGGTTCCAACACTAATGAATGCTCCATCAAATATCGGAAGATGTTTCACAATTGGTTGTTGTTTAGAGTTTGATGGTTTTCCAAAGGATTTAGGAGAGAGTGGTAATTGTGATATTGAGTATTCCCCATTCCCTCGATCTCTTAGCTGCATTTGTTTTTCCATACTTGTTAAAATAGAGGCAAATGTTTATTCTTTGGATTGTGTGTTCGAAGATGATGCCTCCCTGTTATGAGGAAAAATGACTTCTTGAGCCATTTTTAGATTGTTGCAGTATTGAAAGGGATTTGAATCTTCAGAGATTGTGATTTCTTGTCCATTGTAGGGAAATTTGACACACTGATGATATGTTGATGGGACAATTTGCGAGTCATGTATCCATGGTCTCCCTAGGAGTACATTATATGATAAGTCCAAGTCTAGAACTTGGCATGCTGTGTCTTTCTGCAAAGGTCCCACTTTGATGGGTAGTATCACAATTCCCTTGGAGGAACGTTCTTCTTCATCATAGGATTTTATGATGATCTTTTTCTGGGGATCAAATGCATCTTGTAAATATCATAAGGCATGAACAAGACTCAATGAACATATATTTAGGCTAGCTCCACTATCTATTAGAACACGTTTAACTCACATTTTGTGAATGAGGACTTCAATATGCAAACGAGCGTTGTGGGGATGTTGCAAGGACATGTCATCTTCTTTGGTAAATGATAAGCAGTGAGGAGTTGTGAGGTGTCCCACCATGGTTTGGAATTGATCTATATCAAGATCTTTGGACACTATGGTATCTGCTAATGCTCGTTCAAGAATTTCTTTATGTGCAGGTGAAAGCTTTAAAAGTTATAAGATGGATATTTGTGCGGGTGTTTTCTGTAATTGATCCACTAGATTGTATTGTTTGGTAGTGGATGACGTGTTTGTTATAGGACCCGAAAAAACCACTTTGGCTTTGCTTCATGTGATAACATGAGTGGGTTATTGATGTTGTTGCTCTTTAACCACGATCACATTTACCACATTGTCACATGTATGAGCATAGTTTACCTTTGCTTTACCTTTACAATTCTGCCCTGTTGATGATTCACCCTTCTCATAATTAGGAAGCAGAGTTTTGAAAGCTGTGTGAGATTTGTTTGTTGTATGTCCATCCATAGTTATTATTCCATTATCAATCAAATCTTGGATGACATGTTTTAATCGTTGACAAGCATCTATTTGGTGTCCTTTATTTCGATGGAAATCGCAATAATGGTTGTCATTCCACCAAGCAGGTTTTACCTTGGGTTCAAAGTTTCTTTCTTTTGATAAAGTAATCAATTTGTTTGAGATAAGTGTTTTTAATGTGGATCCAAGGGGTTCACCAATGTTTGTAAATTATCTTCAAAATAAATTTTTGATAGTTACTTTTTGGTGATTGTTGTTTTGTTGAGCTGCTGCTGAGTGATTGGATAAATTAAAAACCGGTTGCTTTGGTTTCACATTGTTGTTATCCACTATCCCATCATTGATGACATTACGATTTCTGTTCCAAAACTTTGGTTTATCATTGTGATTGTTGTTGTTAGTGTTGTTAGGAGGGTGAACTCCTTCTTTGAATATTTTCAACTCACCTTTCTTTATCATGGCTTCCTCCATTCTAATTCCATTATCAATCATTTTTGCAAAACTTTGATTTCCTTGCATTTTTAAGTAATAACTCATTTGATCATTCAAGTTGTCGATGAATATGTCCATTTTTTCATACTCTAGCATTGTACGAGGATACCGCGAAGCTAACCATCTCCATCGTTGTAAAAATGTCATGAAAGGTTCTCCACTCTTTTGTTTGGCGTTACATAGGTCTAGGATTGTTACTTCATGCTGGATGTTGTAAGAGTATTGTGAAACAAACTTATCCACCAATTCTAAGAATGATCTGATTCCAGGTGTAAGTTTGGAGAACCATTCCATAGCTAGTCCAGTTAAGCTTTTTGGAAATAATCTCATCAAGTAGGTATCCTCATGTGCAAACTCCATACTCATTGTGCAAAATTCTTGTATATGATCTTGGGGGTCAGTGCTTTCATCATATTTTTTGTATCTAGGAGTTTCAAAACCTATAGGAAATGGTCTCATGTTTAGGTTTCTGTTGAATGGATAAGGACAGATTTCTTGAAGTGAGTATCTTCTAACATTTCCTCTTTGCATATCTTGAATGTGTGTTTGTAGTGTTTGTATTTGTTGTGTGAGAGTTGTGATAGGATTATCAACATGATTTGTTATTGCATGACCATGATTTTGCATTCTAGGAGGATCTTGATCTCTTTTGGTATCATCTCTACCCCTTCTTGTATCCTAATTGGATTGAGCGTTATTTAGAATTTCTACTTCATCCCTTGTGGGAATGTAAGTTTCCTCATTGGTTCTGGTGTTACTAGGAATTAACGTGTCATTGAGTTTGAGACCAAAAATATCCTCGTATTTTTCTTTTTCTCCCTTCAATATTTTTTGTGTAAATTTATCGAATTGAGGATCTTTTTTGATGTCTCTGACATGTTGTTCTGTTATTTCCTCTTCAACTTGTATTTCATCTTCGTGTTCCATGTTTCTATAGTCTTTAGTTATTTCAAACGTTTCTATTTCTGTTTTTGCAATCTTTCATCTCTGAGCCCTGGTTAGAACGGGCATACACGTGTTTCAAATGTTTTGCGAGATTTAAATCTTGAGTAATGTGTTGTTATAAGTGATCAATTGTTGAGGAAATGATCTTTTCAAGTATTTGCTTGTTTGCAAGTTTTTCAATCTTAGTTTTGGAGTGCAGATTTTGTGATTTTTGATATGACCAAGTTCAATAAGAACGATGTATCCTATGATAAAGAATTATATATCCTATGATATAGGCAATTTGCATTTCAATTATCTAGCATTTAGCTTTTGGTTTTATCATAGCATGTTAATCTAGTTTCTTAAATCATGCATTTCATATCATCTCCATAGTCAATCATGATCAAATAGCTACTCAACTCTTGAGTTGCCACTTTGGAGGTCATTGCTCCGTTCAGAGCCCATCAATCCAAAACCTTCAAGGTCCTCAAGAATAGAGGAAAATGGGACATTTCAAGGAAGGCTTATGGTTTGCATTTCTAATCTAGTTTTCAATTAAGCTTTTCAATTACATTTTATTGTCTCATTATATGTGTATGCCTCCTATATACCACATTTTTAGCATCACATTAATTGGTGCCCACCGTGGGGCCTAGCCCCTTTGATCTTTAATAAGTTTTCTTGCATGAAATTTCATTGACAGGTTGATTAGCTCTTTCAAAGTGCAGATTAGCTCTCTTGGGCTCCTGAATTGTGTTCTTGGTCTCTATTGTGGCATTCCGACACCTCAAATGGCATTTTTGGGAGACTTCTCATCTCCGTTTTCATGTTTTTCTGTACTCTAGCACTTTCAGTCTGTACTTTAGCATTTTTGGTATGTATTGTGGCATTTCTGGTACATTTGTCTGCGTTTTTAGTCTGTTTGACAACATTTCTGGTATGTAGAACAACGTTTTTGGTGTGCAGGACAACGTTTCTGGTGTGTAGAGCAACGTTCTTGGCACATATGATGGCGTTTTTGGTCAATTTGATGGCGTTTTTCAGTTTTTTATTGATTTTGCAAATATTGTATGTTGCATTCCTTATTTCTACTTCTGGACTGTCACTTTCCCGAACCTAATTTGCAAATTGTTGGTTTTGCAGGTACTTATTTCACTGTGAAAGACCAGAGTCAAACTATTTCACTGTCAAAGAATGCAATATAAACTACTAACTTTGTTTGCAGCCACGAGATTTTGCACTTATATTTGTTAAATTAGGCACATAGACTAATTACAATGGAAATGAACAAACATGTCTTATGTGTTTTGATGATAGGCGAGTATGCTCTCACCTTTCTTAGGTGATCAGAAAGCTAGACTCATCCTTTACTTTCAATAGTGCATATCTTTAGCGGGCCTACCCTCTCGAGGAGTAATAACTCTTAGCCATTAAGGCCGGTGAGAGGGGAACGACCCAAGTGGGAATGACTAACACCAATTACTCCAACCCACTATAAAATAAATGTGATTTGATGAAAATCAAGTCAATGGCAGTGCTCGGGAATAGCTCTCCTCCGTACCTTTAGGTATATCAAACCTTGGTTTTCAAGGCTGGGAGACCTCTTAATTGAGTTTATACCCCGACACGCCGAGTAGATCCCTTAATAGTTCCAAGTAAATTAGAAGCTACCCGGTTTACCTCTGAACATTATTAAATTCTTAGTGCATGGAGGGGGAATAATCTCTCCTTAAGATACTCACCATATGTCCCTCTTGAGCATATGTGTGAACTCCCCTTTTGAGACCTTATTGCTAGGCTCATAATGGGACTCCACTAGCTCTCGCAAAGGCAAAAACACGGGCGCCCTTTAGGGGGTGACAAGGCTGTGTGAGCTGATAGGGTGCCAAGTTGTGGGCTAAGAACTAATAATGAAGCCAATCTCCTTAGGATAGACTGATTGATGTGTTTTCAATTGTTCAAAACTCGTGAAAATGGGCTTTCTTTAAAGCTTCTTGAACATACACTTTATGTGTCCTTTGGGACAAAAATACAATCTGAATTCTGTACTTGTAAGTCAAGTCAAGATCACATCCATTGAAATACAACAAACATTGAAAAATCAAACTTCAAATGGTCAAATTCACAAGTTTCACAACAGATTAGCTCTTTTAGTCAAAACAGTCACACCTACGGTCCAAACAGTCACATTCACAGTCCAAACATTAGCTCTTTTGGTCCAAACATTATCTCTATTAGTCCAAACAGTCGCATTCATAGTCCAAATATTATCTCTTTTGGTCAAAACATTAGCACTCTCAGTCCAAACAGTTGCATCTACAGTTCAAACAGTAGCACCTACGGTCCAAATAGTCGCATTCAGAATCCAAAAATTAGCTCTTTTGGTCTAAACATTAGCTCTATCAGTCCAAACAGTCGCATTCACAGTAAAAATATTAGCTTTTTTGGTCTTAACATTAGCACTATCGGTCCAAACAGTCGCATCTACAGTTCAAACAGTTGTACCTACGGTCCAAACAGTCGCATTTCCAGTCCAAACGTCAGCTCTCTTGGGGTAAATGTCAAATTTCTCATATTTCAACATTAACTCTCCAAGGTTGAGAACATTAGAGTTTCTGGTCTAAACAACAAAGTTCCTGGTCTAAACAACAGAGTTCCTGGTCTAAACAACAGAGTTCTTAGTCTAAAGGTCAGCTCCCTTGGTCTAATCAACAACTCTTGTGAGTTGCATGTCAAATTGCTCATGTTGCAACATTAGATCTCCTAGTTTGTACTTGTTAGGTCTAAATATCTATTTTCTAAGTCTGAAAATCACAAAATTGGGTCAAAATTGCAATCTCCTAAGTTCAAACATTTAATTTGTTGTCTACACATCATTATTTGAACTTTAGAGTCACTGTATTGTAGAGAAGAGTTCCTGGTCATTCTGTTAGCATTTCTGGTCTGTTTGTCAACGTTTATGGTCAGTTTAGCAGTGTTTCTGGTAAGTTTGTCAGTGTTTCTGGTCAGTATAGCAGAGTTCCTGGTCATTTTGTCAGCGTTTCTGGTAAACTGCATCAAAATTAGAAAACAAAAACAACCCATTTCTCAAACAACCAAGCATAGAGAGTAGGTCATCTTCTTGGGTCATTCAATCAGGTTATCTTTTGTCAAAATAGATTCAAGAACAAGACACACAAAGGTCTCAAGTATTCACCTCAAACAAGTTTAAAGATCTAACACCTTAGAGTGTAACATCACATTTTCTTAGATAAACTGATCGTTCAAACATAGTTTCTCATAAGGATCTATCATCCTTTATTACGAAACTACAACGCTTGATCATAATAACCTCGTTCTTCATCATAGGATATATCATTCCTATTGGACTTGGTTCTTATCAAATCATCACCATTGCACTCCAAAACTGAAGATCAAAAAACTTGCAAACCTTTAAACACTTGAATCCTCTTTTCATGTCATATCATGCTATCACATTTACCTTGACAGTTGATCCCTTATCAAAACAATTTTTTAGACAATCAAATCCTAGCACAATATCAAACACACGTATATGCTCGTTCTAACTAAAGCTTAGAGATGAAAGATTGTAGAAACGGAAATAAAAACTTTTGAAATAGCTGAAAATCATAGCAACATGACATACTAGAACAAAAGACAAGAATGCATAACAAGCCAACATATCAGAGAAATCAAACAAGTCCAGAATCAAAATCCAACCATGTCAAAACCTAACAGAGATTTAAATACACATCCAAAGAAAGGTGGCTCTTTTATGCAACTATTAAAGAGATCTCTAAAGGATTTGGCTGAGAAAGATCAAAATCATGCACCTATGTCTAATAATGGCTCATCCCCCCCATAAACAAATTGATCCTCCAAAGGCGTCTATTCCTACACCTCTTGAAAGCTTGCAAGAACCTTCCATAGCATCATCACCAAAGAATACATCCAAAGATGAAGTTCCCCAAGGGATATCCATAATTGCCATCAAACCTATTTCAAAGGATCCCATCTCATATCAATTTAGGCATCATTACTATATACAATTTGCATTTAAATTATCTAGTAATTAGATTTTGGATTAATCATAGCATGTTAATCTAGTTTCTTAAATCATGCATTTCATATCATCCCCATAGTCAATCATGATCAAATAGCTACTCAACCCTTGAGTTGTCACTTTGGAGGTCATTGCTCCACTAAGAGCCCATCAATCCAACACCTTCAAGGTCCTCAAGAATAGAGGAAAATGGGACATTTCAAGGAAGGCTTATGGTTTGCATTTCTAATCTAGTTTTCAATTAAGCTTTTCAATTAAATTTTATTGTCTCATTATATGTGTATGCCTCTTATATACCACATTTTGCAACCCACCTGCTGAAAGACACTCGCCCAATCCTCAGTAAGGAACCTGTAGAGTTCCATGTGAGTTTCCTTATCATTCTCCAAAGGACCCGCCATATTCTACTAAAGTAGACAGAGAGTGGTGACACAACTATGCATAATTCTGAGCCCAAACCTTGAGATCGAGCCCATTTGTCTATCAATGTCTTGCACTGTTTCCTTAATTTTTTCAAAATCCGCTTCCAACTTCAGACATTTGGAGTAGGTCCCTTCCACAACATTCTAATAGGTCCCCCTCTGATTTTTAGCGACATCCGCCTCCTCGAATGACACCATTCCCTCAGTGAAGTCAATGGGGTCATCTTTGGACAAATTCAAGACATGGGCGGAGCTATCTATGTCTGCCTCCTCATTCTCTTTTGAGTCCTCCTTGTTAGCAAGGATCTTTTGGCATTCCTTCACCATTGATTCAATTTTTTTGACCTTGACCTCCTCAGAGTTTGAATCAATGATTTTAATCCTTTTAGAATATCTTTGCTTCAACGCAAGTCTGTTAGAGTGTTTCTGAGTGTTAATGTCCTCGATAGCATCATCTTCCGAGTCCATCTCCTGCACAACAAATTTGGCTTTCTTGGATTTGGCAGAGTCAAGCTTGAGGGGGGAGGGATTTTTCTTCGAAGGCTTCTCAAACTTAATGGAAGACTGGCTCTAATTAAAGCAGAGTAAGGGTCTCTTATATTCTTTATACCAGCCTGGTCCTGATGAGGCAACATCATTAGGGAAGAGATAGATCTGCATAGTGATAGGGCGGGGAGGGAATAAAGAAATATGGAAGTGATAAATCATAAATATGAAGCCCTAGTGAATTGTTAGAGGTTTCTTTCCCTGAGACTTAGCATTGTCAACTGCTTTCAAGACCACATTTTCTAGTGAGTGCGGGAGGAAGAAAGGGAAACCAACTCAAGAATTGTTGCAGAAATGGTTAAGGAGAGGAAAATGATAATAATAAAAGACCCTAAATCTTCCTTCAAAGGTAAAATATATTATCATCAAACATACCTTGTCCCATAGTTCAGGTAGTTCCTCTCTATCGAATCTGTTGGCATTTGGCATAACTGATGCAAATTAGGTCTTGCAGTTGAAGTTGGATGACTGCACGGGTAAAGGATAGAAGTCTATTTGTGATGAAGAGATTGAGATTCTATGAATAGATGACATGATCAATTATTTGTGTTGTCATTGCTGGCAACTGTTGTTCCTGATGTTTTGTTTTGTCATCTAAGTGATTTGGTTTACCAGAAGATAAGGTTTACTGATAGAGAGCTAAAGTCTGTGAAATAGGACTTTAATCGGTAAAGCAAAATTATTTTGGTTGGATCGATCAATTGGTGATGATTGGTGATTTGCGGTTTGGATGGTGAACTTGTATCATAGAAACGTGTTTTTGATTGGAACCAGAACTTGTGATGATTATCAGAAGGTGTGTTTCAAATTTTTGATGAAGTTTTGCTAAGGTTTTAGAAGGGTTTAAGGACCGGTGAAGAAATCATCAAACCAATAATGATTTCTGTTATGATGGTGATTGACAGCGAGTCTTTTAATAGCCGTTTTAGCGCAATTCAAGGAAGATTTTCTTGGGAATCAATGAAATGCTTAGTAGAGTGTTTTGAGGATACAAATCAAATTTTCGTGATGAATTATGATCAACCAATGGTTGATATTGTATTTTTATTTGTTGTAATGATCTGGATAGCGATCTATGATGATCTTTTGTGATCTTATTGTAAATTCATGATGTAATTAGGTTTTGTGGCTGACCTAGTTGAGATGGCTATTTAGGTTGACACAGTTGATGTTTATTGTGTCGGTGGTCTTAGAGAATGTGTTAATCCATCCAAGTGAAGTGTGAGATCTTCCTGAGAGTTGCAGAGTGTTGAGTATAATTAGATCTGATCAAGAAAGCAAAGAAGTGCAAGAAAATAGATCATTTTCTTACTGGTGTTCCCTAACAGTTGCAACAAGCTAAATCCCTTGACCGGGTAGGTTCTAACAGGCTATCTTAAACATTTAAGTCCCCTAATAGGGAATCTCTCAAAAAAGTGTTAACTCCTCTCACGAGGTTGATCCTAATAGATTATCAAGATCCTAACCGAGTTGAAAGGCAAATCCCCTAACCAGGTGGCTCCTAACAGGGTCTGCTCTTAACCGGGCATATTGTAAGCTTCTAACAAGGCTAAGCTCCTAACAGGGCGTACTTCAAAAGAGTAAAAATATTTGTGGGTGCCAACTCCCAGCGTGGTTTTTTCCCTATTTAGGTTTCCACGTCAAAAACAATTGGTGTTCATGTGTGGAATTTTTTTCATGTGATGTTCTTGTTTATATTTCATTTCATGCATTATTTCTGAGACACCGGTTATGATGTTTTATCAGAAGTTTATTAGAGGTTAAAGATACTGTTAAGAAGTTGTTTGAGAAAGTATTTGATCTTAATGATAAGGTTAATGAGTTGGTAAATGATCAAGTTTATATGATTACTTTGGTGGTGAAAGTATTGGTAAATGATTTTATTAATGTGTTAAGCAAATCTAATAAAGAGGTTATTAGATCTGATTACAAAAGTTGAGATATTTGTTAAATGGTTTCAAATCTGAGATAAGATGAAGTAAGTTTGATTTTGAGTTAAATTTAGAATTGGTCTTAATACTGATTCACCTCCCCCATCTCAGTATTAACCAGATCCTCATAGGATTAACAATTGGTATCAGAGCTTTAATCCTCTGTGTGCAAAAAGCCTAACCGCTTGAGGAAAAGATTCTGAGGAATTCAAGATGATGAATAAAGAGGGTCCCAAGTTGAACAAGGATAAATACAAGATCTAGAAAGACAAAATGAATATCTACGTCAAAGGTCTTGGTGCACAATATTGGAAGCAAGTTGAAACAACATATGTTGCTCCTACCATTACTCCCTTGACATTGGATGAACTTAGAGAACAACAAGATAACATGCAAGCTATAGAAGCTATTGTAAGTACTTTATCTGATTCAGAATATATTGATGTTCAAGGATTGGAAACTGTAGGTGAGGTTTGGGAAAAGTTAGAGACAATCTATGGAGGAGATGAGCATGTTCAAAGAACCAAAGAGGAAAGCTTGAAAGAAAATTCGATGACATGAGAATGCTTGAAGGAGAGAATATTGGACTGTATGGTCAGAGAATCAAAGAAGTTGTTGGCGAAATTAAGAGTGCTAGAGACAAAATAGAAGATGATACAATAGTAAGTAAAATGCTTAGAACTCTTCAACATTAGTATGCTATAAGAGTATCAAAATCCAAGAACTGAGATCTATTTCAAAGGATAAGGTAACTATTGATTCATTGATTGGTAATCTTACAAATTTTGAGTTAAATAGTTTTGACAATAGCGTGACAAAATCTACTTAATCTGTCTTTAAAGCTTTTGTTACTGGTTCATCTGATAGAAAAGGAAAAGATATATGTCAAAATTATGAGTGTAGGACAAGTCATGGAAGCAATCAGGGAAATGAAGACAATGAAGATGAAGTGATGGAACTTGAAGCATTGCTAGCAAAGAGATTTCCAAGAGGCACTGGTAAGGATAAAGGAAATCTACCTTTTAAGTGTTTCTCTTGTTATAAAGTTCTTCATATTGCTGCTAATTGCCCTAACACTGATAAGAAAGAAAATTTTAGAAGATTCAAAGGAAAGGGCAAGAAACATTGTTATGTTGTAGTAGATGAAGG
Organism: Cryptomeria japonica; assembly: GCF_030272615.1. NCBI lineage: Eukaryota > Viridiplantae > Streptophyta > Pinopsida > Cupressales > Cupressaceae > Cryptomeria > Cryptomeria japonica. The sequence continues at coordinate 627,747,032 of NC_081410.1, read as the reverse complement.
TGTGACAAATGAGGAGTTGGAAGAAGAAGATGACAATGAAGAAATTGTGTTTGTAGCTGTGAAGGAGGAACTATCTGATAAAAAGGCACTAGTATCTCATATGGAGAATAGTGATGAATGGATTATAGATAGTGGCTACTATCACCACATGACCAGAGACAAAATTAAGTTCATAACCCTTAATAAATTTGTTGGAGGTGTTGTTAGATTTGGAAACAACTCTCCTTGCATGGTGAAAGGTAAAGGTTCAATCTCTCTAAATGGAAAGAGTAATGTTGATGATGTATTTTGGGTTGATGGTCTTAATAATAATCTTTTAAGTGTTGGTCAACTCAATGATAAAGGTTATTTGCTTGAATTTAAGAGTGGAGTGTGCAGAATTCTTGGAGGTAATGGTGAACTGATTGCTAGTAGGAAGCAAACTAGAGGTAACATTCTATTTCAATAGTAATTTTAATAATTGTCTGGTAGAAAGAATGGAAGACAGTTGGTTATGGCATAAAATATGTTCTCATATTAATTTTGATAATCTGATTAAGATAAGAAAGTCAAGTGTTGTAAGAGGATTACCCCAACTTTTCAAACCGGATAGTGTGATATGCAAAGATTGTCAAATCGGTAAGATGACCTCTATTATTTCAAGAGAAAGAATGGTATTACTGAGAATGTTTTAGATTTGGTACATACTGATCTATGTGGCCCCATGAGAACAAATAGTTATTATGGTGATAGGTATTTCATGATATTCATCGATGACTATTCTAAAATGACGCGGGTAACATTTTTGAGAGAGAAATAAGAAGAATTTAATAAATTTAAATCATTTAAATCTCTGGTTGAGAAGGAAACCAGTAAAAACTTGAAGTGTTTAAGATCAAACCGAGGAGGTGAATTCACATCTGGTGAATTTGTTAAGTATTGTGATGAACAAGGTATAAAGAGACAAATGTCAGCTCTAAGGACATCACAATAGAATGGCATAGTAGAAAGGATGAACAAAACAATAGTTGAAGCTACAAGAACCATGTTATTACAGGGCAATGTATCCAAAATGTTTTGGAGAGAAGCAGTCAATACTGCTGTATACACTTTAAACCGGGTACTGGTAAAAAGAGGTAACAATAAGACACCCTATGGGCTATGGTATGAAAAAAATCCTTGTGTTAGTTATTTTAAAATATTTGGACGTCAATTTTTTATCAAGAGAGATAACTCCATTGAGAAGTTTGATGCAAAATCTGATGAGAGAATTTTTCTTGGTTACTCTTCTAAGAGTAAGGCATATAAATGTTACAATAAGAGAACTAAGAAAATTGTTGAAAGTGCTAATGTAAAAGTTGATGATTTATCTGATAAGTCTGAAGGTACAAGTAGATTTGAATTTGAAAAGGATGATAATGAGGAAAAGTTTGTGATCATTGAACTAGAAGCAAAGAATAATCAAGAACCGGCAAATGTAGAACTAGGTGCTCAACCAGTGAGGGATGATTGAAGAGGGGAAAAACGTAGCAAGGTGGAGATGAGATGGTTAGTATTCAAATAAAGCATTTACACACATAAAACACATAAAAACATGAAATGACCACTTATACCTCACTAATATCTTGCCTTCTCCTTCGGATTGGACCTTCGGTGAAGTGAAGAATGTGGGCCTTCCTCACTTGAGTGGAATGGTCCTTGATGGGTGTGTGGAATGCTCTCCAAGTGCTCAACAAGATAGGTTGGATATGATAGGATTATTGGATGGATTTTGGATGGATTTGAATTGAAAGATTGAAGGAAGAAGAGAGAGGAGAAAAGAGTAGCATGAGGATGCTATCAGAAGAAGTGGATCCTTTGTGAGGAAATGATCATCCAACTGATAGATTGGAGGAGGCCAATGAAGGGCCAAGATTGATTTCCTTATGGAGGGTTGAGATTGATTTAAGATGGAAGGAATAGATCAAGGGTGCCTTGGGAAAATAAACAGGAATATATATTCCTTGGGGAAAGGGGGGAGAAATTTGAATTTCAAAATGAGGAATTAAAAATTCCAAAATAAGGATGCATTGAGGGATTTAAAGAAATTTGAATTTCTTTGAGAGACTCAATGTTGATGTGACATGAGTGGGAATATAAAATTGAAGGATAATGATAAGCATGATTATGAGAGATTCTAGAAGGATTAACTAGGTTGAGTGGGATTAGGATAAAGGTGATTTGTAGGAATCAAATGAATAGGTTAATTAACTAAAATTAATTAACGGAGTGGGATTTAGAAGAACTAATGATTGAGATTATTTTGGAGGAATAAAGAAATAATTTATTTATTTGATAAAATAATTATTGGACTATAGTGACAGGATTAATTAAATTATATTTAATTAATTCTAAGAGGAATAAGGATAACATAATTAAATTAATTAATTATGTTGGCAGGCTTAAATTAATTAAATATTAATTTCAAGTGTCTACATTTTGCCTCTCTTTGATATAGCATCGTGAAATGATGTTATATCAAAGAAGAATAAAACATAGTGGAAGAAAAGGATAAGGATTAGTAGCATGATGCCCCAGTCATAAGATGAGGAAGAATGACAAGGAGGAAGGATGACAAGGAAGTAGTTGTATGCCCCCTCAAGAGGACATGCGGGTTTGAAGAACACGGGTGTTCTCTCAAAATGGATTAGAAGACTAGGTGATGAAAGGATGAAGACGATGAAAGAGGGAAATAGGATGGATTGGAGTGTTGTGAATGAAATGAGATAAAGAAATGATAAATGAGTGGGTAGGATTCATTTTTTGAGAAGATAATGGAGAGAAAACCTAGATTTAATATTGCCATGGATAGTCTAAATCGCTGATTATAAGAATCAGGATGATATGAAGATCTGAGGCGTGGACTGACGCTCAGTCAAACAGGAATGCCTTGCACACAATCATGCAAGTGTTGATAAACACTAATGCAGGGTTGCCAGATCATACAAGAAAAACCTTCAAACACACCATGCTATGAAAACTATGCCCCATTATACACGAGCCAAGACATACCAAGATATAGGAGAATCAAGACAGTCCTGAATAAGTATAGTCCTAGGACAAAAGATGAAAATAAAAGCGAAAAGCTCAAGCATGCAAACAACATGCACATGACCAATCAACATCTCTTGCCAAGAGTAGGATATGGATTTGGATAAACTGTCGGACTAGGGAAGGGTACATCATGATGGGTAGGTGATGGATTCAGATGAACTGCCAGACATGAGAAGTATTCATCTCGATGGGAACGGTGTGGATAGATTGATGGATGACAAAAGACAAGCTGGATGTGCAAGATCTATTGCATGGATTTTATTATCAAAGTATGGATGGGTGATTGGATTAAGCATAGATTAGTGTAAGCTTAGGTAGGTGATAAGAGCCCAGTTTGATGGATTCGATAGGATGGAAGAAGGATAAATAATTAGATAGGATGAAAAAAGGGGGATGGATGATTGAGTAGGATTGGATTGATGATTAGATTAATGATTGAATTGGAAGAGATGGAGAATATGATTGGATGAGATAGGATTGGATTAAGGATATAATTGGATAAGATGAGGTGGATTGGTGGATAAGATTTGATTGAATGGAACCAATGACAAGGGATAACCAAGGATTGGTAAGACAATAGATGAATGGAAGGAGGGAGGTATTGTTTGGATAGGAGACAGATGGATTGGGTGGATGAATATGTATAGGATATGAAGGAATGAAGGATAGGGTGATGGAGACCCAAGGACTATGTTGCAAAGGAGGAAAATGCCCCACTAAGGGTAGTGGAATTAAGGATGTAAGGATGGTGGATCATGATGGATGAGATGGGAGGATAATATGTAATGGATATGGATGGTAGAGGATTAAGGATTGTATGATCCAAAGCATGCATGCATATACATTATTTTGCCCCATATATGATCCAGACTAAAGATAAGAATGGATGATTCATTTTGATAGGATGAGGGATATGAGATGGAGGATATGGATATGATAGTCAAGATCAAAGATAGGAAAGGAGAATGGACTTAGATAGGATGCGGATGGATGGGCCGATTGCATGGATGAAGTTTTCTCCCAAGTTTAGAGTGCAAGAGGATGAGGGAATTACACATGACACTTGTTTGTCAAGTTTTCATCATGGTACTTACCCAAGGTGCCACAAGAAATGGTTTTCACCATTGGATGAAATGATTTTTCTTTACTTTTTCCTAATTTTTTTCTTTTTTTCTTTTTTTTTTTTGTATTTTTCTTAATTTTTTGATTTTTTGATTTTGAATTTTTAGAATAGTTTGGATGGACAAGGACGAGGATGAGTGGATATGGAAGATAATGGATGCGTGAAGGAGGAAGTGAGAACTCAAGCATCTAGCTCCATGGATGGTATTCCTTAGTATTGCTTTGAACTGGAGGTATGCTCATAGATGTTGGTAGTGATATTTGAGGGAATGAAAGGGATAGGGGATGGAAGATAAGGATTTTGGAAAGGATTGGATTAACAGAATGGGATTGTGAAAAATGGATGGTGGATAATGGATGGGGTTTTGAAAAATTTGTGGAAGATCAACATTGGCACACACCTCGAAGGGTGGTGGAGTAGTGGAGGAGAGGATTTTGGATTAGATGGAGGACAAAGTGTGGATTTTGGGAAATGTGGACCCAAAATAGAAGAGGGGGATGATGGAGTTGAGATGGTGGATTTTGGGACATAAGGACCCAAAATGGATTTTGAAGATGGAGGAGTGTTTGATTTATGAATGGATGGAGCTTTTGGATTAGCAAGTTTGGATGCCAATTTTGAATGCATTGCTTCTTTGAGTAATTTGGGAATCCACATAGTTTTTGATTTTTTCTTTTGGGGCCTTTGTGGCCTTTTTGATTTTTATTTCTTTTGGATCATATTTTTGTTTTGAGCGTGTCGTTTTGAGGAGACATGTTGATCCTTTGATTTTTGTGGATTTTGAGCTTTATGCTTTTTAGATTGGGCATCCAAATTTCTTCCAAAAGCAATGGGATGGACCATTTTATGGATGGTGGGATGATAGAAGGAGAGTGTTGGGAGGCATTCAATAATGTGTGCCTTTGTTGATCTTGCTTAGGGATAGTGGATGGAGGGATGTAAGGACCCAAAATGGATGGAAGGAATGGACGATTTAGCTTTGGAATATAGGGTCCCAAAATGGATGTGGAAGATGAGGGATAACGAGATTTTCATTTGCATGAAGAAATTTTGGATTTAGGAGGAATAGGAGATGTACCAACATCTTCAGCATTACCTTGAGGACCCTTATTATTTTGGAAACAAGATGCGAGTCCATTTTGAGGGGGATGAGATGTGGAAGGGGGATTAGGATATTTAGATGGATTGGGATCATGACATGGAGATGAATGGATAATTTGATCTTGACAAGGGAGGGTATCATGAGATGGAGTGGGAGGGGTGGTTGGATCATAAGATGGAAGAGGATCATGCGATGTAGGGAGAGGATTGGGTGGAGGAATCATAGGTGTTGGCATTTTATGAAGATTGTATTGATGAACTATTGTGTTGTCATTGATGTCAATTGTAACCGGTAATGGAGTTGTATTGCAACTGGTAGTGATACAGTAATACAACCGGTAGTTGAGCAAGTGAAGGAAACCGATATTACTATTGAATAAGTGAGATCAAATGGTAACCCTACCTGATAATATGTCGAACCCTAACCAATGAAGCTTGGTGAATCGGTTGTGTTGATCTATGATCAAACGGTGACTGGAGATGATTATACCACATATGCATGCTGCACATGATGAGTTTCAAAGTGGCTTTTGGTGCATAGAGATAACTGTTTTATCTTGGGAATGAGAAAGTGCATTGCATGAAGTGGAAATTGCATGATGAGTTATAGGATCTAGTGTACGGTGATCCAGGAGCGGTTGAGGTTGTCTTGGACAATGTGTAGTGATTGCTATGTAATCTAATGGTCATGTTTGAACTTATTTGTTTGTAATCTCTATGAGATCTTAGGTTTTATGATGTGTTACCGACCTATTGTTTTGCTTATAAGGTCAATGAGTTGTTTTGTAGTAGTATTGGCAATTTTGGTTGTGTCAGTGTGATTAATTGCCGAAGCAAGAGTATCTGTAGAATGTTTTAAGACAGATAGGAGCATGAAAAGGATCTGATCAAGTAGAGTAGTGCTATTACCAAATAAGAAAAAACCTCATTGTTGTCTAACAATTACAACAGTTAAATCCCTTAATCGGGTAAGCTTTAGGAGATTTCAATTTTGCTGTAATTGTTAGAAAACAATATGAGTTTCTTGATCTATCTGAATAGCACTACATTTTCTTGATCAGATCCATTTAAGCTTCTATCTGCCTTTACTCAAGCTTTAGACTCATTCTCCAGTTTGGCAATCACACACTCAACTAATTTCTGTCAACTCTTGCCAACACTTCTACCCTTCCCCCCTTCTCCTCCTCCTTTTGAGCTTCCTCTTGTTGGTATGCATCATCTTCCCTAAACATCATGAGGCATCAACCTTCATTAGATCAAGAAAAGTTGGGATTGGGGAGTACTAGGAAGGATGGATAGAGGTCCACGGGATCAAAGGATATGCCACTGAGTAGAGAGGATTGTAGATAGAAGGAGTATGAAGTTCTGAAAAACTTATAGATAGAGATAAATGTGACCCATACACAACAAAGAGATATTATTTTATTGTTAGAAGACACACTAACATTTCAAAAGGATCTAAACCATCATATCATAGGACTTCCTTTTTCATGGAGTAGCATAGGCAAGAGAAGGGGGTCAGATTCTTGGTCAATCCCTAGGTCCTCTACTGCTCCTGGAATATTGATAACCTGGTACTTGGGAGGTTGGTTGAAATAATGCCGCAACGCATGCTGGACCTTTTCCCAGCTTTTTGGGTTGTCCTTATGTGTAGCCCACCATCTGGATGGAGTGGACCTCAAGGCTACATCCAACGCTGGTACCATCTGTTCCTCCGGGACCATTAAGATCATATTTTCCATGAATCGAGATATGGGTGAGGATTTATATAAGTTTATGAAGCCAGATTATATACGTAACATGCCTCCCCATCCTCCATAGAATAGTAGGGGCATTGCTTCCCATTCAGCTATTTTATTGCTTCCCATCCCGCCTTTCCGGACAAAGCTTCATTATAAATTCTGGTAGGATTTATTGGAGGAGTTCAGCTCAAGCAGTAGGCTTCTCCCTCCCTCTTAGCAACTAAAATTCTTCTTGAATCCAAACTACAATTTAGCTGTCTGATCTTCAGTGGTTCCTTGTATATCTTCCCCGTAAGATCATCTATTGTTTATTTTACAAACCTTTATCCTTTTTATTTTTTTAATGACAGATGCCACAACTTTAATGGATCATCTTATTCCTCCGATTCTTAATCTAACTTTGTGCAATATTTGAAGGTGTTCAGATGTCGAATCTGCATTCAATATAATCACATTTTTGGTTTTGAGTTTTTGGCATCTTTTTTTTAGGGTTTTTCCAATTTGATTTCGGCCTAACCCCTTGCATTGGACTTACAAAGTATTTCTTTTAGCTACTCAAGGATGTCCAAAAAGTGACTAGAGGAGCCATGATGGGCATGATCCTTTTCTTTGTTTGTTGTTTGTGGTTTGAACCGATGAAGGTCTGGGGCAATTGCTCTAGTGGATGTCTATGATAGGAGCATTAAGCCTGTGAATGCCACACATAGCTCGACCCCTAGCATAATTCCTTGACTGGAGGGTTCATTACTTGTTTGTTACGTGTTTGTTTCTTTATAATGAGATATCTATACATCTTGGTTTCTTATACCTTGGTGTACAAAGCTTCATTGTTACATAATAAGGCTCAATGATGAAAATGTACTGCACTATGAATAAAGACAAGAAGACTATTCATCATCAATCATTTCATTTTGTTTTTCTAGTCTCATCATGTTGATTGTCTCTTCATATCATTCTCTCATCAAACATTTTTCTACTTGATCATTCTTTCCAATCATTCTTTCATCTAACATGATCTCTCTCATTACTTAATTTCAATCTTTTCATCTATAATTCTATCATTTTCTCATATCAACTATTTCATCAATCAGTTATTCCTCACCTTTATCATATTTTATCATTCATATAAGTTTTATCTATCTTCCTCAAACCAGACATTTTTGACCTATCATTTGTCTTATACAGGATGTATCCTTCTTGAAACCAAACATGTTCATCTATCTTTGTCTTATACAAGATGTATCCTTCCTGAAACCAGATAGATCAGTCTTATACAGGATGTATCCTTCCTGAAACCAGACGTTTTGATAATTTTGTCTTATACAAGATGTGTCCTTCCTGGAACCAGTATATATCTTTATCAGATCAATCCTATCAATCTTATCTACAAATCATTCTAACCATTTCTTTTCTCCAATCAAACTCATTAACTATTCTTCCATCTCTCATCTAACATTCTTCTTCTTTCGAGAGATCATCTGTGCCTTCAATGCACAAACAATCTCTCGAGGGGGCATTATACCCTAGTATCACCAAGGCATACTAGGGCAAATTTTTTTTATATCCTAGTGTCACCGAGGCATACTAGGGAAAAAATTTTCATTTTCTTTGAAACAACATCGTTCCAACATTGCCTCAAAGAGGGGGAAATGTAGACACCTAAAAATGTCTAATTAATTCTACACTTATTATTCGTGTATTTAATTAAGTTATTCTTTAATTATTTGACTAAACTAACTATTTCTTCTAATCACCGCCCTTCAACAATTCTAATTATTCTAATTCTAAATTCAAATTATTTTAATCAGTTAACCCTATCTCAATTATTAATTAAATATCAATTATTTAATTAATTATAACCTTTTCCTTAGTTAAATAATCTTTATTATTTAATTAAATTTCTATTTCCTAAGTTTAAATAATTTCATTTAAATTATTTAAATTAATTAACTTATTCCTCCAAATCCCCAAATGATAATTTCAATTAATTCCATCTAATTTCATTTCATATTTCCCCAAATTTGAATTTTACTTCATTTCATCTAATTTCATATTTCCAAATTCACATTTTCCCTAAATCTGAATTTTAGTTAATTTCATGTGCATTTCAACATTCAAATGACCAAATTAAAATCCAAATTGAAAATGAAAATGAAATTCAATTTCAAATTCCTACAACACATGCTAAAATCAGAACTGATTGATCAAATTAGTTAACTCAGTTAACTCATCAATCATCCTTTTTAACTCAAAATCAATTTAGTCTTCTAATCAATCAATTCAGTCCTCCCCAATCTATTCAGTTCACTAATCAATCAAGTGAGTTGACTAATCCATCTATTTAGTTCACTCCTCAATCTATTCAGTTAACAAATCAATCAATTGAGTTCATTGATCAATCAATTTCAGTTGTCTATCAATCAACACTTGAGTTCTATTTCTCACCTCCTTTGTGTTGAAAATCTATAAATTCAACCTCTTTTAATCAATCCAAGCTATCTTTTCTAGAATCAGAAAAATTGGAGTCTTCAAAGTATTTGTATGCAGGAAATTGGTGCAATACCTGAGAGCCATCAACCACTCAAATTGGAGAAGCACAATGGAAGCAAAGATGCATAATGAGGGAGTTTTAATTTGAATTCATTTCAAATTTCTTGTATTGATGTTCATTTATTATGTTTGTTTGTTTGTTAATTAGTTGAGAATTGGTGATTCATTCTTATTTGCTAATTATCTTAATACATTCATGACATTCAGACATAGAAATAAATACCATCCACATGACACCAAGATTTATACATGGAAAACCTAGTAAAGGGAAAAACCACAGTGGGAAGCCTATCCACAGTCAGGTAATACTTCTGCAGTAAGTATGTGAATTAAAATTGAGGGGCCTACATTTGTAGGAAGGCCAACAACCTAGAGCACATTGCTCATCACAAAAGGAGCCTCACTGACTACATAGAAATCTAGACTACAATCCGAAGAAGTGTTGAAATGCAAAAGATAGCATCTCCTATGCTTGAGTACAGTTCCGGTTAAGCTCAATACCAGAGGACTAAATCCTCTTACATAAACCCAATTTGATCTCCAATGATCGACCAAATCTTCTACCTGAATGATATTACATTATTTGTACATTACATCCCTTGACCATGACCTCTACAATAACCATGATTATCTACAATGAGATCTTACATCTATATATACAAACCCTTGACCATAAACAATTAGGCCGACTACCAAATAATAATGCAATTACATAGTTATAAACCATGTCGGCCTTAGAGAAAACAAATAGCATCCATCACATAAGACATCCCGGAAACACATTGAGAGGTGCAATCTACACATTACGTTAAAGCCGATCCATAACCTAGATGAACCAGGACCCAGTATAGGTCCACACACTACAACAATGATCTCCATCTGCCAAGTCTTGAACATGATCATCGATAGCATCCCAAAACTCCACCAGAAGCTACACCAACACTACTTATGCAATTCATCAAAGATCTTCATCAAAAGCTCTGCCAATGAAACCCTCACCGAAATTAGAAACCAAGCTTCTAAGAAAACATGATAGCATCCAATCACCAGACTAAAACTAACTTACTGAATATGAGCACGAGTATCATGTGTCGTATGCTAAAATTCATAATGTAATCAATCAGAAATTAGAGGGAAATCACGAATCCGTATCCTAATAGAATTAAAATAAAACTCAATGAAATATAGATGTATATAGAATAATTATAAACAATGTATAACTCCCTATTATGCATCATGGATTCCATTACTCTTCTCTTCTTTGTGGTATGGTAGCTCTCAGATATTGCGCTGGCAACCTGCAAATAACACAAAGATTCAAAGTTCGTGATTGATCGTGATTGTTGAAAATGGAGATTGAATGGTCAATTTATAGATTATTGGAGAGGATTGATTGAGAGGTGGAACATATTGATCAAGAGGTGGAACTCAGGTCAGCTCACATCCTGATTGATAGTTGAACTATTGATTTGGAGGTGGAACTCAATTAATTGAATAGATAAATGAGTTAACTGATTGAGAAAAAAGTTGATTGATAGATGAAAAAGAATGATTGGTGGAAATAAAGAGGATGACAAAGAAAGTTTTTTTTAGAAAAAGCTAACTAAAAAATAGAAAAAGAACGATTGGAGAGAATTAAAGAAATGATGTAATTAGTCAATTAATTGAAATAATTAATTAAAATAGATGGAATAGTGAACTTATTGAAAGCGTTTTAGGAAAGGATTCACGTTTATTTTAAAAACCCAAACTTAGATGTGAGATTGATGGTATTGTGAAAGAATAAGTATCTGGTAGATTACTGAGAGGGGGGGGGGGTGAATCAGTAAATAGAAAAACTGATACAAACTTCCCAAACTCAAGCTCAAACATGTCTTATTAATGAAATACCACTGTCAAGATCAATACTCATAAGAATACCAGTTGAGTGTTACATCAACTTAACAGTAAACAACATATAACTTGTAAACATCCAAATGCTTTATCATATGCCAATACTTCATCTCTCAAAGCTTCCAGTTATCATGCTTTATAAAAAATAGTTAAATAGTTAATCAAATCAACCATAAGATCATAACCACAAAAACATTCACCGCATGACACAAGTATTTATACGTGGAAAACCCAAATAGGTAAAAACCATGGTGAGATGAGACTCACAAGATAATAGCTGGACTCTTCTGAAGTTCGCCCTGTTAGGAGACAAGCCTCTTAAAGCTTTTACAAAAGTCCCGTTAAGAACAAATCCTATTAGGAATCACCTAGTGAAGGGATTGACTACAAATGCCTTGTTAGAAGCAAATACCCTGTAAGGAGTAACCTTAGTAGAGGATTTGAAAATCCAATCTAATAGACCACCTTATTAGAGGATTTAATAAGTAACCAATCACCGAGGTTTTTCCCACACTGGGTTTTCCTTGTACATCTAGTGTTATGTGGTGTAGCTTCATGTGTGTGATGTATTAATCCTTTAACTATTTCTCCTACACACATTATTTACATTGCTTTGGTAATTGGTCTGCATCTTGTGTATCTCATATTGAACCGGTATAGCTTTGATTAAGTAAAAACTACTTAAATCACTGATTCACCCCCCTCTCAATGATCTATTATGTCCAACAATTGGTATCAGAGCCTAGGTACCCTATTTTGTCAAAGCATTATCTAGCTTGGGTAGATCCTGTCAAGTGTTCACAATGGCAAGAAATGAACCAGCCTCCTCAAAAGCCCCTATGTTTGATGGTGTCAACTATGCCTTTTGGAGTAGAATAATGGAAACCTATTTGTCCTCTCTAGGTTGTGATATATGGATGTCAGTTGTGAATGGGTATATTGTCCCTAATAATTCTCCTACTGATCCAGATGCTAAGAAGAAATATGAGAACAATGCTAAGGCAAATAATGCTATTCTTAGTGGGTTATCTGATAATGAGTTTGTTAAGGTCATGCACTGCTCATCTGCCAAAGAAACTTGGGATAAGTTTCAAAAAATATTTGAAGGCGATGCTAAAGTCAAGGAAGCCAAGTTACACACATTGAGAGCAAAACTTGAGAATTTGAAGATGAGAGATGAAGAGAAGATTGCTGATTATCTCCAAAGGATTGATGAAACAAAAAACACCATTATAGGGTTTGGAGAAGAAATAAAATATGAGGTGGTAGTGAAATCTTCTAACCAGGTGATCCATTAGCTTGGATTTCAAATCCTTTATTGAGGTTACTCCTAACAGGGTATTGCCTTTAACAGGGTATTGTAGTCAATCCCTTAACCGGGTGGTCCTTAACTGGATCTTTTCCTAACAAGACATTTTTATAAAGCTTCTAACAAGGCTTGGCTCCTAATAGGGTGAACTTCAAAAGAGTTCATAATACTTGTGGGTATTCATCCCCACCGTGGTTTTTCCCATTGGGTTTCCACGTCAAAAATCATTGTGTCAAGTGGTGAATGGTTTTTGTGGTTATGTTTTGATAGGTTATGTTAGTAAAGTGGTTTGATGTTTTGGTTAAATTGTTTGAGAGTTTCAGATCTGTTACACTGTTATTTTGGTATGCTAGTCAACCGGTAAACTTGACAATGATGTTGCATTTTATAGTACAGTGTTGAACCGGTTAGTTTAGTGATTGATTTATGAGTTAGGTTTTGAGTTTGGTGAAAGTTTAGTTTGTTTTCTATTTACTAACTCACACCCCCTCTCAGTAGTTGTCTGGATCCTTATTGATTCATCATATCATCAATTGGTATCAGAGCATTTTAGGTCCTATAGTGTCTAAGCCTAATAGCTTGAGGTAAAGATCTAGAAGAACATGATGAAGAAAGAAGGTTCGATGTTCAATAGGGAAAAATATAGAATATGGAGTGATAGGATGAAGATCTATATCAAAAGCTTAGGAAGTCAGTATTGGGAACATGTTGTTACCAAATATACCTTGCCTAGTGGGATTTTGTTTGATGATAAAAAGAAGGAACAATAGGAGAATAATCAAGCATTGGAGGCCATTATTAGTTCCTTGTCCGATTCAGAGTATGTTGATGTCCATGGTTTGGAGACAGCTTATGATGTGTGGAAGAAACTTGAGGATACCTATAGCGGTGATCAACATGTGAAGATTGACAAAGAGGAGAGTCTGAGAGGTAAATTTGATGACGCGCGGATGGTTGAAGGTGAGAATATTTAATAATATGGTCAGAGGATCAAGGAGAAAGTCAGTGAGATAAAAAGTGCTGGTGGTAAAGTGGAGGATACCACAGTGGTTAGCAAGGTGTTGAGAACCCTTCTACCGGTCTATGCTATCCGAGTTGCAGCCATTTATGAACTCAAGTCTATTGATAAAACAAAGGTAACTCTTGAGTCCATCATGTGTAAACTATTTGCATTTGAATTAAATAGTTTTGATGGAAGTGTTCAAAAATCAGAATCTGCATTTTAGAGCTTCAGTTTCTAATCCACCCGCAAGGAAAAGCAAAGAAGCTACTCACAATCATGAGTCAAGATCCAACAGAGAAGTTGATGATGAAGATAGACTGATCAAGCTTGAAGCATTGTTGGCCAAGCGGTTACCCAGAGGTATTGGTAAGTATAGAGGTAAATTACCTTTGAAGTGTTTTGCATGTAACCTGATTGGACATATTGCAGCTAACTGTCCAAATAGAGACAATTAGCAGAAACTTGAGAAGTATAAGAAGTACAAAGGAAAAGGTAAAAGAGATTGCCTCATTGCAGTTGATGGAGGAATCACAGATGAGGAATCTGAGGGAGATGCAAATGAAGACATTATCTTTGTTGCCATTAAAGAAGAGACATCGGATCAGAAGATATTAGTCTCTCACATGGATAGTTCTGATGATTGGATTATAGACAATGGTTGTTCACACCACATGACCAGTGACCGGAGTAAGTTTCTTACTTTGAAGGAATTTGATGGAGGTGTTGTGAGATTTGGAAATGACTCACCCTAAATGGTAAAAGTAAAGGGAACCATTTCTCTTAATGGAAAGAGAAGTGCAGATGATGTCTACTGGGTTGAAGAATTGAAACACAATCTTTTAAGTGTTGCTCAACTCAATGACAGGGGTTATCCACTGGAATTCAAGAATTGAATGTGCAAAATTTATGGAAACCGAAAAGAAGACAAAAGGTAACTTGTTTCATCTGAATCCTAAAGTCAACAATTGTTTAATTGCTAAAGTAGAAGATAGTTGGCTTTAGCATCGATGATTTTGTCATGTAAACTTTGATAACATTGTCAAAGTCAGTAATTCCAAGTCGGTAAGATGTTTTCCTCAGTTGAAAAAACCGGTGAATGCTCTATGTAAGGAATGTTAGTTAGGGAAGATGACATCCTCAACTTTTAAGAGCAAATCTTTCTCAGTAGAACATTTGCTATATTTGGTTCATACAGACCTTTGTGGACCAATAAGGACTATGAGTATTCAATGTCATTTGTATTTTATGATCTTCACTGATGATTGATCAAGAATGATGTGGGTCACATTCTTGAAGGAAAAAATAAAAGCCTTTAGCAAGTTTAAGGAATTTAGGGCCTTAGCTGAAAAGGAAAGTGGAAAGAAAATAAAGTGCTTAAGATAAAGGTAGTGGATTTACTTCAGAGGAATTCACTAGATACTGTGAAGACAATGAAATTAAGAGGCAACTTTCTGCACCTAGGACACCACAGTAGAATGGTATTGCAGAGAGGAATAATCTCTCAGTTGTTGAAGCTGCTAGGACTATGCTAATACAAGAAGGTGTAGCTAAGACTTTCTGGAGAGAAGTTGTCAGCACAACTATCTACACTATGAACCAGATATTGGTTAAAAGAGGGAAGGATAAAACTCCTTATTAATACTGGTATAGTAGATCACCTAATGTCAATTACTTTAAGGTTTTTGGCAGTAAATGTTTTATCAAGAGAGGTGACTATGTTGGTAAGTTTGATGCTAAGAGTGATGAAGGCATATTTCTTGGTTACTCCACCAAGAGAAAAGCCTACAAATGTCACAAAAACCAGACAAAGAAGATCATTGAAAGTGCTGACATCCGAGTGGATGAATATCTTGAAGATTCAGGAGAAGCAAGTGAGGAGAAGAAGGAAGATGAACCTTACATTTTGATTTTGGAACCAGAACCGGTGAAGCCAAAAGTTGGTGAAATAAAGGCTGTTGCAGCACTAGTTCAACTAGAATAGGTAGATTCTACAAAAGATGAAGATAGTAAGGAATAAGAACTTGAAGATAATGATGATGTTATTCCAAGGTATGTAAGAATCAATCATAATCCTGATTAGATTATTGGAGATAAAGATGCTGATGTGTTAACTAGAAGAAGAATTAGAGATAATTCTTGTATGATCTCCACTATTGAGCCTAGAACTGCAAAGGAAGCCTTTGGAGATGATCACTAGATCAAGCCTATGGAAGAAGAGCTTGACTAGATTGAGAAGAACAATACATGGACCCTAGTACCTAGATTGGTGAACAAAAATGTAATAGGTACTAAATCGGCATTCAGAAATAAATTGAATGAAGATGGAGTAGTAGTCAGAAACAAAGCCAGACTGGTATGCAAAGGTTATGCACAGGAAGAAGGAGAAGACTATGGCGAGACATTTGCACCAGTTATGAGATTGGAAGGTGTTAGGACTCTACTTGCATTTTCAACATATAGGAGATTCAAAGTATATTAGATGGATGTGAAGTCAACATTTCTAAATGGAATACTGGAAGATGAAGTCTACATTGAACAACTAGATGGTTATGCTTTGACTGATGCAAAGGATATGGTGTGCAAACTACACAAGACACTATACGGTTTGAAGAAAGCACCAAGAGCATGATATGAAAGACTACATTCACACTTGATGAAGATAGGTTTTTAGAGAACCAGTGAAGACAACAATATATATCTCAAGACTGAAGGAGCTAAGATACTAGTTAGTGAGGTATTTGTGGATGATATCATTTTTGGAGGCAATGATGACATGAGTGATAACTTTGCAAATTAGATGAAAAGTGAATTTGAGATGTCTCTGGTAGGAGAGACAAAATTCTTCATAGGTTTGCAAATTCAATAGATGAAGAGAGGTATTTTTATCACATAGTCCAAATATGTGAAAGAGGTATTGAAGATATCTAGAATGGGAGACTGTAAACCAGTTGGGACACCAATGGATACAGGCTGTAAATTGTCCACGGGGGATGATGCTGCATCTGTTGATGAAAAGGAGTACAGGTCTATGATAGGGAAACTACACTATGTTGTTCACAACAAGCTAGATATTGCTCATGCAGTTGGATTAGTTCCCAGATTTCAGAAGAACCCAAAGGAGACACAAATGGTAGAGACTAAAAGGATATTTAGATATTTGATAGGTACTATTGATTATGGATTATAGTATCCATATGCACGTAACTTTTATTTGAAAGTCTATACAAATGTAGACTGGGCAAGAAATGTTGATGACAAGAGTAGCACAATCGGAGGTGCATTCTTTCTCGAAGAAAGGCTTGTATCTTGGAGCAGCAAGAAGCAAAGTTGTATATCATAGTCAATTGTTGAAGCTGAATATGTTGCAGTGTATATAAATTATACCCAGGCAATATGGATGAATTTTTTTTTGGAAGGATTCAAGTTGAAGATCACATAACTGGTAAGGATTTTATGTGATAACAACAGTGCAATAAATATTTCAAAGAACCCGGTATTGCATGCTAGAACCAAACCTATTGAGCTGAAATATCATTTCTTGAGAGAGAAAGTGCAGAGTAAAGATGTGTTATTGGAGCACGTATCTACTAAGGAACAACTAGCGGATATCTTTACTAAAACTTTGCCTAAGGCTACTTTTGAGTATCTTAGAGGTCATCTAGGTGTTGTGCCCCTACACAAGGTCAATTAAGCCAATGTGGAAGATATTAGTCTTGGAGCTTATTGAAGATCTTGAAGCAAGATTGGTGTAGAGTGGAGCTACTCCACAGGGGGAGCAACAAGCTACATAACAATGAAGTATGACATTGAAAGTTTTACTTTCACTTTGACATTGTTGTCAAAGGGGGAGAAGAACTGTATGATTGATAGGGAGAAGAACAGTAGTCAGTTACCAGCTGCAGATATGAAGACTCAGTTGAAGGAGAGTACATGGAAAAATGTAAACCAGGATTCCTATACCTGTGTATGTGCATTACTCTCAATCATAACAATCAAGGGTATTGATATTTGTATTGCCATCAATGCCAAAGGGGGAGATTGTTGGCATTTCATGAAGATTGCATTGATGAACTATTGTGTTGTCATTGATGTCAATTATAACTGGTAATGGAGTTGTATTGCAACCGGTAGTGATGCAGTAATGCAACCGGTAGTTGAGCAAGTGAAGGAAACCAATATTATTATTGAAGCAGTGAGATCAACTAGCAACCCTACCTGTTGATATGTTGAATCCTAACCGATGAAGCCTGATGAATCGGTTGTGCTGATCTATGATCAAATGGTGATCGAAGATGATTATGCCACATATGCATGATACACGTGATGAGTTTCAAAGTGGTTTTTGGTGCATAGAGATAACTGTTTTATCTTGGGAGTGAT
Organism: Cryptomeria japonica; assembly: GCF_030272615.1. Classification (NCBI taxonomy): domain Eukaryota; kingdom Viridiplantae; phylum Streptophyta; class Pinopsida; order Cupressales; family Cupressaceae; genus Cryptomeria; species Cryptomeria japonica. The sequence goes on along the minus strand of NC_081410.1, from coordinate 627,728,859 downwards.
CAAGTGCATTGCATGAAGTAGAAACCGCGTGATGAGTTACATAATCCAATGTACGGTGATCCAAGGGCTGTTGAGGTTGTCTTGGACAATGTGCAGTGATTGCTATGTAATCTAACGGTCATCAACAAATTGTTTGGAATTTTTCTTATAAGGTCGATGAGTTGTTTTATAGTAGTGTTGGAATTTTTGGTTAAGTGTCAGTGTGATTGATTGCCAAACTAGAAGGAGTATCTGCAGAATGTTTGAAGGCAGATAGGAGCATGAAAAGGATCTGATCGAGCAGAGTAGTGCTATTACCAGATCAACAAAAACCCTGTTGTTCTTGAACAATTACAACAATTAAATCCCTTAACTGGGTAAGCTTTAACAAGATTTGTGTTTTCTAAATCCTCTAAGCAGGTGATCCATTAGCTTGGATTTAAAATCCTCTATTGAGGTTACTCCTAACAGGGCATTGCCTTCAACAAGGTATTGTAGTGAATCCCTTAACCGAGTGGTCCTTAACCAGATCTGTTCCTAATAGGACATTTTTGTAAAGATTCTAACAAGGCTTGGCTCCTAACAGGGTGAGCTTCAGAAGAGTTCATAATACTTGTGGGTATTCATCCCCACCATGGTTTTTCCCATTTTAGTTTCCACGTCAAAAATCATTGTGTCCAGTGGTGAATGGTTTTTGTGGTTATGTTTTGATATGATTAATTTCTTTAATTGGTAAAGCCACTTAGATATGTTAAGATGACCAAAAGTGATCTGAAATGTGCATTTACTAATGTTAGTAAAGTGGTTTGATGTTTTGGTTAAATGGTTTGAGAGTTTCAGATCTGTAACACTGTTATTTTGGCATGCTAGTCAACCGGTGAATTTGACAGTGCCGTTGTAGTTTATAGTACAGTGTTGAACCGATTAGTTCAGTGATTGATTTATGAGTTGGGTTTTGAGTTTGGTGAAAGTTTAGTTTTTTTTTTTCTATCTACTAATTCACCCCCCCCCCTCTCAGTAGTTGTCTGGATCCTTATTGATTCATCATATCATCAATATGATCATGAGAGGAAGTGGGGGGGATGGGATCATTAGATGGAATGGAGGGTGATGCATCATGGGGTGGAGAGGATTATATGATAGAATTCTTGGGAACAAGCTTTTGGTATGTTTGGAGTTGTGGGGATTGTGTGATGGAGGAGCATATGGAAGCTTTGATATGAGTAGATGGAGGAATTGGGGTATCATGAAGTGTGGGGGATTGGGATTTGTTTTGAGGTGGAAGTGATTGGGGTGTATGGAGGACTTGAGGAGACTTGGCCACTTTGTTTCAAGGTGGGGATTTTGTCTCCTTTGATAGCATGTCTTGGATAAGATTATGGATGATGAATTTGGAGGACATGGATAATACAGATTTTGGGGGATTAGGATTAGATGGAGGATTAGGATTAGATGGGGGATGAGGATTGGATGGAGGATTAGGATAATGGAATGGGGAATTAGGATTATTGCTTGGAGGACTATGGAGTAAAGTATTTGGATGGAGAGTAGAGGTAATGAATGTGTTGTAAAAGGATGAGGATTGGGATGTAGATGGGAAGAGAGATGAAGGTATATATGTGGATGAGGGATAATATGGAGATACAGATGGGGAATAAGATGGATTTCCCTTGTCAAAGGTAGAGGAAGGATAAGAGATATGATATGGATTGATATTATGTGCAATGTGTTGGGGTGAGATGGATGAAGGTATCATAGGTGGATGAGAGATTATGGGATTGACTTGGTAGGTAGGTTGAGGTGGATCAGAGCCTTGGACTCCGGAAGAAAAGTTTAAAGGCACTTGAGGCAAAGATCCAAAGATGTATAAAAGGGATGCACCAAATTGTAAAGATCTGATGCCAATAGTTAATAAGATGAGAGTGGGGGGGGGGTGAATCATACAAACTTAATCTTCAATATATTCAACAGATTCAATCTCGGTAGCTTATACTTCAGAATATATAGCCAAAACTGTAAAAAATTCAAACTCATGAACATATAACATCACAACACATATAACACCAGATTTAACGTGGAAACCCAAATAGGGAAAAACCATTGTGGGATTTCGGACCCACTAAGAAATGTACCCTTCTAGAGTATGCTCGGTTAAAAGAAAATCCTGTTAAAGATTACAAACACATTGCTAGATGTGTCCCGGTTAAGGGATTTCCCTCAGATTTGTTAGAATCTTGCACTTTGTTAGAAGTGACCTTGTCAAAGGATTTCAAACACTCAACTAGAATGTTACCTTGCTAGAGGATTTACAAATAAGACTGTTAAGTCCACTTGGTTAAGAGATTTCCTGTCACTTACAAAATAAATAACAGTAATAAAATATATCTGCAACTTCACATTTGAAATGCTAAAGTAGATTCTATTTGCTCAAAACAATCTTGTCATAAGACTTATCTTGTCCCTTGTTGGGCTTGGTGGGCTTCTCAATCTGTTCTTCAATCAGATCTTCAAGCTTCTGTGCTCGGTAAACATTATTGTAGCATCATTGTGCATACATTTGCCCACATGCATTGTTCATCAACAATTCCTTATTTATAAATAATTTCTAACCGCTTAATCTCCTTGATCACATTTCCTATGATCAATCTTAGCCATCAGATCATCAAACTTGACTAGGTTCAATGTATCCTTCGATCTGAAAAATGTTTTACCTCACCTTGGAACTTGCATTCCTTCCTTGGAACTTGTGCTAGGTTATTGCGGTTCAATCTGTGCTGTAGATCTTCCTCTTGATTTTCCATTCCCGTAGATCCTTAACAAACTTCTTGCGTGACATACCAATCATTTATTCATCTCCAGCTCATCAACATCCTTCATTAAATAATGCTTTTATTCATCCAATGCGATCTATTATAACTCGGTTAATACTAAAATTCACTCGGTAGACATTCTACCTTCTTTAACTAATATCGATAACCTTAGGGTTTACCAACTAGGTACCTTAGGGTTTGCCGACTAGGTTGTTTGCTTGGTGACATGGTACAGTATTGAACTTATAATCAACAACATATGTAGGATATCAAAACACTCAAAACAACATGATCTCATCATTGTCTAACTTGGTAATAGTTGCCCATTGAATAGCTTATTTCTCCACTTCATTATCACATTCTTTCTGTGTCACTTACCGACCTCTTAATACTCATCAAAACATACTTCTCAAGATATGGCAACATCATACTGAATCAGAAAATCAATTTCTTGACATCAATGAAAAAATAATATTATTAAGACAGTAATCATCCTTCATCAGTTATATCAATAATCTCCAAGAACCTTCTCAATATCCTTATTGAAATGCCAACAGAGGTGGTTCGTGAACTTCCATGAGCATCTGCTCATACCAAGGTTTGAAATTCTGGGTGGTCATGTTAGGAATGAGGGATTAGATTGGAATTGGATGAATATGAGGATTAGGACTTGGCTTTGAATGATGATGGATTAGATTTGATTATATTTGGATTTGATTCGATTTGATTTGATTGGATTGGTCCTTGGATTAGGACTTGATTGGATTAGATTGGTCCTTGGATCAGGACTTGATTTGATTGGATTGGTCCTTGGATCAAGACCTGATTGGATTTGGATTTGAATTGGATTGGGATTACACCTTAGCCTTTAGATTAGGACTTAGATGGGGATTGATGATGAATTTGATTTGATTAGATTAAAGGATTGGATGATTGATTGATGAAGGATTGGATAATCAGATTAGAAAGATGAATTGACTGATTGATTGGAATCTTGGAGATTCGGTTGGATTAGAGGAGAATAATTATGGAAGAATGGATAGCTAATAGGAAGAAGAATGGATTGGATAATTGCTTGGGTAGACAAAAATGGATTAAAGATTTGATGATGACTAGATAAAATTTTGAAAGAAGGGGAATTGATTGGTTGGAGGAATGATTGACTTGGCAAGAGATATCAAGCAATGAATACACGTTGGCCACTAACGCACATAGGGAATCCAAACACAACATGCTACCCTAGGAAGTTGGATGAGGAGGAAAACCTTTGCTTGCTGACTCAAGTACACACCCAATAGCTAATCAAAATATGACCACTGGGTCTCACGCAGCAGATTCCCAACACCATATTAGCGGACTCCAAACGCTAATGGGGGCACGATATGACAAGTCTCTTGGGGGAGTTACTATCTCCCTTGCACAAAGATTATCCACCTTTCAGAGGTGAACCAGGTGACTTCTATCCCTAGGGTTTTTAATATGGATTTCTGTTCGAAGACTACTCCTTGTAGTCATGCAAGCACGATTGAGGCATATAGCCCTACAAAGTACTAAGCAAGATGTAGTCACGCAAGCATGATTGAGACCTCAAGGGGCCCTAAAAAGTGCTCAATATGAGAGTGAAATCTCCAATAGCTCCAACCTCTGAAACTTTCATCTCAAGAGGCCTATTTATTATAGTGAGCCAGAATGCCTAGGTTCGACTGTACTCACTTGGATCGTTCCCCTCTCACCAATGCCTAAGCAAATTGGGAGGGCAGTCCCGCTAAGGGTAAAGACGTGCAAGCAAACAAGAAAAGGTTCGAGGGTTGAGATTTTTGATTGTCTATGAAGACAAAAAGCAAGAGTTCTTTTATCCCTAATTAGATCTAGGTGCCTAGAATAAAAGATTAAGAAAGACACAATGTTTAGCTAGATTTCCTTAAGCAACCTGTAGAAAACCAGATTAATAGTTTTGTTTATGTCTTTGACCGCTCAAGTAGGACCTGGAAAACTCAAAAATCTTATTAGTGGACAAAATTCTGCAGAAATAGTGCGTTGTTCTGTAGACACCTGCGTTGAAGCGCCTGTGTAGGTGCTAAAACGCCTTCGTATGCGCTAAAGGGGGTCTGAAAAGAAAAATGCCAAAAAACATGAAATTTAAATAAACACAGAATATACCTGAGGTGACGCACTGTTCCAAGGGCGGTCGCGCTGAAGTGTGCAGGTTAGCGAAACAAAAATTTAAAATAAATGCAAAATATACCTGCTGGCGGACACGCTATTTTGATGACAGTCGTGCTGAAGCGCGTGCGCTCATGCCGAAGCAGGTTAGCACAGCCAAAATTTTGAAATTTCAAAAATTCAAAAATGGGCGGGATTCTGCTGGAGCGCCCACGCTATTCGCAGAGCGCTCGTGCTAAAGTGACAATTCTGAAATAAAAAAAGATAGTTAGATGCAAAAAAACTAACTAATTTTTTTATTTTTTAAGTTTTTAGCCTTTTTAGTGTGTTTTCAAGTACTAATTCTAGAATAAGAATGGAAGATGGAAGAATAGAAGAGAGAAGTAGGATGAAGCTGGAAGTGGACATTTTATTTTTGCGGCACTCGCGCTATTCTACCATTTATACCTCGCCAATATCTTGCCTTCTCCTTCAGATTGGACCTTCGGTGAAGTGAAGAATGCGACCCTTCCTCACTTGAGTGGAATGGTCCTTGATGGGTGTGTGGAATGCTCTCCAAGTGCTCAACAAGATAGGTTGGATTTGATATGATTTTGATAGGATTATTGGATGGATTTTGGATGGATTTGAATTGAAAGATTGAAGGAAGAAGAGAGAGGAGAAAAAAGAAGCATGAGGATGCTATCAAAAGAAGTGGATCCTTTGTGAGGAAATGGTCATCCAACTTATAGATTGGAGGAGGCGAATGAAGGGCCAGGATTGATTTCCATATGGAGGGTTGAGATTGATTTAAGATGGAAGGCATGGATCAAGGGTGCCTTGGGAAAATAAATAGGAATATTACATTCCTTGGGAAAAGGGGGGAGAAATTTGAATTTCAAAATGAGGAATTCAAAATTCAAAAATAAGGATGCATTGAGGGATTCAAATAAATTTTAATTTCTTTGAGAGACTCAATGTTGATGTGACATGAGTGGGAATATAAAATTGAAGGATTATGATAAGCATGATTATGAGAGATTCTAGAAGGATTAATTAGGTTGAGTGGGATTAGGAAAAAGGTGATTTGTAGGAATCACATGAATATGTTAATTAACTAAAATTAAATAAATGAGTGGGATTTGGAAGAATTAATGATTGAGATGACTTTGGAGGAATAAGGAAATAATTAATTTATTTGATAAAATAATTATTGGACTATAGTGACAGGATTAATTAAATTGGATTTAATTAATTCTAAGAGGAATAAGGATAACACAATTAAATTAATTAATTATGTTGACATGCTTAAATTAATTAAATATTAATTTTAAGTGTCTACAATGACAGTGAAGATGAAGAACTTGATGAAGAAGATGCAAAACCGACACAGGCAATACCTACATATGTCAGATTGAATCATTCACAAGAGCAGATAATTGGTGATAAGAACGCAGGTGTGCAAACCAGGAGAAAGATCCGAGAGAACTCATGTTTGATATTTACAATTGAACCCAAGATAGTTAAGGAAGCACTACAGGATGATGACTAGGTTTAAGCTATGAATGAAGAATTAGATCAAATTGAGAAGAATCAGACATGATCACTTGTTCCTAGACCGGAGGATAAGAATTTGATTGGAACAAAATGGGTCTTTAGGAATAAATTGGATGAAGAAGGAAGGATTGTAAGAAACAAGGCAAGGTTAGTCTGCAAAGGGTATGCTCAAGAGGAAGGTGAGGACTATGGTGAAACATTTGCACCTGTTGCTAGATTAGAAGGTGTAAGGATGCTACTAGCATTTGTTGCATATAAGGGATTCAAAGTCTACCAAATGGATGTCAAGTCAACCTTTCTAAATGGGATTCTAGAAGAAGAAGTATACATTGAACAACCAGATGAATTTTCCTTGACTGATGATAAAGACATGGTGTGTAAATTGCAGAAAGCTCTATATTGTCTTAAGCAAACACTGAGAGCATGGTATGGGAGATTACATGCACATTTGATCAAGATTGGATTCCAACGTACCAGTGAGGACATCAACATTTATTTGTAGACTGATGGAGATAAGATGCTGATAGTAGAAGTGTTTGTTGATGATATAATTTTTGGTGGCAATGATGATATGTGTATGGATGTTGCTGATATAATGAAAAAAGAATTTGAAATGTCTCTAATCGGTGAAATTAAGTTCTTTCTTGTCTTACTGGTTCAACAACTAGATGGTGCTATCTTTATTTGTCAGACAAAGTATATCAAACAGGCGTTGAAGACTTTTGGCATGGAAGACTGCAAACCGATACGGAAAACGATGGTGACTGGTTGCAAGTTGTCAAAAGAAGATGATTCCCCTATTGTTAGTGAAAAAGATTACATATCTATGATTGACAAGATACACTATGTTGTCCATAGTAGACCGGACATTGCTCATGCTGTTGGATTAATGGCTAGATTTCAAAAAGAGCCTAAAGAACGTCACATGGTGGTTGTGAAAACAATTTTTCGGTACCTCAAAGGCACAGTAGACTATGGTTTATGGTATCCCTATAAAGGTGATGATACTTTAGATGTCTTTACTGATGCTAATTGGGCAGGTAATGTGGATGATTGGAAAATCACAAACTTGTGGAGCTTTTCTACTTGGAGGAAGATTAGTGGCATGGACGAGAAAGAAACAAACTTGTGTTTCTCAATCTACAGCTGAAGCTGAGTATGTAGCTGCATCCATGAATTGCACGCAGACAATATGGATGAGACATGTGCTAGAAGGATTCAAGATAGATATGTCAGAACCGGTGACTATCTATTGTGATAATACAAGTGCAATCAACATTTCTAAGAATCCTGTACTTCATGCTAGAACCAAGCACATTGAATTGAAGTATCTCTTCCTAAGGGAAAGAGTTCAAGATAAGAAGGTGGAGATGGAATATGTGAAGAGTAAAGATTAGTTGGTTGATATCTTTACTAAGCCCTTACCGAAGGCTACTTTTGAGTTTCTTAAAGGTAAACTAGGGGTTAGACCCCTACACCGGAAGAACTAGAATGATGGAGATCCATCAATCCTATGGATTTCATGTTTATTTTTCACTAAGGATTGATGAAGGTACATGCTACTCCTTTGAGGAGCAAGTCTGATGTAAAATTATGATTGAATGCTCTATTATAGTTTTTTTCTGATTTACGTAGCAAAGATGATGAAAGAGGCAACAACAAAATTGAAGACAAGTGATGCATTTACATCTTTGGCATTGTTGTCAAAGGGGGAGAAGAAAAGAATGGAAATCAGATATGGCAAACATGTGAGAAGTTGAAAGATCAAATTGAGTGAAGCATTGGTTAAGGGCGAGATGAGAAAATGAGTACCGACAGAGATGTAACGAGAGATGTGATATCGGCAAGAAAGTTGATGATGATGATGTTATTCTGATTGTATATCTGATTAGTGTTGCCATCAATGCCAAAGGGGGAGATTGTTGGAATTTGGCATAACTGATGCAAATCAAGTCATGCAGTTGAAGTTGGATGACTACACTGATAAAGGATAGAAGTCTATTTGTGATGAAGAGATTGAGATTCTATGAATAGATGAAATGATCAGTTATTTGTGTTGTCATTGTTGGCAATTGATGTTCCTAATGTTTTGTTTTGTCATCTAAGTAATTTGGTTTACCGGAAGATAGGGTTTACCGACATAGAGCTAAAGTCCATGAAATAGGACTTTAACCGGTAAAGCAGAATTATTTTGATTGGATCGATCGATTGGTGATGATTGGTGATTTGCAGTTTAGATGGTGAACTTGTATCATGGAAAGGTGTATTTGACTAGAATTGGAACTTGTGATGATTACTAGAAGGCGTGTTTCAAATTTCTGATGAAGTTTTGCTAAGGTTTTAGAAGGGTTAAAAGACTGGTGAAGAAATCATCAAACCGGTAATGATTTCTATTATGACGATGATCGACAATGAGTCTACATGAAGTTGGTAACATGACATGACCCACATCAAAGATTTAATACCTGTTTTAGCATGATTCAAGGAATATTTTCTTGGGAATCAACGAAATGCTTAGTAGAGTGTTTTGAGGATACAGATTGGATTTCTGTGTTGAGTTATGATCAAACAATGGTTGATATTGCATTGTAATTTTTTGTAATGATCTGGATAGCGATCTACGATGATCTTTTGTGATCTTATTATAAATTCATGATGTAATTAGGTGTTGTGGCCGACCTAGTTGAGATGGCTATTTAGGTTGACACAACTGATGTTTATTGTGTCGGTGTTGTTAGAGAATGTGTTAAGTCATCCCAGTGAAGTATGAGATTTGCTTGAGAGTTGCAGAGTGTTGAGTATAACTGAATCTGATCAAGCAAGTAGAGAATGTTAGGGTTTCAAGTAGATCCGAAGCAAATATGAACTAACAATTATATGCAGATTTAAATACAAAAGATAAAGGAATAAAATAGGACACAGATAACACAAAGATTTAACGTGGTTCACCCAGAATGGGTTACGTCCACCATACACAGTCGTCCAATCTTTCTTATTATCCAACAAAAATAGTACATCAACCTTATGATGCCTTAAGCATCCCAGCCGCTTATAACATGTGTTTTTAGGGCAACAAACAAAGTCGGCCTTTTTAGGGTTTTATTACAATGTCAGTTTTCATCAACAAAAAAATGGCAATTTTTTTTTTCTCAAGGGCTATTGCCCCTGAACCCCCGCAGTAGGCTATGCCCGCTTTCCTGAGGCCCAGCTCGGCCCTAAACCCTAGCGCGGATATGTGCTAAGTGTACAATACTTTGCTGATCAATCGCCACACCAAACAATCTCCCACTTGGAGATTGATACTAGACGACACCACTGTATTAGCAACATCCATTGGACAAAACACTTGGACTAGATTGGTATAAATTCCACAATTATCAATCAAGAATACCAACAGAAACCGATGAAGAAATCAACTTCTCCTGTGGAACTGCCTTCATGAACATATCAGCAAGATTCTCACTTGTGTAAATCTTCTCAAGCCGTAATTGACCCTCCTCCAAAACAATCCGGATGAAGTGGTACCTGAGTTGAATGTGCTTTGTCCTTGAATGAAAAGCAGAGTTCTTCGCAAGATGAATGGCACTTTGGCTATCGATATATAATGGGCGATCCTCCTGTGTCTGACCCAATTCCTCCAGAAAACATTGTAACCAAATCATCTTCTTGTTGGCTTCTATAACAGCAACATACTCAGCTTCAGTGGTTGAAAGTGCAACAACCTTTTGCAGCCTAGAAATCCAACTGACTGCAGTTCCCCCTATAGTAAAAACATACCCTGTAGTACTCCTTCATGAATCAATATCACCTACTAGATCAGAGTCAACAAATCCACTCAAAGCAGCATTAGATCCTTTGAAACATAATGCCTTCGTAGTAGTTCCTTTCAAATACCGAAGAATCCATTTCACAGCATTCCAATGTTCCATACCTGGATTACTCATAAACCTGCTCACAACTCCCACTGCATGTGCAATATCTAGCCTTGTGCATACCATTGCATACATCAGACTACCAACAGCTAATGAATACAAGATGTTAGACATTTTATCTACCTCTTCCTGTGCCTTTGGGCACATCTCCTTAGTTAATTTGAAATGACTAGCCAAAGGTGTACTAACTGCTTTTGCATCCTGCATGTTAAATCTTTTCAACACCTTCTTTATATACTCACTTTGGGATAAATTCAAGGTTCTATTTTTCCTGTCCTGTGTAATCCTCATACCGAGAATTTGCTTAGCTGCACCCAAATCCTTCATAGCAAATGACCTGGCTAATTTCTATTTAAGATCATTTATATGTTGCATGTTAGACCCAACAATAAGCATGTCATCAACATAAAGCAATAGGATAATATCACTGTCATTATCCAATCTCTTAAAATATACACAATGATCAGAATGACATCTATGATAACTGTGTTCAGCCATGAAACTATCAAATTTTAAATACCATTGTTGGGGTGCTTGCTTTAGGCCATACAAACTTTTCTTCAACCTGCACACCAAGTTCTCCTTACCTTTCACCTCATATCCCAGTGGTTGCAACATGTAAATTTTGTTCTCCAAATTGCCATGGAGAAAAGTTGTTTTGACATCTAATTGTTCAAGATGTAAATCATCTGCAGCCACAAGACTAAGTACAGTTCTAATTGAAGTCATTTTAACAACTGGAGAAAATATTTCATCATAATCTATACCCTTTTTCTATGCAAAACCTTTTACCACAAGTATGGCCTTATATCTTTTCTGACCTCCTTCCTCCTCCTTTAGTTGATAAACCCATTTGTTAGGCAAGGCTCTTTTTTCTGCAGGTAAAGGGACTAAGTCCCAAGTCTTATTTTTCATTAAGGAGTCCATCTCCTCTTTCGTGCCTAGCTCCCACTGTTGTTTGGCATCCACCTACATTGCTTCTTCATATTCTTCTGGTTCACCAGAATCAGTTAATAATATAGAATAAAAAGAAGGATAAAATATTTTAGGGGGTCTACTTGACCTTATAGAACATCTAATACTTGCAGGATTTTGTGGGACATTCTGTTGTTGCTGAGCATTAGGTACCTGTGGCATTTCATTTTCAGGAATCTCATCCAACACCACATATTCTTGCTTGTCATGTTCATGCTTCTTTTCCTGCATCTTTTCTTTATACATAACCTTTTCATTGAATACAACATCTTTGCTTCTAATTATTTTCTTATTTCCAAAATCCCATAACCGATAGCCATATTCATCTATCCCATATCCAATGAAGGTACATTTTTAAATTTAGCATCAAGCTTGATTATGTTTTCTTTATCAACATGGACAAAAGCTTCACAACCAAAGGTTTTCAGAAAAGAATAATTTACCTTTTTTCCAGTCCATGCCTCCTCTGGAATACCACCATCCAAAGGGGTTGAAGGTCCTCTATTTATCAAATAGACAATAGTATGTACAACATCTGCCCAAAAATGTAAGGGCAATCTAGCATGCAATCTCATGCTCCTCGCACGTTCCCTGATAGTCCTATTCATTCTCTTAGACACACCATTTTCCTATGGAGTTCCTGGAACTGTCTTCTGCTTTTGAATCCCATTTAAGGAGCAGTAATCTTCAAATGCTTTTCTACAATACTCACCTCCATTATCCGATTTGAGACACTTCAACTTTTTTCCTGTCTCATTCTCAACCAAAGCTTTCCATTTCTTAAAAGTTTCAAAAACATCTGATTTTTGTTTTAGGAAATATACCCATGTTTTTCTGGTTGAGTCATCAATAAAAATAACATAATAATAAGAGCCACCAAGAGATGATACCTGAGCTAGTCCCCATACATCTGAATGCACAAGCTTTAACTTCTCACTCTTCTTCTCTTTCCCAACCTTGAGAAATCTGACTCTTTTCTGTTTACCATAAACACAGTTTTCACAGAACTCTAAATCAATCTTCTTTAGTCCTGGCAATAGATTTTTGGAGTGAAGGATTTTCATCCCTTTCTCACTCATGTGCCCAAGCCTATGGTGCCACATTATCGAATCTGTTCTTGCAACATTTATTGTTGTTGTCTCTACAGTAACTTTATCTGTAGCAGCTAAGGTAGAGTAAGTGTTACCAGTACATAGATATAATGTGCCTACCTTCGCACCTTTAGCTACTACAAATGATCCTTTAGTGACCTTCCACATATTGTCTGAGAAGGTAACTATGCAACCTTCACTACCTAGTTACCCTGCAGAAATTAAATTTCTTCTTAAGTTAGGAACATGTCTTACCTCCTGCAGAAACCAGTCATTTCCATTCTGCAACTTGATCTTTATCTTTCCTTTTCCAACAATTTGATAGGGCTCATCATCACCCAAATATACCTGTCCAAAATCACCTTGAACATAATCTAGAAAATATTTTCTATGGGGTGTAGCATGAAATGAAGCCCCAAAATCTATTACCCAGGAATCATTAACGTTATCCAAACATAAGATTAAAGCATCTTGTAAAGTATTACTTGCAATATTAGCTTCCTTATTGTCATTTTCATTTTTGTCTCTTTCTTTGTTTTTTTGAGACCAACAGTCTTTCTTTAGATGACCAGGCTTTCCGCAATACCAGCAATCTTTCTTTCCTCTAGATTGAGAGCATCCTTTCTTTGACTTCCCTCGTGACTTCTAATTCCAAGGGCCTTTTCCTCTTTCCTTTGATCTTCCTCTGTTCTCCATATTCAAAACACTACTTGATGATGTTGAAGTCTCACCTGTGCTTTTCTTTCGCATTTCCTCACTTAGGATAACACCAAACAATATCATCAAATATCAAAGTATTTTAACCAGAGATAGAGTTACTTACAACCATAACCAAGCTATTCCATCTTTCTGGAAAAGAACATAAAATCAAGAGAGCCCTAACCTCTTCTGCAAAGATAATTTTTACCGAAGATAATTGACTAGTAATTGTATTAAATTCATTTAAGTGCTGTGCTACAAATCCTCCCTCACTCATTTAAAAATTAAACAAACGCTTCATAAGAAATACCTTATTCAAAGTTGAGGGTTTCTCATACAACTTAGCCAATGTCACCATCAAATCTACAATCGTTTTTGCTTCTGTGATATTGAATGCTACAGACGGTGCAAGGCACAATCGAATGGATCCTAGTGCCTGTCTATCTAAAATGTCCCACTCTTCATCTGACATTGTGGTTGCTTTCTTTTCCTTTCCTTCCAACAACCGCCACAAATCCTTTTGATACAGGTAATCCTCCATCTGCATTTTCCATAACTGATAATTCTGGCCGTTAAACTTTTTGACCTTGAATTTGGAATCCTCCATTGCTCCCACTCAAATTTGAAAGTCCTGCCAATTTACTGAAAACCTCGCTCTGATACCAATTGTTAGGGTTTCAAGCAGATCCGAAGCAAATATGAATTAACAATTATATGCAGATTTAAATACAAAAGATAAAGGAATAAAACATGACATAGATAACACAAAGATTTAACATGGTTCACCCAGAATGAGTTACGTCCACCATACACAGTCGTCCAATCTTTCTTATTATCCAGCAAAAATAGTACATCAACATTACGATGCCTTAAGCATCCTAGCCGCTTATAACATGCGTTTTTAGGGAAACAAATAAAGTCGGCCTTTTTAGGGTTTTATTACAATGTCAGTTTTCATCAACAAAAAAATGATTATTTTTTTTTTCTTGGGGGCTGTCGCCCCTAAACCCCTGCAGCAGGCTACGCACGCTTTCCCGGGGCCCGACTTGGCCCTAGACCCCAACGAGGATATGTGCTAAGTGTATAGTACTTTGTTGATCAGTCGCCACATATCAACAAAGAAGTGCAAGAAAACAAATCATTTTCTTACTGTTGTTCCCTAACAGTTGCAACAGGTTAAATCCCTTGACTAGGCAGGTTCTAACATGCCTTAAACATTTAAGTCCCCTAATAGGGCAACTCTCGAAAGAGTGTTAAATCCTCTCACGAGGTTGATCCTAACAGATCATAAAGCTCCTAATCGAGTTGAAAGGAAAATCCCCTAACCGGATGACTCCTAACAGGGTCTGCTCTTAACCGCACGTATTGTAAGCTTTTAACAAGGCTAAGCTCCTAATAGGGCATACTTCAAAAGAGTACAAAAATTTGTGGGTGCCAACTCCCACTGTGGTTTTTTCCCTATTTGGGTTTTCACGTAAAAAACTTATGGTGTTCATGTGTGGAATGTTTTTAATGTGATGTTCTTGTTTATATTTCATTTCATGCATTATTTCTAAGACACTGGTTATGATGTTTTATCAGAAGTTTATCAAAGGTTACCGGTACTGTTAAAAAGTTGTTTGAGAAAGTATTTGATCTTATTGATAAGGCTAACGAGTTGGTAAATGATCAAGTTTATATGATTACTTTGGTGGTGAAAGTATTGGTAAATGATTTGATTAATGTGTTAAACAAATCTGATAAAGAGGTTATTAGATCTGATTACAAAAGTTGAGATATTTGTTAAATGCTTTCAGATCCGAGATAAGCTAAAATAAGTTTGATTTTTAGTTAAAGTTAGAATTGGTCTTAATAAGTATGATTCACCACCCCCCCCTCTTAGTATTAACCGAATCCTCATAGGATTAACAAAATCCACCATGAAGCTTGACAGGGTGTTCATTGTCCCTGAAGAACTAGTTGAGACTCTCCAAATCTATCACCCTACTAGTTTTCTTCCACATTCTTCCCTTCATAGAAAGACCAGTCACCTGAGCAATGACATCCTCATTGATTTCAAAGGAGATTCCTCCAATGGAAACCCTGCGGTCAGTCCATGAGGAGGCGAACTGGGATGAAAGAATTTCGTCGTGTCCATTCATCAATTGGATGAATCGGGCCACCCCTCCCTTCTTACAGATATGCCAAACCGCCTCTTTGGACATGAATTCTTCATGGGTTTCAGGTTTTGTCCTTACCCTATCACCCCCCATATTCTCTTCTTCAATGGTCGTGGGTTTCACAGAATAAGAAGGCTTGTTGTTCATATAATTAGAATGACAGAGAAAATTTTCCTCAACTGGTTTAGAAAAACCAACGTTTTTGTTGAGGTCATCATGACCTTGAAGGTTTATGATATCCCCTTCTCAAACAATCGCCCTCCACATGTGCCGAAAATTTTCCCCATTTAAAGTGATAATTTACATCATATTGATCCAAATCCTAACACCATGATAGTAACCAATAATCTTCTTAGTAGTGTTCATTTGGTGACGCCATACATTGCTTATCTCTAACTTCATGAAGGGAGGGTCATCATTATTTCTATGCCTTAGATACTTGTGGATGGTATAGGTCTCATCAGCATCCACCCTGTCAACTTCATTTAAGTTGGCAAAGAAAAAAGGAAACTCCGCCACGTCATCCCCTTTAACACTTTTGGACGTTTGCCTCATCATTCAATTCAAATTTGTTTTAAAGGAAAGAATGAGAAATATTGGGAAGAGAGACTATACTAGTCTTTGAAGAAATTACATGACATTAGAGTGCACATAATCTAATCATTAAATTAGGTGGACATAGATATTACACAAAATGAAGTAATTATTTGGAGTTATTCTTCAAGTCAAAACATTTTTTGGTGATAGGCAAGGAGGCTAATATATCACTAAACCACCTGCACTCTTGTAGCTTTCAAATAATAATGTCTCTATCTAATAATTAATGAAATTTGTGTATAAATATATATAAAAAACAAAGTTTAATACTTTTTATTTCAAGTTTACAAAGAAATAATTGTCAAATATTACTTCTCTAATAAAAACACGTATATTATCCATGGATGTACTTATAATTTCATTCTTTGTAATATTTTATTAATATTATGTTTGTCAAAGATTTTTTTATAAAATATTTTCAAATCAATTTAAATTATATATATATACTCTTTAAATGAAACTTTCAACAATTTATTCATATAAAAAACGACTTCAATGTAAATATATAATTTAAACAAAATTTTATACTTTTAATTTCAAATTTACAAAAAAATAGTTGTGAAATATTACTTCTCTAATAAAAACAAGTATATATTATCGATAAATATATTTATAATTTTATTTTTATAATATTTTATTAATACTATGCTTGTCAAAGATTTTTGGCAAATCAATCTAAATTAAATGGTATTGGATGAGACAATATATGTGGATTTGAAAATCAGTACATATTCTATTTTGCTGTGACAAGTTATAACCATTAACAAAAGACAAACACTTGATTAAATTTTGTTTCATCTGGTTATCCATGCAAACGTATTTTGCAAGTTAATGTGTAACTTTTAGCCACGAAAAAACTTGTAGAAAATGAGCGGAGATTGCGATGCCTTGTATTATATTTGCTGTGTTTGATTGCGAAAGAAGTTGGTGATGGTTGAAATGGTGAGCCCCAAACGTCAAGGCAGGGACGCAAAACAAAATCTAAGGAATAATTTAGGTATTAGATTTTCTTCATGTTGGGGATTACGTTTTAGATCTTCTTATATGAAAATGTTGTATTTATTGAATTATTTTTTAACGAAAATGAAAATGGATTTTTTTTTATAGTTTATGATATTGGGCAGTCTATTTATGGATCTACACGATGACTTATAGTAATATGGGACTACCCAAATAATCTTATTCCTTACGAGATATACATACCTTACCTCCTATAGAATTTGAACTTGTGACCTCTTTTTCAAGAGTACACATTCTTCACCACTAGGAGCTGATTACAAAGAAGATAAATTTGAGTTAGTGTAAATATTTCATAATTTAGTTATTCAAAACAAATATAAGTAGGAAAATTAAACATAATTATAGTTGTGAATCAAATTGATGTATCTAAATATAATTGAAGTTTTAAAGTATAAATATAAATGAATTTAAGTTTTAAACAATAAGATTTATTAGTTTTGTTATATATTTCTATTTTGGAAGTTCTTTTCAACTGTAGATTAGTAGGGGTCATTTTGTCTATTGTTGGGTGGCCTTGGGTGACCTTTTGTTTACTACTATGTGCTCTTTTGTACCTTCCCTTGTTGCACTACATTAAGGTGTTGCTATCTTGTACCCTTTATAGATCCTTGTTCTTTTATTTGAGTCAATCTATCATTCAAAACATATAGAAAGTAAATCTCCTTTTCTCTAAAATATCCTTTCAAATGTTTCTCCTAATAAAAAAGCCTATTAAAGAAAGGGAAGGCCTATATATAGTTAAGAGATGGGAAGATGTCCCTATTATTGATATCCAAATTTGGATTTAATCATAGAAAAAGTCCTAGATCTATATGAGCTCGGCTTGCTAGGGAAATTTGTGGTAGCTTGGCCTCCACCAAAACACTAGAGAATTCTACTAATAAGGAATGGAGGCCAAATCAAAGGTTTATGGACATTGTAATTTGTGAGGGAGATTCTCCTTTATTTCTATCTTCACATTCATTGAGGGATAAGATTTGATTCTTCATAATGAATCATGGTTCTAGGGTCCCTACAAGCTCTATCTAAATAGTTCGACCCCAAACTTTAACCCTCTAGAAGAAACCCATTCAAAATTTATAGTCCAGGCGTGTCTCCCATTCATTTCCCTACATTTTTTGCATCTTTATGATAAGATCTTGGCTATGATGTATTTGTTTTAGTCAAAGGACATCATGTATATTCAAGACATATTGGTATTATGTTGACTATGATATATTAAAAAAAAATGATCAATGAGTACCAAGTTTTTAGCCTAGCCTAAGCCAAGTGAGGCCACAAACGGAGGACCTCATCCCCGACATGGACATGTATCATCAGCGTGAATAGTCTAGACTTGAGAGCATAGTAGCTCGGAGCAAGGGCACAAAGCACACAAGTAGACTAGCTTAGCGAGGGTCTGAAGCACATTTAGTACTAACTCACTTAGCATGAAAGCTAGTAGCATCAACGTGAAGGTTCAAACCTATGAGACTATGACAATTTTATTTTGTATTTATGGTACTATAGTTATTATTTCATATGATGTTGTATGATGGTGAGATATACGATTTTGATTTCATTATTTAATACATTAATATAGTTAATATATTCAATGTTTGAAGAAAAAATGGATTTAATTAGAACAAATGTTCATTAATCATGAATATGAAAGTGTTATTGCTACGATGTGAGTAATTAATAATGAAATGGGTATAAACATTTTACTTTTTTAGCACATTGTAGATATGGATCATATGCCATATATGTACAAAGTATTCATTTATTTGTGTTGATTTAGCTATTATTTCTTCATGCATGTTTAATGGGTGTAATGACTATGGAACCCATAAGGGTAAGATAGCGGGAGTTAATTCAGAGTAGGAAAGTGTGAACATGTTACCTAAACCTTTGTCTACTTGTCCTATAAGTAGATGTACCTATGTAGTTTCTTGTTAGACAATTTATGTGATATGAGACTTCAAGATATCCTTGTACATGAACAATAAATGTTTGGCATGAAACCCAACATTATTTTCTTGTGTATGGCTTATATTTATTTATATAGTTAGATTATTAATTTCTAATGCCTAGTCTCCTAGTATTATGTCTTAGGTTTATATATAAATAAATTCTAGTTTTGTGTTTGAAATTGTATGACTCATGTTGCATGTGTTGTCACTGATGTCATCTGTATGATGATGGCAATGAAACAATTTAGAAGAGCAATGATGATGAAAGCTAGAAATTGGAAGATTACAAATTAGTACCATCTATTTTTGGTCATTGTTGCACCTTACCTTCTGAAGTTCATGTTTGTAAATGTTTTGAAGAAATTTAGTTAATGTTAAACTAGGAAAGGTGTCACACAGGTTCTAGAGAATGTATCACATTCCTCCACATTTGAAGATATGATTTCATGGTTTGGAAACTAGACAAAGGAAGATGTGAAGTATGTGTGATTCTCATTTCAGGTCACAAAAGCTAAGGTAGAAGTTTCCGAGCTTTGTAGAATGAAATTGGTATTTTTGCTTGGTCCATGATGGTTCAGAAGAATGCTGTGCACTTCTCCACACTTAAATATTTGTTCTTGCAGGTTGGGTGACTTGTTTATTTTCTCTATTTACTACCTCATCACAATTTTTTGATGTTCAAAGTGTATCACAAGTATGGATTTGAATGATCTATCTCAATATTGTGTTTTTTGGTTTGCATGTGATGTTGGGTTCATTATCTATTTGCTTGAGCCAACTCAATTATTTATAATAGTATAATTTAGGGGTGTATGGGAATGTTGTCGAACTTCATATATTGATTATCAATGCTTTTCATATTGGTTCTTGATCTCTCGGGTACTATTTGTTGTGTGAAGTTAATGCATGAAAGGTTAAGTGTTTTTTGGGCCTACTTGGGACATCTGTCCATTGCTTTGATGGATGCACCCACGTGGAGATGTGTGCTAAGATGAATTTGGTCTTTCTTATCTCCTTGTTTGGACCGTAGCTATTTCCCTTCCTCTATGGGAGTTTTTGTGCCAACCTTTTGGGCGATGCACGTCTCATGACTACACGTTTCATCTTGTCCGACTAGGAGAATGTTGGTTAAGGTTTCTGGAAGATATAAATAGAAGATCAACCTTGTTACAAGTAAGGTCAAAATGTAGAAGATGCGAAGAAATAATTGCAATACAATAGAACCAGTGAGCTGAAGGTAGCATCATTCATATAGATAAGGTAGTGTACTAGAGGCAATGAACCAAAATAAACTGATATTGTTTAGTAGAGGTGTTGCAGAGGAAGTTAATCACCATTCATACCATCTAGAGGTTGTATCCTCCTTCTGTAAGTGTTGTGATTTGTAGGGAGTAGTGAAATTCCTTTGGTTGTAGCTATGAAAGTGTATTTTAGGGAGTTGAAGCTTCCTTTGGGTTGTGGTCCATAAAACCTAATGCAATCTTGTTTTTACTTGCAAGGTCAGATTTGGATAGTAGCTCCAAGCAACTTTCTCACTATTATTTTTCCTTGGTTGGGTTTTCCACATAAATATAGAGTCTTCTTGTGTAATTGTGATGAAAGCTCTGCTTCATTTTTGCTAATTTATTTTGAGTAAGGGTTTGGATTACTAAATTTATGTTGAAGGGATTTTTTATTTATTTAAATTCTAATTCACCCCCTCTCAGTATTATAGTGTAAATAACAATTTGTATTAGAGCTAGGTTCCTTGAAAGACGTTTAACAACTTGAGGAAGATCTCAGATGGATCAAGATAAATATCATTCATACAAGGCACCTCAGTTATATGGACAAATTACACATTTTATCGAGTAAGGATGGAAGCCTATCTAACCTCTTTAGGGTTTGGTGTGTGATAATCAGTTGAGAATGGTCATATTGTTCTTACTACAACTAATCAAACTGAAATCAAGGCATTTGAGAACAATGCTAAAGAAAATAATGCTATCGTAAGTGGGTTGGCACATGATAAACTTGTAAAAGTGATGCATTGTTGTTCTACTAAGGATGTCTAGGAAAAGCTTAGCAATATTTATGAAGGAGATACTAAAGTAAAGTAAGTTAATGTACAAATCTATAGAGGTAAATTTGAGAACTTGATGATGTTAGAGGATGAGGACATTGCTAGATATATGCTTTGAGTAGATGAAGTGGTCAATACTATTAAAGGTATTGATGAAGAAATGAAAGAATCAATTGTGCTACAAAGGTACTCAGATCTATCCCTAAGCTTATAATCCTAAAGTGTCTTCTATTAAGGAAGCTAGGGATTTAAATACTTTTTCAATAGATAAATTGTATGGTACTATCACTTCTTATAAGATGAGAGAGTTTGATAAGGATGCTCCAAAGAAGGAAGCAACTTTCAAAGCCAGTAAGAAGGAGAAGAACAAAGCATCTGATCAAATTAATGACTTTGATGAAGAGGAAGAAAACTTTGTAAGAAAGTTGAAGAAGGGCACAAGCAAATACAAAGGTAAGTTACCTTTCAAATATTTTAATTGTGGAAAAATTAGTCATTATGCTTCTAAATGTCCCTTTAGAGAATAAAAAAATAACAAGAAGAATCCCAAAAGAAACAATTTCAAAAGAAATTTTTATTCCAAAGAAAATTGTCACACTTAAGATGATGATGAACTTAGTGCTCCAAATGATGATAGGGAAGAAATTTTTTTCATGGCCTTGGATGTCAGAAATAATAAGCTAATGAGTGTATGTAGAAGATTGTTCTTAAGTACTCTAATTCTACTAAGAAGACTATCACTCTGGAGACTAATAATAGTGTTGAAAGTTATATGATTGTGTGGACTACCTTCTATGCAAAAGAAGAGGCAAAATCCTGGATGATTGACATTGGTTGTTCTAACCACATTATAGGTGATAGGAGAAAATTCACCAATCTTGTGAAGTGGAATGGAGGATTAGTCAAGTTTAGGGATGATATAGGTTTGCAAAGATTTGTGGAAAGGGTACAATAAGTATTGATAGAAAAAATAAGACAAAAGATGTTCTCTATGTTTAATGTCTCGAGCACAATCTTCTCACTATAAGTCAAATGTATAGAAAAGGATGTGAAATCAGAAAGGAAAACTCTAGACGATTGATTGTAGAAGGATCTAGGACTAAAGGAAACATGCACAACCTAAAAGAGACTAATAGGAGAAATTGTCTTCTAGGGAAGATAAGCGAATGGTAGTTGTGGCACAAGAGAATGGGTCACATCAAATTTGATAATCTTGTGAAGATTAGATCCACAAATGCGGTAAGAGATATGCCAAATATTGTTAAGCCCGCAAACATCTTATGCACAAAATGTCACATTGGAAAGAAGACAAGGACAATTTTTAAAGCCAAGGAGTATTCTTCTACAAAACCATTGGAATTGATTTATATTGACTTGTGCGGACCTACCAAAACCAAGAGTTTTCAAGGTGAAAGGTACTTCATGTTACTCATTGATGACTTCTCTAGGATGAATTGGGTTACATTCCTAAAAGAAAAATTAGAGGCCTTTTGTATGTTTAAGATCTTTAATTCAATGCTTGAAAATGAAATAAATGATAGAATGAAGTGTCTAATAAGATCTAATAGATAAGGTGAGTTCACTTCAAATGAATTTGAGAAATTTTGTGAAGAACACGGAATAAAGAGGCATCTATTTGCTACTAGAATTCCTCAGCAAAATATAGTAGTAGAAAGAAAGAACAAAATTGTTCAAGAGATGGAAAGAGAAATGTTGAAAGAAGCCAATCTACCTAATGTATATTGAAAAGAAGCAGTCCATACAACAATCTATATTCATAATAGAGGATGATTAAGGGTGGATAGTGTCAAGAATCCTTATGAGCTATAGTATGGAAGATGAGAAACTGTCAAGTACTTCAAAGTCTTTGGGAGTAAATATTACATCAAAAGAGATGAAGAATATTTGGGGAAGTGTGACTCTAGATTTGATGTCAGAATATTTATTGGATGAGTAAAGCTTACATGTGATACAATAAAAGATTGACAAAGATAGTTGAAAGTGAAAATGTTAAGGTGGATGAGAAATCACTTGAAAACACATATTTACTAGAAGGATATGAATCAGATGAACCTCCCTACACAAAAGAAAAAGATACAACTAGAGAAAAGGAAGAAACACCAAAGAAGATATCTAAAACTCTTGCCAAATATGTTCAGAAGAATCAATCAAAAGATCAAATAATAGGAGATAAAAATGAAGGAGTGGATACTAGAAGAAGACTTGCAAAAAAACTATCAAATATGGAATCAAAAACCTTTATTGATACCAACAAGGATGAAGGTTGGACATGAGCAATGGAAGAATAATTAAATCAAATTGAAAAGAATCAAACTTGGGAGATAGTACCAAGGCCTACAAACAAAAATGTGAAAGGAACAAAATGGGTAATCATAAATAAATTGAATGAAGATGGAGAATTTATAAGAAACAAGGCAAGGCCGGTATGTGAAGGTTATTCTCTAGTTGAAGAAATCGACTTTGAGGAGACATTTTCTCTAGTGGAAATAATAGAAGAAATCATAATGTTTCTTGCCTTTATAATTCACAACTTTAGAGTTAATTAGATGGATGTTAAAACTGCCTTCTTGAATGGTGACATAGAAAAAGTCTACATAGAGGAACTTGATAGATTTTAGCTATCAAAAAACCTTGACATGGTATGTAGACTTAAGAAGACAATATATGGTCTCAAACAAGCTCCTAGGGCTTGGTATGCAAGGCTAGACAAGGACTTGTTCCAGCATACCAGTGCCTATATCTAGTTGGGCAATAGAGTTTCTAGATTTCCATAAAACATGCAATATTGGAACCACAATGATATCTTAGTCAAGATATCATAAAAGACTATACCATTTGAAATGCATAATCAAGCTAGGATCTACATAAACATTTAAAACAATAATAGACATTTACAAAATATTAAGTAAATTTTCTTAGTAATCTTAGAACATTCAAATGAACTTCTTTATTATGTTGAAAAAATGTCATACAATATCATGGCAAGTATTTTACAAAAATCTAGTTGAGAAACTAATCAACATACATAAAAAATGTAATTGAACATGCAAGGAGACATTAAATTAAGGCGGATTCTTTCATTAATCAATTAGACTTCAATGATTATACAAAATCTATTACATATTCTGGAGATACTAGACCATTACAATATTAAAAAACTTCAACCTAGAACTAGAGATTGAAATTCCACAACTTGTTCTTTTTTTGTTCTCTCATCTTTTATCTTCTTCCCTATATTCTCCTCTCTTTTCTTCTCTTCCTTTTAAATTGAAGTTCATTTTATCTCTTATCATTTCTACTAGACATTGGGAAGAATTAGCACAGGAGAATGATTAAAAAGTCATGACCTTTGTTTCCACCAATTGCGTGGAGACATCTGGATGCACATTTTGAATTCGAAAGATCAAAAGGGAGCATGAGTAGATGTCTCTACAGGTCTATCATGTATGACATTAAAAGCTTCTAATTTTCAGTGCATTGCAGTAAGAAATCACCTACAAATTATGTGAACCAAAGAAAGTCTCTGATGGGATTGTATCTGCAATCCATAAATGCAGCATGGGCACCATCTTTGCATTGGGGATTCCTAACAAGAGTACGCAAATTCTTATTGCATTGCTCTATATTTAAAATATAGTCATTGAAGAGGCAGTTGGGCATTGATGGTGTCTATCGAGGTGGACAACACCTCCTCAGTAAAAATAACAATGACAAAATCAGGCTTGAGGAAGAAGCCCACATTAGTCGGAGCCTGACATCAACCCTTTGCCATAAACATTTTTTGGAATGGTAGTAAGAAAGTGTCAAAAATACCATGCTACACAAAATTTTATGATTTTTGCAATAAGGGAAACTTGATCAAGGTATGGAAAGATGGAAAAACATATTCAAGGGAGTCCATATAAGATTTTTTAGATCTATTATAAATAATGGACCACAAGGTAAAGTTGAACAACATTATGGAGCACAAAAATAAAGAGGATCATAACACAAAATATTTGAGGTGTCAACAGAACATACTGATGTCAATGAAAAGGAAAAATGAGAGATTGATCATGAGAAAACATCTGGATGTATATGTTCATTGACTTCATATAGTTTATAATTTCATATTGAATCATGCAAAACATCCATTAAGGCTTGGAGACTTTTGAAAAATTGTTTGGTAAAACTAATAAGATTAGGGGATATCAAATTGATAGTGATTTGATGAATCTTGATCCTAAAGGTTTTGACCACATCCAAGACCACATCTCCAAGATTAAGAAACTAAGAGCATAGCTAAAAGATTGCAATATTGTTAAGGAGGATTTATAATATATTCTTAATGTGTTATCGATGCTTATTCTTAAGTATTCAATGTTTGTTTCTTCATACCCATCGAATTTGTATGGCAACATCATATGTTGATCCTAGTTTTGATGATTTTACAAATCTCTTAATCCAATAGGAAGAAAATGTTGGAAGAATTAGGACACTTTATCTAACTATTTAATTAATTAGACCGTGCTTTAATTAATTTTTCACTTAAGCTAAATTGGGGTATTTTTTCATTTTATTTAATTAGGCTAATAATAGCCTAAGTTGTCTAATTCATTATGATTGTGACACTTGACACTAGCTAATTTAATCTAGATTTCGGGTTTCACATTTAGGATTTCATTCATCCTTTTATAAGGATTCATTCATTGTAATCATAATATTTTTGTGTACAATCAATATAGAATTCTCCAATTGTGTTGATAAAATTATACTTGCTTGATCTTTCTATGTGATAGGTGGTGTGCTTGCAAAGGATTCTACTTCTACATGATATTAGAGAAGATCTATTAAATTCTTGTCCATATTCTTGAGGAATCCAATCTTGAGAGATTTTTCTATGCACATTGGGCTCAAACGGAGGTTGTCATCATGTTCATAGCATCCTAAAACTTATAGACTAACTGTCGTTTCATCAAAACTCGAGCAGTTAAATTTTATGGTTGATTTGGATGAGGGCACAAAACTCAAGGGAAATTCTAGATGTTAATGAAAAATCTAGGCACATTGGAGAAAAACTAACCTCACCATCACACTCAGAATGCTTGAAAACCCTAAAATCGACCATCCAAACATTGAAAGAGGAGGTCGGGAATTTTTTTGGAAACTTTTTATGAGGCATGATTTTTTGTATTGTATCGTATGATCATACGATCATCTACGTAGCTATACCTATCCTCTGCATCAACCGTTGGTAAAAAATCTTCATCACATTTTTTAAAACATTTTTCTACACTCAATTTTTTTTACAATATTTAAAAAAAAAAAAAATTACAAATCAAATGGGGCCACACTTCTTTTTGGGGGACAAATTTCTTTGAAAAAAAGGTGCAAGTCTGTGGCAGTCTTGCTTAGGCCTACACACCTAGGTAAGTTTGACTATAAATTTGGCATAACCCCTAAATTTAGTATTACTTCTAAACTTGGCGTAAGCCCTAAAATTGGTAGAGGAGTCATTTTAACATATTTTGGTAGATTTTTGGAGAAACACTTTTTTTCTGGTAGTAGGGAATATTTTGGAAATATTCTAGTTTTGGGCCCATTTGGCTTTTTAAATTGGGTGTAGTTTTTTGGTCATAACTTGGTTATACAAGATTGAAATCACATAAAAGAGATATCATAGAAAGTTGGTTTGAATACTGATCTAGTGGTGCTAGTAGCTTTGTTAGATTATGCTCCAATTTTTCATACTAGAAATATGAAGTCAAATCTTCACTTTTATGCTTTTGGGGCCATATTTTGCACATTCAAACTTTATTTTTCATGAACAAGTGTTGCAAGGTGTGCGACTTGTTGATGGGTGTTTTGACACACTCACCAACAATCAAGTAGTTTATGTGGACACTCACCACCTCTCCTGCAAAGTAGTAAGTTTTGGGAAACTAACCACTGCAAGGTCTCTATAGTCGGGTCTCAATGGTGATGGGCAACTCAGTGGTTGATACCATTGTACCTGTCAAGGGGCCTGCTGGTTGAAACAAAACAAATAAAATCCTTTTTTTGTATTTTTTGATTTTCACCTTCTCAAAAATAAACAAGAAAAGATAGATCATAGGAACAAGGAAATAACAATGAAATCAATACAATAACAACTAAATGATCCACACGGTTAGAATTTTGTAATCCAAATATTATCAATATCACGAAATCAATATTCAAATAATGAGCTCCAAAAAGTATATAAGTTAGACAACTTTACACACCAACGGAAATGAATATCACCCAACCAATAATTTCCCTATCAATTTAATCCTCATATACCATTTACATGCGCAATATGATTCATAAAAAAATAAAGCATCCAAAAGAACTAGTTGTTGATTCAGACAATAGAAGTTACCAGATCACGAAGAACACAATCATATAGAACACACAAGTAGATCAAGCAATCCACAAGTTGCTTTTTGCATTAAACTTCAAAGAGTATCACAAAATATTCTAAACTCATTAAATCTGCATAAAAATCTCTAATAGAATCTCTTAAATGGACCTCAAATCATCAATTTATGGACCCTTACAATGGCCCAAATTCTAAAATTTATAGAGTTTTGCCCTACATTCTAGGAAAGAATCATGCCTATAGACTAGGGTTATAAAAAGGAAGGAGTTGCAGTCAACATGCAAATCGATGCTTGTGAACTCTAGTTAAGTGCTACTAAACTGACACTCCATGTCCACTTCCAAAACAGTGCTCCATCCTCAAATATTTTGAACCATACAAAGATAAGGCTCAAAAAGCAAGTATGAGAGGTAACTCCAGTTGACATCTTAGTTGGGGTGACAGTGACGGTGCTCTAGCATGCATTCACCCTTTGAAACTTCCTGTTCATCACTAATTGCTTCTTATAGTTCTGGTAGTTGTTAATGAAGCATTTCAAAGAAGCGGCAAGTGGATCAACAATGTAACCTATCTGAAACTTGGATACTCTGAGCATCTCTTTTACACTTTCTATCTTGGCCACCATCACATCCATTAAAGTCTCATTTTCCTGGCACTAAAATATTACATACATATACATATTCATTATATTTGCTGTGAACTCAACATTCTTTGAAAAATGAGCAGCAACATAGGAATCCCACTGGCTAAGTACACTCTCTTTATGTAATACCCCATCTTGTTCGAGACTATGACCATGCCTTCCCAACATTTTAGTCAAAAATAGTTCATACTTGTCAAGTGTATCTAGGAGCAAAGGATGTTCCTTGATAACTTTAATGTGACCTTGCTCCATTACTTCCATTTTCAACTCTAAAATATCAATGTACGATTGCAAAGTGGCAACTGTCTCACCTCCCAATAGGTCTTCCCTAGTAATCACATCTTCTTCTAGATCATTGATCTTATTCAAAGTCTTATACTTTTTAGAAAACTGATGTAGCTATTCCTCCCACTGTGTAACACAATATATAAGAACACTTTTATAAAAATTGGCTTCTTCTACTATCTCCATTGTGCTTTGCAAAAATGCTTTCACTTTACCTAACTGGTCCTTCACCTAAGCTTTAACTGATGTGGCCACCTTAATTATTTCATATATAGCTTTAATATTGCTAGGAGGGAGCGATGAAGTGGATGGCAAAGAATCGTCAGTTCTGGAGTTAAGAGGCTTGGCTATCTCCATAATCAATCGTTTGTATGGCCTCAATTGCACCTTAATCTTTGCCTTAGTCTTGTGTTCCTTTTACATCCTTGATTGGATAGTAGACGTTGCAGCAACCAAGGTAGCTATCTCTCCCCACTTAGTCTGTTTACCCAGATTCACCATAGACACTTGATATCTGGGGGTAGCTTGAGAGGATCCTTTGACATCCTACACAGGTGCTGCTATATCAAATATTACCTCTCGAGAGTTTGTTCTTGAAAGATGATGAATAGTTTTTGCTTTCTTTGTTCTCCTCGGAGACTCTGTAATCACATCTTGTAATGTTATACCAAGGAGGACTACTTTCTCTTTCTTTTAATGTTATAATCAAACTCCTTTAAACTCAAATCTTTCAATTCTTGCTCAGCTGCCTTTGCTGCTTGGATGTTTGGACATGTATAATGCTCGAGAGAAATAGGCAAGGTGATTCCAGTTTTGTGCTTGAGTGTTAGTAATGATTGCAGACCTGCCAATTGTCTAGCATACTCTAAAATACTTATTTTGTTGCTGCAATATCTAGGTAGGAGGAATGGGTTACCTATGAACCTGCTAACCTGAAGGTAAGTAGACCATTGGTTTTGCAAGAACCAACACCCCCACATCTTAACCATTTGCATGGCTTCTACAGTTAGCCTATATCCTACATCTCCTGTCAGTTTTATTATTACAAGATAAATAAATGCATCATTTATTCTCTTAAAATGCAGTTTGGCTTGAGAGAGAGGTAGTTGAGTGTAGTACTCACATACCCTTTTCTATCCTAGTTCTTCTCCTAATTTTCCCTCGGTCTTTAACCCTGAAAATTTACCAGCTCGGGCGACCACCCATACTACATAAGAAGTCATGAATAACTTCTTTGTTTGCTTGACTGTAGTCATCTGGTTATGAATATTGTCAGTAATTATCCGCGACCAGTTGAAATAATCTTTTCCAATCAGAATTATGGTCATATAGTGAAACATCCATGTGTGAAAGTGTCTACAATCTACCTTTCCAAAGGCTTTTCTTAGCATAATAATGAGGTCTCTTTGGGGCTCTTGAAAATCTGCCCTCAGAATATTTGTTGCTTTGAGGCTGGTTTTTCTTGGCTCTGATAGCCATGTCTCATTAATATGCCTTTTGTAATTAGATGTGTTCTTTATAAACAAAGAAATAACCTATTTTTTTGTTGTCACTAATACCTTTTCCCTCACCAGTATTCCAAAAGTCATTGCTATCATGTCTGGGGAAAGGTCTATAATCACATTTCCATCAGTGTCCACACACTGTCTTATTTCCGACTGATAATATTTTGCAATAGTTTGAATGAGTTCGGGTGACTGTATTGCCTGAGGGAAAATGGTTGCTTCTACCAAGTCTGATCTTTTGATTCTTCTATACGGGGCTTCTAACACTTCAACTTGCAATTGAGTTTTAATGTCCTCCAGCTCTTTGTGACCGATTTTTGTATCCGTTACCCAGTGCACTTCATCTTCCAGCTTGGAAGCCAACATCTGCCCTTGATATTGGTACTTCATTGTTACCAACTTCTTGTCCAAATTTAGCTCCTATTTGGTCCTCTTCTTTCTTGGGGATGGGTCCATAGATCTCCTTTATCCTGCAAGAAGAAATCCAAAATTAGCTACTATATCATATTATAAAATCATCACATACTATGGAACTCAAGTATTCTGGGGTTCCAAGGCATGAAAACCCTTTAGAATAGCTAATTTCAGGACTCTAGGGTTTTGGAGTTTTGAGTTAGAAAAAGCCACAAAATGACTAACTCTGGAACTCCGAGGTTCCGGGTTTGGCAATAGACCTCAAAGGCTTATTTTGGTAATTTGGGGTTTTGAACATCCAAGGTGGGTGAAAACATCATAAGGATCCACTTCAGAACTTCGGGGTTCCGGGGTTCTGAGGTTGATAAGACTACCCAAAACACAAACTCTGGGATTCCAGGGTAAATCTCTCAAGGACAAATTTTTTGGAACTCTGGGGTCCTGGAGTTCTAGGGTAGGAAAGACCAAAATTTCAAATTGAGCTCAAGGGTTCGGGATTTTGGAGTTTTGGAATCCCGAGATGGGTACAAACTTCTCATACGGTCACTTCAAAACTCTCAGGTTCTGGGGTTCCGAGGTGGGTAAGATGGGCAAAATTGAGGCGCCTCGGGATTTTGGGGTTCTGGGACCCTAAGGTGCGGAGACTAGGGTTCCGCGAGGCGGAAAAAAAAACCTAAAAAAGGCCCAAAATTTATTGAATATGTCATGCAAAAATAATCTAACCCTAGCTAGAAAGAAAAGCACAAAAGAATGAGAGAATCAAGAAACACAACAAAGGAAACCAACTTGGCAAGGTGACGAGATGGAAAACATTGACGAGCGAGGAGGCGAAACTCATAGGAGGGAGAGCTCAAATTTCATAGAAGCAGTTTGCACAAATGAATGAAAATCACTCATTTCAGCCTATTTATACTCCCCCATCTTGACCATACGACCTCACTAAAAATGACCTCGGGATTCTGGGATCTTGAGACAAAAACACAAAGAAGCTCAAAACTCTAGGTTTTCGGGGTTTCGAGGCCCCAAACAAAACAAAAAGCATACCTCGGGGCTCCAAGCTTTCAGGGTTTTGAGGGAGGACACAAAAGCACACTTCGGGACTCTGGGGATCCGGGGTTCCAAAGCAGAACACAAAACAAGCTCGAGATTTTGGGACTTCAAAATTCCGAAACTAACCACAACAAAACATGAAGAACTCGAGGTTCTGGAGTTCTGGGATTATGAGGCTTCAACAAGATAGAACCACAAGACTTTAAAACTCTGGGATTTTGGGGTTTTGGGGTCTTGAAGAAAACAAAAAAAGGAGGACCTCGGTACTTCAGGGTTCTGGAGTTTCGGGGTCCTGACAGAACAAAAAGGGCAAGAAAAACATTTTTAGAACTCCGGGGTTCCAGGGTGATCAAAACAAAAACACAAAACAAAGAAAAATGAAGAAAAATAAGAGACAAAAAAAAGGGAACCAACATTTTTTTAATCCAAGAAAATGATGAGGTGGGTATGCAAGGCATAACACGACCTTGGTCTCCTTGTGCTATGCAGTGTAGTGCTCGAGTTTTTCACATGGCTTAACTGCCTCCTATGGATTCTATAAGTCTAGTGGTTTTATCAGGCATTAATAGGTTGATCTTTTGGTTCAATGACAACCATACTTCTAACAAGTGGTATTTTTTTCCTTATCTATATGGACTCATTTATCAAAAAACCTTAGAGAGGGGTAAGAATGCTTAGAGGATTATTAATTACCATGTTGTAGGAGTGATTATTTCTAGTGTTGATGATGGCACTATGTGTGCTTTATTAGACATTGATTGTCCACACACACTTTGGACTTGCCTTTGGCGAATCTATGGAGACCCTCAAATCTCTTCATTTCCAAAGGATCTTGCAATAGATTGTCTTATTCCCCTTGCACATGCAGATTGTATACCCTATGATTGTGTTACTTTTGAGATGTTGGAGTATATCACAAGCCTTTCATGTCATGATGTATCAAAGAATTGTCTCTAAATTTTTACTCCTCACATTGAGACACCATCTCAATCTTCATCTTCTATTGTTTTTGATGACCTTGGAATTGGCTCATGCATGACCCTCATTAATTCAATTCAAAAAGTTGATAGTTCCTTTCCATTTTTTATTTTTTTTTGTGATGAGTACTTGTCAGATGTTGTAGGGCTTTTTGATACATTACACACTCTAGACATTGGGGACATGATTGAGGATATTATTCTCCTCTTTGATGACAGATTGAGAATTTATGTCATCCCATCTTCAACACCTTCAAAGGTTGTTCATCAAGTATCTTCATAATTATTTTATTTTTCTTTAGTTTATTTTGAGTCTTTTGATTCATACATGTAGACAACTGAGCAATCTTCCACAACACACATCATGAGACTATTCCTTCCATTTCTTTTCATGGAGTTGCTTTTCTCTTTTCCATTTGATTTGTTTCTTCCTAATGGGAGGAATTTTGTTCGTCGCTATTGGATCATCTTCAGCATTCATCTTTGAGCATTCACCTTTGTTATTGGATTGAACTTCATTATGGGTGGATACATTATCTCTTTTTTTCTCTCCTACGGGGGAAATCTTGAGCCCTTCATTCTTGACACATGTTCTCAAGTTTGAATTTTTCTTCTCTCTTTTGGAGAGGAGTTTTCTCCCTCTTTGTTTTTCTTCCTTTTTGTTGAATCCATGATAGGACTGAGAGGGGGGATGAATCAGTCAAGATCTTCAAAATAGATTAATTATAAACAACATTTAACCATTCTACAACAATATTTAAAACACATTAACACCAAAATACGTCGATAACCCAAACATGGAAAAAACACAATGAGAATCAAACTCACAATATGGATAAAATGATTAGAATGTTTTAGGCTTACTACTAAGGAGAAACATGCACCTGATGGGCTTGCAAGAATAAGGCACACTGACTTAGGGCAAGATAAATGGACTTTCTCAAATGAGGCACATTGCTTCAAGGCAAGATACAAGGTGTTGTTGAGGGACTCACTATTTATCAACAACAAGGGAAATAACACAACTAATATAAAAAGTATCTCATGATCATGAAATTGTCCTTGAATATTTGTATCAAGTAGCCAACATCATGGAAAATATATCCAAAAATCACCACTATCTTAGCACACTATCTCATAGAAAAGATCACCTTCAAAGCTCTTCACACACTGGCTTTCACACATTTGCAATTTCAAATATGCTTGCACATCATTCAAGTTTGATTCTCATCAATCCATACACATTCCACAAACAACTCATACAGATGCACTCCTTAAATATAAGATAGATCAACAAAAAACTAATTGAGGGTTGAGAACAATTGAAATAAACATTATTGCACAAAATAAGCCACCTGGACAAATAATACTCAAGGCAGTCCACTCTAGGAGAAAGAGGGGACCTAAATACACACAACACATCCTTCCAAGATGAATCCAATGATCTACACATACTAACACATCTTCCAAATTTGTCACCAAATGTACTGTGTAGATAGGTAATAAAGTTTGTCAATCAGTCGGCCAAAAGACATCTTCTAATGAAAATCATTCCATGTAGATCTCCACACACCATGTTGAGACTTGGATAACAAAATTCTAACTCATCCTCCAATGAATATCCAAACCAAAAACCATTATCCAAACAAGATAATCCAACCAGACACATCGAACCATAACACAACTAAATATACCAAACACATGTCAATATAACTCATGAAACAGAAACACCACTGGAGAAACAGACTGAAAATACTACACGAACGTCATAATCATGTCTTATAAACTCTAGCATAAAATTTGACATATCCGGAGGCCATTGAAGACTTTCTAGACCAATCTGATAGACTCCCTTACTATCAGCTTACAGTAACAACCAACTTCTGTAATCCACAAACTATAATATTTACCATTCAAAGGAATGCAAATCATTCTACCAATGAGACATTAAATATTATTTTATATATACATTAAAAACTCTTTCTTGCATATTGAGCTTGCCACAACCAACACACAAGACAAATAAACCTGCAACAATACAAGATCATATCCAAACAAGACTCCATCTGGACAACCAAGTTTGACATCAATGACAACCATACAAACTTAGATTACCAACAATCTCCCCCTTTGTCATTGATGGAAAAACAATCCTCTCTAGCAAATCTCTCCTCATTTGACATCAAATGTTGGCATTACAATAGAAAGGAGATTGTTGGCATTTCAATAAAGATATTGAGAAGGTTGTTGGAGATTATTGATATAATTGAAGAAGGATGATTACTGTCTTTATAATATTATTTTGTCATTGATGTCAAGAAATTGATTTTCTGATTCAGTGTGATGTTGCCATATCTTGAGAAGATTGATTTGAAGAGAATTAAGATGTCAGTAAAAGACACATAAAGGATGTGATGAATAAGGGGAGAAATAAGTTATTCAATGGGCAACTATTACCGAGTTAGACAATGATGAGATCATGATGTTTAGATTGTTTTGATATCCTACATATGTTGTTTGATTGTAAGGTTAATACTATACTATGTCACTGAGCAAAGAACCTAGTCGGTAAACCCTAAGGTTATCGATATCGGTTAAAGAAGGCAGAATGTCTACCGAGTAAAGTTTAGTATTTACCGAGTTGCAACCGAGTTATAACAGATCGCATTGGATGGATAAAAGCATTATTTAATGAAGGATGCTGATGAGCTAGAGTTGAATAAATGATTGGCATGCGCAGAAGTTTGTTAAGGATCTACGACAATGGAAAATCAAGAGGAAGATCTACAACATAGATTGAACCGCAATAACCTAGCACAAGTTTTTAGGAATGAATGCAAGTTCCTAGGTGAGGTAAAACATTTTTAGATCGAAGGATACATTGAACCTAGTCAAGATTGAAGATCTGATGGCTATGATTGATCATGGGAAATGTGATCAAGGAGATTAAGCGGTTGGAAATTGTTTATAAATAAGGAATTGTTGATAAAAAATGCATGTGGGAAAGTGTAAGCATAGGGATGCTACATAGTGATTATCGAGCACAGAAGATTGAAGACCTGTTAGAATAACAGAGTAGGGAGCCCAGCAGAGGGACAAGATAAGTCCTATGACTAGACAGTGTTGAGCAAATAAGAATCTACTTTAGCATTTTAGATGTGAAGTTGCATATATATTTTATTACTGTTGTTTATTTTTTAAGTGACAGAAAATCTCTTAACCAAGTGGACCTAACAGTCTTATTTGTAAACCCTCTAGCAAGGTAACATTCTAAATGAGTGTTTGAAATCCTTTGACAAGGTCACTTCTAACAAAGTGAAGATCCTAACAGATCTGAGGGAAATCCCTTAACCGGGTCACATCTAGCAATGTGTTTGTAATCTTTAACAAGATTTGCTTTTAACTGAGCATACTCTAGAAGAGTATATTTCTTAGTGGGTCTGAAATCCCACAGTGGTTTTTCCCTATTTGGGTTTCCACGTTAAATCTGTTGTTATATGTGTTATGATGATTATGTGTTTATGAGTTAGCATGTTTAGCAGTTTTTGGTTATATTGCTGAAGTATAAGTTACCGAGGTTGAATCTGTTGATTTTATGGAAGATTAAGTTTGTATGATTCACCTCCCCCTCTCATCTTGTTAGCTATTGGCATTAGAACTTTACAATCAAATACAAAGGGCAGAACACAATATACTGATTGTGCACCTGATTTGTTGGAGGCTTGCAAGACAACAAGCAAACATCAAATACACCCATGAAACATTACATCAAGAAATCTAAATGAAGAAAGC
Source organism: Cryptomeria japonica (assembly GCF_030272615.1). Taxonomy (NCBI): domain Eukaryota; kingdom Viridiplantae; phylum Streptophyta; class Pinopsida; order Cupressales; family Cupressaceae; genus Cryptomeria; species Cryptomeria japonica. The sequence goes on along the minus strand of NC_081410.1, from coordinate 627,692,818 downwards.
ATGTTCATCAAATCAAATTGCTCACAACCATCTCATGGTCCTCTATCTCCAAGGATATTCAAGATTCAAGGTGGCCCTCACTTGGAAGAGCACTTGATCTTTAAGATGACAACCTAAAGAATGAGATTGAAGGATGTGATCTAGGATCAAAATGGATACAACTAAGATCCTAATGATGAGATGAAAAGCTATTGATATGATATGCAAGATGGAGTTGTATTTCTAAATTGAAAGATTAAGTGATCTAATTAAGCTAAGATGAAGATAAGATATGAGAATGCTATGGAATTGATATGAAATCAAGCTAAGTGTTAATCTAAAACATGATAAAATCTAAGCTATGGTGCAATTAGGATGGCCTAGATGCTTCAAGATGAACAATTGGAGCTCCTTGATAACCTGAATAAAAAAATAACTATAATATAGATGCAAAAGAAGATTGATTCTAAGATTGAAGAAATGGGCTCTATTTATAGAGAAAATAGAGCAATGGATGGTTGAGATTGAGCAATCTCAACAAGGGCTAGGATTGAAAGTTATCAATCCATGAGGGGGATTCAATCCAATCCCAAGTTGGCAAATGTCACCTTGAGATGGCTTGAGAGGATGCTAAGCAAGCATTAGAAGTTAAGTAAGCATTAGGGATACCATCAAGGGATGAAATCATTGGATAATGCTATTATCCAAGGGAGCATGCTATTGTCAAAGAGGTAAACTCTTGTGCAAAGTTGAGGGATGGCCAAAGGGACAACCATTATGGGCTAGGATGATGTCTTTGTAAGAGGCAATAAATTCTCTTTGAAGACTTTGCAAGTTAACTTGTTGAAAGTTAGATAACCTTACAAGTTTGGAAGACTCAACAAGTTAACTTGTTGGAGAAGGTCAAGTCTTCAACATATTTAGAAGACTTTCTTCCAAATTTGGAGAAGTGACTCCCCGAAATTTAGGGATGTGACATGATTAGAGGAATTAGGCTAATTAATGAGGGGTTGGAGAGGTTCTTGAAGACTATTAGCATGCTAATGGAAAATGTAGGAGAATGCAAGTAAAGGTAAATAGGTATTATTAGATAAAATAAAAGATTTATTTTAGCCAAAAGGGGTGCAACATGCATTTGTAGGATTTTGCAAATGGGGGGACTATTTACAAATAAATAATGATTTATTTAAATGCAAAGGGATTTTAATCAAATGTAAATTTAATTAAAAGGGAAAAAGGGGGATTTAATTAAAAAAAAAAGATTTATTCAATTAAACGGATAAAGAGTACTTAATCAAACCTCAGTTTAATTAATAGGTTAGGCTAGAAAGAAAGGATTTTAATCAAATCTTTAATTTGATTGATAGGCTTATTAGAGGAATAGGGATATTAATTAAACCTTAGTGTAATTAATGGGTGAATAAATGATTAAATGAATAAAATTTATTTAATTAGTTGTGCAAGTTTTAGGTGTCTACACTGATCATCCAACACATACTCCACTACACCCCCTAAGAGTAGAAACGACGTCAATCCAGGAGATAAAGGATAAGCTCTGGAAACTCCTACAAAGATGCACCTCTACTATGGATCTAGTTAGAGAAAGGAGAGGCAATAACCCCTATCATCTACCTAAGATTTTTAGGTTCGTTAGGATGTTTTGCACCTTGTTGATGTGTTGATATGTGTTTATTGTGTCCCTTGAGATGCACGATGTTGAAAAGTTTGTCTAGAGTCGATATGAGTCATTGTTCGATATGAGTCATGTCGATGTGGTTCAAATGCGATATGGGTCAAAGGTTGATATGAGTCAAATTTGTCATTATGGGTCAAACTTGTTGATATGGGTCAAAGGTCGATATGGGTCAAAGGTTGATATGAGTTAAAGGTCGATATGAGTCAAAGGGCGATATGGGTCAAAGGTTGATATGAGTTAAAGGTCGATATGAGTCAAAGGGCGATATGGGTCAAACTTGTCGATATGGGTCAATAGGTCGATATGAGTCCAACTGATTGTCGATATGGGTCAAACTGATTATTGATATGGGTCAAATTGATTCGATATGATTCTTGATTTCGATATGATTCTTGATTGCTATATGATTCTTGATTTCGATATGATTCTTGATTTTGATATGATTCTTGATTTCTATATAATTCTTGATTGCAATATGATTCTTGATTTCAATATGAGACTGGATGAGATAAATAGGTTAGGTTGAACTCACTTAGTTGTCAAGAGTGTCTTATTTTGAACTCTTTGTGTGATAATGTGACTACCATCACTTTGATAGGTGCCCCTATTTGATTGAAAGTTTATAGTTGATTGTTTAGAATAGGGAAACTGATATGGTACTCATGTGTTGATATAGGAAGACCTAGGTGTTATATGGCTTCGAGAGCGATACCTGAAGACACTCTCCCTATGCAGTCAATTGACGTATGTATGATGATTGAGCAGTGCTCGAGGCATGCAGACTGATTCACTAGCTCCTCATGCCTTCCTATTGAAAGAATAGAGCACTTCTGATGGACTTAGCTGAGTGATGGCATAGTGAGTATAATACCTTTCACTTGCTGACAGGAGAGATCATAGTTACTCCTAAGGATGTCTATCAAATTCTCTGGATTCCGATCACATGTGATCTAGTTGTATATGATGTGGAGGAGATTGGAGGGATTGATGCACTATGAGAGATTATTGGTGATCCCCTCATTTTTGGATACTCCATGGGTTGGCAGGAGATGGTGGACAGATATGCCCCTCTTCCGTCAGTTATAGCTGGATTATAGTTGGACCGGTTGGTGGTTTCCTTCTGCCAAATAGGAGATCACATGGATTGTTAGTTGGATGGGGCCGTGTGCTTCGATGGATGGTACAAGAGAGGACTCGGTATGTGTGGGGGATATACATTTCAGCCCACCTATATCACGACATGCACCAGATAGTATATGGTAGGGATCGAGGGTCAAGTCTAGAAGCAAGGTACACATTGCTTCAGATATGGGCTTGGGAGAATATAGCCATTATGCACCCCATTGTGTAGAGATCTTGACTAGTGGGCTACCCTTATCTTTACATGTACAGATAGGTGTTGCCTAGCCTATGCTAAGGAAGCTAGAGTATTGGAGGCGCGTTTTAGATGATATGGATGCAGTGGTCTAGCGCCCATGTTTGGATTGTGAGCCATGACCGAAGGATTCCATAGAGGTCCCAGTTTTGTTACAGAGTAGATATTTGATTGGGTGGACGCTCTATGTGGTAGAGAGATTCCTATTTTCTTGAGTATATCGATAGTTTGGTCAGCCACAACCGATGCCACAGGGGACAACCTTGTACGCAAGAGTGTACAAGGAGAGAGAAAAGTGGGGGCCACCTTTAGATTACACCACAACCCATGCAGAGTTATACTCTCTTCCTTTCATTGTGTGGGATATGAGGCCAACAATGACTGATGCGGGCATGCACTAGGATTATGCCATGTATATGACAAACCATTGGTTCCTGCGATTGACAAGGCCAAGAGAGTTGATACCACCATTAGAGGTTGTTGTTGTTGATGATGATGATAATGGTAGTGATGGAGGATGAAGAGGGGGCCAACGAGGTCGAGGTGTAAAGAGAGGGAGGAGAAGCTAAGGGGGAGATTGGGGAGTTGGCCGAGGCAGAGGAGAGTTGGGTCGAGGTGGGGATGGTGGTGGGGATGATGGTGGAGACAAGAGAGGAGGAGGATCTGATGGCCAGGGGGCGAGGGGTAGGGGTGGTGGTTGGCGATAGATGTTAGGTCGTGGAGGGCTTGTTCATCCAGAGGCCATGGCAGCAGTTGGGGGCGGTGATGAGGGGGAGAGCTCTGATGAGGAGACAGAGTTAGAGGAGCTGGGTAGTGGGAGGGTAGGATTGGGCGGCATGGGATTTGATGAGGAGGAAGAGGATGTCCAACCATTGGTATGACAAAGGAGGTTAGAGATACCCCCACCAACTATAGGACATGTGATCTCTTCACAAGCACTAGCAGAATAGGCTCCACAGGAACCACGACCTCCCTTAGTTCGGATCATAGTGCCCTCTCACTAGCAACAGGAACAGATAGTAGGATTACAATCCTTATGCAGAGGTTTCAGAATCAGTTAGTATAGGAACAAGGAAAAATCACGCAGTTGCAGGCACAGGTGACACAATTGACAACAAAGAGGGACACGAAGATAGTGCATCAAGGCCGCGCAGAGGAGACAATGAAGACATTGCAGTAGGCAACCACACAAGGTGTGACAACGGACACCATTAGGAGTGTCATTGATAAGATAGAGTGAGTTGCATATTATAAGACTTTGTATTTTTAGGTCATGCCCCTAGAGCAGCGAGATCCTAGTTATACTGCCAGTTCTCAGTGCGGGGGCTCCTAGAGATGAGGAGGCAGTGATGGTGTGATGGGTCCTAGGAGAGATCCTCATAGTGGCGGTGTAGGTGCAGGTGCCAGGAAGTCAGATTCAGGAGGCAACCACTCCTAGCCTCCTCCATGATCATGATGATGTAAAATTGATGTATTTTATTGATTATAAACACATCATTGTACTCTTTGATAATTCCCTCGAGATGTACATTGTTGTATTTTGATTGATCTCTTTGATATGATACACATTGATTCATTGATAGATATTGATGTCTCTTGATTCATGAACTTTTTATTGATGTGATATCCAGGGATTTTGGACCTTTATGGTTTCACTGATGATTCATTCTGACTTATATCTTTGATTTTCCATTGGATCAACATGGGTCACACATGTGCATGTTGGCATGATTGGCATAACTGATGCTGGTGGAGAATGTTGATGAACCGGTAAAGGACTGTTGGTAATCATATAGTGATGAAGAGATTGTAATTATTGGCTTAATGACTTTGATCAGTTATTTGCATTGTCATTGATGGCAAACTATGTGGCAACTATGATTTTCATGTTTATTTTGTCACCTATCATTTTGGTTTACCCGAAATTCATTACTGGTAATGAAGATAGTGAACTGGGAATTAGGACCTTAATCGGTAAACGTGGAAATGTTTTGATTGGTTCTGGTGATTGGTAGTGAGTCAAGTGTTGAGGTTTGGAACATGTATTTATATCATTGTAATGTATCTTTGACCAGAACCACATCATGCTTTGATTATCGAAAATCATGTTTATGATTTCTGTTGTATTTTCTGTAGGGTTTAAGAACCGGTATTTAGTTCTTATAACCAGTAATGATTTTGAGTTCAGTGGTGTATTACATTATGTTTATAAGTTGGTGATGATGTGGCTATAACCATGTGAAGTGTTTGAATGATGTTTTGGCATGATCAAAGAGAAAATTTCTTGGGAATGTGCGAAGTGCTTAGTGGAATAAGCTAAGGGTTTGAAAGTGTATCAGATTGAGGTGCGGTGATCATTCAACGATTGTAATTGATTTAAAATTGATTATAATGATCCATTTAATTATATGTAATGAGTTGTAAAGATCTGTGCTGATCTATGTTGTAATTCTTAGGGTTTTGTAACCGACTAAGATGTAAAGGTTATTTAGGTCAGTATAGTTGATGTTTGTTGTGCCTGTGAATTGATGAAAGATTGTGAAGCCGAACCAGTGTGGTGTATTTGCTAGAGTGTAGTAGAGTGGAGCTAAATTGGATCTGAACAAGAAAGCAGTTAGTGCTATTTCCAGATCATTCATCTGTCATTCCCTAACAATTACAGTAGTCAAAATCCCTTAACCAGGTAGGTTCTAATAGGCCTTAAATTTTAAATCCCTTAACTGGGTAGCTCAACTTCTGAGTCTCAAATCCTCTTGTGAGGTTACTTCTAATAGGGCAAAGCTCCTAATAGGGCTCATCATATCAATCCCTTAACCGGGTGACTTCTGACAGGGTCTGCTCCTAATCAGACATCATTGTAAGCTCCTAACTAGGCTAGGCTCCTAACAGGGTGCATTCTAAAAGAGTCTGCAATTTTTGTGGGTACCAATTCCCACCATGGTTTTTCCCTATTTGGGTTTCCACGTGAAAATTTTGGTGTTCATATGGTGAATGTTTTTGATGTGTTGATTGTTGAACACATAGTACCACTGAGAGGGGGGTGAATTAGTGGTTCCTACCTCTTTTTTAGCTTTCAAGTAAACTTCAGAATATCAGTTATTCACTTAAACACTAAACAATCATGTTGGTAGAACAAGAAAGAAAGCCAAAGAGATCATTCACACAAATGTAACTCACAACACCAGATTTACGAGTAAAACCCAATGTGGGAAAAACCTCGGTGAGAAAAGCTGCTGGAGACTACTGCTCCAATCCAACCTCACAGGTAAATTACTAACTTACAAAGATTTAGGGCACCAACCCAAGGAGAACCAACCCCTACATCAAGCTTTAACTTGGTGATGTATATTGAAATACTATTTGAATACAATTAAGGCTTCTTGTTGCAAATTAATTTTGCAACTCTTTGATTAAATAACTCACTGCCAATTGACAGTCTTTTCTCCTCCACTGAATCTCACACTGCCGGTTGTGAGATTACTATCTCTGATTCTCGGCCTTTGTTATCTTTCCCTCCCTCTCTCATACAGTCTCTCAACACACTGTATCACACTTGGATGCTACCTACTCTGCCACACCTTGCCGATTAGGCTCAAATGCAAGACTATAGTTATGTCGGTAGAATCCTCTCACTGGTATGCTTGCTCACCCACACTGCAAATTTCAAAAATATTTCTAAGGCTAGCAATTCTTCTTCTTAGTAACTCTCTCTTTTCTCTTGTTCTTCTTCACAACATCATCTACCTCTGTCTCAAGCTCTCCTCCTTTATCTCGTGATTTCCCACCTAAAAGCAATTCAAACTTCGGAGTGGTTAGGGTTTCCTCTTCCGAACACAATCTTCATGAGATCCGATCTAGCCTATCTTGGATCGATCACTATCCTTCAAGGATGCATCTATCCATGGTTTCCATTGTCCAACTCATATTTACTGAAAATAGCAATCTCAAACAAGATCTTTTGCCTTGGAATCCATCGAAACATAAAGCACTTAAGTAGTTTCCTTTTCGAGGTCCTCCTGAATCAGATTTCCTTTGCATTGATCTAGGTGCCAACTACTCCCTTATCTTCCTTTGTCATTCTTTCTTCCTCGAGCCGCAACAGTTAGTTATAATCTCATGATTTGCAACTATTTCATTTATATCGACAGACAATTCCACCAACCATGTCAATGATGGCTTTATCAACCTCTGCCTATTTGCCACCTCAGCTCCACATGGCATTCTACTCACCAACACACAGTCGGTTCAAACTTGAACATTTAGTAAGCTCATACCGGTACACGCCTTTACCAGTAAGACCTTCTTTTTCTGCTAACCGATAGTACACACTATACTGGTAACACATCTTCACCTCCAGTGGTTTGAGACAACTTTAACATTCTACCTCTTCATCGTAAACAAGCAGCTATCCTTCAGACTGGTTTATGCCTTACCGGTAAGCCTTTATTCTTTCTGCTCACAGTCATGTGAATATCCATCATGCCGGTTGACATCAATGACAACTAAATACCAACAATCTCCCCCTTTGGCATTGATGTCAACTTCTCACAAGACACTGTATACTAGTTCATTTCTCCCCCTTTAACACAATGACAAAGGGTACTATGCACTCCCCCTTTGAAACATTCCAAGATCCCCCTAAACCACATAAAGCCTTCCTAGACAGATGACACAACTCCCAACTTGTGTCAGAGGTACTCAAAAGTGCTTATCGGTAATGGTTTGGTGAAAATGTATGCTAATTGTTCACCAGTAGGAACATAATCCATCCTTGCCTCTTTCCCTTCAACCTTCTCTCTGAGAAAGTGATACTTGATAGCAATGTGCTTTTTTCTAAAATGCATGACTGGGTTATTTTCTATGTTGATTGCACTTGAATTGTCACACCGGATAAGAATAGGATTAGTGATGTCCACCTGTATGTCTTTGAGAGTCTGTTTCATCCAAAGCACCTGAGAGCAGCATGTAGCAGTGGAAATGTATTCAACTTCAGCAGTCAATAGAGAGACTGATTCTTGCTTCTTACTATGCCATGAGACCAACTGGTCACCTAGAAAGAATGCACCACCACTTGTGCTCTTTCAATCATCAATGCAACCTACCCAATCAACATCAGTGTATGAATCCAAGATAAAAAATTCCTTGTTTAGGATACCACAAACCATAGCTGAGCGTTCCTTGTAGGTATCTAAAAATTCTGCTAATAGCATTCATATGTGACTGCTTTGGTGCAACTTGGAATCTGGCCACCATGCATACTGCCTAAGATATATCTGGTCTTGAAGCAGTTAGATATAGTAGACTGCCTATTATGGATCTGTATAGAGTTTGATCCACCGCCGGTGATTCATCATTCTTTCTCAATTTGATGTCGGTCACCATGGGGGTACTTACTAGTTTACAATCTTCCAGTTGGAATTTCTTCAACATCTCCTTTGCATACTTGACTTGTGAGATAAAGATTCCTTTATCTTGTTGTAATATCTGCAAACCAAGGAAGTATGTCAATTCACCAAGCATTGACATCTCAAATTTTGACTGCATTTGATCAACAAATTCTTTTCAGAGGATGTCCTTGTTGCCTCCAAAGATAATGTCATCTACATACAAACCACAATGATCATGTGGTTCCCATCTTTCTTTATGTACAAATTTCTATCCGCACTTCCCTTTTTGAATCCCTGCTCCTTTAGGTACTTATCTAATCTTGAATACCATGCTCTAAGAGCTTGCTTTAGACCATACAAGGCCTTCTTCAACTTGCACACAAATGTCTTGGTACACTTTATAACCTTTGTAGGCAGAAAAGGCTAGAAACATTCTAATTGCTTCCAATCTAGCTATCAGTACAAATATTTCTTTAAAGTCAATTCCCTCTACTTGAGTATATCCTTTGCACACTAGTCTAGCTTTATGCCTAACAATCATACCTTCTTCATTCATCTTATTCCGGTAGACCCATTTTGTGCCAATGATGTTCTTGTCTTCCGGTCTAGGGACTAATTCCCAAGTCTTGTTCTTCTCAATCTGTTGTAGTTCTTCTTCCATGGCATCCATCCATTCTTGTCTTTTGTTGGCCTCATTGAATGTTTTGGGTTCAACTTCAGTCATGAGGCATAGGTTTACTTGTTCATCATTCCAGGAAAGTCTTCTTCTAGTCTGCACACCATCACTTTTATTTCCCAGAATTTTCTCTTCTAGGTGATTCAGTTGTACATGTTGGTTGGGGGCCTTATTGGATGCTACCTCTGGTTTAGTATCTGACTTAACTTCATTATCTTCATTACTAGAGTCATCATACCAGTTAATCTGTGGTTAATATCCTTTGTGCATATCTTCATCAACTTTTACATGCACACTCTCAACAACTCTTCTTAGTCTTTTATTGTAGCATTTGTAGGCCTTGCTGTTAGATGAGTAACCAAGGAAGATTCCTTCATCACTCTCAGAGTCAAAACTTCCTAGACCATCCATATCTTTCTTGATAAAGCACTTGCTTCCAAATACTTTGAAGTATTCGACTCACAGCTTCCGGTCATACCACAACTCATAAGGTGTCATCCTTTTGTTTGTTCTTAATTGAGCCCAGTTTAAAGTATATGCAAAAGTATGAAAAACTTCTTTCCAATATGTGTCCAGCAGACTAGCCTCATTTAACATGGTTCTGGCCATCTCCTTGATTGTCCTATTCTTCCTTTAGACCACACCATTTTGTTGTGGTATCCTAGGAGTAGAGTATTGCCTTCTAATTCCATTTTTTTCACAATAATTTTCAAATTTATTTGATCTAAACTCTCCACCCCAGTCTAATCTTAGGCATTTTACCCTGTACCCACTTTCCTTTTCCACCATCTTCCAAAAGATCTTGAATCTTTCAAATGCTTGTGATTTATCTTGCAGAAAGGTGACCCATATCATTCTTGAGTAATCATCAATAAAGAGCATAAAGTATCTTTCACTGGTAAGTGCTCTTGTTCGAGTTGGACCACACAAATCTGTATGCACAATTTCAAGTGGTCTTGAGGTGTTGTGTTGTTTTGTCCTAAAGCTCACTTTAGTTTGCTTACCTTTTACACATTCATCACAAAATGTGTTTACCGGCTTGATGATGGGTGGAATATTCCTCACACACCCCTTTTTGCTTATTGCAACTAAGATATCAAAATTTATGTGGCCTAATCTTTTGTGCCACAACCAACTTTCATCTACTTGTCCTAACATACATTGGGACTCATAGCATTCCTTCAGATTATAAACATTTCCATCTGTTCTCTTTCCTTCTGCCACAACTTTACCAGTACTGTCTTTCTTTATTTAACAACCAGTTGAGTCAAAGGTGAATTTGTAACCTTTGTCACACATCTGACTCACACTTAGCAGATTATGCTTTAGGCCTTCCACATAGTATACATCATGTGCCTTCAGTTTTCCATCAATGCTTAGCATTCCTTTTCCCTTTATTTTGAAGGAGGAATTGTCTCAAACCTTACTGATCCACCATTCTAGTCTTCAAGTTTAATAAATTTCTTTTTGTCACCAGTCATGTGGTTTGAACAACCACTATCTACCACCCATAGATTTTTCCTTTCAGCATGCAAGGCAGTCTGTACTATGAGACTTGATTCTGCGTTTTCCTTTTCTTTCTCAACCCAAATTGGTTTGATTTCCTTCTTCTTGTCGGCTACTATATTGAGCTGAGGTTCAGTTACCAGCTCTTGATCCAGATTTGCCTTCATCTGATTGATCTTCTTGTTTTTGCATAACTTTGCTATGTGTCCAAATTCTTGACAATTATAACATTTTATATTTTCATTTAAGGGGACATCCTTAAAATTATTGTAGGGTACTAGTTTATTCTTCCTACAATCAAAACTCTTATGACCATATCCATTGCACTGATAACAAACAATATTCATATCCTAGAGTGCATTAAATGGATTTCTACTTTCATAACTCATAAAGGGCTTATTGATTAACCTATAGTCAGCTATTATGTGCCCAAATTTGTTACACCAGTAACAATAACCATGAAAGTTTGAAACATACCGGTTAGGTTGTCTTGGTCTTGAATGGGGCTGCCTCATTGGGGGTCTTCCCTTCATTTTATTGAGTCTGGTGAATCCTTCAAGGTCAATTCTTGCCTTTCTCCTTGGGTCTACATGTTGGTACAAGAAGTGTGGCTTCTGGTTCATTGTTGTATACTGATTTGAGTGGCGATTTCCAACAGCATCTGCATATGTCTTTTTGCTAGTATCCTTGCCTACAGTGAATGTCTTCTTTTCTTCACCTTTAATTGTGGAGGTGAACATTATTTATTTGCCGGATTTATCTTTGTGGGTTGAAATTTGACCTTCTTCAAAGCCTAATCCACTGGTGTCTTTGGATTGCTTTTGTTTGCTCAACATCTTGTCTAAGGCCTCGGTGCTGCCTTCATACTTGCTCCTTATTTTTATTTCTTCCTTAATTTCTTCAAACTCTTTTATGAGCTTTACTATTTTTGCTTCCAACTCTTGATGCTCTTTTTCCTTCATTGTCAAATCAGAAGTTGTAGCTTCACATATCCTCTTAGTTTCTTCTAGTTGCAATTTCAAGTCAGATATAACTTGATTGGACTCATCCAGGGATTTCTTCAAGAGATCTTGTTCATCTACTGCAACATGCTTAAGGCTCTTGATTTCTCTTCTTGTTTTACTCAATTCCTCAAGAGCACTGATAAGTTTTCTCTCCAAATCCACTTCAGCTTCAATCTCCTCCTCTTCCTCATCTTCATCAACTGGTCTATCAAGTGCCATGAAGAGATTGACTTTTTTTTCATTCTCATGGTACTCATCTGTTGTGTCATCCTCAATAGTATATAGGTTGTTCTGGTTCCAGTAGCCTCTCCTTCCTTGTCGGTAGTCATTCCTTTCTCTATCTTTGTCGACAAATCTTTTGAACTCTCTTGAATCATCTCCACTGGTTTCTTTGTGAGGAAAATCTGCAGCAAAGTGTCCTACCTTCCCATAGCTGAAACATTTAAGTGGTAGCTTTCCTTTGTACTGGCCGGATCCTCTTTTGAGCTTCCTGAAAAATTTTGCTACTTCTGCATCAAAGTATTCATTGGATTCTTTATGAGTAGTAGCTTCTTTGCCCTTTTTGGTGATGTTGAATGTTGATTCTTTCCTTGAGGAAGTATCACTTGTTGTTCTCATCTCATAGGCTTTCAGCGAACCAAATAACTAGTCCATTGAAAAAGTCTTCAGATCCTTGGCTTCTTCTATGGCAGACACCTTAGTATCATACTTGGGTGTGAGAGATCTAAGTACCTTCTTGACAAGAATCTCATCCACAATCTCTTCTCCAAGTCCTCTAATAGTATTCACACTTTCATCAAATCTGTGAAGATAGTCTGCAATCTTTTCATTATCTTTCATTCTGATGCTTTCAAGTTGGCCCCTTAGTGCTTGCAGCTTGGCTTCTTTGACTTTGGCATCTCCTTCAAACAACCTCTGCAATTTGTCCCAAGTCTCCTTTGCTGAAACACAGTGCATGACTTTGACAAATTCATTATCAGACAATCCACTCAAGATAGCATGTTTGGCCTTTGCATTATTCTCATACTCTCATTTTGCATCCGGATCGGTGGGAGGAGCATTAGGAACAACATATCCATTCTTTACCAACATCCATACATCAAAACCAAGAGAGGAAATATATATCTCCATTACTCTACTCTAGAAGGCGTGGTTGGACCCATCAAACATGGGGGATTTTGAGGAAGCAGACTCATTTCTTGCCATTGTGTTCAAAATCTAGAATCTACCCAAGGTTTTAAAGATAACTAGGAACCTAGGCTCTGATACCAATTTTTGAACACAGAGTAACACTGAGAAGGGGGTGATTCAGTGGTTCCTAACTCTTTTTCAGCTTTCAAGTAAACTTCAGAATATCAGTTATTCACTTAAACACTAAATAATCATGCCAGTAGAACAAGAAAGAAAGCCAAAGAGATCATTCACACAAATGTAACTCACAACACCAGATTTATGAGGAAAAACCAATGTGGGAAAAACCTCGATGAGAAAAGTTGTTGGAGACTACTGCTCCAATCCAGCCTCACAGGTAAAATATTGACTTACAAAGATTTAGGGCACCAACCTAAGGAGCCCTAAATCTCACAGTCTTTTCTCCTCCACTGAATCTCACACTGTCGGTTGTGAGATTACTGTCTCTGATTCACAGCCTATGTTATCTTTCTCTCCCTCTCTCATATAGTCTCTCAACACACTGTGTCACACTTGGATGCTGCCTGCTCTGCCACACCTTGTCAGTTAGGCTCAAATGCAAGACTATAGTTATGCTGGTAGAATCCTCTCACTGGTATGCTTGCTCACCCACACTACAACTTTCTTAGAAATATTTCTAAGGATAGAAATTCTTCTTCTTACTAACTCTCTCTTTTCTCTTCTTCTTCTCTGTAGTATCATCTAGCTTTGTCTCAAGCTCTCCTCCTTTATCTCGTGATTTCCCACCATAAAGCAATTCAAACTTTGGAGCGGTTAGGGTTTCCTCTTCCTGACACAATCTTCATGAGATCTGATCCAGCCTGTCTTGGATCGATCACCTGTCCTTCAAGGATGCATCTATCCATGGTTTCCATTGTCTAATGCATATTTGCTGAAAATAGAAATCTCAAACAAGATCTTCTGCCTTGGAATTCGTTGACACATAAAGCACTTCAGTAGTTTCATTTTCGAGGTCCTCCTGAATCGGATTTCCTTTGCATTGATCTAGGCAACAACTACTCCCTTATCTTCCTCTATCATTCTTTCTTCTTCGATCCACAATGGTCAGTTATAATCCCATGATTTGCGGCTATTTCATTTATATCGACGGACAATTCCACCAACTGTGTTGATGATGGCTTAATCAACCTTTGACTATTTGCCACCTCAGCTCCACATGACATTCTGCTCACCAACACATAGTTGGTTCAAACTTGAACATTTAGTAATCTCATACCTGTACACGCCTTTACCGATAAGACCTTCTTCTTCTGCTAACCGGTAACACATCTTCACCTCCAGTTGTTTGAGACAACTTTAACATTCTACCTCTTCATCATAAACAACCAACTATCCTTTAGACTGGTTTATGCATCACTACTAAGCGTTCATTCTTTCTGCTCACATTCATGTTAATATCCATCATGCCAGTTGACATCAATGACAACTAAAAGCCAAAATGCCAACATTTATTTGATTTAGTTTTAGTTTATGCATGTTGATGAACACTTAATGAGCAGTTCTGATAAATTAGTTTAGCAGTTGGATATCAGTGAGTATCGACAATGATAAATAGTTTATTACTAGTTTGTGATTGATTCCGTGAAGTTTTATCAGTTTAAGTTTAAGTTGATAATTGTTGTCAGTACTCATTCACCCCCCCTCCCTCTCATTATTAACCGGGTCATCTCAGATTAACAATTGGTATCAGAGCATTAGGTCCTCTGTGTGCAAAATCTTAACAGCTTGAGGAAATGATCCTGAGAAAGATGATGAAGAAGGAGGGTCCCAAGTTTACCAAGGACAACTACCGGATACAGAGTGATGGGATGAAGATATATATCAAAGGAATGGGTTCTCGGTTTTGGAATCATGTGACAAACAAGTATGTGGCTTCTACTACCAGTCCCCTGACACCTGATGAGCTTAAGGAGCAGCAAGAAAATATCCAGGCACTTGAAGAAATTGTAAGTACTTTGTCTGATTCTATGTATAGATGTTCATGGATTAGAGACTACATTTGAAGTATGGAGGTGATGAACATGTACAAAGGGCTAACAAGGAAAGTTTAGAGGTAAATTTGATGATATGAGAACGGTTGATGGTGAGAATATAACACAATATGGACAAAGGATTAAGGAAGTTGTAGGTGGTATTAAGAGTGTTGGAAAAGAAGATACTATTGTTAGTAAGATGCTTAGAACTCTCTTACCATAATATGCTATTAGAGTATCTGCAATACAAGAGTTGAGATCTATTTCTAAAGATAAAGTTACTCTTGATTCCCTTATTGGTAAATTGACTACATTTGAATTAAACAACTTTGATAATAATGTTTCTAAGTCACCTAAATCTGCTTTTAAGGCTTCTGTAACCAATACATCTGTGAAGAAAGGAGAGGATATTTGTCATAATCATGACTACAGGTCTAGTCATGGTAGTAGCAGAGGAGATGGTGATGATGAAGATCATCTGATGGAACTTGAGGCAATTCCTAGAGGCACTAGTAAGTACAAAGGTAAACTTCCTTTGAAGTGTTTTTCCTGCAATAAGATTGGACACATTGCTGCAAATTGTCCTAATGGTGATAAAAAGGAAAAGTTCTAGAAATTTAAAGGAAAAGGAAAGAAATATTGCTATGTTACAGTGGATGAAGGTGTGACATATTGGGAATTCGAGGAAGAGGACAATGAGGAAATTGTCTTTGTTGCTGTGAAGGAAGATTTGACTGATGAAAAAGATTTGGTATCACACATGGATAGCTATGATGAATGGATAATACATAGTGGTTAAAGGTAAAGGATCTATTTCATTGAATGGAAAAAGTAATGCAGATGATGTCTTTTGGGTAGATGGGTTAAAACATAACTTACTGAGTGTTGGACAATTAAATGATAAAGGATATCTTCTTGAATTTAAGAGTGGAGTGTGCAGGATCCTTGGAAGTAAAGGAGAGTTGATTGCTACTAGAAAGCAAACTAGAGGTAATCTTTTTCATATGAATACTAATGTGAATAGTTGTTTGGTGGCTAAGATTGAAGACAGCTGGTTATGGAACAAGAGGTTTTGTCATGTGAACTTTGACAATTTGATAAAGGTTAGTAAATCAAGTATTGTGAGAGGTATGCCCCATCTTGTGAAACTAGACAATGTCTTGTGCAAGGAGTGTCAAATAGGTAAGATGACTTATGTATCTTTTAAGAGAAATTTTTTTTCTTCAGAGCATATCCTTGATTTAGTTCGCACTAATCTATGTGTTCCTATGAGGACTAGAAGCTATTATGGTGATAAGTAATTTATGATTTTTACTGATAATTTTTCAAAAATGATGTGGGTAACTTTTCTAAGAGAAAAGTTTGAGGCTTTTAGTAAATTCAAGGCATATAAAGCTTTAGTTGAAAAGGAAACCAGAAGGAGTTTGAAATGTTTGAGATCTGACCGAGGAGGTGAGTTCACTTCTGATGAGTTTGTGAAGTTTTATGATGAATAGGGAATTAAAAGGCAAATGTCAGTACCCAGAACTCCACAACAAAATGGAATTGCTAAGAGAAGAAACTAGACAATTGTGGAAGCTGCTAGAACAATGTTGATACAAGGTGCAGTACCTAAGATGTTTTGTAGGGAAGCATTTAGTACAACTATTTATACTTTGAACGGGGTACTTGTTAAGAAAAGTAATGATAAAACACCTTATGAACTTTGGAATGGTAAGATTCCTAATGTCAGCTACTTTAAATTTTTTGGGAGTAAATGCTTTATTAAGAGAGATGATGTTACTGGAAAATTTGATGCTAAGTGTGATGAAGGTATATTTCTTGGATACTCTACCAAGAGTAAAGCATTCAAATGTTATGACAAGAGAACTAAGAAGATAGTTGAAAGTGTAAATGTTAAGGTTGATGAATTCTCTAAGAAACCCGATGAGACCAACAGATCTGAGCCTGAAAAGGATGAAGAAAACCTTGTGTTTATAGAACCAGAAGTGCAGAAGAATGATGAACATAACAATGTTGAAATAGGCACTCAAATGGTAAATGAAGAAAGCAATGAAGAAGATGATGAACATGAAGCAGAAGACACAACACCGGAACTAGTAATACCAAGGTATGTCAGATTAAATCATTCAGAAGAAAAAATTATAGGAGATAAGAATGCTGGTGTACAAACCAGAAGGAAAATTAGAGAAAACTCTTGTCTGATTTCTAATATTGAGCCTAAAACAGTAAGAGAAGCATTGAAGGAAGATGAATGGATTAATGCTATGAATGAGGAATTTGATCAGATAGAGAAAAATAAAACCTGGACACTTGTTCCTAGACCGAAAGATAAGAATGTTATTGGTGAGACTTGTATGCAAAGGCTATGCACAAGAAGAAGGATAAGACTATGGTGAAACCTTTACACCGATGGAAAGATTGGAAGGTGTAAGAATGTTACTTGCCTTTTCTGCTTTTAAAGGATTTAAGGTATATCAGATGGATGGTAAATCAACTTTTCTAAATAGTATCCTGGAAGAAGAAGTATATATATAACAATGGGGTGGATTTGCATTAAGCGAAGATGAAAATATGGTTTGAAAGTTACACAAGGCACTATATGGTTTGAAGAAAGCACTAAGAGCATGGTTTGAAAGATTGCATACACATTTGATCAAGATAGGATTCCAGTGTACTAGTGAGGATAGTAACATATCTTTAAGACTGATGGAGACAAAATGTTGATAGCAAAAGTTTTTGTTGACGATACAATTTTTAGTGGTGATGATGATTTATGTATGGCTTTTGCTGAGGACATGGAGAAAGAATTTGAAATATCTCTTATTGGTGAGATTAAAAATTTTCATTGGGTTGCAGGTTCAGCAATTGGATGGTGGAATATTTATCTATCAGACTAAATATATAAAGGAAGTATTGAAAAACTTTGGCATGGAAGATTGCAAACCAGTTGGTACTCTGATGGTGACAGGTTGTAAGTTGTCTAAACATGACAATTCACCCTTTGTAGATGGAAAGGAATACAAGTCCATGATTGGTAAGTTGCATTATGTTGTTCATAGTAGACTAGATATTGCACATGATGTTGGATTGGTTGCTATATTTCAGAAAGATCCCAAGGAGACTCACTTGGTAGTGGTGAAAAGGATATTCAGATATCTGAAAGGCACAATGGATTATGGCTTATGGTATCCTTATAAAGGCACAATGGATTATGGCGGAATGGGCAGGCAATGTTGATGATCGGAAAAGCACTATCGGTGGAGATTTTCTTCTTGGAGGTAGATTGGTTGCTTGGACAAGTAAAAAGTAAACATGTGTATCACAGTTAACAGTTGAAGCAGAATATGTTGCAGCATCTATGAATTGTATACAGGCAATCTAGATGAGACATGTGTTCGAAGGCTTTAAGCAAGATATGTCTGAACTGGTGATTATTTATTATGACAATAATAGTGTTATTAATATTTCAAAAAATCATGTGTTACATGCAAGGAAAAAGCATATAGAACTGAAATATCACTTTCTGAGGGAAAGAGTACACGAGAAGCAAGTCAAAATGGAATATGTGAAAGAAAAGAACAATTAGCATATATCTTCACTAAACCTTTGTCGAAGACAACCTTTGAGTACCTTAGAGGTAAATTTGGGGTCAGACCCCTACATAAGATCAACTAAGATGTGGGAGATGCATCAATCCAGTGGGCTTGATGAATATTTTGTAATGTATCTTTGACCAAAACCGTATCATGCTTTGATTACTAGAAATCATGTTTATGATTTCTGTCGTATTTTGTATAGGGTTTAAGAAGGGTTTAAGAACTGGTATTCAATTCTTATAACCAGAAATGATTTTGAGTTTGATGGTGTATTACATTATGTTTATAAGTTGGTGATGACGTGGTTGTAACCGCGTGAAGTGTTTGAATGATGTTTTGGCATGATCAAAGAGCAAATTTCTTGGGAATGTGTGAAGTGCTTAGCAGAATGAGCTAAGGGTTTGAAAGTGTATCAAATCGAGGTGCGGTGATCATTCAATAGTTGTAATTGATTTGAAATTGATTGCAATGATCCATTTAATGATTTATAATGAGTTGTAAAGATCTGTGATGATCTATGTTGTAAGTCTTAGGTTTTTGTAACTAACTAAGATGTAAAGGTTATTTAGGTTGGTATAGTTCATGTTTGTTGTGTTGGTGAATTGAGGAAAGAGTGTGAAGCCAAACCAGTGTGGTGTATCTACTAGAGTGTAGCAGAGTGGAGCTAAATTGGATCTAAACAAGCAAACAATTAATATTATTTCTCGATCATTCATTTGTCATTCCCTAACAGTTACATTAGTCAAAATCCCTTAACCAAGTAGGTTCTAACACGCCTTAAATTGTAAATCCCTTAATCGGGTAGCTCAACTTCTGAGTCTCAAATCCTCTTGCGAGGTTGCTTATAGTAGGGAAAAGCTCCTAACAGGGCTCATCATAGCAATCCCTTAACCAAGTGACTCCTAATAGGGTCTTCTCCTAACTGGGCTAGGCTCCTAACAGGGCGCATTCTGAAAGAGTGCACAATTTTTGTCAGTACCAATTCCCACCATGGTTTTTCCCTATTTGGTTTTCCACGTGAAAATTATGGTGTTCATATGGTGAATGTTTTTGATGTGTTGATTTGATTTACTTTCACTTTATGCATGTTGATGAACACTTAATGAGCAGTTCTGATAAATTGATAAATCAGTTTAACAGTTGGATATCAATGATTATCGGTAATGGTAAATAGTTTATTACTGCTTTGTGATTGATTTGGTGAAGTTTTATCGGTTTAATTTTATAATGGTGGGAAAATGATGAGTGATGGATCAAGAGGAAAACTACCCTTTCCCTCAAAGAGAGATGAGAGTTTCACTATTGATTATCCTTAAAGCACTTTTCACCATTACATTACGAAGAAGGGGATGAGATAATTCACTAGATTCAATCTCTACACAAAGATGATAGATTGAATTCTAAATGAATTGAGAATATTAGGATGATCCCCCTTTTCCTTGTTTGAAATGGAAAGGAAATTGATTGAATTATGTAGTGCAAAAGTGACAAAGAATCGATTATAACTTGAGATCGGAATATGGGATGAAGCTGTGCACTTGGATTTGGCAGTAAAATGTTGAGACGAAGTCGCCCTGTGAATTTGACAAAAAGTTGTCCAAACTGTGGCGGGAATGTACACGGTCCTCCAAAAAATTCATGAAACAAAAAGGGTTTTTCTGCCTCTGCAAATGGAGCTCGAATCTGAAAGTACAGTTGCGCATTTGCAACCTACACATAGAAAAGAGAGGAAAATGGGTTGGGATTGGGGGTTTGCCTTTAGGTCAAATCCTAGTTTTGGAATTAACCAAGTATTGAAAGAAAGTACTCGCAAGTAGATGTAAAAGACTAAATTGTAGATCACCTCAAGGGAGGTTGTAGTAGCAATGTTGATAGAAATGCTTGTGTGGAACTGTATGTTGAAATAAATCTCCTCTTCAATGGTTGAATCCTTGACTTGAATGCAACACCTAGCCTTGAATGAAGACTTGAGAATGCTGAATGCTGGAAAAGAGAGCTTGAATGTTTGATCGCTTGTGCAACATGAATCTCTACAACTTCCACCTATCCATCTTATGCAAATGAGAGAGTGAATGTCCCCTTCAATACATGTTTGAAGGATTTGAATTTCGTCACAGGCCGACATTGGGGAGGTTTCCCACCCGAGGTACAACCCACAAGGAATGCTCTAGGAAGGGTCCTGTCCTAAAATAGGGTAGGGATAGGGGTGCCACGCCCTTGTCCTACCACTTTCTCCAGGGCAGAATGTGGATGGGATGATGTAGAGGCCAAGGAAGAAGCTATTTTCGCAAGCTGAGCACTCTCCGGTCTCCGATCAAGCTAGAGGATTTGAGTTTGCATGCATGAGGAACCTAATGCAGTCAAAAATTGCTAGGGTCACAATTTTATGACACTACATTTAGCCCCCACTTTAGCGGGAATATAAGCGTACGCCAATACTGTCGGTAAAGTACAAGGAAACAAGATTGAAAGACTTTTACCATGTCAAGGAGGCAAGATGCACCAAGCCCCTAGTGGACTTAGGTTCTTACGACTTTGATTGACAAAGTAAAAGGGATGATCGAGAAGGGGAGAACCATGACTACAAGTAGCAAAGTTCCCTTCACTATGAGTCATGAAATCAAGGCTACAAATATTACATAGAAAAACAAAGTTTTACTGAGTAATTCTAAGTATCACAAGAAGGAAAATATGAGCGGAGTGTATGACCCCACGTTAAAGAGATCGCACGCGCCTTATCGGGAGCGATTGCTTTAAGGTAAGATACACCCAAGAGAACCAGGCAACACGTTATCGTAGGGATTTAACCCCCAATCAAGGTATAAATCCAAGAATAATGAACACAAAACATGAGGTAGTGTCTCTTTCCTTGGGGTCAGTATGTGGTATGATAACTCATGTATATCATGTATGTATATGCATATAATAATCTTCATTCCCCAAAGAATGACACTACCTTAGAAGAAAGGGAAGAGAGGATTTCTTTTGAGTCAACATGAAAGAGACCAAGAGAAGATCTCAATGCTTTGCATCGTCCCCAAGTAGACATTAAAGGAACAATAGAAGAACAGGGATACTCATAGAAGAATGGTCACAAAAGAGAAAGAAAGGAGAGAGAGAAAGAGTTGTTGTGCTAATATTGCTAATCTAGTACGACATTTGCCTCCCAATTTTACTGATCACTATTTCAGGAAGGTGAGCAACACGCCAAAGGAGTGACATAGAGCACAGTAGATGAAGCTATCACAAGATCCAAACAAGGACTATGCTCATGTTGTAAGTCACTTTGTTTGATTCTAGGAGCTAGTATTAGGGTTTGTGAAAACTCATCCGATAAATATTTGTCCATATCAACATACTCATACTCACTATCAGAAGCATTAGGAGTTTTATTACCATTATGAATAACCATTTCACCCATTTCTTCATCAAATTTTAAAGCAAGAGGAGCAAGAACATGAATACAAGTAAAACCATCACATGTTTTATGCAACTTATGATTTGGAGATGTTGGTTGAACATCTTGCTTAGGAGAAAAGGGAATCATGTCAACTATTGGAGTCTGAGGAGACTGAGTATTTTGAGGGATAGCTTCACGAGATTGAACCCGACATCTTTTTCGGTGTTCTCTCACAAAACGATTCCGTCGAGTCTTAGTGGAAGGCTGAGAAGGAACACTTGAAAAAGTAGGAACATTTCTCTCCTTGGTAGTGGAAGGTTTAGGTTGAGGTCTTTTTGCTTGAACAATAGGAGAAGCGAGCCTCTTCTCTTGATAAGAGGAAGGAGGTGGAACTATGCCATAGAAAGGAGGAATATTAGGTGTAGGGAGGAGACCTAGTCCATCATGAGGAGGAGGTATAGGTCTAACATTAGGAGGAATATTGTTGTTCTCCTTAAGAGAAGGTAAAGTTACATCCATAGGAGTAGGTGGACAATTTTCCTTAGGAGGAAGATTAGTTCTATCTGAGAGGGGAAGAACCTCATCTTGAAGAATAATAGGAATCTCAAGTGTTGGGGATCTAGGTTGACTTAACGATAATATCATATTGCTCTTCCATTTTTTATAAGATTAAAAAATAGCATTAGTCCTTGATGGAAGAGATTGAAATTGTTTAGGCCAAAAGAGATCAATAGGAACACCGAGGCTTCTTTTGGATGGATGAAATAAGCTATGGTTCATGATTATGATTTCTCCATTGTGAGGAAATTTCAGACACTTGTGGATTGGAGAAGAAATAGCCTTCATGGAAGATAGCCAAGGATAGCCCAACTTCACATAGAATTTCTCAGAAGAAGGTATGATAACAAAGTCAACATCCATAGATTTATCATGAACATCAACAGGAAGGGTGATAGAGCCAATGGCAGGATAAGAGAAGCCATCAAATAACTTCACAACCACATTAGAAGCATCATATAGTGGCTTATGCAATTGTAAAGTGAAAAGATACTCTTCAGTTATGACATTAACCATGCAAGAGGGATCAGTCAGGGCACCACGGCAAGGGATATCCTTAACCTTCACAACTATGTATAAAGGGCCATCGGGTGCTCTAATGGTCTCGCTAGGCTCCATAGAGGTGATCCTGAGGTAAATCTTGTGTTTCTACCATATTAACCAAGTTTGGAGCCATAGAGGTGAATTCTTTAGAAGTGAGAGAATTAGGCACAATTGAAATAATGTTAGAGGTATGAGATGGAAATGGATTAGTGAAAATATTAAGATTTTGATTAGGAGGAGCAACTGATTTATTCCCTTTATCATTCACACCCACCACAAATATAGTATTATTATCAATCAAGTCTTGAACCTTATTTTTCAATGCAAAACATTTCTCAGTATCATGACCAAGTTGACGATGAAATTGGGAAAATGAATTATTATAAAAATAAGGAGATGCAAGTTTGGAAGGATCAATCTATTTTATAAAAGTAAGTTTGATAACATTTCTATGCAACAACTGAGACATAAGACTATGCAAAGAATCATTCAAAGGAGTAAACTGTCTTTCTCTTTGGAAAAATTTAGAAATAGAAGGCACGCCTATTGTAGCATTCACATGGTTGTTGTTGATTGGATCATCGAACTTGATGAATCTTTTTGTTGGTTTGAACTTCACAAATGGTTGTTGAACACTCTCCCCCTTATCACTTGGAGCCATAAGAGTGGATTGATCCATTTGACTCACAACCAGTTGATAATTGTGGACTATTGTGCACAACTGTGGAAAGGAAGTAAACTCAGACAAAAGAAGCTTTTTCCTTATATCTTTTTATAAATTAGAAATGAAAATTCTTTTAATATCATTATCAGGCACATGAAAAGAGATTTGAGCACACAAATGCTTATATCTACCAATGAAATCAGTCACCTTTTCTTTAACACCTTGTTTGCAATGCATCAAATCAGTCAAAGTGATTTTAGGACCAATGTTGTTTTGAAATTGTTGGATGAAAGCATTTGCTAATTGTTGAAAGGAAGTGATAGAATAAGAAGGCAAAGAGCAATACCATTGTAAGGCCTTATCTCTTAGTGTTCTTGTAAATAGTTTTGCAAGCAATCTTTGATCATAAACAAAATCAGTACACATAGTTTGAAATGTTTTGACATGCGTAGGAGGATAACCTTTTCCATTATAGAGTTCCAATTTAGGGATCTCAACATGTTTAGGTGGCATGAATTTAACAATATCAAGAGAAAGTGGTATCTCAACATCAAAGGTGGGCACACTAAACTTGGTTTGACTCATGGAAGCAATTTGTTGTTGTAAGGAAGACACGGTTTGAGCAAGATTATTAATTGTCATTTCGGTAGAAGAATTGATGTTAGACATAGGTGATTGAGAAGGTGGTGTGATGTTGTGGAAAGAAGGCATGGACTGAGAATAAGGTGGTGGGACATTATGATAAGTAGGCATTGGTGATTATTGGGTAGGAAAAGGGACACTTAAAGGAGGAATAAAGTTGTTGAAGGAATTGACCCCTTGTGTCACACTGATTTGTTGAGGAATAGTAGGAATACTCATGAAAGTCATAAGTAACGATGGAGGATTAAATGAAGAAGAGGGATTGCTCCCATGACCTATGGTTGTAGGATTGACATTTTGAGTTGAAGTAGCCATGATGTTAGATGTGAAAGTAGGAATACTAGTCATAGGATTAGTCAAAGGAATAGAGGAATTGACTTGTGTTGAAGGTTGTGAGTAACTTGGGGTTTCAGCACAACTCTTGATAGGCATGACATTAGAATGAACAATATGTGCAATTCCACACAATATATCAATTTCATTCTTATCACTTTGAAGCATGTGTTTAAGACCTTCAATTAATGGAAGAGCTTCACTATTAGGGTATTCTTGGGACATCCATTTTTTTAAAACTGGCAAAGTGATTGTCCAATATAGAAAGTTGATCTAAAGAAACCCTAGTTAAAGCTTCTTCTTCATCATGAGATGCATCAATAAGTACATGATTAGGATGGGAAGAATTAGCATGATCTGCATTAAAGAAGTCACCCAAATTAGGCTTCATCTCTTCAGGAATTAAACCTTGGGAAGCCTTAATTCTAATGCTTCGTCTAACCGAGACAGGATAGGTAGGACTAATAGTGGTAAAACTCATGCACTAGAGGGAAAATTTGAATTTTGAATTGTGAAACAAAGCTTACAAAATTGAGTAATGCAAAATTCAAGAAAATAATGTTTACACAATTTTAACTCTATTGGGGGAAGAGGATGACACAATTTCCAAAAAGGAAAGGAAATTGGAATTTTAAAATTAGGGCCAAGGGAAGACCACTTAATTTTAAAATTAGAATTTTTTAAAAATCAGGGCAGACTATAATTAACCTCTTAATTTTAAAAATTTTCTTGAAAGTTGAAATGTTGAATTTTGAAAGTATTTCCGATTCTAGAGGGATAAAAAATTGATAAAACTAGCCAATCTTCCAGATTTAGGCTATTAAATACAGTCATAACAATTTCTCAAAATTTTAGGAAAAAAGTCGAGGACCATGGTGGGAACGCACATGGTCTGACCAATTTTTTTCAAAATTTTTAGGGGTGGATATTATGATGATTTTAAAGCTAACCCCAAAAAATTGGCGAATTTTACAATCTCTAGATGGGCGAAATGAAGGCACAAAGGTGAAAACAGGACCTTATTAGGGTTTTGAAGAAAAAGAAGAATTGAATTGTAATTTTGAAAAGGGTTAAACCTAATGGATAGGGACACTTTGGAAAATGTCTAAAAAGATGAATGTAGATGAAACTGATTTGAAATTCACACAAAATCCAATTAATTTTAAAAATTAGGGTTTGATGACCTAACCACTTAATTTTAAAATTTGAATTTTGAGGGAAAGGGGGGAAATTGAAAATTTGAATTGTAGGATTGAAGACAAATCTGAGAACAATTAGATATCTGAAAATTAAATGGAAATCCAATTTTTTGCACAAGTTCAAGATGATTTTTGAAAATTAGGGTTTTAACATGTAACCTCTTAATTTTGTAAATTTAATTGCAAATTGAACAAGACAATGAGGAAATTGAATTTGACAAACAAAGTAATTTTCAGATCTAAGATAACCACAAGAAATTTTTACAAATCACAAGTTCAATGTTAAATTGAAAAAGTAGCATTTTGAATGATTTAACCACTAAGTTTGCAAAAGTTGAAACTTGTAAATGAAAAATATGTAATTTTGTTCAAAGGAAAGCATGCAAGATGTCGGGTTCACCAAAATGTAATGGTGGGAAAATGATGAGTGATGGATCAAGAGGAAAACTACCCTTTCCCTCAAAGAGAGATGAGAGTTTCACTATTGATTATCCTTCAAACACTTTTCACCATTACATTAGGAAGAAGGGGATGAGATAATTCACTAGATTCAATCTCTACACAAAGATGATAGATTGAATTCTGAATGAATTGAGAATGTTAGGATGATCCCCCTTTTCCTTGTTTGAAATGGAAAGGAAATTGATTGAATTATGTAGTGCAAAAGTGACAAAGAATTGATTATAACTTGAGATCGGAATATGGGATGAAGTTGTACACCTAGATCTGGCAGCAAAATGTCGAGATGAAGTCGCCTTGCGAATTTGATGAAAAGTTGTCCGGACTGTGGTGGGAATGTACACGGTCCTCCAAAAAATCCGCGAAATGAAAAGGGTTTTTCCACCTCTGCAAATGGAGCCCGACCCTGAAAGTACAGTTGCACACCTCCAACCTACACACATAAAAGAGAGGAAAATGGGTTGGGATTGGGGGTTTGCCTTTAGGTCGAACCCCAGTTTTGGAATTAACCAAGTAATGAAAGAAAGTACTTACAAGTAGATGTAAAAGACTAAATTGTAGATCACCTCAAGGGAGGTTGTAGTAGCAATGTTGATAGAAATGCTTGTGTGGAATTGTATGTTAAAATCAATCTCCTCTTCAATGGTTGAATCCTTGACTTGAATGAAACACCTAGCCTTGAATGGAGACTTGAGAATGCTCAATGTTGGAAAACAATGCTTGAATGCTTGATCGCTTGTGCAACTTGAATCTCTCCAACTTCAACCTATCCAACTTATGCAAATGAGAGAGCGAATGCCCCCTTAAATACATGTTTGAAGGATTTGAATTTCATCACGAGCTGACATCGAGGAGGTTTCCCACCCAAGGCACAACCCACAAGGCAAGCTCTAGGAAGGGTCCTGCCTTAATAAGGCAGGGACAGGGGTGCCACGCCCCTATCCTGGGAGGACAAGGGCGTCATGCCCCTATCCAAGGGGGGATAGTTGCGCCACACCCCTGTCCTACCCCTTTCTCTAGGGCAGAATGCGGATGGGGTGATGCAGAGGCCAAGGAAGAAGTTGTTTTCACAAGCTGAGCACTCTCCAATCTCCAATCAGGCTAGAGGATTCAAGTTCGCATGCATGAGGACCCTAATGCAGTTGAAAATTGCTAGGTTCATAATTTTATAATACTACAATGTTTAAGTTGAGAATTATTGTTAATACTGATTCACCCCCCCCCCTCTCAGTATTAACTGGGTCCTCTCAGATTAACAGTGCATGATGATATGATACCAGATATACTTCTACATGTTATGGATGCCTCTCTCTGATGAGCTATATGCATGATCTATATGACTTTTTCTTTGATAATGTGGATGATTGGTTATGTGATGTGTGTGATGAGATGATGCTATGATCTATATGTTTTGAAGGTGATATGCTTAAAAACATTTTGATGATCATGCTTAACTACATGTTTTGCAGGTGATATGATGAATGTATTGATGATCATGCTTAACTACAAATTGTGCAGGTGATATGAGGAATGTGTGCCTTTTATTGTGCTGCTAAATGGAATGCATAAATGTGCATGGATGATCATGTGAATGCATTTAACATGTGTTTGTTCTTTTTGTGTGCTTTTGATGATGTCGTTTAACATGCAAAATGTTTTTGATATGATATGGTAATGTTCATGTATGTGAATATACTTTGATATGAGATGATAATGATAAGGATAATAATAATAATGATATGAGATGTATCTTGAAAATGAGATGGAAATGATAATGATAATGATATGAGATGTATCTTGAAAATGAGCTATAAATGATAATGATATGAGATGTATCTTGAAAATGAGATGTAAATGATAATGATATGAGATGTATCTTGAAAATGAGATGTGAAATTATAATGATGATAATGATAATGATATGAGACGTATCTTAAAAATGAGATGTGAAATGATAATGATAGTGCAATCTAAATGCCACCTTAATATGATATGAAAATCATAATGATAGTGCAATCTAAATGCCACCTTAACATGATATGAAAATGATAATGATAGTGCAATATAAATGCAACATAATATGATATGAAAATGATAATGATAGTGAAATCTAATGCAAAGCTTAACATGCATTCTTGTTCTCAATGTTGTCATCTGTTTTGATGAAATTGCCAGTGCTTCTTTTTTTCATCATTGAGCCTTGATTTGTTGAAAGTTGATACAAACGTCATGGTATAATGGAACCATAATGACCTGAGTATAACTTACATGGATTTTGATATTGCATGACGACACGAGCGTCGAGGTATAATTGAACCAACACATCTTGAATGTTTCTTGCATAAAATAGACAAGAGTTAACCTTAGTCTTATACAAATCCAAAATGTCCTCACTGATATGCCACCAGATCATGTCGCAAGACAAATTTGCATAGTAGAAGGCTTCACTCCCAAACAACAAACAAAGAAAACATCACATTCCTTCCTTGCTTCTCTAGTCTTGGAGACATCCTTGAGCTGCTTAGGAGATATGATAAGCAAAAATCAACATCCATAAGTAAGTATGAATATTATCTGAAATGTATTCCTACCGAATAAAAAATCTTGCAAATAGATATTTTATTCAGTTGAAATCAGTTCAAGTCCTTGATCTTAGCCTTGATGGTTGCACTCTCATGTTGTGATGTTCACTGTTGGTTGTTCTGATCCTTGTTGTCTTACTACGTGTTTGATCTCATGTCTAAACCCAGGGGGTGAAATGCCCATAGTGAGGTTAGGATTTTTCCCCTTGCTATCAATACTAATTCAATATGGATATGTACATTGATCATCAAGCCATGGTGGGATATGATTTTGGATAACTGATTCAAATAATTAAGGACAGTGACTATGCTAAGTATGTCTGAGATAATGTTGTGTGTATAAGTGTTAAGTGATGGCTATGGGCTTAGATTAGATGGAGCCAAAGATATAATATGAGTACTGATAGATAGAGGAGATGGTCTATCACAAATAGCGCCTGTTGCCAAGTTTTCACCACTTGTTTCTATTGCACTTTTTTTAATTTGTTTTTCATTTTTTTGTATTTTTCTTTATTTTTTGATTTTTTTTGTGCCACAAGGTGCTTGTTTACCAGGTTTTCACCCTAGTGACGATTTTTTGATTATTTTTTTATTTTTTTGCTTTTTTGCTTGATCTGTGCATTGGACGACTCAAGTGTAGAATTTCTTTAGATAAATGTTATTGGTTGGATCATCAAGCATGTCCCCTTATGAAGTTCATAACTGATATGCCCCTGATCCATAAGCTAGTGTGATGACAAAGGGTCCTAACCAAGTAGGTTCAAATTTCCCCTTCTTTTCTCGATCTTGTTGATTCCGTGATTTTCTTTTAGGACTAGGTCACCAATTTTGAATGCCCTTGGTATGTCCTTGTGATTTTAGCTTTGGCACATTCATTGTTGATATTCCTTGAGATGATCAAAGGCATGTTGTCAGCATTCATCTAGCAGCTCTAGCTCTTGCAGTTTGTTGACTCGATACTCTTCATCTAAAATGAGGCCCTTCAATGATACCCTTAGTGATGGAATCTACCTCAATAGGTAGGATAGCTTCTGATCCATACACTAATGAGTATGGTGTCGCTCCTGTGGTTGTACAGGTACTTGTTCTGTATGCCCAAAGTGTAGGATTAAGCTGGACACGCCAATGTTTACCATCATCATTCACTGTCTTCTTCGAGATCTTCAGGATTGTTTTGTTTGAGGCATCTACTTGGCCATTCCCTTGTGGATAATATGGTGTTGAAAAGCTATTTTGGATATGGAATCATTCACAAATATCTTGTACATCTTGATTCTTGAAATTCCATCCATTATCTATGATAATAGAACTAGGAATGCCATACAGACACATGAGATAATTTAGGATAAAAGAGGATATTTTCTTGTCAGTAATTGTATTCAATGGGATGGCCTCTATCCACTTTGTGAAGTACTCAGTGGTTGTGATGATAAACTTCTGTCCATTTGATGAGGAAGGATGAATCTTTCCTACGAGGTCAAGTCCCCATTGGAAGAAAGGCCATAATGTCATGAATGGTTACAGCTCCTGTGCTGGTGCATGTATAAGATTGCCATGAATTTGGCACTTTGGACATTTCCTAGAAAACTGATATGATTCTTTCTCCATTGTCAGCCAATAATAGCCCATTCTTAGAAGTTTCTTGGCAAGAGTAGGACCACTTGAATGTGTGCCATAAATACCTTCATGGAGCTCATGTAAGGCAGAGTCAGATTCGTTACGATTAAGACACTAAAGAAGAGTACCATCAAGACCTCGACGATAAAGCGTATCAGTGGCTAAGGTATAGTGGGTTTCTTGATGAATGAAGTTGCATTTCTAGTTACGAGATAGGTCTGGTGGAAGGGTATTGTCTTTTAGGTAGGTGTAGATCCTTCCATAGAGGAGGGAATCAGAACCGTTTAGGGCACAGATGACTTGGGATTCTGAATTGTTGTAGGCGGGGGAAAATAATTGCTCCACCAGGAATTCATAACGATTTTGCTTGTCTAGAATTTGTAGGAGTGAGGTAATGGTGGCCATTGTGTCAGTAGCTCTATTGTCTAGCCTTGGAATCTGCTCAAATGTGATGTGTACAAAGCATTTCTTAAAATAATCCACCATGCATTTTAGGGCATCATCTTATCGTCCTTTGTTTGATAGTCACCATTAATCTCATTGATAATTAATTGAGAGTCCCCATATAATTTTAACTCTATGATTTTCCACTCCATGGAAACTTTGATACCTATTACTAGAGCTTCGTACTCAATGATATTATTGGTGCATGGGAACATCAACCTGTAGGATCTCAGAATTGTGTGTCCTTCTGGAGTGATGAACAAGATGCCGACACCTGATCCATGTTATGTGTAGGATCCATAAAAGTATAAGATCCATTGCTTTGATGTAATGGTGAGCACATCTGTATCTGGAAATTCCACCTATAG
Organism: Cryptomeria japonica; assembly: GCF_030272615.1. Lineage (NCBI taxonomy): Eukaryota > Viridiplantae > Streptophyta > Pinopsida > Cupressales > Cupressaceae > Cryptomeria > Cryptomeria japonica. Next base: position 627,661,602 of record NC_081410.1, on the reverse strand, counting down.
TGGATGTTTGTCTAGTAGTGGTGCTTCAGCCAGTTGATCTGCTATTGCTTGTCCTTTGATAGCCCTTCATTCTGTGTATTGAATGTCTAACTCACTTAGGATCATGACCCATTTAGCTAACCTCTTTGTGAGAGTAGCTTTGCTAAGTAGATATTTTAATGGGTCGATCTTCGCCACTAGCTTGATAGTATGAGCTAACATATAGTGTCCCAACTTTTGGGAAGCGAACACCACAGCTAAACAAGCTTTTTCAATGAACATGTAATTGAGTTCGTACCCATTCAGCACCCCGCTAATGTAATTAAATGTCTCTTTCTTTTCCTTTTGAGTCTTCCTTGGCTAGTAATGCCCCCAGTGACACTATCATTGCAGATATGTAGAGAATGATAGGCTTGCCTTCTATTGGTGGCACCAAAATAGGCGGATTCATGAGATACTGCTTTAGCTAATGGAATGATTATGCACACTTGTCCTCCCATCTGAAAGGTGCATTTTTATGAAGTAGATGGTTGAATGGGAGACATTTTTTTGCCAGTTGAGCAATGAACCTTCTGATAGATCGTAGCCTTCCTTAAAGAGATCGTAGCTGACTGATGTTCCTTGGAGGTGGCATTTCCATGATTGCCTGAACCTTTGCAAGGTCCACCTCAATGGCCTTTTCTGATACAATGTAGCCCAAGAGTTTTTTGGATGTGACCCTGAAAACACACTTTTTACGGTTAAATCTAACATTGAATTGCTCTAGTATCTGAAAGATTTTATCAAGAATGTCCAAGTGTCCCTCTCTTGTGAATGATTTGGCTAGCAAGTCATCTACATAATCCTCAATAAAAGTATGCATCATGTAATGGAAAATTGTTGTCATTGCTCTTTGATAGGTCACAACAACATTTTTTTAAACAAAAGGCATGACATTCCAATAGTATGTACCCCATGGACATGTGAAGGTTGTTTTATCTTGATCTTCTGGAGCTATCTTTATTTGGTTGTAACCTGGGAAACCATCCAAAAGTAATAGCTTCGCGTTCCTTGTCGTGAGATCCACAATTGTATCAATGCTTGGTAGAGGAAAATAATCTTTCAGACAAGCCTTGCTAAGGTTCCTAAAGTCGGTGCAAATTCATATGCTTTTGTCTAACTTGGAGACCGGTACAATGTTGGAAATCCATTTTGTATAGTCTATCAGTCGTATAAAACTGACATCTAGTAGTTTTTTTAGTTCAGCATTGACTAGCAATGCCACATGTGGATTCATCTTTCTGAGTTTTCATTTAACGAGCTTAGCTCCTAGAGTGATTGATAAGTGATGCATAATGAGGTCCGGATCAACTCCCAACATATCTACATAAGACCAAGCAATTGTGATTTTTTTCCTTGCAGAACTTGACAATGTCAGGTCTTTCTTGTTCAGTTAGTGATTCTGCCAAATGTATGGTTCTTGTTGTTGATTCAATGTCAATATTGATTGATTGAGTTGGCTCAATCAAAATTGGTGATCTTTCTTGATAATGTTCAAGAATAGTGTCAAGTTTCTCATCCTCAGGTGCCTCAAAGAGGTTTTCACCATTAGATACGTCCTTTGTTTTTACTTTTTAATGATCTAATACTGCCATTAAATGGTTTTCACCATTAGATCAATTTTTTACTTTACTCAGTGTGTGACTAAGAGAATTGGCACTCCCCTGATTGAGAGCTTCGTTATGAGATTCACTGGTAGAGCATGTTTCTGGGTTGATTGAGCAAAAGTATTGGGAAATGGTGTCATCGTTTTGAAAGGTTAGTATCTCAATGTGTTCAGGTTGTTCCCAGTCTATAAGTTCGAGATGTATGAGAGGTAGGGTATCATTTGGTGGGTCATGGTTTGTCATTGTAAGAGTCATGATGGATACATTGTCATAGTTGTTATTTCATGTATCAAAGTCTATGACGGTATCAAGGTCTTCGATGTTGCATGTTTTGTATTGACGTTTCTCGTTCTCACTAGCCTCATAGATATCTAGTGGTCCAAATTCAAATAATGTAGACCTCGAACCTTGTCCCTCATAGGGTATGGGTGTATATGTGTGGATTGTATCTACCTCAATATCTTCAATGACATCAGAGCAAGTATCTCATTCATATTCATTTGAGTCTGTTTTAGAACCATTGTCTAAGGCTACATCATTGTATCTTACAGGAGTATTGTATGGCGAGAGGAGCTCGTTGATAATTGATACAAGTTTTGTTGCTTGCATTGATTCAGGTTCTCTACTTGTTTGTACTCTTTGGATTTGTTCATAAAAAATCTCTTCCCTTTGAATGGCAAGTTCTTCTTGTTGTGGCTCATATTTGGCTTGATTAGGTCCTGTTGCTTCTTGCACGTGATGTACTTATTTATAGGAAGCCTCCTCTCTTTGAATGGTGAGTTCCTCTCGTTGTTTATATTCTTCCTCCTCTTGTTCTTTTTTTGTCTTTTTATTTTCTTGGTGTATCACTTCTTGCCATGATTCCTCGTTATGTGTTACTTTTCTTCTCTGTCGGGGATTATGATGATCCTATTTTTGTATAGGTTGAATATGCTAGCCATACCCAAGTCCAGATTTGTGTTTGGTAATTGGGTTGAATTGGTTCTATGATTCCTTCTTGATGCTTGCCAATAGGTCCCTTTGCTTTGTGTAGACACCTAAAAATATCTCTTTAATCGTATACTAATTATTCATCTAATTAATTAAGTAATTCTTTAATTATTTAATTAAACTAACTATTTCTTCTGATCATCACCCTTCAACACTTCTAATTATTCTATTTTTATTCTCAAATCATTTTAATCAGTTAACCCTATTTCAAATATTAATTATTTAATTAATTGTGATTTACTCCTTAGTTAAATAATCTTTATTATTTAGTTAAGCTCATTTTTAATGTTTAAATAATTTTATTTAAATTTTTTAAATTAATTAATTAAATTCCTCCAAATCTCCAAATTATAATTCCATCTAATTTCATTTCATATTTCCCCAAATTCGAATTTCATATCATTTCATCTAATTTCACATTTCCAAACTCACATTTCACCAAATTTGAATTTCAGTTAATTTCATGTGCATTTCAGCATTAGAATGACCAGATTCAAATTCAAATTGAAAATGAAAATCAATTTCAACTTCAAATTCCTACAGCACATGCTAAAATCAGAACTAATTGATCAAATCAGATGTTTAATCAGTTAACTCATCAATCATCCTTTTTAACTCAAAATCAGCTTTTTATGACTAATCCATCATTTTCGTCTTCTAATCTATCATTTTAGTCTTCTAATCAATCGATTCAATTATCTCCCTAGTCTATTTAGTCAATTGACTAGTCTATTGAGTTCACTCTCCTATCAATCATGTTAACAAATCAATCAAATGAGTTAACAAATCAATCATGACTAGTTCACTCATCAATCAATTTTAGTTATCTATCAATCAACACTTGAGTTCTATTTCTCACTCCCTTTGTGTTGAAAATCTATAAATTCAACTTCATTTTCTCAATTCAAGCTAGAATCACAAAATCATAGTCTTCAAAATTGTTGTTCATCTTATGCAGGAAATCAAGTGCAATACCTGAGAGCCACCTACATCAACAAGAATGGAGAAGAGCAATGAAAGTCTTGCTATTTCAATTGAGGGAGCTTTTAATTAGTTTCATTTCATAATTCAATTGATTTTGCATTATTCCATTATAATGTAGGAGTAATATTGATTACATTAGAGTTGTGATTCACTCTTTGATATCTGATTATGCAATTTGCGCTTAATTTACCCTTGAGTACATTTGGTGAACCTGACGTAAACTAACAACAATTTAAAATTTTGTGTATCCCTGCAGGTTTCTATTTTTGGCAGATTTCCATTTCTCGAAAGTTTTTTGTTTTTGGCAGGTTTTCATTTTTGGAAATTTTTCATTTTTGGCAGGTTTCCATTTCTGGAAATTTTCCATTTTTGCAGGTTTCCATTTTTGGAAAGTTTTCATTTTTGGTAGGTTTCCATTTTTGGAAAGTTTCCTTTTTTTGGCAGGTTTTCACTTCTCGAAAGTTTCCATTTTTGCAGGTTTTCGTTTTTGGAAAGTTTCCATTTTTGCAGGTTTCCATTTATAGAAAGTTTCCATTTTTGACAGGTTTTTGTTTTTGGAAAGTTTTCGTTTTTGGCAAGTTTCCATTTCTGGAAAGTTTCCATTTTTGCAGGTTTCCATTTATGAAAAGTTTCCATTTTGGCAAGTTTCCATTTTTGGAAAGTTTCCATTTTGGCAGGTTTCTATTTTTGAAAAGTTTCCATTTCTAGAAAGTTTCTATTTTTGGCAGTTTTCATTTTTAGCAAGTTCCTCATGTTAAAAAAAAAAAAAAACCTCTATTCTTTCATTTTTCTTAAATTCTAGTCTTTTAGTGTTCTATTTTATAATAGATCGTTGATAAACACTGAAGAAGATTTTTGTAACCAAAGGAAGGAAATTAGGCTGGATAGCCCACCATGTGTCTACTAATGTTATTTTATCTATAGGGTTAGAGTAGAAAACTTCTTTTGGTGCTTTTAAAAAGAATAAAATCAAATTATTTCATGTTCTTTCACAAATTGCTATGAAGGTTAAAAATGAACACCATGCCTGTGTGGAGCAACATCTCCACCTAGAATAGAAAATCATTGCAATGGAAGGATAAAAAGAACTTTGTTTTTCGTGTCTTCGAAGGGATAGGTATTATGCTCTCCCCTTCAATGGGTGATCAAAAAACAATACTCTCTTCTTATATGCTTTCAGTAAATTTTTGTACTTACATCCTTTAGAAGGCCTGCCCTCCCAAGTTGCCCTTAGAGAGCCATTAAGGCCGATGAGAGGGGAATGACCTAAGTAGCAATGGCTAAAGCCAAGTAATCCAAGCCACTCTAAATAAATGTGTATGTGATGAAAATTATATGCGATGAGTGTTACATGTTGTCACAATAGCGTTATACTTCCCTCAGTGCATATACAGTACGTTAAAATCTATAGAGCGTAACCTCTACAGACTGGGAGACCTCCCTCAATGGAGTGTAAAACGTTGTTGATTGTGATCACTCGAACAAAACCCTTCCTAAGCACCTTAGAAATTAGAAGCCCAACTGAGTCAGTAACTAGACACTTGGATTATCACAGTGCAAGGGTGGTGAATAATTTGCCCCCAAGACACTCACCATATATATCTCCAAGGATAACAGGCCAATTGAGGAGCAATCTTCTTTGGTCTAATTTCCAGAAAAAAGGCAAAAAAATGAACGCACCCTTGGGTGTGACAGGGCTGTTTGAGCTGATAGAGTATCAAGATGTGGGTTGTGGTAATACTTGTGACCTTTTGTCTTTAGGAGAGTATGCTTGATGTGCTATCAAATTGCTAAAATACTATCGAAAACTAAATGGGGTCTTGAAAAAGATCTCAACATTCATGAGGATTTGAAAAAGTCCTTTAAACAAGTGCTCTCTTTGTTTAGTTTAGATTGTTTTCTTTTCTTGCTATTGTGTCTTTGCAACATCAACATCAACAAGATCAAATCCCTCAACAAAGTCAAGTTTCAACATCAACAAGATCAAATCCCTCGACAAAGTCAAGTTTCAACATCAGCAAGATCAAAACACCCACAACAAGATCAAGTGTCAACATCAACATCAAAATCAAAATTAAACATTCAAGAAATGGAGAAAACATCTTACATGTTGTGATCCTAGGTCCAAACCAATCAAGCAAACATCATGGAATGGTGTTATGCATTTCATAGGGAAGGTGAAGAATTCATCCCTTCCATTCCTATTCCAACACCATCCATAGAAACCTTATCTCAACAAATCAATACTTTGCAACAACAAATGAGAGACATGACTAGTCCTAGTCCTAGCAACCATAGGGGCTGGTTAGAAAATATGATGAGGGAGGTGATCACCACAAGGGAATCATTATCACGCCAACCTTCTTCTTCTTGTGAGACCATTCAAACATGCCAACCTTCATTCTTCAACAAAATCATTCCTACCTTAGTTCAACCAACATTAGAGTCATGTCAACCTTCTTTCAACACAACATATCTATCACACCAATCATATCAACCCAGCTTTCAAAGAACCTCTTTCAACCAAAATCAAACCTCTTTCAACCAAAATCAAACCCCATTCAATCAAAGTCCAAATCAAAATTCACACAAACCCAATATTCAAACCTCTTTCAAAATTTATTCAACCAAAATCAAACCTATTTCACCCAAAATCATACTCCTTTCAACCAAAATCAAATCCCTTTCAACCAAAATCCAAATCAAACTTATCTATCCACCATTTCATCATCCCCTAAAGTCACACATGACCATTCCACACCATCTCTACCCAATAACATAATCTCCCAAGGGGCATCCATAGCACAAATCCAATCTCATTCAAGTCATGATTCAGAGGATCTCATTCAAATCCGTCCTCATCAAGTCAAAAGGTTGAAACCTTCCAAAAATCTCCCATGCAAACTCCCCCATGTTAGGAGAACAATCCAAAATTAGAAGAAATCAGTCATGAAATAAATCAAGATCAAGAACAAACCTTTTCATCATACCCAATTTTTGATCAAGATCCTGTCGACCAAGAGTCTTATGATGATCCTCTCATTCTTTTCTATTTTACTCATAATAACACCTTTGTTTTGCAAGAGCAAGATCTTCTTTCAAGTACCATCCAACATCCACCTCCTAAACAAGATCCCATTATTATTTCTCCTAGTCTCCCTCATGATTCCAATACACAAGTTGTTCATGAACCCCTTATCAATGAAGTCACCACTCCAGATCATACTACACAGGACAACTTGTCAACAATTGTATGTGCACCATCATCAAATGCCAATGTGGTGACAAAAACAAGCATAGCACCAGCTATTGAAATCAACACCCAAATTGTTATATCATCTTCTTCAAGCACAAGCATAACACCAGCTAATGAAATCAACACCCAAATTGTTTCATCATACTCTTCAAGTGCATCAATAAAAACAGGCATAACACCTGCTCATATCACAACTTTGAAACCAAAATCTATTTGCCTCATACACCCACACTTGAAAGACTGGGGGCAAGAAGGTCTACCATAGCTGAATTGGTTTGAAAATAAGGAGGCTATAGAAGACACTGTACATGAAATACTTTCAGCTGAATATCCTATTGAAAAAGACAGGTTCATCCAGCTCTTCAAACAAAGACCAATGAATTATCTACACAAAGTTCATACCAACTCAATAATAACATTCACCTAAAAAGATATTACATCTAAGGGTGGGTTCATTTCAATTTTCATTACTGCATTTGCATATTTCTTTAGTGCATTACATATCTCCATTTCAGAGTGCATCATAGTTGCATTTTATATTGCACAACATCTAGCTACATATCAGAATTGCTTTCTCATATAGTTGCATCAATAAAAACATGATGATTGTTTGAGTCATTCACCTGTCTGCACCAAAGGAAAGAAGGTGGTGTCTTTTCCTAGATATTTGATCATGAAGTCCTTAGAGAACTTTAGTCATTCAACGTCGCCTTGTCATTTAGCTTTATCTATGGTTGTGTAGAGGTTTTGCTATTCAACCTTGATTACCCAAAATCTATCAATTGCTCTATCTCACACATTAATCAATAGCTCTAAGTCATTATAGACACCTAGTTGGCCATGTGGCTAGTGAAAAATCTAAATTCTACTTCAGTGTCGTTGTAATCGTCATACCCAAGTAGATTTCATTACTTACAAGTCAAGGCAAGAACAAAAAAAGAAAAAAAGAAAAAAATGCTATACCAAAATCAATATCAAAATATTATGCAAAAATATGCAATAAAGCTTGACTAAGGGAAAATGCGAATAACTCCATTAGGGCTATGGACGCCTGTTGGCAATGGAGTAATATTTGAGAGATTATGGTGTATAACCTCATCATAGCCCTAAAAGCTTGTTGGCAATGAGGCTCTATCCAAGATGCTTTTGAAGTTAGAATAACTTGCGTAGCTTGCCACATAGGATTCCAAGGGTCTTTGATGGTTATAAGAATCTGAATAAACTCAAATGCACACACATGGGCAAAAGAAGATCTAAGTTTCAAGAATTGATGGAGAAGTTTTATGTGCCTCCATTCATAAATCTTGGTTACATAGTGTGTTAGTTTGGATGGTCTAAGGTTTTCTGAGAATGGATTGAACTATCTCTGAAATGTTTCCTACCTTCAATTCAATTAGTGTATTTCAGAATGAAAGACACACACACTCATCCTTGTTCGAATAGGATCTGCATTTTTTGTCATGCATCCTGGATTAGCATAACTCATATCAAAAATTCATTGTCTCCATATGCATTGCCTCAATCATGATGTCATAATAGGTCTGCATAATGGGGGCATAACTGAAAAAATAAAAAAAATCACAAAATGTCTTGAAAAAAGCCATAAAAATCAAAATCACAAAATCAAAAAAATGAAAAATCAAAGAAAGAAACCATAGACCATCCATCAAATCAAATCAATAACAGACAAACTCTCAAAGTACACAATCAAACTGACACATGTCTTGTTAATCAATATATCGATCAAACTTTATCAAACATCAACATGTCTTATACAAGGAGGGGTATACTCAAAACTAGACAGATTGGTCTTATTCGGGGTACTCACTCTTTGAAACCAGACATCCCTATCAATGATCACACAAATCAAAACAATGACATAGATCAGTATGACTGCTGGATTTTGTCCAAGTTAGTCTTATCTTTATCAATTAATGGCAGGTCATGCTTCATCAATACCAAAAACATCAAAAAATTCAAAATCAACCAAAAACATCTAAAAATTCAAAATCAAACAAAAACATTCAGATAAAGTCCTCAAAAAATAAAAACATTGAGATTAAGTCTTGAAAAAAAATAAAAAACATTTAGAAAAAGTCCTGAAAAAATCAAAACATTCAGATAAAGTCTTGAAAAAATTAAAATATTCAGATAAAGTCCTGAAAAAATCAAAACATTCAAATAAAGTCCTGAAAAAAAAACATCCAGAAAAAGTCATGAAAAAATCCTAAAAATTCAGATTAAAGTCCTGAAAAAAATCAATCCAAAAACGTTCAAATATCAATTAAAAAACTTACAATAAATTATCTCGCAAGAATCCAACACCCTAGCAGATATCCGGCAAACACTTCGCACAAAGTTAAACAAAGGATACAACTATCTTGTTAAAACAACTGCAATCAAGTTGATCAACTATCTAATCTATCGAATCACTATCAAACTATCAATGTGATCAACATCTTGTCTTAAACAAAATCAGTACACTCGAAACCAGACAAGTCAGTATTAAACAGGGTCCAAAACTTCTGAAACCAGACATTATAAAAATCACATCAAACATATCAAAGCAAAGGCACAGTCAGTCCAACTGCTGAGTTTTGTCTATTTTGGTTGACTCTTTTTATCAAATTGGCAAAGATCATTGCTTTTAGCTACTCAAGGATGTCCAAAAAGTGACTAGAGGAGTCGTGATGGGCATGATCCTTTTCTTTGTTTGTTGTTTGCGGTTTGAACCAGTGAATTTTTGGGGCAGTTGCTCTAGTGGGTATCTGTGATAGGAGCATTCAGCTTGTGAATGTCACACATACCTCGGCCCCTAGCATAATTCCTAGAATGGAGGGTTCACTCCTTATCTACTACGTGTTTGTTTCTTTGCAATGAGATATCTATACATCTTGATTCTTCATACCCTGATGTACACAACTTCATTGTTACATAATAAGGCTCAATGATGAAAAAGTGTTGCACTATGAATAAAGACAAGAAGACTATTCATTATCAATCATATCATTTAATTTTTCTAATCTCATCATGTTGATTATTTTAATCAATATCATTCTCTCATCAAGCATCTTTTCTTGGATTAACCTTTTCAATTCTTTACAATCATTATTTTATCTAACATGATCTCTCTCAACACTTAATTCCAATCTTTTCATCTATAAATCTTTCATTTCTGCACATCAACTATTCTATTTATCAATCAATTATTCCTCACCTTCATCATATTTTATCATTCATCCAATTTTTATCTATCTTCATCTTATACAATATGTATCCTTCCTGAAACTAGACATGATCATGTCTTATACAGGATGTATCCTTCCTGAAACCAAGCAAACTAGTCTTATATAGGATGTATCATTCCTAAAACCAGACTTTTTGATCATTTTTGTCTTATATAGAATGTGTCCTTCCGGAAACCAAACTTTATCTTTATTAGATCAATCCAATCCTATCAAATCAATCAATCTACAAATCACTTCAACCATTTCTTTTCTATAATCAAACTCATTCTTGTCATCAAGTTAACCATTCTTCTTCTTTCAAGAGATCATTCATGCCTTCAATGCACAAACAATCTCTCGAGGGGGCATTATACCCAACGTTATTGGGGCATACTAGGGCAAAAAAAACTGTTTTCTTTGAAACAACGTCATTTTGAGATTGTCTCAAAGAGGGGCAAATGTAGACACCTAAAAATGTCTCTTTAATCATATATTAATTATTCGTCTAATTAATTAAGTAATTTTTTAATTATTTGATTAAACTAACTATTTATTCTAATCATCACCCTTCAACACTTCTAATTATTCTATTTATATTTTCAAATCATTTTAATCAGTTAACCCTATTTCAAATATTAATTATTTAATTAATTGTGATTTATTCCTTAGTTAAATTATCTTTATTATTTAGTTAAGCTCATTTCTAATGTTTAAATAATTTTATTTAAATTAATTAAATTCCTCCAAATCCCCAAATTATAATTCCATCTAATTTCATTTCATATTTCCCCAAATTCGAATTTCATATCATTTCATCTAATTTCATGTTTCCAAACTCACATTTCACCAAATCTGAATAACAGTTAATTTCATGTGCATTTCAGCATTCAAATGACCAAATTCAAATTCAATTTCAAATTCCTACAACACATGCTAAAATTAGAACAGATTGATCAAATCAGTTAACTCAGTTAACTCATCAATCATCCTTTTTAACTCAAAATCAGCTTCTTATGACTAATCTATCATTTTGGTCTTCTAATCCATCATTTTAGTCTTCTAATCAATCAATTAAGTTATCTCCCTAGTCTATTGAGTTCACTCTCTAATCAATCTTGTTAACAGGTCAATCAAATGAGTTAAAAATCAATCATCACTAGTTCATTGATCAATCAATTTCGGTTATCTATCAATCAACACTTGAGTTCTATTTCTCACCCCCTTTGTGTTGAAAATCTATAAATTCAACATCATTCTCTCAATTCAATCTAGAATCAGAGAATCATAGTCTTCAAACAATTGTCTAATCTATGCAGAAATCCCAGTGCAATACTTGAGAGCCACCTACAAGCACTATTCAGAGAAGCACAATGGAAGCCACGATGTAGGATGAGGAAGTTTCATTTATTTGAATTTATTCTTATCTTGTGTTAATTTCTATTGGTTTATGTTTGAAATTGCTTTGATAGTTAAGGATTTGGTGATTCGTCCTTATTTCCTATTTCTACATTAATGATTTTTAAGCATGAAACACTTTGTATCCCATCTGTTGCATGATTTTGAATCCATTACCATATTGTTGTGTGGGGATGGTAACTTCTAGAGCAGCGGCTCTTGTTTCTTCCTCATTTTTTTATAGCCAGTTAAGGATATCCTTGTCTTCTGATTCTTCTACAAGTGTGCCTACTTGGATAAATTTTCCATCAAACTTTTCGATGGGTTGTGTTGCTTTGTGCCTTGATGTTGAAGGTTGTCCGTGAGACCTTGGCGAAGTCGGCAACTTTGATAGACATAGGGGTTCAAAAGAGTATTCCCCCATGCCTTGGTATTTTATTTTCATCTTCTTTTCAGAGTCTATGGACAAAGAATTGAGATTTTCTTGATTATTGGATGATGAGGAAGCTTGGGCCTCCCTTTTATGTGGTACTAGAACATTTTGTGTCGCTCTCATAGTATTGCAATACTGAAAGGGCTTGGTGTTTGCTGATATTGAGATCTCCTGTCCATTCTAAGGGAACTTGAGACATTGATGATATGTAGAAGGTACCATTTGTATTTCAAGGATCCAAGGATGACCCAAGAGTATGTTATATGTCAAGTCTATGTCTAAGACATGGCAAATTGTGTCCTTCTGCACAAGTCCTACCTAAATGGGTAGCACCACTATTCCTTCTGACAACCTCTTTTCATCATCATATGCTTTGATATTGATTTTCTTTTTGTTATCAATAGCTTTCTCTGAGAACCTCAATGCACATATAATTTTTAAGGTAAATATTTTTAGGCCAACTCCTCCATCTATTAGCACACGTTTTACCCAGTGTTTGTAGACAAGAACTTCGATATGGAGTGGGGTGTTGTGTGGATGACTCAAAGAGACATCATCATGCTCTGAAAAGGATAGGTTATGAGGCACCATCATATGCGCCCCATGGCTTGGAATCAATCGACATCCAATTTATTTGGAGCTGTAGTATTTGTAAGAGCTTGTTCCAAAATATCCTTATGTTTTAGTGAGATTTTGAGCAATTCTAGTATCGATATTTGAGCAGGTGTTTTTTGCAATTGGTCTACCAAGTTGTATTGAGTCTTAGATGATTTGTTGTTTTAGATGTAATCCCCTTCAAGACATATTTGTGTGCCCTTGTTGTCACATTCACTGGCGCGTGTTCTTGTTTATCCTTTATTTTTATGACATTCACTTGGTTGTCATATGCCAATATGTGATTAATGGTGTTGGCATAAAGGTGGTTTATGCAAGCTCCTTTGTTGTTGGATATTGTTTCTCCTCCCTTGTCATAATTTGGAGGGGGATCTTTAAATGTCTCGTGATCGCCATTGGTCTTGTGGCCATCAACCGTTATATCACCCTTGTCTATCATGTCTTGAACTAGGTTTTTCAACCTTAGGCAATCATTTGTGTGATGCTCCTTGTTGCGATGATAGTCACAATTGTGTAAGTCGTTCCACCATGATGGTTTGACTTGGGGTTCAAAATTGCCTATGTTTGGCAATGTGATGAGTTTTTTTGCCAAGAGCTCTCGAAATGTAGATTCCAGGGTTGGTCCCAATGGTGTAAACATTTTTTTGATATTGGGGAGGTGGAGTGTTGGTGTTACTCCCCTGATTATTGATCCCTTTATTGTCGGTGTTTCCTTGATAGGTAGTGCATTGATAGTTGTTAGTGCCTTGATCGGTATTTATTTGATTTTTGTTGGGTGGTGTCCCACCTGATAAATTTAGCACGGGTTGCTTGGATTTTATGTTGTTGGCATCAACCACACCATCATTAACAACATTCTTGTTCCTAGTCCAAAACTTGGACTTGTCCGAGTTGTTGTTGTATTGATTGTTATAGGTGTTGTTTGATGAACTAGCACCTTTCTTAGAGAATTTCAAGGTTCCATTCTTGATTGAGGCTCCTTCCACTTGAATGCCATTTTCGATTAACTTTTGGAAAGTAGGTAGACATTGTATTTTGAGTTGATAACTCATTTCGTCATTCAGATTGTATAAAAATTTCCATTTTCTCCTTTTTAGGCACATCACGTGGGTACCTTGAGACCATGCGCCTCAATCTTTGTAAGAACACCATGAAATTTTCATTTTTCTTTTCTTTTGTATTGCGTATGTCAAGCATGGTGACCTCATGTTGGATATTATAGGAGTATTATGAAATGAACTTGTTCACTAACTCATCAAATGACCTAATAGGAGGTGTGAGTTTTGAAATCCACTTCATTGTTTGTCCTCCCAAACTTCTTGGGAATAGCCTCATCATGTAAGTGTCATCATGGGCAAACTCCAAGCTCATAGTGCAAAACTCCCTAACGTGATCACAGCGATCACTTTTACCATTGTATTTGTCATACTTTGGTATATTAGAGTTTGGTGGAAAGGGTACCATGTTTATCCTTCTATAAAAAGGTTAAGGACAAATGTCCTCCAAAGAGTACCTTGTCGCAGACCCTTGTAATGGAGGAAATTTTCTTCGTTGAACCTTGAAGTTGTTGTGTGATGTTGGCTAAGGGAACATTTTCTTCGTTCAACCTTCGATGATGGGCATCCCCTTGTTCACTAATGTTGTCGTAATTGCGGGTATCATCTCAATCGCAAGTGTTGTCTTGGTCATGGGAGTAATCTCCTCCGAAGAGTTCTTGATTCTAAGTATTGAATGTGTAGGTCCTTGCCTTTGTTCTTGGGATTCTTTCATGGGTATTCCTTGAATTATCCATGTCAAAATACTCGGGAATCTTGACTCCTTTACTATTCAGCATGAAGAGGTATTTTTGTTTGTCTGATTCTATAAGCCTTTCAATGAGCTTTTGGAAGGTATCACTTTGTTGGCATTGTTGGATGAGATCCTCAGTGATATCCTCTTACCCCATATGCGTGTATTCATCAAAAGGATTGGACTCCCTACAAGTCATGTTTGATTCCAGTTGTGGGTCCTTTTTTTCGGAGATCGAGTGACAACGGGCATTAATATACTTCTAAATAAGTGAATTCCTCTTCTCTTAGCGGGGTTGATATTTCATCCTCTCTTGGTGGAGTTGGTGTTTTGGGTCGAGCTTCGTTGTAAGAAATACAAATTTTTGGAAAGAAGGTAGGATTGATTTTTCCCTCTTTGTTGAGATGTTGGTTGAATGTTGACTTTTGAGTAAAAGCCCTACTTCTCAAAGGCTCTTCGTCAAAGTCGTTGGATTTTCCTTGAAGATATAATCACATATGATGTAAGAAGATACAATGTGATACAAAGAGTTGATGGTTAATGTAGAGAAACTTTATCCTCTTGATAAGCTCTCTAGGACTAGGTTGTCTCTTCTTCAACTTAGTCTTTTGACGAAGACTTCTTCTTCTCAAAATACGGGGAGTGGTCATACAAATGATCAAAAAGTTGATATTGTTGGTTGATATGGATACTTCATTTTGGTACTCAATCTTACTAGTCCAAATGGAGGGTTTGTTCGATAGGCCTCTATGACAAAGTACGTCAAATAATATGGATCAAGTTTCCCGATATGGAAACCAAATTTGACAAAGTTTAATACCTAGCTAGGTATTGTTGTTGAGATAGTTTGGATGATAACTTGTGATCACTTGGTTTGATACTCCTCTAATCTTATTGGATGAAAGTCTTGCCTAAAGTTAGTTGAAAAGTTGATAACCACCTCAAAAGGTTCTTTGTTGGATTTGAAAATCTCTTCCACTTATGATTCCTCTTTGTTTGAAATGATTTTTGAGTTGATTGATTTTTGCGAGATATTTTAACATTTGTGACAAGAATACATAGCACACATGAAGACAATGGTCATCCTAATGCTAAACATTTAGTGTATGTTCTTTTGAGGATGTGTTCAAATCCCTGATGTTTTTACTGGTTTGGATACAAATAAGACACACCAAGTAGACTCTTTATTCAAGGGCCATTGACAATATCATAGCCCACAACTCGATAGTCCTTCGGCTCAAATAGTCGTGTCACCCCCTAGAGGGCACCCATTTTTTTGCCCTTTTCCAGAAATGAACCCAAAGAGGGTTTCTCCTCAATTGAGTAGTTATCTTGGGAGATGTACGGTGAGTGATCTTGGGGGTGGATTCTTCCCCACCCTTGTACTATGATATTGCCAATGTATGGCAACTGACTCAGCTCAGAGTTTCTACTTCTATGGTTCTTAGTAAAGGTTCCGTTCGGCATGAAAAATTATAAACTCAATTAAGAGGCTTCCCAACCTTTAGAAAAAAGGCTTTTCACATCACAAGGATACTAGGGGAAGGTTATCAAATACACACTTCTGTTGGAGGGTATTTTCATCAGCCTCCACATTTGATTAGAGTGGGTTGGTAAACTTGGCGATAAAGTCATTTCCCACTTGGGTCGCACCCTTCTCACTAGCCCCCTCAAGGCTTAGAGAAAGCAAGCCCTCTAAAGGTGTTAAATGCTTGAGAGCAAATAAAGCATGAAAATAGTGGGTTTGGATTTTTGGTCACCCAATTAAGGGGAGAGCATATACCTACCACTCAAGACAAAGCACACAAAGTTATTTTTACCTTTCAAAGCAATGATTTCTAAGTCCTAATTGGAGATGTTGATCCAATCAAACATGATGTTCATTTTAGTCCCACATTGCAAATATTTTCTAACTAGGAAATTGAAATCTTGATCAACAAAATGAAAGCACGTTGCTATAAAGTAAATTGATTTGCAAAAAGGGACAAGTTGATTGTTCTTTTTAACTTGCAAATAAAGGTTGATTGTGAATTTTACCTTTGCAAGAAATGAAAGATTTGTTCTTTTTAAGCCCAAATTTAGGTGTTTTTCCTCCTAACTTGTAACAAAACAAAATTTCGTTTGTGGTTCTTTTTACCTTTGCAAGTGATGTTCTTTTTAAGCCCAAAAACAAGTTTGATTCATTTTAAAGAACCAAAAAGAAATTATGAGGTTCTTTTTACCAAAATGAAAATGAGTTCTTTTTAACCAACTTTGAAAAAGCTAAAAAAGAAAATCAAAATGCTATTTTAACTCCTCCAACCTGCAAGAATTTGTTAGAAACCTACAAAAAAAGGAAGTTAGTGAAAATTTTAATCACTTGGTGGGCTAGACAAGCCTAATTTGCCAAATGGATTACAAATTTTTTGCCTCTATGACAAAAGCGCTAAAATAGAGTGCAAATGCACTAGAACAGAAAGCGTATGCGCTAAATCGTACTGCAAATACACTAAAAGAAACTACAAATGCGCTAAACTGTCAGAAGCTAGAAAAAGACAGAAGAAGCAAATGCGCTAAAATAGAGTGTAAACGCACTTCATCGTACTGCAAAGGCACTAGAACAAAGGTCATATGCGCTAAAACAAAGGTCAAACACACTAAAATAGAGGTCGAATATACTGAATCGTACTGCAAATGCACTAAAAGACTGGAAATTTTCTTGGCCAGACCTGCACAAAAACGTTAAAATTTTGGTCAATTTAGGGGTCAAGCCCCACGGTGGGTGCCAAAAATGTGCACCTAATTTTTTGGAGGCCTGCAAGACAACAAGAAAACATCAAATGCACCCATGAAACATTACATCAAGAAATCTAAATGAAGAAAACATGTTCATCAAATCAAATTGCTCAAAACCGTCTCATGGTCCTCTATCTCCAAGGATCTTCAAGATTCAAGGTGGCCCTCACTTGGAAGAGCACTTGATCTTTAAGATGACAGCCTAAAGAACAAGATTGAAGGATGTGATCTAGGATCAAAATGGATGCAACTAAGATCGTAGTGATGAGATGAAAAGCTATTGATATGATATGCAAGATGGAGGTGTGTTTCCAAATTGAAAGATTAAGTGATCTAATTAAGATAAGATGAAGATGAGATATGAGAATGCTATGGAATTGATATGAAATAAAGCTAAGTGATAATCTAAAACATGATATAATTTGTGCTATGATGCAATTAGGATGGCCTAGATTCTTGAAGATGAACAATTGGAGCTCCTTGATAACCTGCACAACAAAATAACTATAATATGGATGCAAAAGAAGATTGATTCTAAGATTAAAGAAATGGGCTCTATTTATAGAGAAAATAGAGAAATGGATGGTTGAGATTGAGCAATCTCAACAAGGGCTAGGATTGAAAGTTATCAATCCATGAGGGGTATTCAATCCAATCCCAAGTTGACAAATGTCACCTTGAGATGGCTTGAGAGGATGCTAAACAAGCATTAGATGCTAAGTAAGCATTAGGGATACCATTAAGGGATGACATCATTGGATAATACTATTATCCAAGGAAGAATTATATTGTCCAAGGGAGAATTCTATTGTCCAAGAGGTAAACTCTTGTCTAAAGTTGAGGGATGGCCAAAGGGACAACCATCATGGGCTAGGATGATGTCTTTGTAAGAAACAATAAATTCTCTTTGAAGCCTTTGGAGGTTTACTTGTTAAAAGTTAGATAACCTTACAAGTTTGGAAGACTCAACAAGTTAACTTGTTGGAGAAGGTAAAGTATTCAACACATTTAGAATAATTTATTCCAAATTTGGAGAAGTGACTCCCCCAAATTTAGGGATGTGACATGATTACAAGAATTAGGCTAATTAATGAGGGGTTAGAGAGGTTATAGAAGACTATTAGCATGCTAATGGAAAATGTAGGAGAATGCAAGTGGAGGGAAATAGGTATTTTAAGATAAAATAAAAGATTTATTTTAGCCAAAAGGGGTGCAACTTGCATTTGTAGGATTTTGCAAGTGGGGGACTATTCACAAATAATAATGATTTATTTAAATGTAAAGGGATTCTAATCAAATGTAAATTGAATTAAAAGAGAAAAAGGGGATTTTAATTAAATAAATAAGATTTATTCAATTAAATGGCTAAAGGGTACTTAATCAAACCTTAGTTTAATTAATAGGTTAGGCTAGAAGAAAAGGATTTTAATCAAAATTTTGATTTGATCGATAGGTTGATTAGAGGAATATGGATATTAATTAAACCTGAGTGTAATTAATAGGTGAATAAATGATGATTAAATGAATAAAATTTATTTATTTAATTGTGCAAGTTTTAGGTGTCTACATTGATCATCCAACACAAACTCCACTACACCCCCTGAGAGCAGCAACAATGTCAATCCAGGAGATAAAGGATAAGCTCTGGAAACTCCTCTTAGAAATATGCACCTCTATAATGCATCTAGTTAGAGAAAGGAGGGGAAATAACCCCTATTATCTACCTGAGATACTTAAAAGTATCCTTCACCAACAGCTTACTAAAAATGTCTACAACTTGTTATTTTGTAGAAATATGCTCCAAATTGACTTCCTTTTCTTCAACCTTCTCTCTTAAGAAGTGATATCAGATTGAGATATGTTTAGTTCTTGAATGAATTAATAGATTCTTTGAAATGTTTATAGTACTAGTATTATCACACATAATGAGAATAGCTTCATCATATACCACTTTGATATCTTTAAGAGTCTATTTCATCCATATAACTTGAGTACAACAAGATGTTGTTGCAATGTATTTTTCTTTTGCGGTAGATAAAGATATTGAATCCTACTTATTACTCAATAAATAAACCAACCTATCTCCCAAGAAAGATGTACCACCGCTAGTATTTTTCCTATCATCAATACTTCTTTCCCAGTCAATATATGTGTATGCTTTTAGCATGAAATAGATCCACTCTTCTTGTACCAAAGACCAAAATCTAGAGTCCTTTTCAAATACCCAAAGATCTTCTTCACTGATTTCTCATGTGATTACTTTGTGTATGGTTTAAAATTGCATACCCCTTTTCAATTCCACCTTCACTTTTGCAGCCACTTTAGTGTCCATTCCCCTAGCATTTGAGTAGGCTCATTTCAGACATTGCATTAGCCTTTTCCCTTTCAAGATTCTCAAGACACCTTTTAGCAACTATCTTTCTGCTTATCTTTCATGTTAGTCATGTGTTTCTCTTGTCTCTTGTCATTTTTGAGCATGATTTGTTTGGACGCAAATGCATTGCATGGATGTTAGCATGCCAAGCATTCATCCCGTGACATCTTAATGATCAAATGCCAATTCTACACATTTTGACACTTGTGACCTATCTTGGTCTGCGGAAATGGCTCAAAATCTTCTAAACAGCTCGTCGACCTCTTCTTTCCTTCCCATTCTATCATTTAAATCTATATTTTCTCTTCTTTCAAGCTCTCTAGTTCCTCCATACAATCTCTCTTGTTCTCTTGGCTCTCACAACTTTGTTTTTCTCTCTCTCGCTTGCTACAATAGTCTCTAGTTTGCTACAACACTCTCAAGCTCTCACAATAAGATTGTGCAAATCTCTTGGCTTTCTCGAGCCGCTTTCATAATATCTTTCTATCATTCTATCTATCTCATCTTTGAGCATCTTGGGATTTATCACATCCCCTGTCTATTTAATAATTTTATCATTCTAGCTATCTATCTTTTGATCTATCTATCTATCTGGGTTGTCCGTGGATGTGGAAAAACCCAAAATAGGGATCTAACTAAGGCAGGCCTCTAAACACAACCCCCAACATTTTCCTTCTTGCTTGTGTGCAGGTTTATAGTCACAGGAAGGCAATCATCTTGTGGGAGGCTTTAATCGTGGACCAGTTGTAAACTTCCCTCATCTTTTATCGCTTTATTTTAGTACTTTGTATTTTGTACTGTTGATTTAGTTTGTTATTATATCATTCATCTAGTAGTTCTATCATATCTATCACTCTTGTATGACTTCTGTATTTCGTTCATACAGGACGATAGCACACTATGTTGGCGTCCCATTTCTGCGCACTTGTCCCATGGACAAAGAATCAACAGGGTCATCTGTGAGTCTTATTTGCAGTCTAATAGCTTATATTTTCATTTTTATCCCCTGGCTCACCCTAAGTGCCAGTATAGAAGAGGTATTAGAGGGTCAATTTGTTCTCTAGGATCCATCATCCTAGAGGTAACAAATTTCCTCCATTACATTTTGGTGAACCCGACATGAAACACTTATTCTTTATTATTTTCAAAAGCGTTCATTATCATTCCTTTCGTCATTCAATAATTTTTAATGATTTGTTGGCCTTCGACTGACTCATTTATGCATTGCTTCTTTAATTTAGTTTAGTATTTTCCAAATGCATTTGTTATCTTCTTTTATTAGTTCTATTTCTAAATTTATTCAAAGTGTTAATGATGTTCCTTTTCAAGCATGTGATGGTGACATGGCTCTGCCTCTGTCACTCTATGTCTTTGACCCATCTTGTAACAATTCTTCTATCTCAGGAGATATTTTGTGTAATGTGGAAAAATTTCCTAGGGTTTCCACCCAAGGAATGGAAGCCGCTATATTTTTCACTCAGGGAAAATTACATTCAAAAGAGGATGGGGAATTCACTAGATCTAGTCATGAATCAGATCAAGACTAAATGCTAAGTGAATTTGGATTGGATGTGTGTTCTTATTTTGTAAATTGAAGTGCTGAAATTAGGTAAAATGCTAAAAAATGGAGGTAAAAGCATGAAAACAGTGAGCTATGGATGTGAGATTTTTGCATGCACCCTGCTTAGAGTAATGTAAGCTGAATTAGACCTGCTCCCCAAAATTTCCTAAAAAGTGTTGGGACCGTGGCGCATCACATCGGTCCTTCAAAATTTTTGCATGCCAAAGGGGGATGATTTGTCTCTGTGAATAAAGCTTAATCTGAAGAGTACAACTTTGTACCTATTTCTTGCACACAGAAAGAAGAGAAAAGGGGTTGGGAATAGGGGTTTTCCTAATTCAAACCTCGGTTGAGGAATCAAAATTGAATGAAATATTGAAAATGCTTGAAATAAATAATGGAAAGGTATACCCCAGATCTGTAATGACTGATAATGATTCTTTTCTTCTTGAATGTAATCACATATGTTGTATGAAGTGGCATGCACATGAAAAAATCCTAACACACACACATGCTTGTAAATGATGATGTAAAATTGCTCCATAATGGTTGAATAAAAATGGTTGATGTAGACTTGATGAATGCTTGAGAAGACTTCACATAATCTGCACTTTCACTTCACAAGAGGTTCCCTTCAATTGCTTGTTGATGGATCGGATCCTTCAAATGAGGACAGGAAACCCTATATATACGAAACCCTCATTTTATTTTATCATAGGCCGACCTAGAAATGATATATTTTCACACCAAGCTGAGTTTAAACATTATAATACCGCCAAAACATGATCTCGAAATTTGGGGAGAAAAATTAGGGATTGATGTAAATCACATCAATCCAACCAACTTTTTTCCATTTTTTAAGGGATGCAAGGTATTGTCATTATAAGGTGATCCCCAAGTGGGCATGATGGTTAAATATGTTTAGATGTGTGAAATCGAGCCCTAGAGGTTGAGATAGGACATAATTAGGGCTTTTGATGAATTAATTAATTGAAGGAATAAAAAGAGGCACACACTTAGGGTAAAGGGCCCAATTTTATGATGCGTGGAATGATAAAATGAGACTTTGGATTTAATCAAATTGATTAATTAAATGCTTAAAGGGAATTTAAATCCACTTATGCCTCTTGTATTAAAATGAGAGGGGAAGACCTTCTTACATACTTGCCCATCATCAATGTTAATTTTTCGACATAGGTCGACACAAGGAAATGTTTCCTGCTCAAATTTTGAATAGGGTAAAGGGTTCAAAATGGGCCCCATATTTGGGCCAGGGTTAATGGTCCAGCAAGATAAAATGATATAATGTGGCCATTATTGCATGGTGGGAGGGCTAAATAAGTCTCAATCAATCATGGAGATGCAGGTGCTAAGGTGAGGGCCCAAAACTAGGTCCAAATTGTAAGGGAGTACAATTTAGGATGCTACATTTTGTTGGAAGAGGATGAAATTATTGATACCTTTCTTAATGTTACTCTACCTTCTCTCCATTCCAATGCACTCTCTTCTAGAGTTGTTGCATTAGTGACTGATGAATCTCATCTCACATCTGATCTCCCATAGGTCGATGTCAAACAAGTTCCTTCAACTCATTCTTCTATAAGTTGTACTGGGCCTGTAAATGTTATTGTTGTCTCTGTTTCCCCTAGAATACCTAAGAGACCAATCATTTGTGTGACTACAGCTAGCCCTTCTCCAAAGAAGGTAATTTCTATTCGTGGTGTTCCTTTTAAAAGTAACTCACCGGATCTTTTTACGAGATACAAACAATTTAAAGCTCCTTCTTATAGAATGGTAGCCCACACTTATAACACTCATAGAAATAAGAAAAATGTTGATCAATTGAATCCTTTTTTACCATCTTCTCAACCAGATCTTTTTCAAGCACCTAAGTCTTCAATTAAGCAATCTAGTGATTATAATCTTATTGAGAAACTTCATGTTACTCCCGCTAAGATCTCACTTTGGGATTCACTTCAGACTACTCCAATTTATCAAGGTATGCTTCAAGGAGCTCTTCACAAGATATTATTGCCTTCTTCTACTAAGCCTTTGGATGAAAATGCGTTGATGGATCATAGTCATGCAAATTTGCCAAATATTAAATTCTATCCACATGAACTCCCACCTCCAGAAGTAAGAAATCAAGCAGTTCCATTAATGATAATTGTTTATGTTAACGGCGTCGATTTTAGATAGACTCTCATTGATGTTGGTTCAACACTCAATGTTTGTAGTCTAGATCTATTGCCCAAAATTAAAGTGGAATCTAAGCCTCTTGCTGCATCTTCTATGTTCATCTATGGTTTTGATAATACTGGTAAGACTGCTTTGGGCACTGTTGTTTTGCCTATAAAGATTGGACCAGTTACTATTCCAACCTTGGTGCATGTTATGCCAAAACTTTTATCATACAGTCTTCTATTGGGTAGACCTTGGATTCATTCTTTAGGAGGGGTTAGTTCTACCCTTCATGGCTATATTAAGTTTGTTGCTAAAAATCAGGTAGTTACAATCAAGGCCAATCCTAATGCTATGCACTTATGTCAAATTGTAGCAGCTGGTCATGCCTCAGTTACACGTACCTTTCAAAACTATATTCCATATTTATCTTCTAATATACCGACAAATATTCACATGGACCCTCTTAAAGAGGACACCCATGAAAAGGTTGTCCCTAAAGGAAATCCTCCTAAAGTAGAAAGTCCTAAGTCTACTCCTACTACATCTCCTTCCTCTCAATCAAATGCATTTCTTGGTGATGATTAGGGTTCCTTAGACTTTACAAGATCCTTCATTGGAGAATATAAAGTCAACCCTATCCACCTTAACTTTCCAAAAGTATCATTTAAACATGTTATCAAAGATGATTATTCTTTTGTATCGCGGGATCATGTGAACACCATTGGCTACACCATTAAAGGTGATCCTCCCCCTTTAGAGGAGTTGCAATCAAGTTATGGTCTAGGGTTCAATATTGCATCCAAGTATGGATACAAAGGAAATGGTCTTGGGCACATGGGTCAAGGAGTTATGCTCTTTTACAGTGAGTTTAGGTTACAAATATTCTCCTTTGTCTTTATCCCCTCCATTGTCTAATACTCCTATGTCTTCTTCTTATTGTGAGTAGTCAAACTTTTCTCCACAAGAGAAAGGCTTGCTTCCTACTCCTCATCCTTCATCTAACCAAGAGCTTATTTTGTTGAGGCTTCTTAAATCCCTCTTGTGTACTCTTCCTCCTCCTACATATAAGAAGTTTCATAAGGATAACAAAGCAAAACATTATTTCTCTGCATACCATCAAGTGCTTGGCCATTCCACAAGTGAATGTAAGGTCTTGACAGACAAGATACAACAACTTCATGAATCGGATGTCATTAATTCTTCATCTATTGATGCACCTTCTTCTTCCTTGCATAGCAAGTGATATTGAGGTTCACCTCTATCCTATTCTTTTACACATTCCATTTATTTATGCATTCTTATCATATCTCTTTTTCACCCACAAAGGTGCATGTCTATCTCTCATCCACTGCGGTGACTATCTTTTTGTCACCCAATGTGGTGAGTATCTATCTTTTCCCTTAGTGGCTCTTATCAAAATTTATCTTATCTATAGTGGCCTCCCACCATAGCGAGGTTAGTCCATATTAGCATCTATTTATGTCTATTAGTAGTGGATTTCCTTTGTAGCAAGGTTGGTTCTACTTATCTTTTGGTTGTGGCTTTCCTTCATAGCGAGGTTGGTGCTATTAATCTTTGATCACCTGGTATAACACAACTTGCTAGATTGTGATCTATCTTTTTAAATCATTATCATCTGCATGACCGCTAGCTACAAAGCAAGCTAGTGTCTAGGTCATGTACTATCTCTTCGACATCAATTGCTTCTTTGACTTTTGGTTGCATTCTTCCTTGAAGAAATTGATCCTTGTTTTTTGGGGACGACACATAGTATTAAGATAATATTTTATATCGAGGTCTCTTTCACTTTGTTGACTCAAAATTTTTAGTTTGCCTATTATGTGCTTTCATGGGTGTGCCATCTATGTTCTTATCTATATATCTATATATTTATCATGATCTAACCCTATCGCCTAGGGAATTTTCACTTTCTAACCTTGTCTTGTGCATATTTTTCTATCTAATGCATTTGTTTTGTAGGTCTTCAACTTGGGGGCATGCTTCCTTGGCTCAAAGATTTTTTTGATTCCTCTATAGTATCATTTTGGCATCATGATGTTATTTTATGTTTAGTATATTTCCTTTAGCATGCACATTAATGTTGATTCATAAGCCTATTAAAGTTGGGGAAAAATGTAGGGTCAAAAATTGCATACCCCTTTGCAATTCCACCTACACTTTTGTAGCCACTTTAGTGTCCATTCAACTAGCCTTTGAGTAGGCTCATTTCAACTCTTGCATCATCTTTTTCCCTCTCAGGATGCTCAAGACACCTTTCAATAACAATCCTTCTTCTTCTATTTAATGTGAGCCACGTGTTTCTCTTGTTGCTTGTCATTTTTTAGCGTGATTTGTCTAGATGCAAATGTGTCGCGCGGACGTTAGCACGTCGCACATTTTTCCTGTGACATCTTAATGTTCAAATTTTGATTTTGTGCATTTTGACACTTGTCACCTATCTTGGTTGGTGGAAACATCTCAAAATATTCTAAACGGCTCGTCGACCTCTTCTTTCCTTCCCATTCTCTCATTTAAATATATCTTTTCTCTTCTTTCAATCTCTCTAGTTCCTCCATACAATCTCTCTTGTTCTCTTGGCTCTCGCAACTTTCTTTTCTCTCTCTCGCTTGCTACAATAATCTCTAGTTTGCTACATCACTCTCAAGCTCTCACAATAAGCTTTTGCAACTCTCTTAGCTTTCTCAAGCCTCTTTGGTAATATCTTTCTATCATTCTATCTATCTCATCTTTCAGCATCTTGGGATTTATCACATCCCCTATCTATTTAATCATTTAATCATTCTACTTAGCTATCTTTTGACCTATCTATCTATCTGGGTTGTCTGTGGAGGTGGAAACACCAAAAATGGGGGTCTGACTAAGGAAGGCCTCTAAACACAACCCCCAATATTTTCCTTCTTTCTTGTGTGTAGGTTTATAGTCATGGGAAGGAAATCATTTTGTGGGAGGCTTCAATCATGGACCGGTTGTAAGCTTCTCTCATCTTTTCTCACTTTATTTTAGTACTTTGTATTTTGTACTATTGATTTAGTTTGTTATTATATCATTCATGTAGTAGTTTTGTCATACCTATCACTCTTGTATGAATTATGTGTTTCATCTGTACAGAACAACGGGTTGCGTTGGTGTCTCAGATCTGTGTTCGCGTCTCATGGACAGAGACTCAACATAGTCATCCGAGAGTCTTATTTGCAGTCTATCAGCTTAGCTTTTCATTTTTATCCCCTCACTCATCCTAAGCAGCAGTATAGAAGAGGTATTGGAGGGTCAATTTTTTCTCTAGGATCCATCATCCTTGAGGTAACAAATTTCCTCCATTACACTTTAGATTACCTTGAAATCTTGCAACTAAATAGATAGCCTGCATCTGGTCTAGAGGCAGTTAAATATAACAGTCATCTAATCATAGATCTGTACTTCTTATCAAATTCGAGAGATAAATCATCTTTTCTCGATTTACAACCAACCAAAGGGGTTGCAACCAGTTTACAGTTCTTCAGTTCAAACTCTTTAGCATCTCTTTGACATATTTAGTTTGAGAAATAAAAATTTCATCCTCCAACTACGCAACTTGTAGACCAAGAAAGAATGATAACTCACCAATCTTTGACATTTCAAATTCCTTCTACATCTCTTCTACAAAATCTTTACCTAAACCATCACTTCCTCCAAATATGATATCAACAACTTGTTACCTTCAACTTTAAAATAAAGATTTTTGTCAGCAGTACCTTTTCTATAAAAAATTAGTAACAGATATTTGTCCAGTCTAGTATACCAAACTCGTTTGAGTCCATACAATGCCTGTAGACACCTAAATTTGGTTAATTAATTTAACTAAATTTAAATCCCTTTCCTCTAATTAATCAATTTAATTAATTAAATTCCCTATTATGTTCTTCCAATTAATTAATTTTTAAATAAATTAATCCTCGAGCCTATCCTTCTAATTAATTAGTTCTTAACTAATTAATTAACCCCCTTTCCTCCAATTAATTAATTCCTAATTAATTAACCCCCAATCCTATTCCTCAAATTAATTAACCTAATTAATTAATCTCCTTTTCCATCCCATTTGATTAATTACCTTTAATTAATTAAATACCCCTTTCTTTCCCAATCCCATGAGTTAATTAAATCAATTAATTTAATTAATTCTCTATCCCGTTTGAGCACATGGCTCTTAACCTTAACCCCTCCATCTAACCTAACCCTTGTCTTAACCAACCCTAACCTATTCATCCTCCAAACCTCCCAACCAACCCTATCTATCCCAACCTCCCCCAACCTAGTCATCCTCCAAACCTCCATATGTGCACATCCTAACCTCTCTTCCCTAATTTGGGGGAAAATATCCTTTTTTGGGTGGCTTTGCCCAAAATAGACATGTTTCCTTAGGGACACATGTCACCCCTTTCCCTCTAGTTGAGCCACTTGTCCCCTTTGAGGACAAGTCTCTCTTCTTCACACCCCCTCTCCTTCCTCTCATCTTCTATACAAACCCTCCATTTCCTTTATAGATCCTCTCTAATACACTATTCATTCAACGCATCATTACTCTATTGAAATCACTACTCACACTCACACATCCATTTTCATTTGCATTATCATCATCAAATCATGGAGCACAATCGAGCATCCGAATCGACATCATGAGCACACATCCAATCACGAAATAATTGAATCGTAGCAAGGATTTAAGGTTTGCATAGCTTTTCTTTGTGTTTTTTCTTTGATTTTACCATTTTGATCTTGAAGTGTTGAGTTTAATGGCTTTTGAGCACATGCAAGCAAAAAAGAAGATCTACAAGCTAATTTTTGCCTAGGCGGAAGTCTATTTTCTCAACCCCACGATTTCACAAAACAGTGGGTTTGCACCCTAAAACCGCGGGTTTGCTAATATTATTTTCATACAATAGCAGGATCACCATCAACAGTTTCGTATGGAAGGTAAAATTTTCATTAATTTTTGGGTTTTTATAAATGATAATTGGCTTCTGTCTGTGAAACAACGAGTTCACATTCTCGCAACATTGGGTTTGTTGTCTTGCACTAGTGGGTTCTCTATCTTATACCAGTGGCTTCGCTATCTTGCACTAGCAGGTTCACTTAAAACAACGGGTTTGTGCCACACAGTAGCAGGATCGCTAATTATCATTAACATGATTTTCTCAAATTTGTTATTTTGGTACTAATAAGCTAACTTGTGTTTTAGCATTTTAGACAGACAATGGGAACTTTTTTAGACAACCAACGAGTTCGCTTAAACCAACACGCTTGTGCCTCAAAACCGCAAGTTTGCACCTTGAAACAATGGGTTTGCATCTTGAAACATCGGGTTCGCTTAAAACAATGAGTTTGCACCACATGTTACAAGTGTGGTTGTCGTTGCACCAAAAGATCAACCTATTAATGCCCGATACAATTACTAGACTTATAAAATCCACAGGAGGCGATTAAGCCATGTCACAAACCCAAGCGTTGCGCTGCACAAAATAAGGAGACCAAGGGCACACACCATGCAACAATCCCCCCCAGTGCAAGCAAGGGGTTTGAACCTGTGACCAAGCTCTGATACCACTTGTTCCAAGTGTGGTTGTCGTTGCACCAAAAGATTGACCTGTTAATGCTCGATAAAAGCACTATACTTATAGAATCCACAGGGGGTGGTTAATCCATGTCACAAACCTGAGCATTGTGTTGCACAACACAAGGAGACCAAGGGCGCACACCTTGCAACACCACATAGTAGAGGGATCGTTAATTATCATTTACATGATTTTCCATAATTCTATTTTAGTACTAATCAGCTAATTTGTGTATTGTTGGATGGTTTTGCTAATGTTTGTGCAATATTTTGAGCTATAAAAAGACCCCTAAGCGTTTAAACACTAACATTTTGCTTGTAGGACCACTAAAACAAAGTGGGGTTTCGCTGGAACACATTTGCTCATTTCATTTATTTCATTTCCTTCTTTATTTTGTGTCTTATTGCATAATTAAGAACACTTCAATTCAATTAATGGAATGGACATGTTATGTCTTTTGAGTAATTAGTCACATTTCAATTCAAGTAAAAGAATGAACCCCATGTCCTTCGTGTCTTGCATGGTTGTGCATCTGTAGAGTGGTCTTACTGCTAACACACACTATCCTCTCCCTCTAGCTCTCATGGTCATAGGTGCAAGAGAAAAGTGTTAGCGACGCTTGATTTTACTTTCTAAGTAGGAGGGCATGTCCCCCCGAGTAGCCTATAAGGTCAAGTGAGGGGAGAACGAACCAAGCAGTACTTTCTTTCGGTTCACTATATAAATATTTGTGATTTTAGCAAAAGCTATAAATCAACTGGTAACGTTGTGTTATACCGATGATTTCCCTCAGTATCATTATGCAAATACCTTTGTGGTCTTGACGCAAGTCAAAATCCCTTGGTGCTAGTGTGGTGGATGTGTAAAATCTGTGTTCTATGGGTTAGGATATCTCTTAAATGAGCTAGCCATCGCATGTATGACTACCTGATTCACCCCGAGAGTTCCCCCACTACAAGCCAATTGTTCTTTAGTATCCAAAAATCCTTCTATGTGTTGACTCAGGTGTTGTGCTACGCGCATACCAAAGAAACTCCCCATGTACCCCCCAATTTGAGATAGAAAATTCACTGGGAAGTGATTACCCAGGAATTCGAAGCTTGGCATACCCGAGAAGTGTGTGCTGAGGGTGGAGCCAGTGTTGTTAGGCTTCTATCTCTCTGGTTGGATGTGGTATTTTGGGCAAGGAGATTTAACACATACAATCATTTGACTATCCACAAGGTTGTACTTAACTGATTTAAATTATTTTATGGTCATATCTTAATGCTTGATGTGCGTGGTGTCAAGTCTTTTGTTGAAATATCAATCTAGCAAGTTTGAAGTCAATTATAGTGGGTTTGTGGTCTATTACAATGGGTTTGTAGTCTTGTATTAGCGGGAATACTATCAACTTTGAGCCAGAATGGACATACTTAGCGCAATCACTATCATTTTCTCAACCAACAGGTTTGCATCTCAAACTAGCGGGTTTGCTCTTTGTTCTAGCGGGTTTTCTCTGACTTCTTTTGAGTAATGTTCTAGCAGGTTCACTTTTGATACTATCTATTGTGTTGTTCCAGCAAGTTTGCACCCTGAAACAACGGTTTTTGTTTTTGGTGTCATTATGTTGTCCAAACATTTTTCAGTCTTGTCTATCTTGTTCTAGCAGGTTTGCACCCTTGTCCTAGCGAGTTTGCTTTGTTTTGTCCTCTTTGGTTAGTTCGGTCTCGTAATATTGTCAGATTTCACTTTGTTGATTTGCAATCTTACATGTCCCTAGAAATTAACTTCTATCTTTTATGATCTTAGTCTTAGACGTCTATTGCACTATCATTATGTTGTCTGCATTACATTATACACTTCTTGATATCTTGGTAGTTTGCACCTATCTTTCATGGTATTGGTCTTGGATGTTGTTACGTTGTTGTTATGCTGCCCACATTGCATTAGACATTCCTTCATCTTTCAGCAGTTATGACTTATCTTTTGTGGTCTTGTCCTTAAAAGTCATAGTGTTGTTGTTATGCTATCTGCATTGCCTTAGAAACTGCTTGATCTACCAGCTTTCATGATCTATCTTTTATGATCTTGGTCTTTTGATGTTGTTACATTGTCGTTATGTTGTCTGCATTGTAGTAGAAATATTTGGATTATCAGCAGTTGATATCTTTATCCGTGTGTTTCTCTGGTCCTAGATGTCCTTGGTCTAGGCATTATGTTGTCTATGTGTCTCTAGATTCTTGTTCAATTAGTATCCTTTGGTTCTTAGCTTCCTGTGGCATTTGGTCATTATATCCCTTTTGCATCCAGATGTTGTCAATTTTTTCGGTTAGATCACTTTATGTCTCATATCTCCCAACGTCAAGATTATTGTCTATCATCATATCTTGTCTCCCAATTCGCATCATCATTTCCTTCTTCCTACGTCAGAGGTTGAACATAAAATATCCAAAATTGAACATCAAATTTTATCCTCTTTCCAACTTCTTCAAAGTCAATCCCCATCTCATTTTGATTTTTTGGTCTATCATCCATTTTTCATCTTTCATCTCTCTAACTCATCAACTAATCATCATGTCGCAATTTTATTATGAGGAGTTTGATCGCCCCTCATTTTCTTCCACTTCACCCTATGTTGATGACGACGAGGGTATGGTTGATCAACCTGATGACACAGATGTCCAAGTCATGTCTTAATCCTACTATGATGAGTGTGGTCATCCCTCATTTTCTTTTAATTCAACTTATGTCGATCATGACGAGGGTATGGTTGATCATCCTGATGACACAGATGTCCAAGTTATGTCTCAATCTTATTATGATGGGTTTGGTCATCCTTCATTTGCTTCTGCTTACATCCCTAATCCAAATCCACCAATTCATTACACAATCCCTAATCATAGTCCTCCATCTTATCTAAATTCTCCATCCATTTCTAATCTTCCATCTTATCTAAATTCTCTATCCAGTTCTAACCTCCCATCATATCTCACTTCTCCATCGGGTTCTAATCTTCCATCTTATCTAAAATTTTCATCCAATTTCATTCTTCCATCCTATCTCAATCCTTCATCTAATCCTAATCTGCCATCATTTTTCACACAAGCTATGACTGGGGGCATGAATTACACAATGTCATTATCATCTATGCCCTCACCTGTCCAATCAGGGCCACAAGTGGTCAGTGCTCCACAATGTCAATATCAAGTAACATCACAACCTACTATTTCAAACCATGATTCGGTTATATACAGGCACCTCCTTCACAGATTGTTGTGATGAACATTCATGAACAAGCATGTGGCACCGGTCACAATCCTTCATCTCACCTCAATCCTCCACCATTAACTTCCTCCTATCTTAGTCCACCATCCACCACATCTTATCTCAATCCACCAACTTCCCTTCCAACTCCCACATTTATCATTCCTCTCCCACTTCCTAACACTATTAAAAACATTTCATCCATTGAGATCGTCCACCCACAATCCCCATCACCTACTCCTACCATCATTCACACTCAATCCAATGAACTTCCCATCCTTCCATCCAATCCATCACTCTCATTTGATGAATCTCCCATCCTTCCATCCACTCCATCTCTCCCAATTGATGAATCTTCCATCCTTCCATCCACTCCATCTATCCCAGCTGAATAATTTCTCATCCTTCCATCCACTCTATCTAGCCAAGTCACTGAATCTCCCATCCTTCCATCCATTCCATCTGAAGAGTCTACCCACTCACCTCTTGTCACACCATCCACATTAATCCCATCATTCGAAGATCTTGTTCGAGAGCTTGTTCAAAAAATTATTTATCCAAGTCAAGATCCTCTTGTCCCATATACTCCACCTCTTCATCCTCCATTTCCTCCTATCCAAGCCATCCCACCACCATCACTCTATCCCCTTGGTTCACTTGCATTTGTCCATGGTAGTTTGTTCGCAGCAGAAGAACATCTCATATGAACCACCCATTCTTCGCCATCTGATAAAGGACTCACATCTTGTTACCTAGAGAACAAGTATCCTACTTTAGATAAAATGCTAAAAAAAATGAACTATCAAGGAAAAGGCTTAGGCCTACATGAGAAAGGTACTTTGGAGCCCATCCATGTTAAAGCACATCTAGGATTTCATGGTCTTGGATACATATCCCAAGGTACTTCATCCAAAACTGTTGGTACAACTAATGCAAAATCCAAGTATACTTCCAAACATACCATTGCATCTCTCCATCGTTCCTCCAAATAATTTATTGCCATTCCGCCTCCTCCATCATATAAAGCTAAAACAACCATCCATCTTCCTCCTTCATCCTCTAAATCCATTTTGGGTCCCTATATCCCAAAATCTACCTTCACATATCCTCCACATGCTAAATCCATTTTAGGCCCTTATATCCCAAAATCTCATCCTCCATCTTTTCCTACTTGTCCCTCCATGCACAAATCCCATATCTCCACCCATCATAAACATCTTAGTCCTTTCATTCCCAATCAGGATCAACAAATGCACATATCACCTCATTCCATCCAACATCCAACATCCTACATCCATATTTCCTCCATCTCCTACACCTTTGCACACTTCTTATGATACTACTAGTAGCAGTTTGGATGC
Source organism: Cryptomeria japonica (assembly GCF_030272615.1). Lineage (NCBI taxonomy): Eukaryota > Viridiplantae > Streptophyta > Pinopsida > Cupressales > Cupressaceae > Cryptomeria > Cryptomeria japonica. The sequence goes on along the minus strand of NC_081410.1, from coordinate 627,628,179 downwards.
CAAATCAAAAATGCATAAAGATAAACATCCAAAACAATATAAAGATGACCATGTCCACTCAAAAAGACATGTTCCAATAGTGCAAAAGTTGATACAAAAATGTAATGAATCCCAATGGCCGCAAAGGCCCACTAAAGCAAAAGGAAAAACAATGTGGATCCCAAAGAAAAAAGAAGCAGTGCATCCAAAATAAAAATCTCTAATGGAGTCCAAAGTTGCTAGTCCACTAGCTAAACATTCTCCCCCTCCATCTCCTAAATATATTTTGGGTCCCTATGTGCCCAAGCTACCTATCATAATGTCTCCATCATATTCACATGCTACATCCATCTCTCCTCCACTCATCCCACATCCTTCACAACATGTGCCAATGTTGATCCTGACAACATCCCCCCATCCTACTTACTTTCCCTCATTCCATCCAAGAATTTTCCACCTCCATCTCCCTTACATTCCCCATCAAAACCATCTAATCCAAGCCTTTGTATAATTCCCTCATTCCTAATAAAGTTGTACCAACACCCGGTGATCACTCCAAATGGGCTTCTATTACCTTGATATGAAACTTGATGCTTGAGTCCTCCATCCATCCCCCTTATCACCTATCCTCCAAATCCATTTATCCTCGTCTATCTCCATCCATGAGTTTCCTCCCAAAATAAAAAATATATCAAAAACAAAAATTCAAAAATCAAAAAATTCAAAAAAAAAAGAGAAAAAAAGTAAAGAGAAAAAAATTATCCAATGGTGAAAACTTGGCAAACAGGCACCTTGAACAAGTACTGTGATGAAAACCTAGTAAACATGCATCATGCGTAATTCCCTTCATCCTTTTTCTCTCTGTTCTTAGGGGCAAGTTTTGTTGGACATCTAGCCATTTCATCCTTCTTCTCCATCTACCTACCATATCCATCATATCCAATTCAATTTGCTTCCTTCATCCTCCCTTGGATATTAAAAGATAGAAAAGTCTCCCATATATACATGCTTTGGAAACCTCTTGGCCTCAATGTCCCTATTAGGTCGGTCATTCATTCATCCTTCCTATTCACTCATCCTTTCTTTCATCTGTATAATCCTTTATCATACCTTCATGGTCCTTATCCATTTATCACCATATCTTCCATCCACATTCCTCAACTTCTTATCCTCTTGTCAGACATCTTATCACATCTTTTCATCCACCAATCCTAAGCTCTCGGTTCCTCCATCCCTTCACTCAGAATCTGATCCATCCACCAATCCTTATCCTCCATTTCCTTCATATCTTATCTTATTCATCCATCCACCCAATCCTTATCTCCTAGTTCCTCCATCCCTTCATCCATAACATGTTCCTCTCCCCATCATCCCTTCATCCCTCATCCTTTGATCTCCCAACCACTTTCATAGTGCTTCCATCTCCATATTTTTCATCCTATCCTTCATCATTTCATCCCTCCTCTCGTATCATTCCATCTACCTCTTTCATCCCTTATCATTGATATCTAGCTCTAGGATACCTACACGCAATCCAATGTTATCCATCCAATCAACCTATCCGTGGTTCTATCGCATCCACATCTTTTTAGCATGCTATCTCATGGTACTTGCATTCCCTTGATGAATCTACTCCTTGCAATCCATCATCTCATGCCAATCCTATCCATCTTCCTTAGTTATTTGATACCATCCATCCGACTATCCCATCACATCCTTGGTATTGTTCTCAAGCCTTGATCACAATCTCATCATCATCATTGAAATGCATCTTTTCCAATCATCATCATCAGTCTCTCATCACTTTTCCTCTTGATTGGGGAAACATCATGCCTGTCCTTGGGTCTATCATCTCTCTCCTTTAGGTGCAGTATCCCATGATACACACATCTTCACTTGCCTCCACCTTCATCCCTTGTACATAATCCTTGTTAATGTCTCATTCGTGTTTGGTCCTCTATGCATAGCTGGTCTTTCGCTATTCATAGGTCATCTTGTATACAAGGGGTCTCTATATATAGGCGTCAGTCAGTTCTGTCCTTCGAGATCATATCCTATATGTTCGTTCTTCAGCAATCATCCTAGAGAATCTTTGTAATCATGATCCTATCAAATCCTTTTGTCGATCACCTTAGTCTTTTATCCTGGTGTTGTTCTGAGATGTATCCTTCTCACCAACACCCATCGTCAGTCTACGCAAGATGTATCCTTCCTCAAGTCAGACATCATCGTTAATCCTCATCCCATCAATCATATTTTTTGACAAAAGACATCTGAGACACTCGTGTTGGCTTTGATTCTTTTTTATCTTTGTTTATCTTTTTAAGCTCCTGAGGGCTTTGTTTCCTCTTAGTCACCATGATCTTTTATATCATGGTGCACTAGGAATAACAAGGCTCAAGATGTGATCTTGTTGCTTTTGGTTTTGCTTGGCATGTCTTTTGGATGTGTCCCTTGTTGTACCCTCATGAGGTCTCTGTCATCTCATGTTACATTGGGGCATATCTTTTGCTTGAGGTTCTTATAGCATTGTTGCCTGTAGGATCTTTGTAACTCTGTGTGGTGCTAGATTAGCCTATGTGTCTATTTATACCTATCAGTCCATGCATTGGCTGTGAAATTCCACCTCGGTTCCATATACCTTGGTGACTCACAAACATTGCTAAATCAAAATAAGTGCTTAGTACATGGTGTCCTATTTTGCGAGTGCTCGCGCTCCATGATCATTTCATAAATATCATCCCCATATCCATCGCATCTCCTTTTGTATTTTCTCCTTCCCTTCCTTTTTGGGATATGCACATGTTCCCTTGCCAACGATAGCTTATCAGTCATTTATGTTTCCTTTCCCCAGCCCCCCGTTCGCCTTTTTGGCAACTTGCTTTCCCTTCTTCAGTAAATAGGTGTTTTTCATCAGCCTGTTTAGTAGTTTGATCAGGAAACAATCAATGATGGGAAATATCAAAAATATAATTTTTGATATTTTCTATGTTTTAGTAAATGTCATTTTTGGAGGTCTTCGGAGCATTTTTAGCCCTCAAAACTTTGGATAGTTCTTTATGGACATTCAAAATGTGAAATTCCATAAAGGACTAGAACCAGAGCTCTTGGAGATCTTTCTAACAATGAAAATGGTTTGCAGTTTCAAGTTCTGAGTGAAAAGTTATGACTTTTCAAAGTTGGACTATTTTTTTCCCCACTCCTTTCTTCTATTTTCCTTTTTTCCCTTCTTTTCTTTCGGGCGATGTGCCCTTCGCCCACGTGGTTGTGCCCCCACGTCAGTGGAGTTGCACCCTCACTATTACGGGGTTGCACCCCTACGTGGGCAGGGTTGCGCCCCCACTTTTACGGGGTGGCGCTCTCGCGCTTATGGGGTTACGCCCCTGCTCTTGCTAGATGGCACCCTCATTGTACAAGGTTGTGCCCCCGTACCAGCAGGGTGGCACCCCCGCTCTTGTAGGGTGGTGCCCCCACACCCATGGGGTTGCACACCTATAGGATTGCACCCCCATGTTAGCCGGGTGACACCCCGACGCCGTAGGGTGTGATGGACTTGAAAAGCACTGAGACGAGGGGTGAATCAGTGACACCAAAAATAAAACTACTTCAAACACTAACCTCTAGATGAACTTAACAAAGCTTTTAAACACAATGCATGCAATCCAAAATGATATAATAACATCCACAAAAAGTAAAGCATCCACCATAACACAAGTGTTTGTACGTGGAAAACCCAAATAGGTAAAAACCATGGTAAGATGGAACTCACAAGTTAACTATCTGCAGTAATAGATAACTGACCGGTTAAGGTCTACAAAGTGCTCTTCTAGGAGTGAATCTTGTTAGAGATCCCAAAGCTTTATTAGAAGCTTATACCTTGTTAAAGGTAGTACCCTATTAGGAGTAACCTCGATGGAGGATTTCTGAATCCAAACTAATGGATCACCCTGTTAAAGGATTTATACATTGAAGCTTGTTAGAGCTTACCCGGTTAGGGGATTTGATTCTGTTGTAATGGTTAGAAAACAACAAGAATGGTTTGATCTATTCTGAGTAGCACAATACTTGCTTGATCAGATCCTTCTAAACATATTCAACACTGCTCTTCTGCATACTCTGCAACTTAACTCTTTTTACTTTCACACATAACATGACACTTTTTCACTCTCTTAAATAAATCATTGCGATGTCAATATATAGACCTTATGATTTCATGTCGGCCTTAACAAATCATAACACAATTTCCTAGGTGCAGTGTATCTGGACAAGTGATCATAACTCATCACAAAAATTGCCGCCAAGCAGTCAGTACAAGTAACTCATCACGAAATATGGTAACTCATCACAAAATTACCAAATACTAGTTGGAACAATCAAATACCAGTTTGAATAAAACACATATGAACCGTTGTCCTTACATCTCCACTTGATCTCCATCTTGATCTTCATCTTGATGCCGACTTAGTATAATTACAAATTGTATCTTATGCACATACTGGTTGACACAAAGTACCGGTTAGAGATAAACCTCTTAGTATAACCTCTAACATACTGGTTGATAGAGTAAACAATTGAAGTTACACCGATAGTCAATATAATCATATGTGTATGTGAGAGTATTTCATCAATGACAACAAATGATGAATACATTACAATCATCATCAAGCCAACAATTTTCCCCTTCGGCATTGATGGCAACACTTAGAAAATTTTACAGTAATACCGCTAAGTGTGCATACACAAAAAATTTACACATTTACTCATGCTCCCCCTTAATGCATACATTATACAAAATTTTCAAAAACACACATAAATATTTCTACTCCCCCTTTGACAACAATGCCAAATTGAAAAGGTAATATATATATATATATATATATATATATATATATATATATAATTTGTATCAAAGTGTTCAACATATACAACAATAACTTAAAAGTTCATGCATTAGCTAATCTCATAAAAAATATCATTGTAGCTCTGCTTCATCTGTGACAAAGCATTTTCACATGATTCCAATATGTTCTCAGTATACTCAAATGTAGGCATCAGCTATGAATGAAATTCTTCCATTGAGTCCAGTGTGCAAGTTTCAGGGGTTGCTAGGATAACTTCTGCATTGGAGTGGGCTCTCTGAAGTATGTCTGTTGGCATTATGTGAACCGGTATATGGACATAATGACATTGTATGTTGTCATTGATGTCAATATGTCGAAGAGGTATGAACCGACATATTTGAGAACTGGTATAACACTGTGAACCGGCATTTGTGCCAAAGTGAAGTGGTGTGCTTGTTCAAGATGAACCGGCATATGGTTATGGGAACCGACACATGGAAGTGTTGTATGACTACTAGTTGGTAGTCTCAACTTCAGGGTTTCCGGTTGAAGTGCTTCAAGCCTGTATGGCTCAACCGGTGACATTGTGTGATGAGTTAGCATTGTAATGAAGATCAGATCATGTTGCCACGTCAGCCAAGTGCACGTGAAGGATCTTGCATAAAGGAGATTATTCCTATCTACCTCGGGAATGTGCAAAGTCTGTAAACGGTGATAACGCGTGATGGGTTATTAGCCACCATGAAATCGGTGGAAAACAAACGATGGAGAATGTCTTGAGATTGGATCAAGACTGTTGCATTCAATACAGTATGATCAATAGTCAGGATTGAACCGTTTGAATTCCTTAACCTAATAGGTCTAGGGTTTAGGGTTTATGCTACCAACCTGTTTGTTGTCCTATAAGGTCGATGTTGTGACTCTTTCAGATGTTGTTGGCAAAAAGCTATGTGTGAGTATCCAAGAGAAGGGATACGAGATCCTTGCCAGACCAAAGGAGAGAAGTGATACCTGTAAAGTGTAAGTGTAGAAGGTGAAGAGGAGCTTAAGCGGATCTACATTGGCATTGAGTGTTGTTACCAGATCATTTTAATACCTGTTGATCTCTAACCACCTCAACAGTTGGAAAATCCCCTAACAGGGTAGCCTTAACCGGCTTGCCGTAAATCCCTTAACAGGGTAACTCAAAGTTATTGAGATCTGGAAAGCTAGAGAGCTCTGGAAATCCTTTAGCTATTGAGTTCTTGAAATCCTCTAACAAGGTACCCTTAACAGGGTTTAACCCTTAACTAGGTATTGTAGCCATCCCTTAACCAGGTGATCTGTAACAGGATCGATTCCTAGCAGAACCTTTTGTAATGTCTTTAATCGGACAAGGCTTCTAACAGAGCGGACTTCCAAAGAGTTCAACAACAAGCTTGTGGGTATTCATCCCCACTGTGGTTTTTCCCAGTTGGGTTTCCACGTGAAAAATATGTGTGTTATATGTGATGCTTTTATCTTGTGATGCTTTGTTATCGCCTATTAAGCATATGATGGTTCTGTGTTTTATGCCTGTCAATAAAACATGTTGAACTAGCTATTGTGAAGATATGATGATAGATTACATGTTCATGCATAAGGGTGAAATGGTAGTGTAGTTTTGAGTTGAGTGGAAAACTCAGTGAGTAACTGGTTTATGATTGTTTTAGTTGTTCTGAGTTTTACCGGTTGCACTCTATTTCAAACCAGTGTCACTATTTGCCAATCATTTGGAGGGATTGTTGTTGAACTGGTTTAGGTCTATATTTTGTCTGTACTGATTCACCCCCCCCCTCTCAGTACCGGTTTGGTACTATTCATTCATCATTGAGTTATCAATTGGTATCAGAGCATCCTCCAGGTCCTCTGTGTTATAAGCTTAACCGCTTGAGGTAAAGATCCCAGTCAAATGATGAAGAGGGAAGGTCCAAAGTTTAACAGGGAAAATTTCGGTATATAGAAAGATAGGATGAAGATATTCATCAGAAGCATGGGTGCTCAACACTGGAGTTATGTTGAGAACATCTATTTTGTCCCTACCGGTACTCTCACCGATGACCAAAAGAGAGAGATACAAGAAAATGGGAAAGTCATGGAAGCTCTCATTAGTAGTCTATTTGACATTGAGTTTATTGATGTTCAGGACAAGGTAAATCCCAAAGAGATATGGGATGCTCTTGAAAATATCTATGGTGGTGATGAACATGTAAAACAGGCTAAGGAAGAAAGCCTGAGAGGGAAGTTTGAAGATATGCGGATGGTTGAAGGTAAGACCATTCAGCAGTATGGAATAAGAATCAAAAAAGTTGTTGGAGAAATTAAGAGTGCAGGTGGTAAAATAGAAGACTCCACTATGGTAAGCAAAGTCCTGAGATCCCTATTGCCGGTCTATGCAATATGGGCTGCTACTATTCAGGATCTGAGATCAATAGACAAGACTAAGGTATCCTTGGACTCCATCATAGCAAAGTTGACAACCTACAAGCTAAGTAGTTTTGATGGCAGTGTTCAAAAGACTGAATTAGCTTTCAGAGCTTCTGTTGTACCATCCAGGAAAGGAAAAGAAGCAAGCACTAGTGGTGAACCAAGACAGAGTAGAGTAATGGATGATGAGGAGTTTCTGATGGAATTTGAAGCTCTACTTGCCAGGAAGCTCCCTAAAGGAACCGATAAATACAAAGGTAAGCTACCTTTGAAATGCTTTTCTTGTAATCAGATAGGACATATTGCTATAAACTGTCCTAATGGCAATATCAAGGACAAACCGGAAAGGTTTAGGAAATTCAAAGGAGGAAACTGGAGAAACTATTTTGTGGCAGTTGATGAAAGTGTCACAGATGAAGAATCAGAGGATGAAGAAAATGAAGATATTGTGTTTGTTGTTGTCAAAGAAGATGTGTCAGACAAGAAGGCTCTTGTCTCTCGGTTTGATAATTCCAATGAGTGGATCATTGACAGTGGTTGTTCTCACCATATGACTGGTGACTGGAGCAAGTTTCTATCCTTGGAGGAATATGATGGTGGTGTGGTTTGCTTTGGCAATGATGCACCATGCATGGTCAAAGGCAGAGGGTCCATCTCTCTGAATGGAAAGAGAAGTGTTGACAATGTGTATAGGGTTGATGGTCTCAAACACAACCTTCTGAGTGTTGCCCAGCTGAATGACAGTGGCCTCACTCTGGAATTCAAGAATGGAGTTTGCAGAATCAAAAGAAAAAATGGTGAAATGGTGGCCACCGGCATGTAGACCAAAGGTAACCTATTTCATCTAAATGCAAATATAAGTACATGTCTTATGGCTAAGTTTGATGATAGCTGGATATGGCATAGGAGATTATGCCATGTAAGCTTTGATAATATTGTGAAGGCTAGTAAGATCAAGGTAGTTAGAGGGTTGTCAGTGCTAAGCAAACCGGATAATATCTTGTGCAGAGAGTGTCAATTGAGGAAAATGTCTTCCTCAACCTTTAAAGGTAAATCTTTCACTACTGACAACTTGCTTGATCTTGTGCATACTGATTTGTGTGGTCCTATGAAAACTAGAAGTGTGCAGGGTGATAGGTACTTCATGATTCTCACTGATGACTGCTCAAGAATGATGTGGGTCACATTCTTGAAAGACAAGTCTGAAGCCTTTGTGAAGTTCAAAGCTTTTAGAGCATTAGTGGAGAAGGAAAGTGGTAAAAGGATCAAGTGTCTCAGAACTGATCAAGGAGGGGAATTCACTTCCAGTGAATTCAACAAGTATTGTGAAGAATTTGGCATTAAGAGGCAACTGTATGCCCCCCGGACTCCACAACAGAATGGCCTAGCAGAGAGGAATAATCGGACTATGGTTGAAGTAGCTAGAACCATGTTGATTCAAGGAAAGGTAGCTCACACCTTTTGGAGAGAAGCGGTGAGCACTGCAGTCTACATAATGAACCGGGTACTCATCAAGAAAGGTAAGGATAAAACTCCTTATGAGTACTGGACCAGTAAGACACCTGTGGTTAGCTACTTTAGAGTGTTTGGTAGCAAATGTTACATCAAGAGGAGTGAACACCAGAGAAAATTTGATGCAAAATGTGATGAGGGAATATTCCTAGGATATTCCACCAAGAGTAAAGCTCTCAAGTGTTTCAACAATAGGACTCAGAGAATTATGGAAAGTATCAATGTGAGAGTTGATGAAACCTCTGAGAAACTGGAGGAAACCGGCAGTGAGCAAGCTGTAAATGAGCCAGTTGCAACCTTTTGGGAGCCAGTTGTCAGTGAACCAAGTACCAGTAACAGTGTTCCTGAACCGGTGAATGCTGATACTGATGAAGATGAGGATGAAGAGGAAAAGCAAGAAGAACTAGTCAAGACCATTCCTCGGTATGTCAAGCTGAATCATGATCCTAAGCAGATCATAGGAGATAAGGATGCAGGAATCCTTACAAGAAGAAAGATTAGAGTAAACTCATGTATGATCTCTGAATTTGAGCCTAAATCATTCAAAGAGGCTCATAAAGATGAAGACTGGATCAAGGAAATGGAAGAGGAACTTGCCGAGATAGAGAAAAATGGTACATGGTCCTTGGCACCCAGATCGGAGCATAAAAATGTCATTGGCACCAAATGGGTGTTCAGAAACAAGCTGAATGAGGATGGCACAGTGATTAGGAACAAAGCCAGATTGGTGTGCAAAGGATATGCTCAAGAATAAGGAGAAGACTATGGAGAAACCTTTGCTCCTGTAGCTAGATTGGAAGGAGTTTGTATGCTTCTTGCATATGCAGCTTTTAAAGGCTTCAAAGTATATCAAATGGATGTAAAATTAGCATTCCTAAATGGTGTACTTGAAGAGGAGGTGTATATTGAGCAACCAGATGGGTTTGCCCTATCTGAAGACAGTGACATGGTATGTAGGCTACATAAAGCCTTATATGGTCTAAAGCAAGCACCTAGGGCATGGTATGAGCGCCTTCATTCCCATCTTGTGAAGATTGGATTTGAGAGAACACGTGAAGATAGTAATATCTACTTGAAGTTTGAAGGAGATCAGATCCTGATCTGTGAGGTATTTGTTGATGACATTATCTTTGGTGGAGATGACAAGATGAGTCATGAGTTTGCTGATGAGATGAAGGAAGAGTTTGAGATGTCACTCATAGGGAAGATTAAGTTCTTCATTGGACTACAGATCCAATAGATGAAGGATGGAATCTTTATCACTCAGACCAAGTATGTCAAAGAGGTGTTGAAGACCTTTGGCATGGAAGATAGCAAACCGGTTGGTACACCGATGGTGACCGGTTGCAAACTATCCAAAGAGGATGACTCAGCATTGGTTGATGAGAAGGAATACTAATCAATGATTGGTAAATTTCATTATGTAGTGCATAGCAGACCGGATATTGCACATGCAGTTGGCATTACTGCAAAGTTCCAGAAAATTCCAAGAGAATCCCACTTGGTTGCAGTCAAGCAGATTCTTAGGTATCTGAAGGGAACTGTTGACTATGGATTGTGGTATCCATATAGCAAGGACTTCAACTTGAAAGTGTTTATAGATGTTGATTGGGCTGGTAATGTAGATGACTGGAAGAGCACAACCGGTGGTGCATTCTTCCTTGGTGGTAGACTAGTCTCATGGATGAGTAAAAAGAAGAGTTGTATCTCTCAGTCTACAGCGGAAGCGGAGTATGTTGCAGCTTTCATGAACTACACTCAGACAATTTGGATGAAGCATGTACTGAAAGGCTTCAAAATCCCTGTACTTGAACCGGTAAGTATATTCTATGATAACACAAGTGCTATTAATATTTCAAAGAATCCGGTTTTACATTCTAGAACCAAGCATTTTGAGCTTAAGTATCATTTCTTAAGGGAAAAGGTTCAGAACAAAGAGATTGCACTGGAGCATGTGTCCGGTAAGGAGCAGTTAGCAGACATATTCACCAAGCCTCTTCCAAAGACTACATTTACACACTTAAGAGGTGAATTAGGGGTACTGCCCCTTCAAGAGGTGAACTAAAGGTATATTCTCCACATTAGTCATGTATTGCATAGTCAAATCTTTCTTTAGGATTGATGTGTTGAAGGATGCTACTCCTCAGGGGGAGCTACATAATGGAACCGAGAAGCTTGTGCCTCCACTTTGGCATTGTTGTCAAAGGGGGAGAAGATGTAAAGTGGAGAGATGTCTTTGGTGAAGCAGAGAGATATCTTTGTATATTGCCATCAATGCCAAAGGGGGAGATTGTTGGCATTATGTGAACCGGTATGTGGACATAATGACATTGTATGTTGTCATTGATGTCAATATGTTGAAGAGGTATGAACTGGCATATGTGAGAACCGGTATAACACTGTGAACCGGCATTTGTGCCAATGTGAAGCAGTGTGCTTGTTCAAGATGAACCGGCATATGGTTATGGGAACCGGCACATGGAAGCGTTGTATGACTACCAATTGGTAGTCTCAACTTCAAGGTTTCCGGTTGAAGTGCTTCAAGCCTGTATGGCTCAACCGGTGACATTGTGTGATGAGTTAGCATTGTAATGAAGAACAGATCATGTTGCCACGTCAGCTTTGTGCACGTGAAGGATCTTGCATAAAGGAGATTGTTCCTATCTACCTTGGGAATGTGCGAAGTCTGTAAATGGTGATAACACGTGATGGGTTGTCAGACTCCATGAAATCAGTGGAAAAAAAATGATGGAGAATGTCTTGAGATTGGATCAAGACTGTTGCATTCAATACAGTATGATCAACGGTCGGGATTGAACTATTTGAATTCCTTAACCTAAGAGGTCTAGGGTTTAGGGTTTATGCTACCGACCTATCTGTTGTCCTATAAGGTCGATGTTGTGACTCTTTCAGAGGTTGTTGGCAAAAAGATGTGTGTGAGTATCCAAGAGAAGGGACACGAGATCCTTGCCAGACCAGAGGAGAGAAGTGATACCTGTAAAGTGTAAGTGCAGAAGGTGAAGAGGAGCTTAAGCGGATCTGCATTGGCATTGAGTGATGTTACCAGATCATTGTAATACCTGTTGATCTCTAACCACCTCAACAGTTGGAAAATCCCCTAACAAGGTAGCCTTAACCGGCTTGCTGTAAATCCCTTAACAGGGTAACTCAAAGTTATTGAGATCTGGAAAGCTAGAGAGCTCTGGAAATCCTTTAGCTATTGAGTTCTTGAAATCCTCTAACAAGGTACCCTTAACAGGGTTTGACCCTTAACCGGGCATTGTAGCCATCCCTTAACCGGGTGATCTCTAACAGGATCAGTTCCTAGCAGAACCTTTTGTAATGTCTTTAACCAGACAAGGCTTCTAACAGGGCGGACTTCCAAAGAGTTCAACAACAAGCTTGTGGGTATTCATCCCCACTGTGGTTTTTCCCAGTTGGGTTTCCACGTGAAAAATATGTGTGTCATATGTGATGCTTTTATCTTGTGATGCTTTGTTATTGCCTGTTAAGCATATGATGGTTCTGTGTTTTATGCCTGTCAATAAAACATGTTGAACTAGCTATTGTGAAGATATGATGATAGATTACCTGTTCATGCATAAGGGTGAAATGGTAGTGTAGTTTTGAGTTGAGTGGAAAACTCAGTGAGTAACTGGTTTATGATTGTTTTAGTTGTTCTGAGTTTTACCGGTTGCACTCTGTTTCAAACCGGTGTCACTGTTTGCTAGTCATTTGGAGGGATTGTTGCTGAACCAGTTTAGGTCTGTATTTTGTCTATACTAATTCACCCCCCACTCTCAGTACCGGTTTGGTACTATTTGTTCGTCATTGAGTTATCAATGTCTACCTATGATGTGAGCTGACTTTTGAGTTCTTTAAGAGATTGTAGTCTGTTTGCCTTCTCATTATCATAGATATCCAGTCTGTTATGCAAATCATCTACAGATTTGCTAAAGGCAAGTATAGAGTCCTGGAGTGGGACATATGCCTTGCATATCCTTTCCATTTCTTGCTCTATTTCAATTTGTCTTTTGGAAATGTCAGAATAACAGAAGGTAACATTGGAGGTAGAGGCAAGATACTTTCCTCCCATTTCAATAGCTTTACTCAACAAACTTTTATTGTGTGATAGAGCCATTTTGCCACTATCAATATCCTTTGCCAATTTTTCTCCATATTTCTTCTTGTGACTCTTTTCAACATACAGTTGAGCAACATCTTCTAGTGACTTGGTTTGATCAGATGCATCTGCAACTAACTGACCAAGTTTGCTAATAGGTGTAGATAGATGTGTTGTAGATGTTTCCGGTAGCAGACCAGATAAAATTTCTACTGCAATCTAAATTGTTTGAACTTCAACCCTTTGCTCTTTCAATCTCTTCTTATGCGCTCTAGATTGCATGACATTTGCAATCTTCATCATTTTTTATGCGCTCATATTGTCCACATCAATGGTTCTTGAGATTCTCAAAGACTCATCATCATCCTCATCAATATGTTTTTGCCTTGCCGGTTCAGAGGATACGACTTTAATGATTGCTTTCTCAGTATTCTTCTTCGTTTCCTTTTTAGAGGACTATGTGACAACAATTTCAGTAGGCTCCTTCTGAATAACTTGAATGACCAATGGAGATTGGGGTTTCTCCAGTTGTTTTGTTGCCGGTGGATTGTCCACTTTTAGTTGAGTTGTCGGTTGCTCAACTAAGGTAACCTGCACATCAGCATTTGCAGGAGGCTCCATATCTGGTGTAGTGTTATCTCCATATAGGTCAACTGTGTCCTAAACATCATCAACAACATGAATAATGGAGTCATCCTTTTTCTTGAGAGGATAGACCTCATCAGGTTGAATAATCTCTTCTTCATCCATTTCTGGTCGATTAACATCATCAACAACATTATCCTCATTCATAGAGGATTGGATGAGTTCTTCCATTTTTCTGATTTCATGGGCTATTTGATGGGTCTCATTTTCAACAATTGCCTTCTTTACACTGAGTAACTTCAGTCTTCTTGCTTTGAATGTAAACTGAGATTTGTATCGAGCAACTAAGGCACTAATATCATCTTTAGAAAATTCAGAGAAATATTGTACAAATACCTCATCAATGATTTCTTTTTCTAATTTAATAGCTTCCTCCCATTTATTCAGAAGAATAGTATACAAATAATTTGAGATATCCTTTTCTAGTTCATGTGGATATCTACTGTAATGACACAGATGAGTGATTACCTATTGAATCACTTGCTCTTTCTCATTTTCAGTGAAGGAATCAAAATGCTCTTTTGCATTGTCAAACCTATTCCTCCTTAGTGTCTTCATTGTTCTTTCAAACTGGGTTTATGGCTTGAAAGATGCTATATCAATAGGCACAGTTGCCTTTGGCACTTCCTTAACCTTCTTGGATATTCTGCCAGTTGTTTTTGCCTTCTTTGGTTCTTAATCAGAATTCGTTCCCTCATACTCTAGTTGCAAAATTAATTTTCTGCCTCTCTTCTTTGTCTCCTTCTTAATATATAATTTGGGTTCCAATTCCTTTTTGGTTAGGACACTCTGCGTAACCCTAGTACTCTTTATTGTTGGAGATGCTTCATCAGATTTTTTATTTTTTCCTCTTGCACTTTTAACAGGTGCAGTACTGGTTTGTGCAGGTGCATCTTGGACTGCCACAATGTCCAATTTTTCCTTCTTTTTGTCTTTAGGAGATGCTAATAGGGTATTAGCATAACCAACTAGTAGATCATAGTTTACCTCATAACTCATGTCTTCCATTTCTTCCTCTCTTGGCTCAATTGCTTGCATCAAGCAAAAGTCAGTGGTAATAGTGAAGATTATGTCTTTGAAAGTGTTTTATCACTTCTTCCAGTAGTCTCATTCTCATACTCATCTTCTTTTGAAACTCATTTAAATACTTATTCATGGCAGCAGGGAAAGTATTCTTTATAGCCTTGATGTTGTTCTTAATTTGTGTTGAGACCGGTGAGTCCTTTGACCACTCAATGTCTCCAATTCCTGGTAGAAAGTTCTAAACATAAAAGAATAATCCAACTAATAGCTGACCAAACTTGAATTTCAAACTGTTATCCTTTTTGATAGATTGCAAATTCAAAAACAATTGACTCCTAATTGCTTCACAGAGATCATAATTTGCATTATCAACAATCATTATGTGAGTTGTATGAACTGCTGCTGAAGGAACACTGTTAAGTCTACTAGAGTAAAATACTCGGTAGCCTATTACCATTGTTGCTAGTTTTACTGCAGGGTCTTTAATGTTGTTAACAGAAAAAGCACACCCATCAAATGTAGAACTGGTTAAGTTGAAGACAATATCCTTAGAAATTCTCCTTAACTTAGGTAATTTACTGGTTGAGAAATAGCCAGTCACAGCTTGAAAGGCTTTCTTTGTAATTGTGTGAGTTCTTTCTAAATACATGTTTTCTACATGAACTTGACTCAAAATGATTCTGATATGTGCTTCTTCGAAATCTTCAAGAAAATAAGCAGCATTATGAAAACCCTTTTCAAAAACCCTAGCATACTTTGTCTTAATCTTACCATTCTCATCACAAAGTGATTTCAACTGTGTATAGATATATAGAGATCCTAGATCTTCTATCTTACAGTCAATATAGCTAGATAAATCTCCCTTGATCAAAACACCACTCGGGACTTGAGACAATGCATTATACGACACAATTTGTTCTGCCTTTACAACTTCCATAGGCTCAAAAGTAATCATTAACCTCTCTACACTCTTTGAAGTCGACGCCATTATAGATATACAAAATTCGAAGTAGAATATTCAAGGAAAATACCTAGATTCGCACACGTTTCCTCGTTTACCGGTTGAAATGCCCAAGTACACACCAGATTGACCTTCTGGAACCTTCAATTCAACTTAATTTCACAAATCATGAAACAATTAGGTAATTAACAGCAAAACAATCTTACTTAGCTCAGCAAGCGCTCCAAATTTCTTTCTTGAATGTGCTAGGGTAAAAATGACAAAGTAAAACTTGCTTTCATCCTTTTTACCTACTGCATTAAATGCTCGCCCATTAGGGTTACAAACCCTAATTTCACCGCTCAAGGGGAAAACAGGTTGATAGCATATTGACAAAAAGTTACCAAAATTTCATGTTTAAATTTTTTTTTCCCGCTCATTTTTCACAAGGGATCTGTAGGTATTTTAACTGTTAAGCTCCCCTTAGCCATATTAAAAAGGCTTAAGTCATCGATGTAGGGTTCTCTTCACTGGGTGAAGGAACAATTTCTTCTCCAGGTGAGTCATCACTTTTCTTCTTCCAAATCCAATTCATTTCCTCTCTGGTTTCTTCAACATTAACTTTCTGCTTTCCTTTCTGATTCTTAGAAGAATTGACCGGTTTTCTATTTCTGGATCTACATAATTTTGCTAAGTGCCCCGGTTTGTTACAGTGATAACAGGCCATACCAGATGATCTCTAAGGTCCTGCATTTCCTCTTCATGTTCTTCTTCTGCAGTTCATAGCCACATGACCAAAGTTATTACAGATGGTGCAAATAACATTTGTTACCTTTTTCATCTCAAATGTACTAAACCGGTTGTGGTAGGGTCTTTGCCAGTTCAGGTTTACCCGGTTTTCAAAGTTCCTCATCTGGTCACCATTTGGTCTTGGATGCATGTGTGGTACAAAAAAAAATTCTCCATATCTGCACTCAACAAATCTATGTCCATACATTCCACATGTGAAGCAATGACCTTCAAATTTCTTGGACACATACCTAGCATTAGTATTGTAACTTGCATTTCTGTTAGGTTTGTCTCTACAAGCATTTGCATTGTGACCAGGTTTATGGCAAACAAAACAAATAGGTTTAAAGACCTTCTTACCGGTAGGCTTATTGATCTTAGGAGCAGATTTGTTCTTAGGATTGTTGCTCTTTGTACTAGAGAATTCACCTTTTTCAGTTGTGTGAAAACCAAGTCTAGAGATATCACCCTTCATTCTTTGTGATTGAATTTGTTCTTCCAGCATGGTAGAACTTTTGCTGAACTTTTCCAATTTCTTATTGGGTTCAGTAAGCTATTTGGTGAGATCTTCATTATGCTTTGACAGGTTCTCTCTCAGAGATGATGCCAGTTCAAGATCTAGATGCAGGTTCTCCTTTTCTTCTCTTTCAGCAATCAAATGCTCATGCATAGTGACACTTTCCCATTTGATCTTTGTAATCTCTTGATCTCTTTCCTTGGTAAGATCTTCAGCAGCTCTTCTAGCTTCCAGTTCCTAACTCATGCGGATAGTGAAACCTTCTAGCTCTCTCCTCAGATTCAATTTCTCACCATTTAACTTTTCAACTTCCTCTACTAAATCATCAATATTGGCTTCATCTGAAGAAATATTATCAGATATCTCTAATAGTTGATCAGTTAGCTCTCTCCTTTTGACTTGTGAAGCTTTCAGTTTGACCCTAAGGGTTTCAAGTTCATTTCTGCTAGCTTCTAGCTCTCTAGCCATCTCAAAGTAGCTCATGTCCCCCATGGTGGTTTCAAGGCTCCCTTCTAAGCGATTAGGCTTCAAAGAAGTTAGGCTCTGATACCAGTTGATGGACTTGAAAAGCACTGAGAGGGGGGTGAATCACTGACACCCAAAATAAAACTACTTCAAACACTAATCGGTAGATGAACTTAACAAAGCTTTTAAACACAGTGCATGCAATCCAAAATGATATAACAACATCCACAAAAAGTAAAGCATCCACCATAACACAAGTGTTTGTACGTGGAAAACCCAAATAGGTAAAAGCCACGATGAGATGGAACTCACAAGTTAACTATCTGCAGTAATAGATAACTGACCGATTAAGGTCTACAAAGTCCTCTGCTAGGAGTGAATCTTGTTAGAGATCCCAAAGCTTGATTAGAAGCTTATACCTTGTTAAAGGTAGTACCCTATTAGGAGTAACCCCGGTGGAGGATTTCTGAATCCAAACTAATGGATCACCCTGCTAAAGGATTTATACATTGAAGCTTGTTAGAGCTTACCCGGTTAGGGGATTTGATTCTGCTGTGATGGTTAGAAAACAACAAGAATGGTTTGATCTATTCTGAGTAGCGCAATACTTGCTTGATCAAATCCTTCTAAACATATTCAACACTGCTCTTTTGCATACTCTGCAACTTAACTCTTTTTACTTTCGCACATAACATAACACTTTTTCACTCTCTTAAATAAATCATTGTGATGTCAATATATAGACCTTATGATTTCATGTTGGCCTTAAGAAATCATAACACAATTTCCTAGGTGCGGTGTATCTGGACAAGTGATCATAACTCATCACAAAAATTGCCGCAAAGTGGTCGGTGCAAGTAACTCATCACAAAATGTGGTAACTCATCACAAAATTACCAAATACTAGTTGGAACAATCAAATACCGGTTTGAATAAAACATATGAATTGTTGTCCTTAAATCTCCGCTTGATCTCCATCTTGATCTTCATCCTGATGTCGACTTAGTATAATCACAGACTATATCTTATGCACATATCAGTTGACACAAAGTATCGGTTAGAGATAAACCTCTTAGTATAACCTCTAACATACCGGTTGACAGAGTAAACAATTGAAGTTACATGGGTAGTCAATATAATCATATATGTGTGTGAGAGTGTTTCATCAATAACAACAAATGATGAATACATTACAATCATCATCAAGCCAATAGGGTGGCCCCCCGCTTTTTATCCCCCTAGTTTTCTCTCGGCCCCCCGGTTTTGTCCCCCTAAACTTTAGTTTTGCCAAAAGAAGGAAATGTTTCATGAAATTTCGTGAAGAAATCTCCGGACATCCTTTTGAGGTGTCATTTTCGCCTATTGGTTCGGTTTCTTGTGCCCTTTCATTATGTTTGCTGGAGCAATGTCTTTTTCAAGACGTCGCCCAGGCCTCTTTTTCCCGTGCACCCTCTCAAGGGGGCACCCCTTCCCTCATCCTCTGTTCTTAGTCAGGCTTGGTGAATTGTTTTTCGCTTCCTTGCTTTCGGATGTTTTATTTTTCTTCTCACTAATGCTATTTTAGCGCCACCACGAAGAGGGGCAAAATGTAGACACCTAAATTTGGTTAATTAATTTAACTAAATTTAAATCCATTTCCTCTAATTAATTAATTTCCCTATTTCATTCTTTCAATTAATTAATTCTTAATTATTTAATCGCCAAGCCTATCCTTCTAATTAATTAATTACTTTTAATTGATTAAATACCCCTTTCTTTCCCAATCCGATGAATTAATTAAATCAATTAATTTAATTAATTCTCTATCCTGTTTGAGCACATGGCTCCTAACCCTTGTCTTAACCAACCCTAACCTAGTCATCCTCCAAACCTCCCTGTAGCTAGGAATCGGAAATCATCAAAGCAAGTCAATATTACTCATAGCTCAATCACAAAAGCACAAATGCAATGATCAATCCTAATTACATCCAATAAAGACATGAAAACGAAACATTCAAGATTAAAGCTAAGCAAACCAAATGCAGATCTGAATGTCTCCTTCATGCGGCTCCATTGTCCTTCTTTCTCCTTCAAATAGCTTTGTTGTGGATCTCACCTACAAGTGCATGATCATGATATGAAAGCAAGTAGACAAGATGATTGCTCAAGAATACTCGAAGCGTGATTGATTCAACAAAGTGGTTATTTTGATAATGTGATTCGACAAAGTGATTATTAGATAATGTGATTAGGGGATTCAAAAATGTGATCAATTGGGGCCTTTGATTGAAGAAACTCATCCAATTTATAGATAAATTGGAGAAAAGATCAGATTAGCATGAAAATGATTCGAATGGAAATTCAAATCAAGAATAGCAAAATTATGACATGTGTATGACAAATTGCTATGCAAGGATTTATGACGATTTATGACAATTTATGACAAATTGCTATGCAAGGATTTATGACAAGATTTTGAAATAGAAATAGACATTTAGGAATTTAGGAGAAATTAGAAAATTAAGTTGGAAATAATGACTTGGAAATTAGGAAATTGATGAAAATTAGGTAAATTAATTAATAATTTCTCATTCATTAATTAATTTACAAAAATAGGAGGAAATTAATTAGCCAATTAAATAAACATTTAATTGTGACAAGAAGACTTAGGATAAATAAATAAATCATTTAACCTAAAGGGGAGAATGACAATCAAGATTAAATGAATAAATCATAAAACCTTAGAAGATGAATTAGAAATGCAAAGACGACAATTAGGTCTTGATGTAAGATTGATTTGATGTTGATTCGATCATGATTTTGACTTGATAAATGATTTGATTGATAAACAATTGAAATTGGTTGACAAATTGACCAATATTGGTAAAGAGACCAAATTGATATGCGCCAATTGACATGATTGAAGAGGACAAGGATCGATGACAAATCGATCACAAAATTGACGAGATTGACAAGGACGAGGATCGATGACAAATCGATCTCAAAACGACAAGATTGATAAGAGGACAAAACCCTAATTCAAAAGCGATAAAAATGAGGAATGCAGAAGAAGGACTCGATGCTCACAAATGATAAAGACCAAGTACGCAACATAGAAGAAATGTTAATGTGACGCAAAAACCTAAAATAAGGCAATGCGCCAATGTTAAAGTATGACTCCGCAAGTGTTGACCATTTTTAGGTGTCTACACTCCCAACCAACCCTATCTATCCTAACCTCCCCCAACCTAGTCATCCTCCAAACCTCCATATGTGCACATCCTAACTTCTCTTCCCTAATTTGGGGGAAAATATCCTATTTTGGGTGGCTTTGCCCAAAATAGACATGTGTCCTTAGGGACACATGTCACCCCTTTCCCTCTAGTTGAGCCACTTGTCCCCTTTGAGGACAAGCGTCTCCTTTTCACACCCCCTCTCCTTCCTCTCATCTTCTATATAAACCCTCCATTTCCTTTGCAAATCCTCTCTAATCCACTATTCATTCAACGCTTCATTACTCTACCGAAATCACTACTCACACTCACACATCCATTTTCATTTGCATTATCATCTTCATCAAATCATGGAGCATAATCGAGCATTTGATTCGACGTCATGAGCACACATCCAATCGCGAAATAATTGAATCGAAGCAAGGATTTGTAAGGAAACTCAGGTGCGGAAACAACTTCCTACACTAATCTCTAGAGGAAAGTATTGTGCAAATTCTTTTAAATCCTTACAATTTCAGATTCGTTAACTACTTTAACAAAGATATTGCAGCCATATACCATGCATACAGAAAATAGAGAATGACACAATGATTTACCCTGGGGAAAACCTTTCGGTAAAAAACCCCATCACTCCAAAACCTGCACAATGTATTATCTTCAACACAACGGTTACAACACACTTGCAATGCAAGTTCTTTCAGGAGACAATCGACACTTAAAGACAAAATCCAATAGCACGATATCATACCAACAATACACTCTTTTTCGTATCACGGTCTGTAACCCTAAAAAACACTTATGCACTTTCCTTTTTAGGGCAACTTCCAAAGATAGCTGTATTAGGGTTTTACCATTCTCCGAGAAAATAGGAACCCTAAAATTTTTGAGGAAGAGTGTACAGTACTCAACTTTATCAGTTGCCACATGTCTTGCATGTCTTCACCCGTCATTGAAATCTCCTAGAAATAGCTCTTACATGTCATAGGAATCCGTCATAACCATTTCAGCCATGATCTCCTTACACACAATTCAAGATGTTGACACCTCAAGTGGAGTGACACATCAACATGCCAACTAGACATGTACACTCACACTTAATTACATTATTTGCAAGAAATACATTTTACAAAACAAATAATAAGAATAGGAATTATCCAAGGTTGAGACACCTTATTCCTAACAGGATTATGGGCTTGCATAGCTTTTCTTTGTGTTTTTTCGTTGATTTTACCATTTCGATCTTGAAGTGTTGAGTTTAATGGCTTGTTGATACAGGAGCATCCTTGGTTCATAGCAATCTTGCATCAACCAAAACTATTTCCTTTCTATTTTGCTTTCAGTTTCAGCATTTCTTTTTATGTGTCCTGGATTTGGCTCACCGGATCCTATGAAGTTGGATTTTGGCTTGAAGACTTCATCATCTTCCTTATTCCCTAACCGTGGAGCATTTGGATTGTTTTCCGGCAAGTTATCACTATCGGTTTCCATGACAATTTCCTCTTACCGGTTTACACTTTCCTATTACTGGTTGCCTGGACCTATTTGCATTGGTGATCTACTGGATCCCTTTTGTAGCTTGCGAAGCCCTGAGCGTTGATTTTGATGTTCCTTTGCATGTGGACGACCTTTTCCCATGATCTACACTTCATCCTTTGAAATTTTCCAAAGGAATCTCTTGACGAAGGCCAACCTTATTGGTTTTGCATGTTAGGTCTTGTTTTTCTAGTTTTGATCCCTTTTTGGGCTGATTGGATCCCCTTGGATCATATAAATCACTATAATAGAGCATTAGAATGTAACCAAGAAGTTAGACTGAGCATAGAAGATAGATCTTAACATTTGAGGTCCCGATTGTGACATGTTCTGTATTTTGAGCATGCTTAGCAGGCCTGTGAGCCAGTTTCTGTGACTCGGTTGTTACCAGTTGGTTGTAATCGATTTTCATGTTATAATTCAATCTATTTTGCATTGCCTCCATCATGTCTTTGTGTTTCCGTTGTGTTTACTCTTGCTGACCGGTTTGGACTGATCTCTTTAAGGTCCCTCCTAACCTGTGACTGCTTCACTTGTTTTGGTTAATTAGTTTATCTTTTATCCTTTGTATTAGCACACACATTTTCCCCTCACACAATGCCTTCTTCAATCTGCAAACCATATCAAGATCTTCTGACAATCTGAATCCATTCGATTGTTTAATATATACCTCTTCAAGTTCTTTGTTTAGAAAAGTTGGCTTAACATCTATTTGATATACGTTAAAGTTATTATAAGAAAAAAAGAAAGAAACATTGTTATAGCTCCCATCCTTAGCTACTAGAGTAAAAGTTTCCTTAAAAACAATACCTTCAACCTGTGAATAGCCTCTAAATACCAATCTTTCTTTGTTCCTTGCAACCTTTTGTTGTTCATTTAGATTATTCCGGAACACCCACGTACTTCCTATCACATTTTTGTCTATTGGTTTGGTTACCAGTTTTCATGTTTGATTCTTTTGTATCTGATTCAATTCCTCTTCCATTACTTTTACCCAACTCTCCTCTTTGTTTACTTCCTCGTATGATTTAGGTTCCACCAACAAAAGAAAGCAGTAGTTTTCTTGCTCATTTGCTTCTGCAACTCTTCTTCTTGTCTGAACTCCTTTGTTTTTTATCTTCAATAATCTAATCTTTTGAATGATTCTTTTGCACATATCTAGCTGGAGTTTTAGTTACTTGCTTAGTTTCTTCTTCTTCATCATCTTCATTTGTCTCTTTCTCTCCATTGTCCTCCGGATCTATCTTATCTTCTATAACAACTAGGATAATCTCAAATTCAGTCCCCTTTATGGGTTTAGGGGCAGTCTGATCCCATTCTTCACATACTTTCACATTTGTGCTTTCCACTATCGTGTTTAGTCTCTTGTTGTAACACCAATAAGCTTTGTTGTTTGTAGCATATCCCAAAAATATTCCTTCATATGCTCTGGTATCAAACTTTTAAAGATCATCTTCATCTCTTTTGATATAACACTTACAAGTTCAAAGATTTTGAAATATTTGACAGTAGGAGGTCTTCTATTCCATGGCTCATAAGGTGTCTGGGTATGATTCACTCTTATATGTACCCTGTTAAGAATGTAAATAGTAGTATGCATAGCTTCTTTTAATATACATTAGCCAAGTTATCATCTTTCAACATTGTTCTAGCCATCTCAATAATAGTCCTATTCTTTCTTTCTACAACTCCATTCTACTGAAGGGTTCTTGGGGCAGAAAAATGTCTTCTAATTTTATATTTTTTACAAAAATTATAAAATTTATTTTATGTAAACTCTCCTCCTCTATCAAATCTCAAACACTTGATTTTATTATCTACTTGATTCTTAACCATTGACTTGAACACTTTAAACCTTTCAAAAGCGTAAGACTTCTCTTTCAAGAATGTAACTCATGTCATCTTAGAGTAATCATCAATAAGTAACATAGAATACCTTTTTACATTGATTCCTCTTGTCCTTGTAGGTTTGCAAATATCTATGTGAATCAGCTCCAAGGGTTTAGAAGTAGAATATTCCTTGTTCTTAAATCTCCTTTTTATCTATTTTCCAAGTTGACATTCTATGCACACAGTATCAGTAGGTTTGATAATCCTTAGTAAATCTCTCACAACTTTAGTATTTTTTATCTTTATCATGTTTCAAAATTGACATGTCTCGTTCTTTTGTGCCATAACCAACATTCATTGCTTTGTGCCAAAAAAATACCTGCTTCCACTCTTATCCTTTATGTAATAAACATTTCCACTTGTCCTAATACCTTCTACTACCATTCTTCTATTTTTTCCTTTTCTAATTACACGTTCAGTCTTACTAAATAAAACTTCATAACGTTTACTGTACATTTGACTAACACTCAATAAACTATGCCTCATACCTTCAATATAATAAACATCATCAATTTTATGCTTACATCAATCGAAATACTTCCTATCCCACAAATAGGTGTAGCTTCCTCTCCTACAAATTTTAGTGATCCTCCATTATACTTCTTAAGATTAATGAACTTCTCTTTATCAATACTCATATGATTTGAACATCCAGAGTCAATGATCCAAGCTCTTGGTTCCACTTTAGTATGCAATGTTGTCTTCTCTCTTTTTAACTTCTTGTTGTTTTCCATACCTTTCGGTCTTTCGAACATTTCCTTATTCTTCTCCTCTATAGATGAAAACAAGGATTCCTAATTTGAGTCATCGTTGTCTTCATCCTTAGATGAATGTGTCTCCATAGAACATAGGCTCATCTTCCCTCTATCTCTATCATCTATCCTTTTCTTAAAGTCATATCTTCTATATCTACTTTTCTTTTCATCATCATCAGATCTTTTGTAATATTCCTTATACATACATTTAGAAGCATAATGACCAATTCTAGCACAATTAAAGCATTTTAGAGGTAACTTACCTTCGTACTTTGCAGTTCCTCTCTTTAGTCTTCTTACAAAGTTTCCTTCGATCTTATCCAAGGTTTCACTTGCTTCCAGTTCATCTTTTGCTAGCTTTGAAACATTAAATGTGAACTCTTTTATTTATGTTTTTATATTTTCCATCTTTGCAATTTCATAGGTGGATAATGTTCCAAGGAGTTGATCAATTGCATAATTATCCAAATCATGGCATTCTTCAATTGCACACTTCTTAGATTTGTAGGGTTTAGGCAATGTCAACGGGATCTTTCTTATGACATCACCTTCTTCTAATTTTCCACCACCTTTGATAGCATTTGCAATATCATTCACCCTATGTATGTAGTTCTCAACACCTTCATCATTAGCCATCCTTAAACACTCATATTTATGTTTTAGATTCACTAACCTACCTTGCTTTGTCTTGCGATCTCCTTCATATGATTGACATAATTTGTTTCAAACTTCCTTAGCTTCTTTCAACCCGCTAACCTTACCAAATACGACATCACTCAAGCAACTGAATATTATTGTTCTAGCTTTTGCATTAGTCTCATAATTCTTGTTCATCTGAAGTTTGAGGTCCATTCGGTGAAGGCGTATAACCAGTCATGATAATATCCTAGATTCCATTATGCAAAGTTTCCAAATAAGATTCCATCCTCTCCTTCTAATAAGAGAAATTTGTAGCATCAATCAACGGGGCTTTAAGATGAAGTTCTTCTGCCATTCCGGATCTACCTCAAGCGATTAATCTTTCCAAAGAAGAACCTTGCTTTGATACCAATTGTTGAACCCACGGTAGGATTAAAGGGGAGATGAATTAGTTCATATCTTCAAAACAAATTATTTATAAATAGCATTTAACCATTCTACAAAAATATTGAAAACACATCAACCATCAACACATGAACACCAGATTTATGTGGAAAACCCAAACAAGGAAATACCACGATGAGAATCAAACTCATAATATTAATAAATTGATTACAATGTTTTAGGCTTACTGCCAAGGAGCAACATGCACTTGATGGAATTGCAAGACTAAGGAACACGGCCTTAGGGCAAGATACATGGACTTGCTCAATTGAGGCACATTACTTCAGGCAAGATACAAGGTGTTGTTGAAGGACTCATTATCAATTACGAACAAGGAAAATAGAAGAACAAATATGAGAAGGATCTCCTAATCATGAAATTGTCCTTGAACATCTATATCAAGCGACCAACATCATGGCAAACATCTTTGAAAATCACCACTATCTCAACACATTGTCTCACAGAAAATATCACCTTCAAAGTTCTTCACAAACTGACTTTCACACATCTATAGTCCCAAATTAAGCCACCCAAACCAAAAATACTCAAGGCGGTCCACTCTAGGAGAAAGAGGGGACCCAAATACATCATAACACATCCTTCCAAGATGAATACAATGACCTGCACATGCTAACACATCTTCCAAAGTCACCACTAAGCGTAACGTGTAGATAGGCAATAAAGCTTGTCAATCAGTCGGCCAAAAGACATCTTCCAATGCAATATTCCACAAGGATCCCCACACACCATGGTGAAACCCATTACAACATTCTAACTTATGGCTTCATGTGAATTAGTGTAGTTGGGCATTCATTGTCTTCCACATATGGCTACTTGGTGAAGGAAATGTAATGATAATAGTGATGGATGAGAGCCTCTAATGGTTACCATAAACCTCGTTGATGTATGGAGCAAACTAGATGACCAAAATCCCCCTCCTCCTTCTAATGTGCTCTAACCGCTTAACAGCCTAATTATGTTTTCTACTCTCTTGATTTAGGCTTATGCCTCACATGGATCATAGAGGTGTGACATTTGCCACCCATCTTCTTTTTTTATCTATAAGATTATTTTAAAATGATAATTTAGATATTATCCACTAAAAAAATTGACATGATTACAATTAAAAATTAGATAGTATACAATTAAATACTTTAAAAGCAACATTCTTAACACCTAAGTTTTTTCTAAATCAGTCAAACCATATATCGAAATTTTAAAATTCAGTTTTATAATGTAACTTAAATTGACACTCAATAAGACTTAGTCTCTAATAAGCTTTTTATGAACCATTCAACTTCATCAACATAGCAAAAATCACTTTAAAAAACATTTAGAATACAAAACAAATAAATAAATAAAACACAGAGGACTTCTATTCTATAAGAAAAGGGCAAGAGTTGTTTAAAAAAGAGCGAGTGAAGATAATGGGGATAAGGAAGTAATACAGAGAAGAGAAGCAAATGACAAGCAGCCAACGACAAGTCTCCTCGTCACCTTCGTCCATCCACTCATACTCTTCCCGCTTCCCGCCGGCGCTGGACGACCCGATCGAAGTTCCTAAAAGTCGCGAGTTCGAGACACGCCACAAAACGAAATTCGCATTGCCCCCGCCGTCACTCAAATTGACCCTCTTCACCCCTGCGCCGTTGGATGTTTCTCAATCAGATGGCAAATTACAACTCTTTAAACCTGCTTTGAATTGTGCATCCATTATTTGGTATTTAGGTAGGCAATCAGGTGGGAATTGTCCATTAACAGATAAAAAAGGGGGAAAAACCCATTGCAGACATCACGGCATCCAAGTGCAGTTTCAATTGCTTCGGCTCCCCCATGGAGACCAAGAAAAAACAGAAAAAGGGGTACGAGTCTTCTGAATCTTTCTGGCCGCACTTCAAACGTCGCATAAAGAAACATGACGGCAAATCAAAGGCTTATGCCGACTACGCCGTCGAGATTTCTGGGAAACCCAAGGCTCTGGTCAGGATTCTCTCGGTTTCTGAAAGGGGAGACGTCGTTCCCCTTACAATTGTGTCCCCGATCGAGGCAGAGGTTGTTTCCGTCAAGTCACAAGAATCCCGGAACAAAGAAGAACCAGTCACAGCGCCGTCTCGCCGGTCGTGGGTTCGAGTCGTCGTGAGGGCGTTTAGGTTCTCCACGGTAAGCAAGCTAAGCCAGATGATTACACTTTCGTTTCCACAGACGAATGAGTTTGTTTTATTTAATGGAGGAAGGATTTTGTACTAAATTTGTAACTCCCCTGTTTTCTCTTCAGAGTCGAAATGGAAAGGTCCGACAAGTTCCGTCGAACGAAACGAGCTTGAACGTTCCGCCCAGAATTCGAACGACCCGCAAGGCGCAACGGAACATTTCCATGGATTTGACCGCGGAACCGGTCGGACAGCAAATTTCTGAAGTTGTTCAGAACAATCCTGTCGAGCAAATTTCTCAGAACAATCCTATCGAGCAAATTTCTCAGAACAACCCTGCCGAGCAACATGTCCCTGAAGCGACTCGGCGAAATCCCGAAGCAGATCGAAAGAAAAAGGGCGGAGCTAATCCTCACAGCAAGTTAAAAGCCCACGCAAGCGCACCCTGCAGTCCGATGAAATCTCACAAGCTGACTGCTTCAATTGCGTCCACTTCATACACCCATCTTCCTCCCGCGCACATTTCGACAATCAACATCCACAATTCCACCACAACATCTAAATCAAGCAGTAAAACAGTCATGGATTCGGAAGTTCTGCGCACAGTCGAAGAAGAAGGATATGATGTGGCCATTGGGTTTTCTCCTTTGATTATTGTGATGCTCTGCCTGGTTTTCTCCGACAAGTGTGTGGCCGTTCTGTGTACTTGTATTTGGTGGTACGTAGTGGCCGTGCTTAGAAACATGTCGAGATTCAAAGAAGAAGCATCAAGTTCAAAGCGTTCCAGACAGATTGCCAAGAGTTTCAGCCATAACAACATTGATCTACAGTCCAGCGAGTATCGGAAAAGGGTAATAATGGAGGGGCTACTGCAGAGAAACAATAATATGAAAAGATAGATGGATTTGATCTCTGTCTTTTCACTTTTGAACAAATTGGGTAGTCAAAATTTTCTGTCATACCCCTGTTCGTGTATAGATTACATACAGTAGAAGATCGTCTTCTACAGTAAAAAGGCCTTCTGCTGGAAATTTTGTGTGTTACGAACGCCAGTCGCCTGAACAGTCGGAGGAAAAAAGACAAATTGTGAATTTTCTTTTCCTCCGTTTTGAGTGTTTCAGAAAGGGACGTTTGTCCAGGATATTTTTGCCCTGGGGCATTTTTTGTTTTGTGTACGGATCAAGATTGTTCTTTTAAAGTTTTTCTGTAATGTGAAATGCGGGTGAGCTTGAATCTCGACATTAATGGCTGCCTGCCAACCAGCTAAAATTAATAAGAGGTGTCATGTGATTTCCATGGGTTATTCAGGGAAAAAGTCGGCCATACCATTATTATTTTGGGATGAGGATGACATTTTTGTCTATCGACCTCTACCTAAACCCCTTTCTTTCTATCCCTAGTCGACAAATATGAAAAAAAAACACTTTTTTTTCCGCGTCATTCAATTTAACTACTCTTTTCTAATTTCCCAAGTTGG
Source organism: Cryptomeria japonica (assembly GCF_030272615.1). Classification (NCBI taxonomy): domain Eukaryota; kingdom Viridiplantae; phylum Streptophyta; class Pinopsida; order Cupressales; family Cupressaceae; genus Cryptomeria; species Cryptomeria japonica. Next base: position 627,598,800 of record NC_081410.1, on the reverse strand, counting down.
TAAATTTAATATTAATTTTTATTTTAAATTATTCTAGGGTCGTTTAGAGAGATTATGGATGATATCATGCATTATTTCATCTCAAATGAACATTGGTGATTGGAAGTTTTGATGTCTCTGGATAATGTTTTTAAATATTTAAATAGTAGAGTTTTTAAATATTTTTTAAGTAAATATAAAGTACTAAAAATTCAATTGTATAAAAATCGATTATTTTTTAAAAAGTAATAATTCAATTGATTTAGATATACGAGTTCAATTTGAGTATAGTTGTGTATTCAGATTGAGAATAAAATTTAAAGAAAAAAGGAATAAAGTGATTAGGTATTTTGATATTAGAGATAGATTGATTTGAATCTCTCTTACACGTGTCATAATGCATAGTATAATGATCACACATATGTCATTTTTTTTTGTTCTCATCTTCATAAGTAAGATAAGTAGATAGCAAGGAAATTCCTCTACAATACATGGCAAAGCACATCCATTGTCAAACAAGTATCCAAACACTTGTGAATAGTCAAGGAAACTCCATTTTATTTGATTCCTAGGTGAATTAGTGGGAAATCCTATATCTACATATTCATCTCTTATTTGTGTAGGATATGTAAAATGAGTATTTATAAATGATAGTATAGCTCTAAACTGTTAACTAAGCTCCACACAATGTTGAAAATTGTCTAATGTGTAGATGGGGTGGTGCCACTTGAGTCAAATTTATATGATGCTAGTTGTATTAATGTATCATCATGGACACGACCATGTGTTGGATACATATAGTGTTAATTATACAATCATGTTCTACATTGTAGCGGTTTCCATATGATGTATACGCATGGAAGCATAACATGTGGATGTTGATGCTTTGTGTATTGTACAAGTATGGTCTACCTAGGCACTTGTTAGCCTAATTAGCAATGTGTATATAGCCATGCTCTACATACATGAGTGTTGCACAATTGATAGTGAGGACTACATATAGAGTTCTATGAATAGTATTGTGTAGAGATGTGCAAGCACTATATTAGGAATGTTGGATGTGTTGATGAAGTGAACACACAAGGTTGCACTCAAATCATTCATCCTTCTTTGTAGAACAATTATCCCCATTATGTTAGTAGTGAGCTAAGGAAACTACATATATATATTGAAGAGTATATAACTTATCTTGATGTGTATATTGCCCTATTTTGATCACTTGAAAGAATTGATGAACATAGTGCAAGTACAAGTGATAGAAGTGTCAAGATTGTATTGTAGTGCTAGATGTGAATGCATTAGGCCCAAATATAAGATCTTAACTATTTTGGGATCTAGTAGAGGGGAAATACAAGTGAAGGAGTTCTAAATTGAATATTGGGCATCAACCCAATTATTGTGGGAGATTGAAAAAAACGTAATTCAAACTACTTGTGTAAAAAATGATTCAAGGGCTTCTATTATTACCATGTGACTTGAACTATTGAACCTATTGGTGCATATTTTGAAAGTGCTACAAAAGAAATGTATGCCTTATTGAACTTCTAGATCATTTACATGCAACAATAATGTGGATGGTGTATGGTAGGATATGTAAAAGGCATTGTTGATCAGAATCCATTCACACATCAAAGGAAATTTTTCAACTCTAGATCATGTATTGAGGGATTATCAGAACCCTTTTATAAACATCAACCAAGACTATAAGAATTTTGGGAATATTATGTTACAAATTAATGTGAAGTTAGGAAGAGAAGCTTATCGTGGCTTGATGTATACTAAATGAAGGTTTTCTAGATTATGATAGTGCTAAGAGAAATGACAGATGATAGGAAATTTCTTGATCCCTCTTATGATCGAGAGGGTAATTTTTGATAAGCCAATCCTTGAAATGAATTGTAGTAGTAAATAGTTCAAAACTATTAAGAATAGAACACAAAAAGGTTGTTGAAAGAACTTAGAAATGGTTAGAGGAGAAGAAGAATAAGCTCAACCTAACAGTGGAAAAATCAAGTGTTCAAAGTAAGCATAAAAAAAATTCCATTGATTTGATGATGCAAAATGTGGACAAGGATGGGAAAACAAATAAAGAATCAAAAGATAAAAATTTCTATCTTACTTCTTGTAAACATTTGAAATTGTCCACACCCGACCGCAATTGATTTTATCTTTTCTAAACATTAATTAATTAAAATCATTTATTTAAATAACCTTCTCAATCACCCTCCTAACATCAATTAAGTATATTTAAATGTTCTATTTAATTATTCATGTCTATTTCATCTATAATTAATCCTTAATTAAATAAATAAATAAAATCCACCTTTCATATTCGTATCATGTAAAAATAAATACATCCTACTTATTTAATTCTCTAAAAAATTCTCTTCAATTAATTATGAGAAGTTAATCTACTTACACAAATCAAAATTGATTTTACCGATTAATCATTTATGACATCCATCCCACTTCTTTAAAAATCCTCCCATAGAATTTGATCTATTCAATTTTTCCAAAAAGGTTTAAACCCTCCATTTCACACATGTGTGACACCTCTAAATTATAAAATGCCACATCATCATGTGATTTTCACATGTCAAAATTATTCATGAATATTAGATGACTTTCTTATTTTGTACATTTGAATCGTGAATATTATATGACTTTCTTATTTTGTACATTTAGTTCATGAATATCAATGACTTTGCAATGTTGCTTCACATTGTTGATGTCTTATTGATTGTGGGATGTTTTGCATGGTCATGTACTTCAAAAATTAATGGCCATGGAAGTTGTCAAGATGTGGTTTAAGACATTTGTTATTTATTTATTTATTTAAAGATTACACCATCTATCTTGTATATTGACTATGGCATTTCAAGCCCAATCAAAAGGAGTTTTAAATTAAGTTTGGATTGAATATGCGGGATATGGTTGACGATTTAAGTAATGAATTTATTCATAAAAAAAAAGATATTAAGCGATTTTGAGTTGACGGTTACTAGAACATCTTTAGTTAGGTATTAGGTGATACTTTGAATGTGTACTTTTTTTACCTTTGTGCACATAACTGATTCCACAACGTGCATCGTTACTACCCATAAGCCAGATCAATAGCTTTAAGCAGTTAAGTCGCATACGAAGACAATCAAAAAAAAAAATTCAAAATCCGATGTACCGTTTAGGATCTGTAGATGCGCGAAGTTAGCTATGACGGCCACTAGTGCTCTTCCCCTAATGTATCAAAATATCCGTTAACAAAATTCAAAACAAATAAAAAAATACAAGATCTATATTAGTAACCATCAAAATTAAAGTAATATTAATATAATTTAATATTTACCCAAATACAAAAAGTCAATGAATTAAAAACATATATTATTCATTGTTTACCATCACAAAACTAAACAACATTATAATATAACTCAACTCGATCTAAATGCAAAAAGTCAATTAATTAAGATGATAAAATGAAGCTCAATTGAATAGACCATGTGCCAATAAAGGGAGGGTAGAAACATAATAATAATTATAAAAGACCAATTTCATAATACCTCACACCCACAAACACAATAATACAAACGGAAGCATCTTGTTGAAAAAAAGAAAGAAACAGTGTTTTCATAAGGATTTTAAGCACAAGAAATAATGTTATCATCAGAATTTAAAGCATGTTCTGGATGGATCATCTCTTTGACCACTGACGACTCTCAAAGTTCGTCTTTTAACGTGAACCGCAAAACAAGTTTCCGTGACGCTGCTGTAAAAGCATACCTACATAACCTTTTGCAATCCCTATCAGATGACTTGCTGGCAAAACTATTCTGCCGTGGGCAATGGGGCACATCAGACAGAAAATACAGACGGCAAATGATTGGAATTATCTAGGATCTGAAAGATTAACGGAAAGTCTAAAACAGAAAGTTCTGATGGACTTGTGTGTATTACCTATGCGTCTTGAAGCAATAAAGGCTTGGAGCGTGTCAGAAAAGAGAAAGTTCCCCTTTTGCGCCGTATTCAAATTTTGGTGTGATTGGGGAAACACTAGGTATTTCGGTGATATTTCTATTTCGTAGCTTTTACGCTTCACTGGTCAATATTTAATCTGACCCCACACGCCGATTGATTGAAGTGAATTTGAAACTGTTTAAATTCCAGGTGATCCACGGAGCAATTATAGGAGTGTTGATCACGTTTCTTACAAGGGAATGATATTAATTACGGAAGAAGGTATTCAACTTTGCCGTCGCATTTAACATTCTTTTCATTTCAAGATTCCTACATCTTAATCGGTTTGACTTTTAAGTAATACGGCCAAATTCTATTTGTATTAAAGATATTTAAAAGAACTTTTCCTTAAGCTTATATATAAGTGTAGAGGGAAAAGTGTTTATTTTGGCTTTTTGTTATTTAAAAAAAAAAGATCTCATCTTAAAATCTGTTTTTGATTAAAAAAACAGTGAAAACAAGGGTACTAACTCTTTACATAGCATAACTATTAAAAATCATAGTGCAGAAATAGCACTATAACAACATTAACAAGTAGTGTGATTAACTTTCTTTTGTTTGGAACATTGGGCAGCCATATGTCCAACATTATAACACCTACGACAATGAAAGGGAATGCCTTCATAGTCTACAATTTGATTCCAACATCTGCCACTAGTATTAAGGGAGAGCTTCATAGATAGATCTTTAGTGATGTTTATTTCAACAAAAAAACGAGCTTAGGTTGTGTGAAGGTTCTTTGAGGATCCCTCATTAACACCCAAAATTTCCCCAAAGAGTTTCCAATAGCTTCAAAATAGGAGTCAAACCAAAATTGCACTGGTAATTTTGGGAGTCTTGCCTAGACTGGAATTGCATCAAAAGATCCAAAATTTGGGTCAAAGGATGGATGCCAAGGTTTCAACATCAAAAGGTGCTGCTCTAAGTCCCATTGGTAGTCACAAAGAATAGTGAACACCAATTCTAAATATCTTCAAAAACTAGCACGAAAAATCCCCTTGCATAGGGATAAATTTGAATGTCGTTCTTCAAGATGGGACTCCATGTGCTTTAGATCCATTGATGAAGCTTAGAAAGACTCGACCATAATACATTGAATCTACTGATCAAACCTTGTTTGAAAAAGAAAGCTTCATTATTTGATACCTCAAGTGAAATATCCTATCCTAGCTTTCCTTTCAGAGGAGACTAAGAAAAATGCAATGGCATAGGTGCCAGAGTGGTAATCAAACCTAACTTGGGAGATCAGCATTCCATGTCCTAGCTGCCAAAGAAGACCTTCCCGCCGGCACCAAAAAAGAATTCATACCCCCGGATCCAACCACAGTTCTAGAAGAAAAAGGCTTAGTTTTGCGATCCTCTTTCCATCCCCCAACCCCACCATGGCCACCCTAGCCTAACCAAGATGCAAAGGCAAAGCAAGGGAAGCTCGAGAAGCATCGAAAGAGAACCTATAATCCCGATCAGAAGGAGGGGCACAACCATTCATAGAGATCTTCAATTCCTACCCACACCACTAAGGAAGCCCATTTGTAGTCTTCTCCTCTGAGCTACCACACAAAGCCCTAGTTTCAACAGGTTCTTATAGCAACGACATTGCCCTCTTAGTAGGTTAAAAATTGAACACATTATTATTAGATTGCACATAAAATTATTTCATTTAAAATATTCACTAGTCATAGGTACCTAGTAGATATAGAACTCACAATGTTGGTTCCCACTTTTTGGTACATCTTGATTTTTGTTGAAATCATATATTTTTAAAAAAATATAATGATTTAAGATTTAACAGGTCCCATTTGAAGTAATTAATTGAAGAGGGTTAGATCAAAGGCTCTTAGATCAAAATTTCTTGGATAGAACCTCTCTACTTCTAAATCATATTTGCAATGGAGTCTCCTTTGCATCTATCAAATATTGATAAAAACCCAATTTTACATTTATTTTTGGGGGGTCAAATGAATTCATTTAGAAGTTTTGTTTTTTTAAGTATTTAGTCCTTATTATAAGCTTTCCAAATGGTATAATTTTTAATATATTTTTATTTTATTTCTTATGAATGTAGGTTTTTCTCCGAACATGAACTTCTTTGTTCAATGCATTGGGAAAAATAGTAAACTAATTCAAAATAATTCTGAAAATATCTATGCACTAGGTATTGATGTCTTCTTTCTAACAAAAAAGATAAAATTGAATTTTGATATATATAGAACAAGTTATGTGTTCAAACGTACACCTATATCTAAATTATAGTTAGTCGAACTTCAAAACTTAATAAAATGAAAAATATTCAACATATTACTATCAAACCAACTGCGTGCGCTGGTTATTGATGTTACAAACCAAAATTCAAAAGAATTAAGTTTTAATCATTTATAGAAAAAAAAAGTTATGCGTTTCAAGATGCACGTCACTCTTAAAAAAGTTGTTTTCTATAAAAAAACTACTTTTTGAGGGAGATGGAAAAATCAATAAAATTTTATTCAAAAAATATGAAAAAATAATATTTAGAATCTAAAAACAAGATACTACAAATCACCCAGTCTACATCATCTTCAAATTCTTAAAGGTTTAAAATTTATAGGTGTCGAAAAGTGAAGGTTTTTTTTTAAATGAAATGTTCATCTAAGTGTCAAAGTTGGTCAGAAGGGGGGAACCAGTATTGTGAGTTCACCACGCTCGGGGGCAACCCCTTTTTTGTTCCTTAGAATATTTGTTGTAATAATTTTCACTATACATCTCTAGTATTACTTTCCTAATTCATCAAATAGCCCTATGATCAAAGTTCAAAACCTCTTATCATTGGTAAGGGTTTTTGTCACATTTGAACAATTTTTAGTAGATGTTAAGTCTAGTAAAAGTATATTTGAGAAAATTAAAGGATTGTGTAAGTAAATTTGAGGGTTTTGAGATAAGTAGATCTCCTAGAATAGAAATAGATATTGTTGTGTCTTCACAACTCATGCCCCACTTTCTCACTTGAGCAAGTGGGGAACCCCCCTTTTTTTGTTCATTTCTTGTCCTATTTTTGCTCTCTCTCTCTCTCTCTCTCTCTCTCTCTCTCTCTCTCTCTCTCTCTCTCTCTCTCTCTCTCTCTCTCTCTCTCTCTCTCTCTCTCTCTCTCTCTCTCTCTCTCTCTCTCTCTCTCTTTCTTTTTTTCTCTTGTTTCACCCTTTTGGGCGACTGACATCCCCAAACCGACCTCCACTTTGCTCCTTTTGTTTTGCTTTTCGAGCATCAGGGATATCTCTATCCTAGCCCCTAGTGCCTCGCTTTTGGGGATCGAGCATCAAGGGTGTCAAGGTTTCATATGTAACCTTATGCAACCCTGACACCCTTGATCCCCAACCACCAAAAGGGTGTCACTTTCCTTACCTCTCCACTCTAGCACATTTAATGTGCCTAATTCCTATAAAAGGAGGTATTTGGCCACTCATTTAGCACTTCAACATCAAATTATTTAGGTGATTTACGAGCTCCTTGAGGCGAATGAGTCATTTTATCTCCTTTTAAGTGTGATATACTCATTTAGATAGTTCATTCTAGGAAGTCGGGCTTCAAGATTGTCTCCATCAAAGTTTGAGGTAGGGTTTTTTTTATTTCTCTAGTTTTCTTCCCTCGTCCTTTGTTTTCTAGTGTGTTTTTGCTAGGGTTTTCTTTGCAAGCTTCTACATCGCCTCATCATATATGTTTATTTTCTTTTATCTTTAGGTTTAGCCATGCAAAGATTGGTTCTCGTCCTCCCACGATGTAGGGGGTTGGTGTTTTAGGGTTCTATTTCCTTTTGACTTGACGTCTTCCATGCAACCATGCGCACCCTAGGTTGCAAAGGTATAATGAGTTTAAGTTTGATGCCTAGTCTTCTTACTTGGGAGCAATGCATTCACTAATAAAGTGGGGATATATCCATAAACCATTAACCAACTAACCCTAGGGTTGAAATGATCAAGTGAGTTCTATCGTAAATCCTATGTTGATCGAATAAGTTAGGGTTTTCTTTGTGTAAGATCAAGGTTATCAATCGAGTAAGTTACAAAAGAAATTATAATAATATGACTCCACCTCACATGCCTTGGCCTCAACACACTAACTCATTTGGGTGCATTTTCTGATGAACTATGGGATTTGTTTTGTTTTGTCGGATCTTACAACACAATTTGTGTCAAGTTTTTTGTTTTTTTTTTTAAATATTGCCCAACGTTCGTCAAAATTCCGACGAACCTAGTTGTCATCGGTATCTTGCCCGACGTTCGTTGGAATTCCAACGACAAACAAAAAAATGAAAGAAAAAAAAAAGTGTGCGCGAATAGTGTTTTATGTACTTGTGATATCGTTTTGCTTGGTTTGTGAAGGTTATAAACTGAATTTTCCATAGCCCAATTTTTTTGCCTGTGAATAAAAAACATGTCATATAATATCTACAAAGAACAAAATAAGGAGACAATTGCTAGATTGTGGTCTAGCTTGAAAAGAAAAGGTGATGGGAAATGTTATTTTCCCTACAAAAATTGTAAGGGCTTAAAGACTAGAAGACTTTTAATCACAACAATTGAGAAACATTGTAGGAAGCATGGTCACATTGAAGGGGGACATGATTATCATCCATTGGTAAGTTTTTCATTATATGTGTTTATATTGATTGCATTTGTAAATATTTATATCGTTTTAAAAATTTATATACATAAAAAATCACCTGTTAATGAGATCATGATCATGGTTTATTTATGTTGATCATTTCTATATAGGTGGGGTGCCTTAGGGCACATGATATGGGCTACCATGACCCGGAGAATGTAGTTTTCCAAGTGGAGGAACATGGAGGTGTGAATATTGAAGCTAAAGATAATGATCCTATGGAAGAAGATGATCATGCACCAGAAAACACAGTTGAAGATGATGGTACAAATACATTGATCCATGACACATTTAGTACTGGTGCAGCTGATCAATATAACTTTGATGTTGTTCATGATTTACCTATACTTGAGAAGGCATACGAGCCCCTTTACTAAGGCTCCCAAACAACTCTTCTCTCTCTTGTGTTTTTGTTGGTGAACTTGAAGGTTATGAATGGTTTATCCAACATAACAATCTCACGTATGTTAAGGTATGTCATATATGTCATCTTTTTCCATCTATTTTTGTTGTTATTTCACCACTAGTATATAAAAGGTGAAATATGTACCATTAATATTCTTTATATTAACAAATTATTTTTTTTGTTCTATATTGATAGGTGTTTTTTTGTTACCACCTTCAAATATTCTACCTCGCTCATATCGAGAATTATCTACCATTATGAAAGATATTGGAATAGAGTATCAAACAATAGATGCATGTCCCAATGATCATATTATATATCATAAACAACATGAATTTGCAACAAAATGCCATGAATGTCATATCAATAGATATCAAACAAATCAACTAAGAAAAAAGGTGCTCTGCAAGGTTCTTCGTTATATTCTCATTATTCCACGCTTGCAACGATTATTTAGGTGCGAAAGCTTGGCACAATTTATGGATTACCATGCATGAAATAGAAGTCAAGATGACATTCTTCAAATGCCTATGGATGGTTTTGCATTTACGGACATAAAGGAAAAATGGTCACACTTTAAAGAAGAACCTCGTAATCTCAGGCTTTCACTGGCAGCATATGGTGTCAATCCATTTGGAGAGCTGAGATATATTTACTCGGTGTGGCTTGTTTTGTTATCAACAATAATATTCCTCCATGGATGTCAATAAAGAGGGAGCACATAATGTTGGCAATGATTGTTCCAGGTTTTTTTTTCATTTTATAGTCGTGTACATTAAATTATATATATTACAATAAAATGGTTATAATAATTATGTAATGTTTTTGTTCATTCAACTAGGTAAGTACCAAGTTAAACATATGAATGTATATATTGAGCCTTTTATCAATGAGTTGTTGAAGTTATGGAATGTTGTCACTATGTATGATGTCTCTAGACCAATAAGGCAAAGACAATTTCAATTACATGCAATGCTTGTATGGACAATTCATGATGCCCCAAGGCTAACACATTTTTGTGGTATGTTATAATGTTCAACTTGCACACTTTAATAATGTTTAATTTTTTAAAGTATAAGTCATGGATTTTTTTTTAAAAACCATTCAATATATATAATTATAAAAATTAACATATTTAATCCAATTATACATGATCTTGCAGGTCTTCAAACAAAAGGAAAATTTGCATGTCCAGTTTGTGGTTCAAAGATGAAATCTCGTCATTCAACAAGTTTAGGCAAGCAGGTGTTTGATGAGTATAGGAACTTCCTTCACATAAATCATAAGTATCGAACTACTAAAAAACACATTTTCAATGTGAAAGTAGAGGCTACATCAAAACCACGAAGAATGACACCTTGCCTATGGAAGTTGGAATATAATAGAATTAATCGTCAAGGTAATGTCATTCAATCTAATTGTTTATCTATCATATATGATATGTTTGGAATTTATATTTTTATATTGTGTTTTGTTTACTCATGTTGTAATTGACGATGATTGTCGTTGTTAACTTTTTAAACTTATATGCTTTATGAAGGTCGTCAAGGCATTAATTACCACCTTCCAAAGGGACTAAAAAGTTATCCCAGTCAATTTAGTAGGCTGCCCTACTATGAGCAGCTACAAATTGTGCATTTGTTTGATACTATGCATATTGCAAAGAATATAACGGAGACATTATGGAAAATATTGGATGGAAGGCGTGACAAAGAAAAAATTGTCAGAATTTGTGGTGACATTCAAGAATCCAACCATACAATGAAAAATGGCATTCAATTAAATAGCGATGGAGACCAAATTAATATAAGTGCCCTTCCTTGGTTATTAACGGAGCAACAAAGCAATGCTATAAAAGAGTTCATATGAAAAATTCGTTTTCCCATAGGATTTGCTACGAACATAAACAATCTCATGACAAAGAAAAGTGAATTTGGGTCAGGGATGAAAATGCATGATTGGCATACCTTCATTAAGGTAATTCATGTTCTTGTATATTTGTATACTGAGTGTACTTTTCATTGTATTATTTTTAGTACTAGTTTTGGAAAAACAATGAAAAACAATGAAAGGATCATTTTATAATTGTTGCAGTACGTTCTACCTCTATCTCTCCCAGACCACTTCGAAAATAATGTCAAGAAAGTTATATATGATCTTGGACAATACATGAGGTAAGTAGTGCTATTTGTCAATTTGTTGTATAGGTATTATATTTTTCATTTGTTTTACTTGTTATGTAATATATTATATATTATTTTATTAATTCTCGTTAATATATTTGCATCTCAAATCACTTGTAGATGGTTGACATCTAAAGAAATCCACAAAGAAGATATAAAATATTGGAAAACAAAAATTCCTCGTCTAATGTGGGAAATGCAAAAGTGTCTACCTTCAACATTTTTCAATGCACAAGAACACTACCTCATACACCAAGTTGAGGAGATTGAATTGTGTGGACCTGTACACACAAGGTAAATGTGGATGGTTGAGAGGCATTTGAAATTTTTGAAGGCTTTGGTTCAACAAAGAGCACATCTTGAGAGTTCTATGGTGGACGGATATATTGTATACCAAACTATGGTGTACATTACTGAATATCTTCCTAAGTTTGCGGCAAAGATCCATGTAGATCGCATTTGGGATCCCAACTCCATTAACAAATTCAAAGGGGAGTACGTGATGGGGAAAGGTAGATTAAGGAAAGTGAGAGGTAATTATTGGATGTTCATGGACATTAATCTGAATATATTTTACATTTGGTTTTGATATATATTGTAGTTAATTAATCCTTAATCTTCAATATACATCAGTTGTAAATTTCTAGTTATTTTTTCTACAGTTGCTCGAGAGTGGGATGCACTACATTTGTATGTCACAAACAATCTTTATTGGATGATGGTATGGATTGAACGATAAAAATTTGTTCGTGCATCAACATGGGAAGGTGTGGCTTCATTGGTTAAAGAAGCTCATCATAATGGAGATTCCAATGTTACACCAAGGGAAATTGATTTGGCATATGGTTTAAGAGATAAACAACTACGTACAAATATATTAATCACCCATATTATTTAATTTTTTTCAATTGTAATGATGTGTGTGTGTGTGTGTGTGTGTGTGTGTGTGTGTGTGTGTGTGTGTGTGTCTATATATATATATATGTGTGTGTGTGTGTGTGTGTGTGTGTGTGTGTGTGTGTTATTTTTTGCATACATTCGACCAAGAATAAATATGTTTATCAATTGGCGATGCAATAATTTTTACATGTTTGACATATTGCAGGTGAAACACCACAAGGCTATGTGGTGCAATGGTCATAAATTTTGCATCAAAAAGTTAAATGACATGAAGAAAACTTGTGATTCTAGGATAACTGCAGTATTTCAAGTGACTAATGTTTCATCTAGAAGCGGCATACATCCTCAAGTCTCAGAAAATCGATACTATGAGATTTTGGATGATATACTTGAGTGTGACTTTGGATCCTTCAAATTAGTTATTTTCGTCGTCCAATGGTATAGGCTACGATTGAATGAAAATAATCCTAATATAATTGTTATTGAACATGATAATGGATTTACAATGGTCAATACAAGGTTGTTTGAACAAGCTGGAAATGAGCCCTATGTTCTTCCAAGCCAATGTGAGCAGGTATTTTACTTAGAGGTTCCACATAAACCAGGTTGGTCATTTGTTGTTAGACATGATCCTAGAGGAAGGCCGGTAAAGTATAATGTCATGGAAGAAGAAGATGCAGAAGAACTAGAAGATGGTGTACATGATGATCAGGATCAACGGTTAGTTGATGGTGCCCGACGAAGATGTTGAAGAAGAGGAACAAGATCACAATGATGTAGGAGTTAATGTTCATGAAGATGATGATATGACCAATAATCCTTAAAATATTGATTCAGGATTGGAAGATACAGACAAAGAGTTGAATGAAGAAGAAGATCAATGATGTGATTTAAATGTATGATGTATACGAGTAGCATATTATCTATTTGATATTGATTTCTTGATATTTTTTGGTGAAATTGAAATGTTGTGATTATGTGGGAGGACTTGTTTGTAATTATGTGGGAGGACTTGTACATTGTGATTATCTTCACATGTATCTTTACATGTCAAGTCATTTATACTTTTACATTACAAATATTTGCATCATGTTGTGTTCCTTGCTGAGATATTTATGGAAAATTTTATGGATGAGTCATTTTAATGGTTTGTTATGCAATAACACAATGATTCCTATTATGATGTATGATGCACCTGATACTATTTAGTTCATTTAGCTTGAAATGAAACCCATCCAAAAATAGACATTCCCCCTTGGAGAAGACAAATTGCATGTCATTAACACAACAATTCATACAACATAGCACAAAAGATATGAGCTAGAAATGAATGTTCTCTTTATTGATTTTCAATATAAAATTGATACATTCATGAAAATATTATAGTGAGTCACCAAAACTGCTAGAAGACTCTTTGTTGTTATATTAAGGTTTCTCTAATGCATACAAATCAAGAGTCTGGAATCCTTCTTCTTGGCCCTGAATTCCCTTTTATAACATAAGGGAGAAAAATAAGCCTCGGGCTGAAGAAGACACATGTCAAAATCTAATTGCATTACAAAAAAGAACTAAAGCCTAAGACCTTGACCTCTGTGTGCAACCTACATTAAATGATGGCGGCTGAAAAGGCATCATCCTGGAAGCTCGAGTTGTGGGTCTGCAAAAGATGTTCTCACGCCAGAAATTAATGTTCTCTTTATTGATTTTCAATATAAAATTGATACATTCGTGAAAATATTACAATGAGTCACCAAAACTGCTAGAAGACTCTTTGTTTTTATATTAAGGTTTCTCTAATACATACAAATCGAGAGTCTGGAATCCTTCTTCTTGGCCCTGAATTCCCTTTTATAACACAAGGGAGAAAAACAAGCCTCAAGTCGAAGAAGACACATGTGAAAATATAATTGCATTACAAAAAATACCTAAAGCCTAAGACCTTGACCTCTGTGTGCAACCTGCATTGAATGACGGTGGTTGAAAAGGCATCATCCTAGAAGCTCGAGTTGTGGGTTTGCAAAAGATGTTCTCACATCTGTACTTCATATCTGCTTCTGTCAGGATCAAAAAATGCAATCTGGCATGCAGTGGCAGGTGTCTTGGAGACTGCTCCTTGTCCGCTGAGTGTTCTAATCATTTTCCCAAAATGAAAATCCTACACAAAATTTTTAGGAGTAGCAAAAATGGAAAGAGTGTGACTAGTCCTCCTCTTCAGGTTGCTCTTCTTCCAAGGAGTAGTACTTTTTATGTAGCACCTCAATCTCATCAATTGGTCAAGAAAAACCCTTCAGTCTATGCAATTTATTCATAGCTTCCTTTTTTTTGTGGGTAGGCACAACTACTACTCCTAGGGCAAAACTATGATACATTTGCTCTACTTCCATAATTTTATCAAGAATATTAAGAAATGTATCTCCTTGGTTTGGATCACCTTCCAAGGATGTCAAGATGACATTTATTGCTTCCTAGAAACCCTGTTTGCATTCTTCTAAGCTCTTAATTTGCCTGTCATTTGTCAAAATTGTAGGGACATGCCACTTTTTGAGTCCCTAGAAAGAATCAATCATTCCCATCAATTCTTTCCTTTCCTCCTCTATGTTGGGTAACTCTTTATTCAATAAATTATAATTTTTCCAAGTTACCCCTACAATCTGAGGTAGATGAGCCACATTTTTCACTACTAACATAACCTCCTTCAAGGTTTGACCCATTGGCAGCCACGTAGCTCTGATTGGTTGAAAGAATGAAATGAATTCATCAAGTTGACTTAGGAGCTTGGATGTCAAATAATATGAAGTGTGGACTTCATCCAATTTATCAATGATTTTATTTGAAATTCTCAAAATTGAATCTTTCCTAATTTTAAAATAATTGCTTAGAGCTTCATTTTTTACCCTTTGCATTTCTTTGTTTATCTTCTCAAGTTCCTCGAGTCTAATTCCTCCAGAAGAGTCAGTTGAAATCTTCTTTATTTTATCTTTCAATGCAATGTTCTCAACATATAATTCATTGTACTTGGTATTCAAAACAACATGCATATCCTCTAGCTTTATATGTTTTTGCTCTAAATCCTCTACTGCCAGCTGAGAAAATTGGACTGCATGCTTGGAAATTGCTATAGCCTCTGAAGAAGTAGTGTCATGTAAGGTCCTTACAACAACATCTCCTATTTTGCATTGCACCCCTTGCAAACACCATGGGATTTTTAGTGCTAGGGGCCTTTGACCATAAAGAAAAATCTTTTGAACTTATATTTACACCAGAGCCATGATCTCCAAACTCTCTAGCAAAATTGGGGTCCTTCTGCCACATGATCTGATCTAACAAGAAAATTCTCTAAAAATTCCATCCCGGGACAAGGAGCACTCCACTTTTCAATACCATTTATCTGGCCTCTTGAGGAGTGCAATCAAAATTGTTCCTATCAAAATTGTTTATTTCTTCATCAGACATGTTCTTCAATTTCTTCCTTAGCCAAAATGATCTAAACTCGGGGTATTAACAAAATTGTTATCCGCCATAAAGTTCTTTGAAGAAATAATCCTCTCATCATCTTCTTCTTATATAGGGATTGTGCTTGGGATGAGAGCCCTATCTAGATCATTGAAAACTTTGGCATTTGCATCATCTTGGAATGTTTCCCTTGGAGGAGAAGGTGGCGGCACCAAAGTATCAAAATACTCCTGGATATCTGCAAAGTCAAATATTTTAGCCTTTCCTCTTTCAATTTTCCTAACCTGCTCTTTTGTTACCCCCTCATCCTTCTATACACCCCCTTTGGAGGACTTTGTGGGTGCTTCCTTAGTCTGAGCCTTGGGAGCTAGATCAATTGGTTTTCCTTTGTATTCCACTCCCTTTTCCTTGGCCTCGCTTCTTTGCAACTCCTCCTTTATTATATCATCTACCTTTCTTAACATGAAAGACATTCTAGCAAAATCATCCCTTAAGTGTAGGAAGGAACCTACAAAATTGGGATCCTCTTGTTTCCTTTCCGTTTCAAATTTAGTCATGAGGTCCCACTTCTTCCTCCTTTGATCTGCCTCACATGGAAGAGAATTACTAATCAGATCTTCTCTTTCTACAAAAGAATGAAAATACCCCTTTTCCTTCAATTTATTTACTCTAATGTCATTTATATAGCCTTCAAGGTCAAAATATCTAGCTAGGGCAACCCTCAGCCTGTAATTCTTCACCAAAAAATCATGTACCTTCTCCAAGGTCTCACAACCTACACTAAATTCATCGAAAAACTATTTTCCTGGGGAGAAATTTTCCCTTTCTATCAGATTTGATTTTCTCCCTCTCCATCCATATCTTTTGCCAGATGAATTTGAGGAATGCTAACCTTGGAGAGACAACAATAGGCAATACATGGGGTCCCTACTCACATCCATAAATTCTTATTATTGTATAATTATCATAAAAGAAGAAATCCCCAAAATTGTGGGTGAATGCACCCTTAGGGTAGACATGTCCATCATCCCGGCAACTCCTTATTCTCAATATTTTGATTATCTCTTTAGGCAACCTCAGCACTACTACCCCAAGTCTTGTCAAAATGTTCATCCCAAAATGGTCAAAGAATACACAATAATCACCAAACTTAGATCGCTTGTCCCAAACCTAGGTCCATCTTTGCACTGGCCAAGGGAGACCTGTATAGGGATCATTTGTCTTTATTCTCAACTCTGGGCCCCAATATGCTATGTTTTGATAAAGAATTAATTGGCATACCAAATAATAGTGCAAGAATACCAATTTTTCTTCCTTATTTTCAGCTCTAATCATTCCCTCATGAATATCACTTGCAAAACCATACAATTCATTTACTGAGGGGTGTTGAATGTTGATGGCCATCATCATAAAATCAATGGGAAATTTGGTGAGCCCGCAATCAATTCCAAGGATCTGCCCTAGTGCATAATAGGTTTTAACAAAATAGGGCTCAAAACAATCAAGCTTTAAGGGCTCCCTTTCAGATGATAGGACATAATTCCACAAATATTTGTAAAGTTTCCTCATGAAATGAGAAACAAGATCCTTCCTATACCTGTACTTTTTGTTCTCATAGTCCCTCTTCAAATTATCCTTATTTATAATTGTGAGGGCAGACTTATCTAAATCAAAACATTGAATGATAGCCCCGAGAGAGATGTCTAGTAGGACATATCCTTTAGTAGTCCTAACCATCTAGATTGGAACATCATATGCCTTTTCCAGCTCCCTTGTGAGAATAGGCTCTACAAAAACATTAGGCACCGCCAATTTACCAAGGTTCAGTGTCTAGTGGTTGTACTCTGGGATGGCCTTGTCTCTGTTTCCATAGAATGAATGAAAAATGTCCCAGGCCCTTTCCTTGGTGAAGGCATCCCTACACCCTACCTCTTTGTCATTGAAGACAATCCTCAAATGATCCTGCATTATGGATCCCTCAAATAATTCCAACAGGTCTTGGGATAGGCTCCTAATCTGTCTAGTTGCCCTCCATACAATTTCTTCCAATCTTTGTCCAACCTCTTGTTGCAACTCTTCAGGGGTCATGGTAGGAGCAAGAGGAGTAGTAGGTTGTGTCGGTGGCTGCTCCACCTAAGCTGATGATGCCCCTTTGGACAGCTTCCTAGAGCGCTTTGCAGGCTTGGGGGTCTTTTCTTTTGTTTGAGCAGCCTCTTTGGCTAGCTCCTGAGGGTTTTCTCCTTGTGGGATTGGCTTTTGAGGAATTAGGGCTTCCACAACAAATGGATTTACTAGAGAAAGAGCATCATGTGCAGGGGATGGGGTTTCCGAAGAGGCGACTTTGATTGAAGCCTTCTTGGTGCTCTTCCTCTTCTTTAGAGTGGTCTTCCTTATTTTAGGAGCGGGAGAGGTCTCATCTAAAGATTAACTATCAGAAACAATAGTGACAGTCATTTGGACGGTTTTTCTTTTTCTCTTTGTGGCATTCTCTTTCGGAGGGGAGCTAGCTTCAGCCTCCTCTGATACTTGTGGGGCGATTCTAGGGATTGGTTGCACAGAAGGGGCACCTTCAATTTCTTGCACAGGGGGAGCCATATCTAAAGGTGTAGCCTCAGTGATGGGAATTGAGGAGCTTGCCTCAATTACGCAGGCTTTCTTGGTAGCAGGGGTAGCAGATTGCTCAGCAGGTGATGTCATCTTAACAATTTGGACTGATTACAAACTTGGAAACCAAATGCAAGAGTAAAATCTATCGACTTCTAGGGCACATACGCAGGCAACTCAAGATGTAACAGTCTAATAATGCACACAAGCGGTAAAAAAACACTTACTGGTTTGCTCTTCAACTAAAAATGCTGGGAAGCACGCTGGAATGCTGAAATTCGCCTTTTTTCTCACTCTATGCTACTCTGAAATCTCTCTGGATGCAAGGTAAGAAAGAATGCCATTGAATTTTCAATTTATTGCGATGCTATTAATTCATTCTTATTGGACAGAGGTAATCGTTGGTGCCAATTTTGAATTTCATCTGCTGATCTAGCAGTTGACGATCATGATTGCTTGTTGCCCTTCCCTGAATAATGATGTGGCATTCTCTTAAATTTCATCATGTCAAATTAGAATTTCATACTCCATGGAGCCTCCTCGACCATCTTAACTTTCTCTACGGGATAAGCTTATGTTGTAATTTTCCTTTGTTTTACTTATCTCGTGGTGTCACTAGCCATTCCTTCTATCTTCGTAGGATAAGATTCTATTTGCTTTCTTTGGAGATCTTATCCCACGTTGATCTTAACCCTTCCTTTCGCCTTTTGCCTGCAAGCCCCTTTCTTTGTGTTTTTATCATCCGCGGGATAAGCTTTTGAACTAGCCTTTTCTTATCCCGGAGCATCTTTCTTATCCCCGCGAGGACGTGCGAGATAAGGCTTTCTCTTATTTCCCCTTCACAATTATTATCCCGCGACACACCTTTGAGTTTCACCATTGTTCTGGATCTTTTCTGCCCCCTGGGATAAGCCCTTTTACCTTTTGCTTAAGTATTTTGTTATCTCAAGACTCTTTTCTTATCCCCATGGGGAAGCACAGGATAAGAAAAGCATTGCATCCTTCATTGTTGACTTATCCCAAGTTGCCTTGTAATGCTATTCTAGTGGCATGGAAATCCTGTGGGATAAGACTCCCTTTATATTTATGTCAACCCTTATCCCGCGGCCATTTCATAATGTTCCTGGTTCATTGCGAGATAAGCTTTTACCGCTTATTTTCTTCAACCGCTCCTTATCCTGTGTTGCTCCTTGCTCTCTTTGTAGTTGTCGCGCGATAAGGACTCCTTTGTAATTATTTATTTCTTCTTATCCCGGGGGGTTGAAATTCACATTGAAACCACTTGCGGGATAAGGAATAGGGGACACTTCCTTTTGAAATCTTATCCTGCGCAACTGAGTTACTTGGGGTCAACACTTAAGTGATCATTTAGAACACGTGGAAAAATTAATGGGTTAAGTGGTCATGCGCGGGGCCTTCCTAGGAAATAAAGGACTTAAGACTCGAGGTTTTTTAGCAATACTCACTCTAGAAATTCATATTCTCTAAAGCTCCTTCGGCCATCTCAACTATCTTCGCAGGATAATCCTTTATTTGTAGATTTCCCTTGTTTTATTTATCCCACGATGTCATTTACCCCTTCTTCTATCCTTGCGGGATAATCTTTTATGTGTTTTACCTTGGAATCCTTATCCCACATTGCTCCTAGCCTTCCACCTACAAGCCCTTTTCCTTTATGTTCCTACTATCTGTGGGATAAGCCTTTGAACTAGCTTTGTCTTATCCCGCAATTCTCCTTTTATCCCTGCAGGATAAGAAAAGCATAGCATCCTTCTTTGTTGACTTGTCTCGCGTTGCCCTGTAATGCTATTATGGTAACTTGGAGACCCTGTGGGATAAGATTTCCCCTTTGTGCCTAAGACAACCCTTATCCCGCGGGCCTCTCACAGTGCTCCTGGATCATTGCGGGATAAGCCTCTACTGCTTGTTTCTTTTAGCTGCTCCTTATCCCGCGTTGCTTCTTTTCTCACCTTGCAGTTGTCATGGGATAAGGATTCCTTTGTAATTCATTTCTTCTTCTTATCTCGCAATGCCAGATCATTGATGCAAATATGTCACGGGATAAGATGCACTCTTTGGAAACTATCATTTTCTTATCCCGTGAGGTTGAAAATCACATTGAAACACACAGCGAGATAAGGGACAAGGGGTACTTTATTTGTAAATATTATCTCATGCAATCGAGTCATTTAGGGTCAACACTTAGGTGATCAATTTTAATGTTTACATATAATTATAATATCCCATAGGTCAATTTGAATTTCAAATTACTCTACAAAGCAAAAGACTTCAAAAAACTTCATTCCTGCAAGGCAAAGCAAAAGATTCGAAAAACTTCATTCCCACCAAGCAAGAGAGGACCAGATTCGTAGACGGTGGTGAATGAAGAGTTCATCTGCGCGCAAGAGAGGAGATTCACAAGTGGAGGAAATTAGTTTATAGGTGAGCAATCACTTAGCTTCATCTTATGTGCATTTCAAACATAATCCAAATTATTTGTTTCCCTTTTCAAATATCTTCTAGGGTTTTTAAGGGACTTGTTCTTGGTATTGCAAGGGTTTGTATGCTTTATGAAGGCTTTGAAGGATGTTCTTTAAATGTTGGGATCATTTGTATGCATGCTTCCTTGGAATAAATTATGTCAACTATTGGGCACAAAATCACCTCATAGACGAAACCATCACACCAGTGCCTGTCCCCACCCAAAATAGCCCTGGCCAAATGCCACAATGCATCCCAAGTGAGCTCATCACAGTCAAAAAGTCTTCTACATTGTTGTTGAAATATTTCATCTGCACATAGGCATCTCAACCCAAAGTGATGGACCATTTTCCCTCATTTCTCCTCCTACATTCATTTCTAAATATGCCTTCCTATTTAACCTCAGCCTTATGATTTCATGTCCTTATTAGTGCAGGAGCACTTAGTTGAGCAAAACTCTCCTTTTTGAGTATTTAATGCTTTAATGTGTGTAATGTCTTGTTTCAAATTCATAATGTTGTTTTAGGTTGTTGTGTGTCTTGTTTAATGGTTTTGATCTTATTTTGGGCTCAAGAGGTCAAGTTTTGCCTTTCAGGCTTTGAGTTGACAATTTTTGGCCAAAATGCGCAAAATTGCCAAAAAGGTCTTCTAATTCTTTCCAAAGCATTGAAACATGTTTGACAAGTGTTTTTAAGAATGTCTAAGTTGTCTAGACAAGTTGATAAGGTTAGATTGTCAAAAATGTCTTTTGGAGCCAGAAATGTTGTCATTTGCGCTTGTAAAAGTTGTCATTTGTTGACTTTTCTTGCAAAATGAAGTTCTAGAAGCCTCATGTCCATACTGGGCTTGATAACTAACTTGTTGTACTATAAAAAGATCTCTCTTTTTCTTGAATAAGGTTGGTGATTGTATGATCAAGAGTTTCCAAATAAAAATCATGATTATTTTACTTATGTGTGCTCATTGCCCTGTCAAGTGTTTGAAGTTCCAAAATGCCACCACTTCACTAATCCAGGTCTGGGATCCCACAATATGGATGTAGTCAAGTTGGAACTCATGTATATAATGTACATATGCTTTAATTTATGCCAAAATTGTGTTTGGAAGGAGGACTTGAGTGAATACTAGGCAAGTATAGATTACTCGCATAGTAGCATGTTCAAAAACTCAAGATTTGCACCCAAAAGTAATTTGGAGTGAACAAATATATGAGGCAGAGGTCTGAACATATGTCCAAGGGTGTTGAAGATCACCTTGGTTTGTTATAGTAGCTTGTTCCCATTAAACATTCTCACTTTGTAAACAAAACAGTGAGTTCACTGTTTTTGTGAATTGAATTTGTCAAATGCTCATGGAATGTTTCAAAAGCATCATCCAAGCCTCGTAACTGAGAAGGAAATGTAACAGGAAGATTCTCTAGTGTTTTTAAAACCTCATTGAGGTATATCTCCAATTCAAACTCTTCATTATGCAGGTCCAAAGAGGTGGCAGCAACTGACTGGTAAAAGGCAACATTTTGACAGTAACAGTGGCATTTCCACTTCCTTTCTCAAAAGTGTGCCAAGTGTTTGGCATTATGTTTGTAGGGAAGTAATAGGGGAAGGTTTTATTTGGTGTGGCAAAATTTCTAAGCCAATTTGGAGGCTTGATTAATAGAGTTGCAATGACTTTCCTAAGTGACTGGTTCTAAACCCTACCAAACCCTACAAAAGTGCCACAAATAGTGGACAGTCCTCATTTTTCAATAGCAGAGGCCTAAACCATGAAAATCCATCAGCAAATACCCCTAAAACACCATCCAAATTGAGTTTATGGGAGGTTTTAACCATCATTGAGCAGAATAAGCAAAATTTGGCCAATTAGGCCTCCACGGGCTAGTAGCCCTTTGACTGCATAACACACAACTTTTGAGAACCTGATTGGTTTGGGGTTGGTAAAGCTTGAAGAACCTAAGGGTGGTTGTCTAAGGATAGTGAAGGAAAACCATCCACCTCCTTGACAGTATGGCAGAGACATTTGTGGTTTGAAGTCTAGCAAAGGGCTTGAGTAAGAAGACCAAAAAAATGCTTAATTACGCCAAGATTACACAAGATCAAAAACAATACCTTTGCTTAGGTTTCTAGACCACTTGGAGGAGTTCATAATGACAAAGAAAAATCTGAATAATGCCCAAAGGATAGGGGAATGTGTAGAAAAGTTGTAATGGTTGGACATAGCCTATAGTGGAGGAGCTAGGGAATGAGCTCACCAAAAAGGGGAGTTTGTTAGGAAAGTGATACATGAAGTGTTTGCCACTATAACCACAAGAATGATTTCGTAAACACATACAGCAGCCTCAAACAAGTCTTTGGGAAACAAATTGAACCTTTAGACTTAAACATCCTTATTGATCACTTACCTAGCAATCTCCCTATCATAGTGGTATCAGAGCCAACAAAAGATTCAGGAGGAAAGGAACATTAGGAAAACATGGTGACTAATGCTGAATTAGCCAAGAAGGTTGAAGACCAAGAAGAGGAAAATAGGGCACTCAGAGAAAGATTAGATCAACTAGCAATGAAACTAGCTGAAGTAGAAGTCAAAACTAAAGAAGTCCATGATAAGGTTGGAGATGAGGGTAAAATGATGGCAATAGAGGATGAGGTCCCCATGCCTGACTCTGTCATTGAGCAAGAACCATTCTTGAAAGCCTTGAGAGCTATGAGTGGTAAAACCTTAGAGGGAGTGGCTCTTTTCAATGGAAAGATGGATCCAAATGCTCTTATAGAGTGGATTGAAGGTCTAGAAAACCATTTTGAATGTGATGGAGTAACTGAAGCACAAAAGGTTAAGGTAGCAAAATCAAGGCTGAGAGGGGTAGCCTTAATTTGGTGGAAGTTCATCCAAGAGGAAAGGGTGAAAGAAGGTAAGCAACCACTAGCCACCTGGAAAGCAATGGTAGCCAAAATAAAAGAAACCTACCTTCCTGAAGACTACGAAGTACAACTTCATAGTAAAAGACAAAATTTGAGACAAAAAGACCTAGATGTCAGTAGCTACACTGAGGAGTTTCAAAAACTGTGCATGAGATCGAGAGTAGTGGAGGATGAGAGTATAAAAGTGGCAAGGTACTTGAATGGGTTAAGATGGAACATCCCGGAAGAGATGAGCTTGTTATGCCCACAAACAATACACAAGTGTTATCAACTAGCACTTAAGGTGGAAGAGATGGTAGAGGCCATAGAGGCAGTTTTGGGGGAAGAAGCATAGATCAACAATCCCAGGGAGAGTCTAAACTTATAGAGAAAAGTGGGGTTTCTCAGAGAAAACCCAACTATAGGGGTAGGGGATCAAGCAACCTGAGTAGGGGTAGATCTAATGGACTAGGGAGAGGGTCCTACTTCTCAACCATGAAGTGCTATAACTATCAAAAGTTGGGCCACCCTGCCTATAGATGCCCAGAGAAGCCTAGTTCATCCTATGGTGGTGAAAAGAGGGTAAACTATGTTCAGGAAGATGGAGGTAATACCAAAACTTCAGCATTGAACCACCTAGCTTCAGAAGATGGTGAGAGTTTAATGATCAAGAGAGTGTTAATGAAGAAGCCACACAGTACAGAGGTCTCACAGAGAAGAGCATTGTTCAGGATTAAGTGTAAAATCATGGGAAAGGTGTGTAGGGTGATCATAGATTCAAGATCCATAGATAACATCATATTAGAGGAAGCAGTGAGTAAATTGAAACTACCTAGGATAAAACACAAGGAGCACATGGTTAAATAAGGGACAACATGTGTTAGTAAATGAGCAAGCCTAGGTAGATTTCCACATAGGTGGATATATAGATAGGATCCTATGTTGCAGATTTGATTGCTTTCAAGGGGAAGCCACCTGAGGAGATTCAAAGAGTTTGATATGTTTCACAATCCCTTTGTGATCTATCTCTCCCTTCTCTTTCTATTCCCAAAGTAGAACAGGTTCTAGACTCCAGAATTCTCAAAAACACAAGGAATCACACCTACATGGAGCATCTAATCAAATGGACGGACAAGCCTATCTCAGAGGCCACATGGATACCTAAAGCTGACTTTCATAATTTTGACATTCTTTCTTCTTTGTTGCCTCAAGGAGTCGCATGACTTCTTTGTTTTTGGGGGAGTATGGTGCAGAAGCACCTAGTTGAGCAAAACTCTCCTTTTTGAGTATTTAATGATTTCATGTTTGTAATGTCTTTTTTCAAGTTCATAATGTTGTTTTAGGTTGTTGTGTGTCTTATTTAGTGTTTTTGATCTCATTTTGGGCTCAAGAGGTCAAGTTTTGCCTTTCAGGCTTTGAGTTGACAATTTTTGGCCAAAATGTGCAAAATTACCAAAAAGGTATTCTAATGCTTTCCAAAGCATTGAAAGATGTTTTATAAGTGTTTTTAAGAATTTATAAGTTTTCTAGACAATTTTATAAGGTTAGATTGTCAAAAATGTCTTTTGGAGCAAGAAATGTTGTCATTTGGGCTTGTAAAAGTTGTCATTTGTTGACTTTTCTTGCAAAATGAAGTTGTGGAAGCCTCATGTCTGTACTGGGATTGATAAATAACTTTTTGGAATATAAAAATACCTCTCTTTTCCTTCAAGAAGGTTGGTGATTGTATGAGAAAGAGTTTCCAAATAAAAATCATGACATTTTGGCTTTATTCATTGTTTTTTTCTCCTTTGGTGTAACAGTTTGTACTGTAGCTTCATAGTTCGTACTGTACCTTTGGCAAAGTGTGCATAATAGTTGTAAAAAATTTTCTAATTGATTTTTATTATGATTTCCTTTGGCAATTTGTTTATACAAAATTACTTTACTTCTGTGTGCTCACTGCCCTGTCAAGGGTTTGAAGTTCCAAAATGCCACCACTTGACTAATCTAAGTCTAGGATCCCACAATATGGATTTATTCAAGTTGGAACTCATGTATATAATGTACATATGCTTTAATTTATGCCAAAATTGTGTTTGGAAGGAGGACTTGAGTGAATACTAGGCAAGTATTGATTACTCGGCTAGTAGCATGTTCAAAAACTCAAGATTTGCACCCAAAAGTAATTTGGAGTGAACAAATGTATGAGGCAGAGGTCTAGACATATGGCCAAGGGTTTTGAAGATCACCTTTCTTTGTTCGAGTATCTTTTTCCCCTTAAACATTCTCACTTTGTGAACAAAATAGTGAGTTCACTGTTTTTATGAATTGTATTTGGCAAATGCTCATGGAATGCTTCAAAAGCATCATCCAAGCCTTGTAAATGAGAAGGAAATGTAATAGGAAGATTCTCTAGTGTTTTTAAGACCTCATTGAGGTATATCTCCAATTCAAACTCTTCATTATGTAGGTCCAAAGAGGTGGCAGCAGCTGATTGGTAAAAGGCAGCATTTTGATAGTCACAGTGGCATTTCCACTTTCTTTCTCAGAAGTGTGCCAAGTGTTTGGCATTATGTTTGCAAGGAAGTAACAGGGGAAGGTTTTATTTGGTGTGGCAAAAGTTCTAAGCCAGTTTGGAGGCTTGATTAATAAAGTTGCAATGACTTTCCTAAGTGACTGGTTCTAAACCCTACCAAACCCTACAAAAGTGCCACAAATAGTGGACAGTCCTCATTTTTCAATAGCAGAGGCCTAAACCATGAAAATCCATCAGCAAATATCCCTAAAACACCATCCAAATTGATTTTATGGGAGGTTTTAACCATCATTGATCAGAATAAGCAAAATTTGGCCAATTAAGCCTCCACGGGCTCGTAGCCCTTTGACTGCATAACACACAACTTTTGAGAACCCGATTGGTTTGGGGTTGGTAAAGCTTGAAGAACCTAAGAGTAGTTATCTAAGGACATTGAAGGACAACTATCCACCTCCTTGACAATATGGAAAAGACATTTGTGGTTTGAAGTCTAGCAAAGGGCTTGAGTAGGAAGACCAAAAAAATGCTTAATTACCCCAAGATTACACAAGATCAAAAACAATACCTTTGCATAGGTTTATAGACCACTTGGAGGAGTTCATAATTATAAATAATAATCTGAATAATTCCCAAAGGATAGGGGAATGTGTATAAAAGTTGTAATGGTTGGACATAACCTATAGTGGAGGAGCTAGGGAATGAGCTCACCAAAAAGGGGAGTTTGTTAGGAAAGTGATACATGAAGTGCTTAGCACTATAACCATAAGAATGATTTTGTAAACACATACAACAACCTCAAACAAGTCTTTGGGAACCAAATTGAACCTTTATACTTAAACATCCTTATTGAGCACTTACCTAGCAATCTCCCTATCACTTATCAAACATCGGGCTCTGTCTAAAATAGAAAGAAATATGATATCCTGTGAAAACCAAATCCATCTTTGGATTTTAAGTGTCCTAATATTTTTCCACCTTCTCCCAATTTCCCTCCATTCACGGTAATCAGAGCCCTATTTTTGTCTATCATGATCACCTCTGTCACTCCAGATCCAAATTTGTGGTTTGGAATCCAGATTAGTACCCTCTCTTAGTCATACCTATCCAATGCCTTCTTTTTCTACCTCCACCAGGCTTCATAGTCGTCCACTAGAATCTATTCCAAATCCTCACTCGGGATTGCTTCGAAAACCTGGTCATCCTTTGTCCTTAAATTTATTCCCATGTTTTCCATGTAATCTGCAGCCATGTTCGCCTCCTTGAAAACATGGCTGGCCTCGTAGTCAAGAACTTTATTTAGAGCATCCATAATGTCCCTCAAAATCCTCTGTATTTTCCAAATTGGTGTGGCACCATTCTTAATAGTGTTGATAAGTATCTATGCATCACCTTCTATCAGTATAGAATTCAAACCCTTATCTACACATTGTCTGAGTCCTCTAGCAATATAGTAGTTATAGATGATGCTAGGAAAAGGTATATACGGGCCTATAATATTGCTACAAAGCAAGGGTCAGGTGTTGAAACAAACAAAGCCAATATAGACTCGATTAGTTGCTATGATGGTGATGGAATGCCATGGCAGTCAAATTACAATAGATTGTCATGGCATTCCATCACCATGAGAACACATTTGTTTGAGACATGTTTTCAAACAGTTCATTGCCTTGTCTATGCAAGGTAGTGAGCCATTTAATTGACCTTCATATAAGATGTAAGCTAGCATAAGATAAATGAATTACATATGCAGGAACCTGAACCCCTTTGGCTAGGATCCTACACAGTCTACATAAAGGCAAGGTGACGATTCTTCTCATGGATCGGCAAGTATAAGTCAATACACCCTATAGAAACTATTTATTATTTGTTTTCTTTCTTTTTACACACATCTTGAAGTGGTTTAACAATAAGCTAGGTTTTAGCAACTATATTTTGTCAAAACTTTGATTTTTTTCTCACCTAAACCTCCTTGACATCCACATGGTATAGCTCATTCCAGATAATCTCATATATAGGCTCAACAACAGGGAGAATTCTCAAGAATGGAAAATTCTTCAGTGATCCTCGACCTTATCTGGAGCATGAGATAGTAGGACACCTCAAACATACATAAAAACTTGGAAATATGTCTTGATTTTAATGATTTATGACACAATAAGTGAAACAAACAAAAAATCGATAACCTAATGGCATCTGCTAGCATATACCAGTGCCTTACTCCATTGGGCTCTGAGTTTTTGAAATATCACTGAAACTTGACAAAAATTAATCTAATAGTTGATTAAATCTTAAACAATACCGCCTTACAGTAGCATTTTATTTTCAATTCTTACCCGAACTACTTATCAAATCCTAGTACAAGCTTTATCCCTCTGTAATCTCATTCAAGCATTTTAATTAACCCCTTGGATTAAAGCATGAAATGAAAAATTACATACATTATAACAATGCAACAAGCAAATGAAACCCTTGATTCCATTAACTCAAAAGAAGATAAAATCATACACATGAGAGAAAGGATTTTGAAATTATATCTGTATTAACTTTAAAAGTTGTCTTCTATCAAATAACCGAATACATTTCATTTACAAAAGAACCCATTTGAAATTTGAAACTAATGATTATCTTCTATTTTTCTCTGTAAAATGACATTACAATTCTCTGCTATTTACTCATGACTTCTCAAAACTGGAACCGAATCCTACAACCCAAACCTACACAAGAGACCTTATTCAGGGATTTTGGAACCCTTTCTAATGACCTTGATTTCCCCTTTATAAAAAATAAGGGAGCAAAAATATTGAGGCCAAGAGACATGTCATCTAGAATGAACAAGCCAAGAAAGTCATACACAATTCTGCTACAAAATATTCCTTAAAACTACCCATACGTAAGCACCCATGTTAAAACAAAATCACAATTTTTAACTGAACATTGGTAGAAACAAAAGTGTTTGAGCCATTCCATTATCATCCTGATGTCTTCAATCAAACTATGAGATGCTTCATTCTGTCCTACATAGCTTTTTCCTTCCTAGAAGGGAAACTGGATCCTGGCAAGAAGTAAAATCGCCCCCAAACTAGAGGAAGATCTCCAACCTTTATGCCTAGGATTAGAGAAAGTGGAAGGAGAAGCTTATAGGGAAATATAATATGTTGGGGAGGGGTTGCAGCTTCCATGTCGACGTAGAGATGATTGGATGCCGCTCCCCACTCAAACAAATCCTTCTTTCATTCCTTTGTTGGCTCCTTCCTCAAACCCCTTGCTAGCTAGTGGCAGAGTAGAAGCAGAGGATGTATCATGAGTGGTTTTTTTCTAATAAGAAATGGCTTTCACGACCCCTCTGACAATCCTTCAAACTTTCACAACCCCTTTGACAATAAGCAAACTCACACAAGAGAAAGATCATCCATCCAGTATCAACAAGCACACAACAACTCCATGCACGATATTGCTTAAACATCATCTTCTTCAGTGATGAAAAACTGCTCTTTAGAAAGAAAAGAGGCTTCTTTTCTCTTCTACCAACTGAACTACCACCTTATTGTATTTATAATCAAAATCACTTCACTTGGCAGTGTCTGTTCATACAAAAACAATCTTCCTAAATGCTCACTTCTATCTATTCACCATGCCAGCTGTGAACTAGGGAAATCATGCATGTCAGACCTAGGACACCGTCGAATTCCAGCTTTTTCACAAGGAAAATCAATCAACTACTTTTCTATCAAGATTCACCTTACATGGATGATTTTGTTTTGATCTTCTCATGCTAAGACTGTGCAACTTTTCTTCATAATTCTTTTAAAACACCGGATTATCCTCTTTTAGGTCTTCTCAAAGAAGGCTTTTTTGACTTTATTCCTCCGTGAGAATCCTTGACAACAAGCAACCTCTGATTTTATCGAGAAATCCATGAACTTTCATTTCCAACTCAGAGGTTATCCAAATTATCTTATGCCTCTAAAATTGATGTCCTTGCTTGTCAAATCAATTTTGACTCAATACAAACCTTCAAAAAACTTGCCTTCTGAAATGAGTTGGCATCCAATCATCCTACCTTGTCGCTATTTTCTCCAAGTTGACAAGCTTGCACTCTGTCCATTCTAACTTTCCTACATAGATAACATACCATGCCTTTACAACACCCTTATAAAAATTGTTTGAAACTCTGTCGTAGATCCTATCCATCTCAATGAATCACACAGTCATCATCGGTCAATCTGGCACTGGTCTTCCATGTGCCAAACGGGTCCATCCAAAGTATGATTTGGCATAGCCAACTCACCGCCTACTTCACCTCAATCAACAAACCCACCATCGACTTTTCCTCTCACAATAACAATCGACCTTGTCCCAACTATCTCTCTCATTTGATGGAGTACGGGTACCACCAAATAGGTATTTGTCAAATGTGTCTTCCTCGAGCAAGGGAAATTCAGGAAGAGAAGAGGAAAATGAGACATGTAGTAGGTCTAAAAGAGGGAGATCAACTAGAGGTCAAAAGATTAGAAGAAAATTCAATAAACGCATGGAATTGTTTCTTTCTCAAGGGGGGTCATTCTCTTATGATGATGAGAGCATAGGCGACATCGAGGTGCCCTTGAGGTACAAACATCTACAGAAACAATGGGTACCCAAGGAACTTCCTCCAATAAACACTTCTTTTTGTGTTAACGGGAGGATATATCGCATAGCACTATCGTCATTACATGGTTTGGGCTTATTTTCCATGGACGACATAAAGGTTTATTACAACAAAGTTGTTGAATTGATGGAGTATGTCGGACCCTATTATAATTACAAAAATTGGATGTGTCTGGTTGGATATACATGAAGTATGCGTAAGTATGCACTAACAACAAATTATATATAGCTAAAAGATAATGATCAAAGTAAAAGAGTGGATATGTACATTGATGGAAGGCCAAAAGCAACAGGGAATATTGCAGGTTTTATAAACAGTACATGACCTATGTTAACTTATAGGCAACCCAATTGCATATTCGAGGAGCGCGAGGGAAACCATGTATTTGTATGTGCAATAAAATCAATAAGTGCAGGGGAAGAGGTACTAATCGATTATAATTTGAATCACATAGATACAAACAAAGTTACTATCGTGGGGGTGGTGCGTACTTATATATACCATTTAAAGGTCAACCTCCAATTAATGACTCCAATATACCATTTTATTATTAAGTTTTTTTGGTAAGTCCATTGGTTTCATTTCGGTAATATTTTTTTATATTTAATGTGTCACAATGTGACATTGATCTGACACATAGCACAGACCGGGATGTAGCTCCAGGCACTTCTACCAAGCAGGAAACCTCATTGTAATTATACAAATTAGATACAAGTAAAATGTTATATTATTATGTTCTTTTCTTTATGGTTTTGGATTAATTTTGATAATGTTACTAATATTCTTCTCACAAACGGATGTTTGGGGAAAGACACCTGTAGTAGCTGAGAACATCAATACAGAGGTGGACTCACTATTATGCGATGATGACGTCGCATATTCCACAAAACCTGCTGAAATGATAAGATAGACACAAAAAAATAATAATAAAGAAATTCTTATTCATAGTCCCTCAAACTTATGAGATACAAGAGAGGGTGAAACAATTGACAGAGGGAGCACAAAACTTGCAAGTAAGAAGTCATGAAATCTTTAATTATAACATAAGTTCATTCATGGTTTATATTTTATACTCTTTTATGTCATGAAATAAAATATGTACGTGTTGTTTTTACATGAATTTTTGCATCCTCATGAAGCTGGTGGTCATGATTAGGGTACTCCAGGTAGTTCAAGTGATGACCATGTTCTGTGCATACACCAACTCATATTTTTACATGTTCTTGTCCTTCTGTTAATGTGTTATTTCTCTTATATTTATTGTATTGTATATTTAATGTATTAATCTTTAGGTGTTATCCACATTCCTGTGCATTCACCACCTCATCCGACCTCATCATCGACACCTATATTGTCGACTGCAATGTCGACAACATGCAACATGCAGTCATCGAGTACTACACCGACCTATGCAACAAGACATGCACTTGGGGATGTAGAGGCCACTAACGGTGATATTTTAGCAGCATTTCTTGGATCTTCCCATATTACTAGTACGCAAATGTTGTTGGTCACATTTGTGATGACTGGTGATCTTGTTCCCATAAAGATAGAGAAGGTTTCAAGTACTTTAAAATAATTATTATATATAATCCAATTGTAATCTACTTATTGATCACTCGTTTTGGACTAATGATCCCATAATTTTTTTGCAGCCAATGATGTTTTTTATAAACATCTAAATGATATTATGTTGGATATCTTCGGGCCCACCATATGTACATGGTGGAATGCCGAAAATCAACAATTGAAAGATGAACTCATAAACCATTTGGTTGTGTTGTTCGGAAATGACACAGTCAACAAAACCAAGGTCCTTCATAAAGTTGGCACATATCTAAATTATGTGAGGGACCAATATAGGACACATTTAGAAAAGAACAAAAAGTATGAGTGTCCCCCCAAGATTCCAGAGAGGGAGTGGAAGGACCTAGTTTCAGATGGAAATGAGAAAGATGAAAAGAGAAAAGGACATACACCATTGGGCGAAGGTATGTGATACTATTAACAATGTAATTATGTACTAATTACTCTTTATATTTACATAATCTAACATATTTCAAATTTTTCATAGGCTACCCGACACATCGAAGGCAACTAAGGCAAGACTACAAAAGCACAAGCAACACAAACTTGGCTCTGGTGGTTATATGAAAGTTGTTGCATGAATTGTAAGTATCAATAAATGAAATATCGCATTGAAATAATAAATTGCAAATATTTTTTTTAATCAAACAATAGAAACAAAATTCATGATAATAAGCAAAAATGCAGGCCTCTGAATTCAGTAGAGCGCCCACAGAAGATGACATGAAAATTGCCTTCCAGCAAGGCTATGGAGTCGTGGTTGAACACCTAAGAGAATTTAGTGGGCAAACACAAGATTCTTATGCATCCATCGCAGAGCTAAATAAGCTAAATGAAAATGATTTAAAATTAAATACTTGAGAAATAAGCTATTTGATGTTAATTTCCAACATAAAGTGACTATATTTGTTTTAAATAAGCAAGCAGTGATAACAATGCACATAGCATTGGAATGCAGCTTGCTAAGGGTGGAACACAACCTACACATGATGAAGGTTGTGGTGTGCATCCTGGTACTGGAGGTATTCATGTGCTATGTTTTTTTTATGTAATTATTAATACAATTAAACACATTTAATTGAAATTGGTGTAGTAATTAATGTAACCTTTTATGTTTTATTTTAGAGCATGTAGAGCATGGTGAACAAGTGGAGCATGATTAGGGTAGACAATAGCAGGAACGTGACGTGCCCCCATCAAGTAAAGAGGACCACTATTATTCCTTTAAACGAATTTAAATGCAATTGGTGTATTGATTAATGTAACCTTTTGTGTGTGTTTCAACTCCAGAGGATTTAGAAGGTGTTCAGCATGTTGAGGATGAGGCTAGACAAAATGATTAGGAAGATGATGTGGACCCATCAGGTAAAGAGAACCTCTATAATGTTCTTTTAATTAATAAAATACTTGTAACAATAGTAAAAAATCTTATGAATTTAACCCAGTTCTTTGTTATTGAAGCGGAGCCCCCTTTGCCTAGGTGTCCTCGTCATGAGTACGGGACTAGGCATACATTAAGATCATGAGCAGAGGGTACAAAAATTTTAGAGGGTAAAAATGATGAAGAAAATGATGCTCCACTTAGTGTTTACTTAGCTTAAAAAAAATAAAAAATAAAAATGATTGTAATCGTATTATTTGTTAATGAATGAATTTTATGTGTTAATGAATGTAATTATGTGTTAATGAATGTTGATGAATGTTACGTGTTAATGAATGTTATGTGTTAATGAATGTTATGTGATAATGAATGAATGTTATATTTTATTAATGGATGAAAGAATGAATGAATGAATGTTATATATTAATGGGGAATTTAGAGTGATGTTAGGGGGGGGAGGGCCAAATGAGCTTCCACCTTCACGTGGTTGGCCCTGTTAAGTAGAGAATATTAAACTATTCTTGAAACAAAGAGAAGCTCAAACCAAATAGCTGTCTAAGTTTGACATCAAATATTAGCAATTAGGAGTCACCAAATACACCAAATAGTTGTCTAAACAAGGGCTAGAACCCACTATGAAATATAGTTTACACTTATCCTTGAACTACGAACTTCAACATTTTAATGGACTACATAAGGCACTGCCTTAAAAACTGAGCCGACTCCACATGAAACTGGTCTAAGGTAGAGATAACGGTAAAAGGATTATCTAAGCTTTTAAATTCAACTTTAACTTGAGGGTGATGGAACCAATGGTGGGACAAGTGAAACCATCATGCACCTTAATCAAGACTTCAGATTTATCATAATTGTCTCGGTTCTATGTTGAGGCTTTGAACTATCAATGTAGCTTGATCTTTGACATTTTGTGACAATGGTTGCATTATGTTGTGACCTATAATCTCGATAGTCTATATAACTGTGAATTGTCCTTTTGTTTAAATGATGTTACTATTCTGACTGTGTATTGTAGGTCTATCAAACTTTGGGATTATCAAATATTTATTCATATTGTTGCTAAGATACTATCATGTTCTCATTCATCTAAACCTTATACCCCTTTAACCCTAAATCATTGTAACTGCCTTTGGCCCTTTTGGCATTGGATCAAATCCTTACTTGGGTAAAGTTGTTAACTGCTTCTACTCTCTGTCATTAACTTGCTATATTTTTTTATGATCCAATCCTTGTATATGAACATCTTTGCTTATGGACTGTGAGAGGTCACTTTTTGGTTTGAGATCTTTATAATCTTAGTGTGTTTCTATGATTGTAATATCTACATCCTTTAACCCTTCATGACCTTGTATGTCATCTCTGACCTATAACTAGTCATTGTACTATAGTAGAATGCATAATGGCTACCTATCTTCATCAAGGCTTTGCATGTTACTTCTGTCATTTTCCTCATTCTCATATCCATGCTTTATCAAGGTCTTCATTACCCAAATAGTCCCTCTTGGTTGTGTTTGTATATTGTTAGAAAATAAGGGATTGTTGATTTTGTATATTGTTAGAATATATAGTTTATCATAGTTAGTTAGTCATTGAGGTAAGGAGTTATATAGGGGTAGTTAGATATTTGAGAAAGATTATCAAATCATATTCCATATTTGCAATGCTCTATATTCCCTGATGGCAATTTTTTTTTTTTTTTTTTTAAATATAACCTTTTTGTCAGAATTCCGACGAACATGCCCAACATAGGCTCCGACGAGAGTGTTGTATCTGTGATGAAATATTCTATCGCAGAAACAACACTCTTGTTAGAGCTTCCTTGCTTTTTTTGTCAGAATTTCGACAAAAAATGTGCACCATTCCTGTTGGAGCTTCCTTGCATTTGTTGTCAAAATTCCAACAAAAAAGGGCACTATGCTCCGACGGGAATGTTGTACCTGTGGTGAAAAATTTTGTTGCAGGAGGACCATTCTCGTCGGAGCATAATGCCCTTTTTTGTAAGAATTTTGACGAAAAACCCAGTGCATGGTTCGTTGAAACATTGGTTACTTCATCGGAATTCCAACGAATTAGACCGCCACATTATGTATCAACTTCTAACAAAGAAGGTGTCATAATTTCGTCGAACATATGTCCGTCAAATAAACCGATGAAATTTTAGCGACGAAAAACTTTTCGTCATTTCATCGGATCTACGATAATAATATGTCAAATTACGATGATAGTTCATTGGAAAACGACCCCAAATGTGTTAGTGACAATTTTTGGCTTGTCAAACGTAGGGATCAAGGTTTGTGATGCCCAAATTGGATCAATGATAACTCATACTTGATCCGTGATGACCCAAGCTACTTGCATGAACATTGGTTATCAAGGATGTCATACCCCCACTACCAAAAATGTGTCAGGGGTGTGATACTCCTGACCCCTGACACTTATTCTTGTCTGGCTATTAATTAAGGTTAGGAATGTTTGAAATATGACACACAAAGGAAAATGGAAAATGAAAATAGCAGGGAGCATACCTAGTTGTTATCTATCTCTTACAAATGTTTGCACCATGTTATGTGATGGTATGCAAGTCACCCCTTCCTTTGCCAAATGTATATTTTGTCACATGCCAAACATAAAAAATGCAAATGGAAAACATGATAATTTTATCAATATTTTATTGCCAATTTTTTTTTAAAAACCTCAATATTTAGGCCCATGCATAGTGATGTGTCCATAAAAAAATGGCATGGGATGAGATATCCATATTTCTATTTATGCATCTAATCTGATGGCATCATGTCATCATATGTGGGATGGGGCATGATGTTTTATTATGACCTAGAATGTCATCTTTTAGGGAGAATAGCTACCAATGAAGGGTGTGTCAATCCTACTATTCATCATTCTTCTATTCTAATTCTTTAGTTGGAATGGGTTGAGCTTGTGTATTACCCTTGAGAATAAGGGGGGCACTTTTTTTTCTCATTCTATTTTCCATTTCTTTTCCCTTTGTAGCGTCCTAAAATTGCGACACTTGCAATTTCGACTGCATTTCGGTCTTCACGATGGCGACGCAACACGCAACCTGAATGGAGACCCCAAAACTTGCTCACGACACTGAAAACTGTATTTTTCAAGCACCGTTGGCCTGAACCTCCTTGCACCCCGCTGTCCCGGAGGTGGGACCAGAGCGCCCAGCGCCCTGGTCCCTTAGGACCAGGGCGCCCAGCGCTCTGGTCCTCCAGGACCATGGCGCCCAGCGCCCTGGTCCCTGGGTCCTATTTTGGGCCCGGTTTCCTAAGTGATATCGGGTCTTTTTTATTGCAATTTGGAAATATACTTCCCTGGTCGGCCTAAGGTCGGAAAAATCAGTCTATCAGCCCTAATTGACAAGTATATAAACTACATTTTTCTCTCTCATTTGGGATAGAAGACATACATGACGGACAAAGCGTGGAAACTATACTCAAGCATTCAAGCATTCAAGCAATTGATCATTCCAAGCCTCCATTCAAGGCTAAGTGTTGCATTCAAGTCAAGGATTCAACCATTGAAGAGGAGATCACTTATTACATGCTACATACTACAACATACAACATCTAAACCTTTGCACATAAGGATACAAACATCCTTAGAACAAGGTATTAGTACTTGTTTTACATTACAGTCATTGACATTTACAGCACTTGCTCATTTCTTGGTTAATTCCAAAACCGGGGTTTGACCTAAAGGCAAACCCCTAATCCCTAACCCCCCAATCGTCTTCACTTTTCTGTGTGTAGGTTGCAGGTACGCGGCTGAGATTGAAGATCTGGAATCCTTGTGCAGAGACGAACCGATCCCCCTTCGTTTCGCGGATTTTTCGGAGGACCGTGGCGCCGGGCGCCATCGTCCCGACAATTTTTTCTCAAATTTGCAGGACAGCGCCGTATCGACATTCTACTGCTAATTCCAGGTCCGCAGCTTCATCCTATAACCTAAACTCAGTTTATAAGCGAATCTTTATGACTTTCTATGCATCCTTAGCTTAATTTCCTTAATCAACATTCTTTACAAAAGAGGGTAACTTTGCTTTCCAAACCCTTGAAATTCATTTAGTATCCAATCTTACATCGTGTGGGATTGAATCTCATGAGTTTCAACCCCTCTTTTGAATGTAAAGTCTTCCCCCTAAGTGAAAACCCATCGAATCCTAGCGAACCTCCCTTCTCTCTCCTCGGAGTTAGAAGAGGGGAGACCAACTAGGGTTCGACCGCGATTTTCCGCTTTACACCCTTTTTATTTATTTTTTTACTCTTCATGAGATTAGCTTTTGCAGCATATGTAGTATTTTTACAGTCTTCTACCTCCACACTATCTCCATGACTTTGTTTTAGGTTATAAAATGTTAGTGTTCAAGAGAGGAATTTAATTTCTTCTTACACATATATGGTCATACATTCTTGAGGCTCTTTGTATCGTGGTTTTTTTTGGTGCACAAGAATTGACTAGGACTAAGACCATTATGAATTGGGTTAATCCTTCACTCATCTAGTATTCTCTTGGTATCTTGCTACTCTATTTATAATAGTTGTTCGTTTGCTACTCTTGGGAAATAATGAAGATATAAACCTTGTTTAAATGTAAAAACCCTCATATTAGGAGCCAAAGTCTACTAAACATATTAGTTGATATTCTTGTTCATGTATATATAATTTTTATTAATAAATTAACATAACTAATTTATTATACTTTTTAATTAAATAATTAATATGCAGATATAAAAGATTATGAATTCAAATGCTACAATGCTTGTTTAAGACTATAAATTTTTATTTTTGATAAAATATTGTAATTAAAAGTAACGTGGCATTTTGGGCCCAAGAGGAGTTTAGAGGGTTATGGTTGGAACCATTCTAGTCAAAACTATACATTGTATATCAATATTACGATGGTGTCATGTTTTGGTTGAAAGTATTTTATTTGGAATAGTTTTGATCAAAGCTATTTCAGTCATAATAGTTTTGTTTGAAGTCATTTATTTACAATCATTGTGTCCTAAAATTGTAACACAACTTCATGCTTCCACTTTTCTATATATAGACTAATTAAATAGATCCAACCAATTTTATTTTATTTTTTTGGTAAAAAGGCATAAGCCATATTTTATTAATAAAAAGTTACAATCTCTGCTCAGTGCAGGCACTGGTAGGAAAGAGTAGAGAGGAGAAAACCTCCGACCTTGTCCGGGACCATAGGTCCAGTCAAACTAATAACATTTAATTTACATATGACCTTTTATAGGTTCTACATTGTGGCTTATCAAAAATCTCTTCATAGGTAGAATCTTTGATTTACATGGGATGGTGTATTTTTGCCCAACTTTACAAGTTCCCTGTTGCCATATTTGTCACCTTATGCTTATCTTGCAAAACAAATTTTCAAAACATTCTTTTGCAAAACCACTATGTTAACTGTTAGTGCCAAGAGAAAAATAAAAGCCCATATTATTTCTATATACTCACCCTTGCTGTTATTGTAGACTAGGTTTCTTTCCAATTAAGTCAACATCAGAAATTGTTGGCTATACTATGAAAGATTACCCAGTCTACAATAATATCAGAAGTGTAAACACTGGCCAGCAAAGGATTGATACTAACACAACCTATCTAGCCTATCCTTTAGACTCTTACTATGATATTCGAGATTAATATCTATTTAAGTATAAATGCTGAAGTAAACCAATATGCCAGAACCTTTAAAGTACTTCATGAAACATCCTATTCTAATGTTAACCTAATTAGTTTAACTATATGTTTTGGTATTTCCATACAATGAGTATCTTTCCCTTCGCTATGTATGTTATATCAAAGAAAATAAACAGTTCACTATGTACCATGTTCTAACTGCAGATCCTATATCTCTATGTATAAGATTCGTTATAATAGTAATAGAAAAAAACTATGTAACTGGAGCTTAATCTTCTTCCTTGTCATCTGCAACTTCCATACCAGAGGCCTGTGATTCAATGGGGTTATCAGCCTAGAATTGGGTCCATCCCTCTTCTCCCATATAACTCACCCACCATTCCCCTTTTGGTTCTTTTACCACTCCAAGCCATTTCTTAAGGAATGTAATGCTTCTTACAATCTCTGTTTGTCTTTGACGATAGAGTCTCTGATCTTTATTACTAAGAATAGGCCTTTTGAATTCTACATTGAGCATCTCATCCTTATCTATGGCTTCCGCCACTTTGGAGTAATCTTCTGGGTAAGGTATTTATAGATTATCATCCACACATTTTATTGCCATTTCCAGGTTATCCAAGTAATCTTCTTTGAAAATCAACTTGCATAATGTGACTGTGACTGCTTTTCCTTCTCCCATTGTAAGTAATATTGTTGCAAACCCTATTGGGATGCTACTATTAACTCATTTCCTATGTTCTGAGAGGATAATCTCATCACCCAGAATCTTTTTGGTTGCATGTATGACCAAATCATCTTCCGTTCTCAGGATAACCGACCATCGCTTGTTAGAGATTTCTCTGATGAAGGACATTTCACACTTCTCAGGGCAGAGACAAATACCAAAATCCATTTTTAAGCAGAGCTAAGTTATGTATGCCTATGCGAAGATATAGTAGTTATGGCAACTAGTAGTGTTGGTATTACAACTTGTGACCTTGGTTGTGCCAGGCTAGTCTCATGATGTTACCTGTCTGCCCTTTAGTATGTTATATGATTGCTTGTTGATAACTCTGACATATTTCTCTTCCCAAAATGTCATGTTGTATGACTATGGGAGTGATGCTTTTTTTTTCATGATTGTAGATTAGCCTTACTCCCTTGGCTTATTAGTGCATGATTACTCAAGCAATCGAGCAGTATCTTCATGATGATTTTTGGCTAATGTTGTTTAATCATTTTTATATACTACATTGATATATATATATATATATATATATATATATATATATATATATATATATATATATATATATATATATATATATATATATATATATATTAGTTTATGTGCTAATAGGTGTGTGTGTGTGTGTGTGTGTGTGTGCATATATATCCATGTTCCTATGCAGGTATATATTTGCTCTATTCAATTTATGTCCATGTACGTGTATGCATATATGTATATGTCTTTATACATTTATATTTATAAACATCTATGTGTATTTGCATGTATATATGTATATATGTGGTTATGTATACATATATGCACTTATATGCATATATCTACAAATATACATATATGCTTATATGCATATATATCTATTTCCATACTTGTATATCTATATATATGTGCATATATATGCATGTAAGTATATTTTTGGATATTTAATCCTGCTATATGTGTGCAAATGAGCATGTGTGTATATGTCACATCTACAGAAGTGCCATCTCAATTCTGTCATGTCATATCGAATTTGAGATTGTTGATCTCTCTGTCATATGTTCTTTGTTTGTCTTATATCCTAGTGTCTCCAGTTTTCTAAAGATTCACGTCGTGTTTTGCATATTTCACCTCTGAGTATATATATGTCTATATATAGGT
The DNA here is from genome assembly GCF_030272615.1 of Cryptomeria japonica. Taxonomy (NCBI): domain Eukaryota; kingdom Viridiplantae; phylum Streptophyta; class Pinopsida; order Cupressales; family Cupressaceae; genus Cryptomeria; species Cryptomeria japonica. Next base: position 627,557,560 of record NC_081410.1, on the reverse strand, counting down.
ATTTATGTATATCTCTATGTGAGTGTGAATATGTATCTGTCTAAGTATGTATTGTATCCAATAATGACATCTTCTTGTCTGTATTAAACCCTAAATGCTTGCCACCATACCTTGTTTATATTCTAGTGCATCTATAGAAGGGAGTAGTCTCTTCTCTAAGGCTACTATTGATAGGTATATATGTGATTACATGTGCTTATAACTATATATATATATGTTTGTATATACCTGTATATATAATTATATATGCATATTTGCATCTATATATGTCTCTACTCATATATATGCACGTGTACACATATAATTATATAAATACAACTATATACGTAGATATATATCTCTATCTGTGCATCTACCTATATATACCTTCCATTCTACATGTGAATGTGTTGTGAATATAGTGTTTCTAGGTTTATGTCTCAATTTTTGTCTGCATATGAGTATCCAGATCTGAATGCCTATGTGTTGATGATGTAGTTCTATTTGTTCCATCTGCCCCTAAATTGGCTAGCTTATCTGCCAATGTGTTTGCTTCCCTATAGATGTGATTGATCGTGTAGTCTAAGAAGCTTCCCATTAGCGAGAGGGCTCTATCCAATAAGCTTTTGAGCTCCCAATTTGGCATTGTCCTAGTCCTTACTGCATTAACAATAATGGTCAAGTCCCCTTCTATTTCTAATTTGGATATTTTTAATTGTTTGCATAGGTTTAAACCTTCTATTAGGCTCAATAGGTCTACCTTATTGTTAGTGCAATGCCCTAGATATCGGGAGCTCAATCCAATACATATCCCTTCATGTGAGTGAATTATACATCCTTCCCCTACTTCCCCTAGATTGCCTCTGGATGCTCCATCAAAATTGAGTTTGCACCATCCAATCTCTGAGGGCACCCATTTGCATGCTTTTCTATCCTCGGTCTTATCTTTGTTCCCCTTCCCAAAGAAAGGAGGGATTTTGATCCCCTTCTACTTTTTTCTGATATAGTTATCTCATTTTGTAAATGTCTTATCATGTTGTGGAATGGTCATATTCCTATTATTGGAGGTTTCTGTGATGGAGGCTTTTATTTTCACTATCAAGTTTTCTACCTTCATTTCTATTTCCTGAAATTTTCTCCTATTCCTCTCCTTCCAAACCTCCCAGATTACTATTGTTGGACTGCATATCCATAGATTGTGGAAGATATTATTCCTTTTGATGATTGGCCAATTTCTGAGCCAATCCTTTAGGTATGGGATGATGGCACCTAACCAGCCTAATTGTGCCATCGGCCAATACCAGCATCTTTGTGTGTAGCTACAGGTTGTGAATATGTGATCATTTGTTTCCTCATCTTTCTTGCATAAGACACAAATTGAGGTTCCTTCAAAACCTCTAAGTTTAAATTGCTCCGCAGTTAGGACCTTCTCCTGAAATGTCGCCCAAGCAAAGAAGCCAGCTTTTGGGAGGTCAAATTTGTCCCAACAAATTGTGTTAGGGGTGTAGTCTTTGATAATGTTTGCCTCATCATATATGGTTCTAAAGCCATATTTGCAGTTATATATTCCACCCTTTGACTTTGACCATATAAGCTCATCTGACCCAGGTCTGAGTGTTATTATTCTGCCCTCAAGAATTTGCAACAATTATCGGTCTTTATTGTCCACTAAGAATGGGGTCATGTTTTTCCATGTCCATCCCATTGTTGATTCGGGTGCCAATGTCATATAATCCTTTACATGGTTCCCCCATAAAGATTTCATTTGGTTTTTAATGTCGGTTGTGTTCATGATATTGTCTATTAAGGGGTAACCACCCCAAGAATCCTCCCAGAATAAGGTTGTTCTACCATCATGACTATCCCAGGATAGGTGGTTCACTATGAGTGATCGACTTTCTCTTATAAATTTCCAGATTCTAGATCCCTTGGGTGGGTTTGTTTCCCTAAGTATTGTCTCTCTCTAGTTTTGTGACATATATTTTCTCCTAAGGATTCTGGCCCTTTTTGCTTATGAGGATGTATATATTCTCCATGCCAATTTTGCCCCTAAAGCCATATTTTGCCATAGTAATTTTCTTATTCCTATGCCTCCATCACTCTTTTCTCGACATATCTTTTCCCATGATATCAATTTCATTTTTTTTTTTATCTTCTGCACCATTCCAATAGAAGTCTCTCATTATTTGATATAGTTTTTTATAGGTCCCTTTTGGAAGTGGTATACAAGATAGAAGATAGATAGGCATTGCTGCTAATACTATTTTTATGAGGGTTAATCTTCCTACCCCTGTTAGCCATAAGGCTTTCCAGGATGACAACTTCTTCCTCACTTTTTCAATCAGGGGATCCCAAAGTTTATTCGTTCTGATACCTTTGTCTAGAGGAATCCCTAAATACGTGAATGGTAGATGCCCTATTTTGTATCCTAGATACGAAGCTATCTTGTATTCCTCTTGTGCTTCTGTTTTAAAGAAGAATATTTTTTTATTTCTCTTTGTTTACCATCTCTCTTGAGGCCAGCCCATAAGATTGTAATATGTTCTTAATTTCCTTAGCTTCCTTTAACTATCCTTTTCCCAAAATTATTGTGTCATCAACAAACTGTTGATGGGTGCATGGTTCTACTCCACTCGTGATTTGAATTCCTATCAGTCTGCTGGACCTCCGTGATGCATCCAAGCTTCTACCTAAGGCTTCAAACATAATTATAAATAAGAATAGGGATAAAGGATCCCCTTGTCTGATTCCTCTGGAAACTTCAAAGAAGCCTTCCGGTTTCCCGTTTAGTAAGATAGAGAACCTAGGGTTTGATATGCAGAAGTAAACCCAATTTATCCATTGTCTATAAAGCCAAAGGCCTTCATGCAATTGTAAAGGAAGTACCAATCCACTTTGTCATAAGCCTTTTTTATGTCTAATTTTAGCAGCATATTAGGTTATCCTTGGTTCTGGCAGGAGTGGATGGCTTCTTGGACAATAATAATTCCATTTAAAATTGATCTATTGGGTATAAAGCCAGTTTGTTCTTTTGATATTATGGCAGGCAGTAATTTTTTTAATCTATTGGCCATGACTTTAGCTAGTAGCTTATAGATCAGGTTACATAGAGAAATGGGTCTGAACTCATCCCATTTTGAGGGGTTCTCCTTCTTTGGAATTAAGGCCAAAAAGGTGTTATTAATTTCTTTTAGGAATCTCCCTACATTGCGGGCAGATTCCAAGGCATTAGTAACCTCGTCCCCTAAGATGTGTCAGCATTTATGAAAGAAACTAGCAGGGAAGCCATCCGTTCTAGGGGCTTTGTCTCCATGAAATTGTGCCAGAGCTGATTTAACTTCTTCATGAGTGATTTTAGTGTTTAACATTTTATTATCATCCTTTGTTATCAGTTTTGGTATGTTATTTGTTAAGATTCTATTGTTAGGGAGGTCTAAGTGTTCCTAGTTGTTAAGGATGTTTTCAAAATACATAATTGCATCCTTTGCAATCAGATCTTGATCCATTAAGATTTGATCACTGTCATTGGTGATTTGGGTAATTGTTTGCTACTCTTTTAATTTTGACACTGTTGTGAAAAAATTTGGTGTTTCTATCACCATCTTCTAACCATGTCTCTTGAGATTTTTGTTTCCAATATATCTCTTCTTTGGCCAGAATGTCTTCATATTCACATAAAAGCATTTTCTCAGCCTCATATGTCTCAGAGGTCATCTCGTTTTGCATCACATCAATGTTTATTGTCTCTAGCTCATTCTCAATTCTTGACTTTTCCTCAAAAATATTTTTAAATTTCTCTTTGTTCCAGTCTAATAGCTTGTGCTTGATCTCTTTCAGCTTAGAGACCAGACAATACATTTTTGATCCTACAAAGATACTATCCTTCCACCATTTTTGTATGTTGGGGAGGAAGTCTTTATGTGTAAACCACATTCTCTCAAACTTGAAGGGATACCCTGTTTGCTTTGCTTCCCCCACAAGTTCTAAGTGTATTGGGTAGTGATCAGAGCTTGACCAAGGTAATACTGTAGTTTTTAGTTCTGTATGGAGATCGGTTAGATCTCCTTTAAAGAAGAATCTATCGAGTGTTTCTGCAATGTTGGAAAAATCTTTTCTTCTTTTATTTCATGAGTGGAAACCTGTCTCTATTCTAATTTCGAGTAAGTTATTGTTATTTATCCAGTTTATGAAGTCTCTTTGTGATTGTTTAATGGTTGTTAATCCACCACTTTTATCAGATGAGTATAAGATAGTGTTGAAGTCACCACCTATGATTATGTGTTTTTCATCCTGAATATTTAAGTAGTGTTCTATTTCCTGCCACACTGATTTCTTTTTGTCTGTTGGAATTGGGCCATAAACATTAATAATTATAAACTCAAGATTTAGACTAAGGGGTCTAACTCTGCCTACCATCCAATTTTGCATTTTGATTTGACATGTGAATGCAACTGCACTTTTTCTCCACATTAAACCTAGTCCCCCCAATGCCCCTATAGACTCCATAGCTTCCATCTGCCATTGGGTGAATTTTCTGCTAAAATTATTTATATCAGTCTTGCCTATTTTTGTTTCTTGTATCATAACTATATCCATAGCAGATTTCATTATGCTTCTTTTAATCAATCTCTGTTTATTAGGGGCTCCCAAACCCCTAACATTCCATGTAAGTATGTTTATACCTCTTCGAGGGGATGGGGAGATTTTCCTTGCCCCAATAGTGTTGTTATTTTGGCATGCCCCTCTGCATCCCTATCCATCTTCCTTTTGTCTAAAAAAGACTTCCTACCTCTTTTGTTGCTCATGGATTTACCACAGTCAGGAGTTGGTTTCTCACCTCCCGTCTAGAAGATACTTATGTTTTGTGGATTGGTAGAGTTATTGTCTACTATTATGTTATTTTTTGTTACCTGCATATTGATCAGTTCTTGATAATAAAATCTCTTTACTCATTTGCATTCAACCCTTCCACAAGAGGAGATTCCTCCAGATTGGTATAGGTTGTCATTATATCTTCTTGGGCCACCTCAGTTGGGTTGGTGATTAGTAGAGGTGTTTTGGGGGGGATTGAACCTGTTCTATAATGGGGATGTTAACTTTTTCTGCCCAATTTTTTGGGGTATCAATGAGTATTTCTTCGACAAATTCTCCAGCTATTTTCCCCATTAGGTTTTCTATGACATTGTTCAGTTCTGCTTGGATTTGCTCCTCATTATTATAAGCCTGAATTTCTAAGGTTCTATTAGGACTGTTACCCAAGACCGGGATAGGAGGCGGAGTTGGGGTAGTATCAATCCCTTGTTGACCAGTGTTTATAATGAAGCCACCCCTGTCATCATTAAATTGTATGTTTATTTTCTCATTTGAAGCTTCTTTTTTATCCAATACTATCACTTGCGGCTTCTGTAAATTAGGACTTGACCTCTTGCAGAAAGCTAAATCTTCTGCTACTGGTCCATTATACCATACCAGTTTTAGAGTATATATGCCATCTATTGTTTCTAAGATTATATTTTTTAGGTCTCCCTTGCCTTTGTTTATTTCTATTAGCATTTGTATGTCTCAGTTATCCGACCAACCTTTTTCTACAACTATGAATTTGCCTAGACTATCCCCAATTTCTATAAGGATTTTAGCATGCATTAATTCTACAGGAACATTGTGGATTTCTATCCATTTCAAATTCAAATTCAATAGCATCAAATTTCGGTTTCCAATCAATGAAATTAAAATTTGTACCTTTGTAAAAAACATAATCTTCATGCAGAAGTTTGGCCTTCAGAGATTTATCATGGGTTTCAATGTATACAAAGTTATTTGCTAGGGTTGTTATACTTACCTGGCTGTGGAATTTTGTTTTCCACCATTCCACAATTTCGTCGAGTGGCTGGTTGTTCCCTCCCCATTTTGCAAAGAGTTTGTGCCCTCTGCAATACTTTCTTAACTCCTTTTCTTCTCTAGGGTTCGTGATTTTGATGGGCTCTGGGTCAGATTTTGTCGCTGCTAGGGCATCCTCATTTCTTGAGATCTTATGTGGCGTGTTTCCAAGCTTCGAGACCAGAAATGGTTTTGCGAATTTAGGGCCATGAAATGGTAGTGCCCTTCCTCCATCCTTAGCGGGTCTAACATAACCCTCTCGTGTGGCTTTCGGAGGGGTTGTCCAGGGCCTGAATAATTTGCTCAAAAACCTAGTGGTATCTTATTTGCTTTGGTGGCGTAGCTAGGGATTTGAGAGGTGATGGGAATCACCCACATTTTTTATTGTTCTGCCGCCCTAGCTTCCCTCTTCTCTGCCCTAGCTGCTCTCTTTCCCACTACCACATGCCACGGGTGGTTATGTGCAGAAACTTCCCTGCCATATGGAGGTTTGCCAACCATTTTCAAGTTCCTTCCCTGGTATGGGCGATGTTCGCCGAAATAGTGATATGCAAAGTCTAAGACCACCCTAGCAGCCCATCGCCTCTCTGCCCTAATTGTGTGCTTGCTCTTCATAGTCTCCCAAGGTTGCTCCTGTAGAGGGGGAACCCTACCAGATGTTGAGGCAACCCCAACGCATCTTCTCCCACCATCGACGGCTCGGTCGTTCGCAAGAAATTGTAGAGCCATTCTCTCATTTACCCTTCTTTTACTAATCCAAAAAAAAAAAAAAAGATCCAACCAAATATTAATTAATTAACCTAAATTAAATAGTTGGAACTAATAATAGAATATTAGTAAAATTATATGTGAAAATCAAATAAATTATTTATTTGGATACTTAACTTTGATTTTGATGTAGAAGGCTTTTTCTATGTGTCACAAATACACTCACCAAGGCTTTGTATTCTTATGACTTGATTTGATACATGGAATTGATCTTATAACTTGGAATGATTTGAAACTTTACAAAGATTTATTGAATCTCACTTTGATTTTCTAATGCCTAAATGCTTGTAAGGATTGACAATATTTACAAAAAACTTTGGAGAAATTATTGAATTAAAATGGCAACATTCTTAATCAAAACCCTAGCAAACTAGCTTTACATCTTAAGCATAATATTTGAAGATAGCAAGCGAGCACATGAAATACATCTAAAATGACATCACAAAAAAATGCATAATATCTTCTCCTTTAAGCTCTTTGTTATAAACATTATTCTCTTATTACAAGGTGATTTCAAATAAATGAATGGTGTCTTTAATACAAAAACCAAGCCTACAAAATAAATTTGAAAGAAAATGTTTACATTGACTATCAACAAATAGTAAAGTATCAAACAAGGCGAGAATTATGAATTTCAAATTTTAAAAGCAAAAGGTTCATATCCACAATTATAGAACCAACCTAGCTTACGTTTGCATCTTTGGATTTGAGCTAGGGTAATGAAAAATATATTCAAAGATGAAAATTTTTAAAGTTGATGATACAAATCTAAAGATTGGTGATGCAAATCAGAAAACAAACTATACAAATCAGAAAATCAATATAAAAAGATTGAAATATCTAATATCATAAATCAAATTTGCACAATAAAAGCACTATATACAAATTCATTATTATATTTAAAACATTAATTAAAACAACTTTATCCTTTCAAAATCTACTTTACTCTTAATCAAAAACTCTCTCTTCTATATATAAACATAATACAAGATTTTTTATAAAAAATTGGACTTTTCTCCCTAATTAATAAAAATTCCAATACAAAACTATGTTGCCCGAAAACTATTTGCATTAATAACATTTAAATTTAATTAAAATAATATTAGGTCATAAATAAATAAATAAATAGACAACGACAACAACTTATAACGGGTGGAGAAAAGAAGAGCGAAGGAATAGAGGGGGACGTTGAAATGTGATCGGATGAGACAAACAATAATTAATGCCATTTTTCTAAAGTTCTCATTTCACTCGGCCACTTCCACAATTTAGCACGTCTTAATTTAGGACGCCGGGGCCCTCATGCCATATGACCATTTCCACTCTACCCTTTCTTATTCAAACCCAACTTCTTAGTTCATGCTATAAAGTCTAAATTTTATTGATTATTTGCTTCTTCTAAGAAGTTTGCCTTTGACTATAGGGGTGAAAGGCTTACTGGAGGAGCTTCTAGATGGGTGGATAAATGATCTGAATTTTTCTTGGTAGACACTGATGACTTTGAGAGTCAAGTTCATGAGGAATTGGTGTGGTAGTTATCTTTTGTGTACTTATGTTTGATAAAGGCATTGGTGAGTTCTATCAGATGTTAGTCTCTGATTGAGTGCTAGTGACCTCTTGTATCCACTGATCATGTGACTTGTATCCACCGATCATGTGACTTAGCAACTTTTAGGAGTTGTTTTGTAACACTTTATTTTGGATTTTTTTAATATTTAATATTATGATTGGTAATGGTTTCAATTGATTAGGATAGCTATTGATTATTGATGAATTGGATTTTAGATAATATTATGCAATTATTAAGAGTTATTATTGTGTCATCTATATTTGATTTGTGACAATTGAATGTGATTTACGTTCGTTTGACATGAGAAATAATTATTAATAATTTTATAATGATATTTGACATTTATTTTTATGTGCACACATTGCAAATGACACTAATTTTGTACGCATATCTCATCAACTAATGTATTGTTTAGCTCTTCTTATTTGTGTAAAGCTCATTCCTTGCAAGAGAGAACGTCATGGGGAGGATGTTGCCGCATAAATATAACATCAATGATGGAGATTTTCGACCCATGTATAGATGATTTGTTATGTGCATTTATTTTATATCTATTATGTAATTTGTGTGACCTAGTTGTAAGTAGCTTGGTAATATAAATTGTTAATGTTCTCTTATGATGTGTGGCCAATTTAATGCTTTGACCTGTCATCTTACCAAAATTATTATATCACTGTTTATTTTGAATAGTTGTCATTTCTTTAGTTATTCAATTGTTGATTTATGTGTTTGTTGATTTGTCTTATTTTGTTACTATGTGGTTAAAGCTTTTGTGCATACACTAGGTTTTTGCATGTGTTGCTTTGTATTTTCCCTATAAATATTTTAGATGGCATTAGCATTGTACCAAAGGTTCACTTTATTTGAATTAAAATTATTTTGAGTGTTTATGTTTTAAGCTATCATTAAATCCATGGCTTGAAAACATTTGAAATGTTAAAGTAATTAAAATAAAATCAAAGCAATGTGAAGTGGTTGTGGGATTTGTCAATGAAATAATTGAGTTAATTTATGAGAATGTGTTGACATTAATTGTAAAATATAAGTGTGACCATATTGGGAGAAAATTTTGTCAATTGTTTAGCTTAGTGATGAGTATGACTACCTCATAAGAGGTTTGAAAATCTAATTTCTTGTTAGTATTGTACAAGTCAAATGATGGATTATTTATCATTATGGTTACGAAAATTATGGGTATTGGTTTTAACAAACAATAATATGTAATTGGTAAAAAAGAAAGGAATCAGTGTGACTAATGGGCATAACTATGATGGGTTGAAGGTTCAATCTTATTGTCCTACTTATCATCAATTATATTATTTGTGGTTTGAAAAAAATCAAGCATGTGTTGCATAATCTTCACTCCATTTGCTTACCAGTGAACTATATGTGATTCATAATTACCATAGATTTATGACTTGTTTTGGAAATGCTTAAACATCTCATTAAGCTTCTAGGATATATTGATTCTAGAACATTTGTCAAACCTTTCTCCTATGAGGTCAATAATATTGATACCTAGAATAAGGCATGGACGTAGTTCTCTTAGAATAGAATTGAGTTAGGCCAAATATATTTCTAGCTTGATGGCATTTTGAATTAAACCCAATCAACTCGTGAGACTTTGTATATATAAACACATAGGCTAATAGAGTGTTAAATATAGTTAAAAATATGTATTTTGAGAATAGCAAAGTTTTATAGCTACACTGAATTGGTATTTTATACATACAAGGGTCAGTTTGAACATTGATAGTCTCATAACTATTAGGCTATCGATTTTTCCTTATAAAACCATTATCAAGAGTAGTTTTCTTTAATAGATTATGGTAAATTTTAAGTTGTTCCTAAGTGAAACCACAATAGTGTGTCCCACTTTTTGGACATCACTTTTTTATAGTGTGGGGCACTCAAAATACTCAAACTCCTTTGAACAAAGGTTTTAATTTGAATTAAGGTGCCTTAATTTGAAGGTGGTGTGATAATCACCTTTGAATGAAGGGTCACCTTTGTTCAAAGGTGACCATTAAACTTATCATTTTTCTTTCACATTAGAGGTACCATGACACATGATGCTCTCATTGACTTCAACATTACCAAATCATGGGTCTTCAAAAAAGATCATTTCTAGTCAACCTACCAAGTGGCTTCAAATAGAGGTATGCTTCACCTAACCACTTGCAAAATGTTCTATTTAACAATATTTTTCAATATTAGATCATTGATTTTTCAATTGATATAATAAAATTATATATGCTTTTTAGTTTACCATAAAATTCCTAATTAAATCCTTATGAGCTAATTTTTAATGAGGTAAATAATTAATTTGAAATCCTAAATAACTACTTTGAAACCCTACAATGTTGAATTTTAAAACTCTAAAAAACAATTTTGAAACCATAAATATTTGGTTGAAACCCTAAATAGCTAGTTTGAAACCCTAAACAACTAGTTTGAGTTATATTTTCTAGATTTTTCAAAATTTATACTCCTCTTATGTTCTTAAGTACAACCTCCCTTTCAAAGGTCTTTCCTCGAATTTTCTTCATAAATAATAAATTTAAAGGGGAAAGTAGGCTTTGCATCTAATTTTCATCTTGGTGGGAAGGAAAGTTTTGGAGACTCCATTGATTAGAATGGAGTATATGGCCATATAAATGGACCTTGGCATCCACTTGGACCTAGAGCCTTCCTCACACCAAATTAGGAAATAGCTCTAATTTTATCCACTATAAATGGCTCATAAGTTCCTTATTCATAGATCTATTGTTGTTATCTCTTCATTATTGTGTGTATTTATATGTATATTGTTGGCATGATTGGCATAACTGATGCAGTTGAAGTCTGATGATTGAACCGATAGAGGATAGAAGACTATTTGTGATGAAGAGATTGAGATTTTGTGATTAGATAACTTGATCAATTATTTGTGTTTTCATTGATGATAACTAATGTTAAATGATGTTTCCTGATGTTTGGTTTGTCATCTAAGTGATTTATCTACCAGAGACAGGGTTTACTGGCAATATATAGAAGACTGTGAAATAGTTCTTGAACCGGTATATGCAAAGATGTTTTACTTGACGCGGATGATTGGCGATGATTGGTGATTTGCGGTTTGAAATATAAGCTTTTATCATGGTAATGAGTATCTGACCGGAACCACATCTTGTCATGACTATCGAAAGGCATGTTTCTAATTCCCGATGAAGTTTTGCTAGGGTTTTAGAATCGGTGAAGAAATCATAAAACCGGTAATGATTTTTGGTATGGCGATGATCGACATCAAGTTCACGTGTTGATGATAATGTGCCACAAACCACGTAAAATGTTTGAAAGAATGTTTTGGCACATTTGGAGAGCAATTTTTTTGGGAATGTGCAAAGTGCTTAGCGAAGTGAGCTAAGGGTTTGACTTTGTACCAGATCGACTTGTCATGATGACTTATGATCATTCAACAGATGATATTGATTTGTATTGATTGTAATGATTCATATGATGATCTGAAATGAGTTTTAAAGATTTGTGATGATCTATGATGTAATTTAGGGTTTAGTGGTCGACCTAGTGGAAAGCATTATTTATGTTAGCTTAGTTGATGTTTATTGTGTTGGTGATCTTAGAGAAGAGTGTGAAGCTGTACCACAAAAGAGTGAGATATGCTTGAGAGTTGCAGATAGTGAAGCATAACTGGATCTGATTTAGCAAGTTGAGAAGTGCAAGTAACAAATCACTTTTTTACTGTTGTTCTCTAACAATTACAACAGATTAAATCCCTTAACCGGGTAGGTCTTGACATGCCTCAATCTTGTAAATCCCCTAATAGGGTAGCTCTCAAAAAGAGTGGTAAATGCTCTCACAAGGTTGATCCTAACAGGTCATTAAGCTCCTAACCAGGTTGCACATCCAAATCCCTTAACCGAGTGACTCCTGATAGGGCGTATTGTAAACTCCTAACAGGGCTAAGCTCCTAACATGGCGTACTTCAAAAGAGTACAAATCTTTGTGGGTACTAACTCCCACCGTGGTTTTTCCCTATTTGGGTTTCCACGTCAAAAATATGGTGTTCATGTATGGAATGATTTTCATGTCATGTTATTGATTATCCTTAGTTTATTCATTATACACCAGTTATAGCAGTTTATCAGAGATTTATTAGTGATTACCGATATTGTTTAATGAATTGGCATATGTGGTAACTGAAGTTGGATTTGTTGTAAGTTTGATTTGGATTTAAAGTTAATCATTGGTCTTAATACTGATTCACCCCCCCCTCTCAGTATTAACCGGATCCTCATAGAATTAACAATTGGTATCAGAGCCTTGGTCCTCTATGTGCAGAAAGCCTAACCGCTTGAGGGAAAGATTCTGAGGAAGTCAAGATGATGAAGAAAGAGAGTCCTAAGTTCAACAAGGATAACTACAAGATCTAGAAAGACAGAATGAAGATCTACATCAAAGGTCTTGGTGTACAATATTGGAAGCAAGTTGAAACAAAATATGTTGCTCCTACTACTACTCCCTTGACACCGAATGAACTCAAAGAGAAACAAGAGAACATGCAAGCCTTAGAAGCTATTGTTAGTACTTTATCTGATTCATAATATATTGATGTTCAAAGATTGGAAACTGCAGGTGAGGTTTGGGAAAAGTTAGATATAATCTATGGAGGAGATGAGCATGTACAAAGAGCCAAAGAGGAAAGCTTGAGAGGAAAGTTCGATGACATGAGAATGCTTGAAGGAGAAAATATTGCACAGTATGGTCAGAGAATCAAAGAAGTTGTTGGTGGCATAAAGAGTGTTGGAGGTAAAATGGATGATGACATAATAGTAAGTAAAATGCTTAGAACTCTTCAACCTCAGTATTCTATAAGAGTGTCTGCAATCCAAGAACTTAGATCTATTTCAAAGGATAAGGTAATTGTTGATTCATTGATTAGTAAGCTTACAACTTTTGAGTTGAATAGTTTTGACAATAGTGTGACAAAATCTATTGAATCTAAATTTAAAGCTTCTGTTACCGCTTCATTTGCTAGAAAAGGAAAAGATATATGTCAAAATCATGAGTGCAGGTCAAGTCATGGAAGTTACCGGGGAAATGAAGACAATGAAGATCAGGTGATGGAACTTGAGGCACTATTAGCAAAAAGATTTCCAAGAGGCATCGATAAGTATAAAGGAAATCTACCTTTAAAGTGTTTCTCTTGTAGTAAAATTGGTCATATTGCTGCTAATTGTCCTAATATTGACAAGAAAGAGAGATTTAGAAAATATAAAGGAAAGGGCAAAAAGAAATGGTATGTTGTAGTAGATGAAGGTGTGACCGATGAGGAGTCTGAAGATGAAGATGACAGTGAGGAAATTGTGTTTGTACCCATGAAGGAGAAACTGGCAGATGAAAAGGCACTGGTATCTCATATGGAGAATAGTGATGAATGGATTATAGACAGTGGTTGCTCACACCACATGACCGGAGACAAAAGTAAGCTCATAACCCTTGATGAATTTGATGGTGGTGTTGTTAGATTTGGAAATAACTCTCCCTGCATGGTGAAAGGTAGAAGTTCAATTTCTCTAAATCGGAAGAGTAATGTTGATGATGTGTTTTGGGTTGATGGTCTAAAGCACAATCTTTACGTGTTGGTAAGCTCAATGATAAAGGTTATTTGCTTGAGTTTAAAAGTGGAGTCTGTAGAATTCTTGGAGGTAAATGGTGAACTGATTGCTACTGGGAAGCAAACTAGAGGTAACTTATTCCATTTGAATAGTAATGTTAATAATTGTCTGGTTGCAAGAATGGAAGACAGTTGGTTGTGGCATAAAAGATGTTGTCATGTTAATTTTGATAATTTGGTTAAGATAAGCAAGTCAAGTGTTGTAAGAGGATTGCCCCAACTTGTTAAACCAGATAATGTGATATACAAATATTGTCAAATTGGTAAGATGAACTCTATTTCTTTCAAGAGAAAGAATTGTACTTCTGAGAATATTTTAGATTTGGTACATACTGATATTTGTGGCCCTATAAGAACAAAGAGTTATTACGGTGATAGGTATTTCATGATTTTCACCGATGACTATTCTAAAATGATATGGGTGATATTTTTAAAGGAGAAATCATAAGCATTTAGTAAATTTAAATCATTTAAAGCTTTGGTTGAGAATGAAACTGGTAAGAACTTGAAGTGTTTAAGATTAGACCAGGAGGAGAATTCACATCTGATGAGTTTGTTAAGTATTGTGATGAACAGGGTATTAAGAGATAGATGTCAGCTCCGAGGACACCACAACAGAATGGAATAGAAGAAAGGGTGAATAGAACAATAGTTGAAGCTACTAGAACCATGTTATTATAGGGTAATGTACCTAAAATGTTTCAGAGAGAAGCAGTCAGCACTGTTGTATATACTTTAAACCGGGTACTAGTAAAAAGAGGTAACAACAAAACACCCTATGAGCTTCAATTCCGAGAACTAGGAATCCGAAAAGAGTTGATGGTATGGAAACTCCTTGTGTAAGTTATTTCAAAAAAATTGGGAGTCAATGTTTTATTAAGAAAGATATTCACATTGAGAAATTTGATGCAAAATTGGATGAGGGAATCTTTCTTGGTTACTCTACTAGAAGTAAGGCATATAAATATTACAATAAGAAAACAAATAAGATTATTGAAAGTGCTAATGTGAAGGTAGATGATCTCTCTGGAAAGTCAAAAGGTACCAGCAAATCTGAGCCTGAAAAATATGATGAGAAACTTGTGATTATTGAACTGGAAGCACAAAACAATGAAGAACCGACAAATGGAGAATTAGGTGCTCAACCGATAAGTGATGACATCGATGAAGAAAATGAAGAACAAGAAGCAAAAGATACAAAACCAATACCAATATTGCCTAGATATGTCAGATTAAACCATTCACAATAGAAGATAATTGGTGATAAGAATGTTGGTGTGCAAACAAGGAGGAAAGTAAGAGAAAACTCATGTTTAATATCTACAATAGAGCCCAAAACAATAAAGGAAGCACCAAAAGATGATGATTGGGTTAATGCAATGAATGAAGAATTAGATCAAATTGAGAAGAATCAGACATGGTCACATGGTCCTAGACCGAAGGATAAGAATATAATTGGAACAAAATGGGTCTTTAGAAATAAGTTGGTTGAAGAAGGAAAAATTGTAAGAAACAAGGTGAGGTTAGTTTGCAAAGGGTATGCATAGGAAGAAGGTGAGGATTATGGAGAGACCTTTGCACCGGTTGCTAGATTAGGAGTGAGAATGCTGCTAGCATTTGCTACATATAAGGGATTCAAAGTTTATCAAATGGATGTCAAATCAACCTTTCTAAATGGGATTCTAGAAGAAGAAGTCTACATTGAACAACCAGATGGATTTTCTCTATCTGATGATAAAGACATGGTATGTAAATTGCATAAAGCACTATATGGTCTAAAATAGGCACCGAGAGCATGGTATGAGAGATTACATGCACATATGATCAAAATTGGATTCCAATGTACTAGTGAGGATAGTAACATTTATTTGAAGACTGATGGAGACAAGATGCTGATAGTAGAAGTGTTTGTAGATGACATAATTTTTGGTGGAAATGATGACATGTGTATGGATTTTGCTAATGTAATGAAAAGGGAATTTAAATGCCTCTAATTGGTGAAATAAAGTTCTTAATGGGGTTACAAGTCCAACAACTGGATGGTGGTATCTCAATTTGTCAGAGCAAGTATGTCAAAGAGGTGTTGAAGACATTCGACATGGAAGACTGCAAATCGGTAGGAACACCGATGGTGACAAGCTGCAAGTTGTCCAAACAAGATGATTCTCCTGTTGTTTGTCAAAAAGAGTAAAGGTCTATGATTGGTAAGTTGCACTATGTTGTTCATAGTAGGTCAGACATTGCTCATGTTGTTGGATTAGTTGCCAAATTTTAAAAAGAACCTAAGGAGACACATTTGGTGGTGGTTAAGAGAATTTTTTGGTATCTCAAAGGCATAGTAGACTATGGTTTATCGTATCCCTATAAAGGAGATTTTACATTGGATGTCTTTACTAATGCATATTGGGCAAGTAATGTGGACGACCGGAAAAGCACAACTGGTGGAACCTTTATTCTTGGTGGAAGATTAGTGGCATGGACGAGCAAGAAACAAACATGTGTTTCTCAATCTACAGTTGAAGCAGAGTATGTTGCTACATCCATGAATTGCACGCAAGAAATATGGATGAGACATGTGCTCAAAGGATTCAAAATAGATATGTCCGAACCAGTGACTATCTATTGTGATAATACAAGTGCAATAAATATTTCTAAGAATCCTGTACTTCATGCTAGAACCAAGCACATTGAATTGAAGTATCATTTTCTAAGGGAAAGAGTTCAATAAAAACATATCAAAATGGAATATGTGAAGAGTGAAGATCAAATAGCTTATATCTTTACTAAGCCCTTATCGAAGACCACCTTTGAGTTTCTTAGAGGTAAACTAGCCTGGGTTAGACCCCTACACCGGAAGAACTAGAATGATGGAGATGCATCAATCCTATGGATCTAATGCTTATTCTTCACTAAGGATTGACGAGGTGCAAGCTCCTCCGTAGGGGGAGCAGCTCGGACATAAAGCTCTGATTTAATGATCTTATATAATGATTGGATATAATGTTCTGATTTGATTAGCAATGATGATGATGACAAAAGCAATAGTAAAGAATATCAGTGACACATATACACCTTTGGCATTGTTGTCAAAGGGGGAGAAGAACAAGATCAGATTTGGGAGAAGAACAATATCATATTTGAGAGAAAACCCAGATTAGATTTGAGAGAAGAAAAGGATCAGAGAAGTTGGAGAAGACAAAAGGAGGAGACCGACAAATGATATGAATCGGATAACAAGTAGTAGTGATGGTGTTGCAATTTGATTGGTATATCTGATTGGTGTTGCCATCAATGCCAAAGGGGGAGATTGTTGGCATGATTGGCATAACTGATGCAGATGAGGTGATGCAATTGAAGTTTGATGACTGAACCAGTAGAGGATAGAGGACTATTTGTGATGAAGAGATTGAGATTTTATGATTAGATGAATTGATCAGTTATTTGTGTTGTCATTGATGGCAAATGATGTTAAATGATGTTAACTAATGTTTCCTGATGTTTGGTTTGTCATCTAAGTGATTTAGTCTATCGGAGATAGGGTTTACTGGCAATATACAGAAGAGTGTGAAATAAGTCTTTCACCGGTATATGCAGAGATGTTTTACTTAAAGTGGATGGTTGGTGAAGATTGGTGATTTGTGGTTTGGAATATAAGATTTTATCATCGTAATGAGTATCTGACCGGAACCGCATCTTGTGATGACTATCGGAAGGCATGTTTCTAATTCCTGATGAAGTTTTGCCAGGGTTTTAGTAGGGTTTTAGAATTGATGAAGAAATCATAAAAATGGTAATGATTTTTGGCATGGCGGTGATTGACATCAAGTTCACGTGTTGATGATTACGCGACATAAATTGCGTGAAATGTTTGAAAGAATTTTTTTGCGCGTTTGGAGAGCGAATTTCTTGGGAATGTGCAAAGTGCTTAGCGGAGTGAGCTAAGGGTTTGAATTTGTACCAAATCGGCTTGTCGTGATGACTTATGATCATTCAAGGACTAATATTGATTTGTAAATGATCGTAATGATCCATATGATGATCTGAAATGAGTTGTAAAGATTTGTGATTATCTATGATATAATTTAGGGCTTAGTGGTCGACCTAGTGGAAAACATTATTTATGTTGGCTTAGTTGATGTTTATTGTGTCGGTGATCTTAGAGGAGAGTGTGAAGTCATACCAGAGAAGAGTGAGATTTGCCTGAGAGTTGCAGATAGTGAAGCATAACTGGATCTGATTTAGCAAGTTGAGAAGTGCAAGTAACAGATCACTTTTTCACTATTGTTCTCTAACAATTACAACAGTTAAATCCCTTAATCGGGTAGGTCCTGACAGACCTTAATCTTGTAAATCCCCTAAAAGGTTAGCTCTCAAAAAGAGTGGTAAATCCTCTCACGAGGTTGATCCTAACATGTCATTAAGCTCCTAACCGGGTTGCACATCCAAATCCCTTAACCGGGTGACTCCTAACAGTGCGTACTGTAAGCTCCTAACATGGCGTACTTCAAAAGAGTAGAAATATTTGTGGGTACTAACTCCCACCGTGGTTTTTCCCTATTTGGGTTTCCACGTCAAAAATATGGTGTCCATGTGTGGAATGATTTTCATGTGATGTTATTGAGTATCCTTAGTTTATTCATTATACACCAGTTATAGCAGTTTATCATAGATTTATCAGTGATTTTTGGTACTATTTAATGAATTGGCATATGTGGTAAATGAAGTTGGATTTGTTGTAAGTTTGATTTGGATATAAAGTTCATCATTGGTCTTAATACTGATTCACCCCCCCCCCCCTCTCAATATTAACTGGATCCTCGTATAATTAACACACACACACACACACACACACACACACACATATATATAATATGTATATATACTTTTTTTATGACATCTAAGTTGCTTCCCACTTGATCATGTTGCCTAGTTATTTATTATCAAACAAATTGTGAAATAAGAAAGGGGGGTACTGAGGGATGGGGAGATAGAGAGGGAGATGAAGAAATTTAGGGACCTATAGAGCTCCGATGAGGGAGGGAAAAGACCTAAGAGACAAAATAACACACACACAAGGGGGGGGAGGTGGTGGGGGGGTAGGAGGGATGGAAATATAGAGAGGGAGAGGAAGAAAGTGAGGGAGAGATGTAGTGGGGAGAGAGAGAATGTGGTCAATTATATGAGGAAGTGGTAGTGAGGTAAAGAGGGAGGGAGATAGAGACCTAGATATGGGGAGAGAGAGGTTCACAAGGATATTTAATGATAGAGAGTTCATGGACATAAACAATAATAAAGGGAGAGAGAATTTGGTCCATACTTTGGGGGAGAAAGAGAGAAATACAAAGACAATATTTCAATGCGAACTATTTGGCTAGCGCCATATTTGCCACGTGCCAAATGTAAAATATGCATTTTTTAAATTTGGCACATGCCAAATGTGTTGATTTGGGAAACACTAGGCCTTTGGCTTGGATTTGTCTTGGGTTGGATGACCATTTTAGGCTGAAGATGTATTTTTTTGAAAATATTTAAAATTTTCTCACATTTTTGTTCATGATTTGCACGTGTTTCAATGCAAATAAAAAACATCGCAATGATGTTAAGCTCTATCTTAGCTATCTACCATATTAAGGACCAATAAATGTGGTGCCCCTTTTTGAAATCCTTAATCTCCACCCTTTTCAAAATAAATTAGTAGTATAGAAAGTAGATTAAGAGAACTTCAACTCTTGTCCTTGAAATCTTCAAATTTCAAGTTTACCTATCTTCAATTTATTGTCGAATTTTAGACTTTGCTGATTTTAGAAAGAAAAAAATGTGGCAAATTAAGACCCCTTTTTGGTCCCCCATCTTGGTACACTTACCCGTATATACACACATTCAATAGCTGACATCAAAATTAGAATGAAAAATATAACTACATTTATACTACACCTTGATCTCATTTGGAAGAAGATATGTAGACAATATGAGTAATGAAGAATATTACTAGTAGTCAAGTTTTGGGGGTATGGTTAGAAGATTGTTCTAAAAGTTGAATATATTGACCGCCACTTAACATTTAATAATCTCAAGTAACTAAAATAATTAACTTAAGTAAATAATTTAAGTAAATCACTAAAGGAAAGACATATGAAAATACTTAAGTAAATCTCAAATTAAATCTAAAGAAGAAATAAATTTACAATGTACTTAGACAAACCTAATGACTAACTCTATTTGAGTCATTGAGGCTTTAGAATAAATTATGAGGTGAGACTTGAGCCTTTATTATGTATCCCTAAATGACAATGACCTCAATGTACTTTCATTAAGAAAGTATATTTATTCAAGAGAGACTTGGGATAATGGATGTCACTTGAATCTACTTATTTGATGGATGAATGATTACCTAAGTATATAATTGAATGAACACATAATAACTTAATAAGTGAATTTATTTTTTTAACAAAAAATTGAGTATAATAAAGAGGCACAACTTGAGGGTTGTTAGATGAAAAACTACACTTTACTTAAGAAAAACATCTCTATTTATAAGGTTAGTTCACATCCACCTTTTACTCTAATATATCATCCTAATCAATCTTGATCTTTGAGCTTTTAAGGACCTTAACCATATCCAACTCAACTAATCTAGTCTAATCTAAATATTTTATCTAATCCAAAATCTCAATCAAATTATTTCATCCATCTAATGTATTCCAGTCCTAATCCTACCTATATCCTTTCAAATCATTTCAGACCAATCCACCCATTCCTCCAAATCGAAATGAATATCCAATCATTAATCTTGAAACCTAAACCAAATTGTAAATTAACTAGGTGAATAAAATATTAGAACTTAAATCAATTTTAACTCTAATATGACTATGCTTACCAAATGGATATTTTTAAATCAACAATAACAATGAAAACGTAAAAATTAAATTGAACACATAATACAATGTTTGATATGAAGAACCCCTTTGAAATAAAACTCCAAAAATAAAAAATAAAAAATTTATATTATAAGTAACATGTGACTACAATACATCCACTCTAACTCCTCAATATTCAATCCAACAAGATAACCCTTGGAAAGTACACATAGGTAAACAAAACTTATACAACTCTACTTTCAACCACTTATTCTGTACAAAACTTACGTAACCAAAAGAATGGTGCCCAAGTTTCAAAACCCAGTTCTCATACCCCGGAACCTTGCAACGATTCGACCCCCGAACCGATCAAACAGCAAATTTCTGAAGGTGGTGAAAACATGTTCCTGAAGCGACTCAGCGAAATCCCGAAGCAGATCGAAAGAAAAAGGGCGGAGCTCATCCTCACAGCAAGTTAAAAGCCCACTGCTTCAATGGCGTCCACTTCATACACCCATCTTCCTCCCGCGCACATTTCGACAATTCCACTACAACATCCAAAACAAGGAGTAAAACAGTCATGGATTCGGAAATTCTGCGCACAGTCGAAGAAGAAGGATATGATGAGGCCATTGGGTTTTCTCCTTTGATTGTTGTTTTGCTCTGCCTGGTTTTCTCCGACAAGTGCGTGGCCGTTCCGTGTACTTGCATTTGGTGGTATGCAGTCGCCGTGCTTAGAAACATGTCGAGGTTCAAACAAGAAGCCACAAGTTCAAAGCGTTCCAGACAGATTAGCAAGAGTTTCAGCCATAACAAAATTGATCTACAGTCCAGCGAGTATCGGAAAAGGATAATAATGGAGGAGCTACTGCAGAGAAACAATAATATGAAAAGATAGATGGATTTGATCTCTTTCTTTTTTACTTTTGAACAAATTGGGTAGTCAAAATTTTGTGTCATACCCCTGTTCGTGTACAGATTACATACAGTAGAAGATCGTCTTTTACACTAAAAAGGCCTTTTGCTGGAAGTTTTGTGTATTACGAACGCCAGTTGCCTGAACAGTCGGAGGAAAAAAGACAAACTGTGAATTTTCTTTTCCTCCGTTTTGAGTGTTTCAGAAAGGGACGTTTGTCCAGGATTTTTTTTGCCCTCGGGCATTTTTTTCGCTGTGTGTACGAATCAAGATTGTTGTTTTAAAGTTTTTGTGTAATGAGAAATGCGGGTGGGCTTGAATCTCGACATTAATGGCTGCCTGCCAACCAGCTAAGATTAATAAGAGGTGTCATGTGATTTCCATGGGTTATTCAGGGAAAAAGTCGGCCATACCATTATTATTTTGGGATGAGGATTGACATTTTTGTCGATCGACCTCTACTTAAACCCTTTCTTTCTATCCATAGTCGACAAATATGAAAAAAAAAAACTCCACGTCATTCAATTTAACTACTATTTTCTAATTTCCCAAGTTGGTAAATTTAATATTAATTTTTATTTTAAATTATTCTAGGGTCGTTTAGAGAGATAATGGATGATATCATGCATTATATTTCTCTGGATAAGGTTTTTGCATTTTTAATTTATAGAGTTTTTAAATATTTTTTAAGTAAATATAAAGTATTAAAAATTTAATTGTATAAAAATCAATTATTCTTTAAAAAGTAATAATTCAATTGATTTAGATATAAGAGTTGAGTTTGAGTAAAGTTGTGTATTCAGATTGAGAATAAAATTTTAAAAAATAAAAAGAATAAAATGATTAGGTATTTTGATGTTAGAGTCTAGTGTTGAACCTTTTGTGTGACCTATAGATCTTTAGAATTTTAGTACTTGGAACAAGTGTTTATCTACCCCTATTTCAAGAAAGAAAAAAAGGGTGATGCTAAAATTTATTAAACGAGGACATGAAAGTCAGCTAATTTTCTCCTTGCACCTTTGTCAAGCCAAATGACTCGATTAACAATGAGAGTGTAAGATAGATCATGGACTCGGGTGTAGTGATTACATGTGTCGTAAATGCATAGTATAATGATCACACATATGTCATTTTTGGGGTTCAAGTCCCCATAATTAAGATAATTAGATAGCTAGAAAATTCCTCTACAATACATTGCAGAGCACATCCATTGTCAAACAAGTATCCAAACACTTTTGAATAGTCAAGGAAACTCCATTTTATTTGATTCCTAGGTTAATTAGTGGGAAATCCCATATCTTCATATTCATATCTTATTTGTGTAGGATATGTAAAATGAGTATTTATAAATGATATTATAGCTCTAGACTGTTAACTAAGCTCCACACAATGTTGAAAATTGTTTAATGTGTAGATGGGGTGGTGTCACTTGAGTCAAATTTATATGGTGCTAGTTGTATTAATATATCATGGACACCACCATGTGTTTGATACATATAGTGCTAGTTATACAATCATGTTCTATGTTGTAGAGGTTTCCATGTGATGTATACACATGGAAGCATAACATGTGGATGTTGATGCTTTGTGTGTTGTACAAGTATGGTCTACCTAGGCACTAGTTAGCCTAATTAGCAATGTGTATATAGCCATGCTCTACATACATGAGTGTTGCACAATTGATAGTGAGGACTACACAGAGTTCTATGAATAGTATTGTGTAGAGATGTGCAAGCACTATATTAGAAATGTTGGATGTGTTGATGAAGTGAACACACAAGGTTGCACTCAAATAATTCATCCTTCTTTGTAGAGCAATTGTCCCCATTATGTTAGCAGTGAGCTAAGGAAAGTACATATATATATTGAAGAGTATATAAATTATCTTGATGTGCATATTTCCCTATTTTGATCACTTGAAAGAATTGATGAACATAGTGCAAGTACAAGTGATAGAGGTGTCAATATTGTATTGTAATGCTAGATGTGAATGCATTAGGCCCAAATATAAGATCTCAACTCTTTTGGGATCTAGTAGAGGGGAAATACAAGTGAAGGAGTTCCACATTGAATATTGGGCGTCAACCCAATTATTGTGGGAGATTGAAAACAAAGGAATTCAAACGACTTGTGCAAAAAATGATACAAGGGCTTCTATTATTACCGTGACTTGAACTATTGAACCTATTGGTGCATATTTTGAATGTGATACAAAAGAAATGTATGTCTTATTGAACTTCTAGATCATTTACATGCAACAATAATGTGGATAGTGTATGGTAGGATATTTCGAAGGCATTGTTGATTAGAATCCAATCACACATCCAAGGAAATTTTTCAAACCTAGATCATGTATCGAGGGATTATGGGACCCTTTTATAAACATGAACCAAGACTATAAGACTTTTGGTAAAATTATGTTACAAATTAATGTAAAGTTAGGAAGAGAAGCTTCTCGTGGCTTGATGTATACTAAATGAAGGTTTTCTAGATTATGATAGTGCTAAGAGAAATGACAGATGATAGGAAATTTCTTGATCCCTCTTATGATCAAAAGGGTAATTTTTGATAAGCCAATCCTTGAAATGAATTGTAGTAGTAAATAGTTCAAAACTATTAAGAATAGAACACAAAAAGGTTGTTGAAAGAACTTAGAAATGGTTAGAGGAGAAAAAGAATAAGCTCAAACTTATAGTGGGAAAATCAAGTGTTCAAAGTAAGCATAAAGAATTCCATTGATTTGATGATGCAAAAAGTGGACAAGGATGGGAAAACAAATAAAGAATTAAAAGATAAATCTTACTTTTTGTAAACACCTAAAATTATCCACACTTGACCACAATTGATTTTATCCTTTCTAAACATTAATTAAATAAAATCAATTATTTAATTAACCTTCTCAATCACCCTCCTAACATTAATTAAGTAAATTTAAATAATCTATTTAGTTATTTAATTATTTATCCCCATTTCATCTATAATTAATCCTTAGTTAAGTAAATTCATATTTATTTAATTAAGTCCACCTTTCCTATCCATATCATGTAAAAATTAAATAAATACATCCTACTTATTTAATTCTCTAAAAAATTATCTTCGATTAATTATGAATTAATCTACTTACACAAATCAAAATTGATTTTACTAATTAATCATTTATCACATCCATCCCACTTCTTTAAAAATCCTCAATAGAATTTGATCTATTATTTTTTCCCAAAAAAGATTGAAACTCTCCATTTCACACATGTGTGACACCTCTAAATTATAAAATGCCACATCCTCATGTGATTTTCACATGTCACAATTATTCATGAATATTATATGACTTTCTTATTTTGTACATTTGAATCGTGAATATTATATGACTTTCTTATTTTGTACATTTAGTTCATGAATATTAGATGACTTTGCAATGTTGCTTCACATTGTTGATGTCTTATTGATTGTGGGATGTTTTGCATGGTCATGTACTTCAAAAATTAATGGCCATGGAAGTTGGGTATGACATTTATTATTTATTTATTCCTTTGAAGATTACACCACTTTGTATATTGACTATGGTATTTCAAGCCAAATCAAAAGGCTTTTTAAATCAAGTTTGTCCATTTAATGAATGTCATATGAA
Source organism: Cryptomeria japonica (assembly GCF_030272615.1). NCBI lineage: Eukaryota > Viridiplantae > Streptophyta > Pinopsida > Cupressales > Cupressaceae > Cryptomeria > Cryptomeria japonica. The sequence continues at coordinate 627,532,288 of NC_081410.1, read as the reverse complement.
TTTGAGGAATAAAAAAAATTACACACTCTTTATCTCTCACTTCTTGTTCTCATTTTTTTATTATTAGAATAATTTTAGTTAATTATATTTTTAAATATTTTTTCAAAATTTTAGTGTTATGGTTTTTGAATAAATAAGTAATGAATTTATCTATATAAGAAGTAAAAAAAAAATCATATTTTATAATTTTGATTTTAAAGTTCATATGTTACCGCACAATTTTAAACTATCCTTTCTTTCAAATTGAAGTGGAAATTAATCATAGTAAAGTCTAAAATTAGCAAGTTAAATTTCTAAAATTAGTTTTACCATCATAGACCAAAAATTCTTTGAAAGTAACCTTTCGTATCCTATTGAAGCCTCTTGTATAAGACAATCAAAAGCTTGTCTACTTAGTTATTTCTAACAAGCCTACAACTTGCACACTAAATAGAAGATATTTAGATTAACATATTTTATATAGAAAAACATTTATTGCTCAACCATATTAGCATATAAAAACATCCATTAACAAAATCAAAGCAATATTCTAATATTAATATAATTTAAGATTTATTCAAATACAAAAACTCAATGAATTAAAAACATATATTGTTCATTATTTACCATTACAAAACTAAACGGCAATGTCTATCCAGCACCCAAATTGTACCATTAATCAGATTTAATAATTAATTGAAAAAGAAACGCTTGTTATATTTTAATTATTAATTATTTAAGAAACACGATCAATGATACAGTCTGGATGCTGCATGGACACAGGCCATCCGACATCCACAAACACAATAAAACAAAAAGAAGCATCTTCCTAACCAAACGGCTTGACCACTGACGACTCACAAAGTCCGTCTTTTAACGTGAACCGTAAAGCAAGTTTCCGTGACGCTGCTGTAAAAGCATACCTACATAACCTTTTGCAATCCGTATCAGATGACTTGCTGGCAAAACTATTCTGCCATGGGCAATGGGGCACATCAGACAGCAGACAGAAAATACAGACGGCAAATGATTAGAATTATCTAGTATCTGAAAGATTAACGGAAAGTCTGAAACAGAAAGTTCTGATGGACTTGTGTGTATTCCCTAGGCGTCTTTGAGCAATAAAAGCTTAGAGCGTGTCAGAAAAGAGAAGGTTCCCCTTTTGCGCCGTATTCAAATTTGTGAGTGATGCCCAGAGATTGGTCAAACACTAGGTGGATATTTCGGCCGTTGATCCTTCTATTTCGTAGCTTCCAAGGCTTCTCTGGTCAATATTTAAACTGATCCCACACGCAGCCGCAGCCGTAGCCGATTGATTGAAAGGAGTGAATAGACGACGTTTTACTGTTTAAATTCGAGGCGACCCGCGGAGCAATTATGGAAGGAGTGTGGATCACGTTTCTTACATGGGAATGATTACGGAAGAAGGTATTGGCATTTAAAATTCTGTTCATTTGAAGATTTCCTCCATCTTATTGGGTTTGACTTTTAACTATTACGGCCAAATCCTGTTTGTATTAAAGATGTTTAAAAGAACTATTCTTAAGTTTTATATCGAATTGTAGAGGAAAAAGTGGCTATTATTTTTTTTAAATGTATCTTATCTTAAAATGTGTTATTTTAGTATTTAATTTTAATTTATTTTGAATATAAGTTGATGTCGGAATTCTAATTTCTCCACATTCATATCAACTCCTGTCTTCAGTTAAAAATTGGATTTTTAAATTAGTTTTTTTTATGTGTTTGTTATTTGCATGGAGCTGCATGATAAAATTTCTTGTTGTGTCTAAGAATTCTATATAGAGAGGCAATTTGTATCAAATTCTTGTCTCTGATCTCTTCGATGAGTTGATCCTTGATCATGTTATCAGAAGTTGAATCAATTGAAAGATTTATTTGTGTGTTTATTGTTGTGTAACAACATAAACATGAACCTACTTGAACCTAATTTGTATATTAGATAGTCTTTGTCTCAATTATTTGTGTTAACTCTTAATGTACCTATTCCCACATCTTGGACTCGATGGCAAGTGCAATTATATCTCTTGGGTAGAATAGCACCTACAATATCTTTGACCAAATTCAAATACTTTAAAAAAATTACAAACTAACCTTTTCGTCAAATTTAATTGTTTTTTATATTAAAGGCACACACACACACACACACACACACACACACACACACACACACACACACACACACACACACACACACACACACACACACACACACACACACATATGGAGACATATATAGACACACAAATATATTCACACACATACACACATGCACGCACACACACACACACATGGAGACATATATAGACACACACATATGTATCTACATACATACATACATACATACATATGCATGCATGTATGTATGTATGTATGTATGTATGTATGTGTGTAAATGTATGCATCTATGTATGTATATATGTATATATATGTATGTATATGTATATGTGTATACATGTGTGTGTGTGCGTATCAACTCAATATTAAATAAAAATATAGTTACTAATTACATTATCATTTATTAAATTATCTAAAATAAGTAGTGTAGTGTCATGAAATTGCGACCCTTGCAATTTGCGACCACATTAGGGTCTTCACGTTGGCGATTCGAATCCCTAAGCCTGATCGGAGACCCGAGACTTGCTCAACCCCTGAAAACTATCTTTTTCTGCCCTCTGCACTACCTGAACCTGCTTCCTGTCCAGAGACAAGGGCAAGACAGGGGTGTGGCGCCCCTGTCCTCCTAGGACAGGAACGTGGTGTAAAGTACTGATGTCAATAGCTAACAAGATGAGAGGGGGGGGGGGTGAATCATACAAACTTAATCTTCCATAAAATCAACAGATTCAACCTTGGTAACTTATACTTCAGCAATATAACCAAAAGCTGCTAAATGTGCTAACTCATAAAGCAAATCTTCTAGAAATATACTCTTCTAGAGTATGCTCGGTTAAAAGCAAATCTCGTTAAAGATTACAAACACATTGCTAGATGTGACCCGGTTAAGGGATTTCCCTCAGATCTGTTAGGATCTTCACTTTGTTAGAAGTGACCTTGTCAAAGGATTTCAAACACTCATTTAGAATGTTATCTTGCTAGAGGGTTTACAAATAAGACTGTTAAGTCCACTCGGTTAAGAGATTTTCTGTCACTTACAAAATAACAGTAATAAAAATATATCTGCAACTTCACATCTAAAATGCTAAAGCGGATTCTATTTGCTCAAAACAATCTAGTCATAGGACTTATCTTGTCCCTCTACTGGGCTCCTTACTATGTTATTCAAACAGGTCTTCAAGCTTCTGTGCTCGGTAATCACTATGTAGCATCCTTGTGCTTACACTTGCCCACATACATTGTTTATCAATAATTCCTTATTTATAAACAATTTGCTAACCGCTTAATCTCCTTAATCACATTTCCCATGATCAATCACAGCCATCAGATCTTCAATCTTGACTAGGTTCAATGTATCCTTCGATCTCAAAATGTTTTACCTCGCCTTGGAACTTGCAAACCTTCCTAGGAACTTGTGCTAGGTTATTGCAGTTCAATCTGCGTTGTAGATCTTCCTCTTGATATTCCATTGTCGTAGATCCTTAACAAACTTCATGCACAGCATACCAATCATTTATACATCTCCAGCTCATCAACATCCTTCATTAAATAATGCTTTTATCCATCCAATGCGATCTGTCATAACTCGGTTGCAACTCGGTAAATACTAAACTTTACTCGGTAGACATTTCGTCTTCATTAACCGATATCGATAACCTTAGGGTTTACCGACTAGGTTCTTTGCTCGGTGACAAAGTATAGTATTAACCTTACAATCAAACAACATATGTAGGATATCAAAATAATCTAAACATCATGATCTCATCATTGTCTAACTCGGTAATAGTTGCCCATTGAATAACTTATTTCTCCCCTTATTCATCACATTCTTTCTGTGTCTTTTACCGACATCTTAATTCTCTTCAAATCAATCTTCTCAAGATATGGCAACATCATACTGAATCAGGAAATCAATTTCTTGACATCAATGACAAAATAATGTTATAAAGATAGTTATCATCCTTTTTCAGTTATATCAAATAATCTTCAACAACCTTCTCAATATCCTTAATGAATATCAACAATCTCCTTTCTATTGAAATGCCAACACGTGGTACCCTTTTCCTTGCCCTATTTTGAGCCCCCCTCTGTCCTATTTGTGCATTGGACTTTGCATTAAGTGGGAAAAACCTTCCCTGTGTCGGTCTGTGATGGAAAATTGGTCAATTAACCCTAATTGACGAGTATATAAGTCACATTCACCTTCCCATTTGTATAAGTTGGAAATTTTCATCGATCACGCATTCAAGCATTCCTTTCCAGCATTGAGCATTCTCAGGTCTCCCTTCAAGGCTAGGTGTTGCATTCAAGTCAAGGATTCAACCATTGAAGAGAAGATCCCTTTCAACATTCAATTCAATACAAGCAAATCTATCTACAACCTCCTTTGAGGTGACTTACATTTCAATCTTTCATTTCTACATTTACATGCAAGTACTTTCTTTCATCATTTGGTTAATTCCAAAACTGGGGTTTGACCTGAAGGAAAACCCCCAATCCCAACCCCTTTTCCTCTCTTTTCTGTGTGTAGGTTGCAGGTATGCAGATGTATTTGCAGATTTGGACTCCATTTGCAGAGGCGGAAAAACCCTTTTCGTTTTGCGGATTTTTTGGAGGACCATGGACACTTTCAGTACTGTCCCAACAACTTTTCCTCAAATTCACAGGGCAGCTTCATCTCGACATATTATAACCAAATCCAGGTGCACAACTTCATCTCACGCTTCTATCTCGAGTTATAATCAGTTCTTTGCTACTTTTACACAACATAATTCAATCATTTTTCATTCTAAAAGAGGGGTTAGCTTATCATTTCTATCCCATTATCAATTCATTTAGTATTCAATCTCTGCCCTAAGAGATTGGATCTAGTGAATTCCCCCTCTTTTAAATTTAATGTGAATAAGGTGTTTGAAGGGAAACCCGCAATGAAACTTTCATCTCTCCTCGGAGGGAAGTTAAGCTTTCCTCTTGATCTCTCCATCATTCACCCTTTTTCACCATTACATTTTGGTGAACCTGACGTCTTGCATGCTTTATTCTTAAAATCATTGCATATTTTTCATTTAAAAGTTTAATTTCTCTGCAAACTTAGTGGTTAATTCATTCAAAACCCTAGTTTTTAAAATTGAAATTGAACTTATGTTTTGGAAAAAAATTGATATCTATTGTTTTAGATCTAAAAGTTGCTTTGTGTGTCAAATTCAATTTCTTCATTGTCTTGTTCAATTTGCAAATCAAATTCACAAAATTAAGAGGTTAATTGTCAAAACCCTAATTTTCAAAAATCATTTTGAAATTGTGCAAAAATTGAATTCCCATTTAATTTTCAGATTTGTGATTGTTTTCAGACTTATCTTTTGTCCTACAATTCAAATTTTCAATTTCCCTCCTTTTTCAAAATTTAAAATTTCAAAAATTAAGTGGTTAGGTCCTCAAACCCTACTTTTCAAATTTAATTGGATTTTGTGCAAATTTCAATCAATTTCAGTTTTCTAAACATTTTTCAAGGTGTCCCTATCCATTTGGTTTGACCCTTTTCAATTTTTCAATTGAATTCCTCATTTTTTTCAAAACCCTAATAGGGTCCTATTTTCACATTCAAACCTTCATTTTGCCTATCTCGAGATCGTAAAATTCACCAATTTTTGGGGGTTCAGTTCAAAATCATTGTAACTTTCATCCCTAAAATTTTTGAAAAAAGTTGGTCAGACCGTGTGCACTTTCAACACGGTCCCTGGCTTTTTTCCCGAAATTTCAAGAGACGGTTATGACCGTATTTAACAGCTTAAATTCATAAAATTGGTTGATTCTAACAATTTTTTATCCCTCTAAAATAAAAAATACCTTCCAATTTCAACATTTCAAATTTCAAGATTTGTTTTTAAATTAAGTGGTTGATTATAAAATTCCAATTTCCTTTCATTTATCATCAATTATTTTTGCAAATTGTGTCATTTTCTTCTTCCAACAAAGTCAATTTGTTTAATCATTATTTTCTCAACTTTTGCGTTATTCAATTTTTGGGCACTTTGTTCCTATTATTCAAAATTCAAATTTTCCCTCTAATGCATAAGTTTCACCACTATTAGTCCTACCTACACTATCCCTGCTAGATGAAGCATTATAATTAAGGCCTCCCAAGGTTTAATTACCGAGGAGATGGAGCATAATTTGGGTGACTTCTTTAATGAGGATAATGCTAATTCTTCCCATCCTAATCATGTCCCTATCTATCCAATTGATGAATCCCATGATGAACAAGAAGAAGCTTTGACTAGAGTTTCCATAGATCAACTTTCAAAATTGGACAATCAATTTGACAACTTTCAACAATGGATGTCCCAAGAATACCCCAATAGTGAAGCTCTTCCATTAATTGAAGGCCTTAAACACATGATTCAAAGTGATAAGAATGGAATTGATATACTGCATGGCATTGCTCATATTGTTGATTCTAATGTCATTCCTATAAAGATTTGTGTTGAGAACTTAGGTTATTCACAACCTTCAAATCAAATCAATTCTTCTACTCCTTTGTCTACTCCAATGGCTAGTATTCCTACCTTCACTTCAAACATCATGGCTACATCAACTCAAAATGTCATTCCTACAATAATTGGTCATGGGGGCAATCCCTCTTCTTCATTTAATCCTCCATCTTTACCTATGTCTTCCATAAGTATTCCTATTATCCCTCAACCAATCCGTGTGACACAAGGGGGCAATTCTTTCAACAATTTTATTCCTCCTTTGAGTGTCCCATTTCCTACTCAATCATCACCTATGCCTACTTATCACAATGTCCCACCACCTTATTCTCAATCCATGCCTTCCTTCAATAATATCACACCACCTTCTCAATCAACCATGTCCAACGTCAATTCTTCTACCGAAACAACCATTAACAATCTTGCTCAAATTGTGTCTTCCTTACAACAACAAATTGCTTCCATGAGTCAATCCAAGTTTAGTGTGCTCACATTTGATGTTGTGAGCCCACTTTCTCTTGATATTGTTAAAGTCGTACAACCTAAGCATGTTGAGGCCTTCAATTGGAACTTTATAATGGAAAAGGTGATCCTCTCACACATGTTAAAATATTTCAAACCTTGTGTACTGATTTTGCTTATGATCAAAGATTACTTGGAAAATTGTTTACAAGAACACTAAGGGATAAGGCTTTACAATGGTATTTCTCTTTGTTAGGCCCAATGTGGAAAGCTAATGTACTAAGAGGGGAGGGGTGAATCAGTACTCCAAAACCTTTCTTGAATGATAACTTGATTGTTATGCATAAACCGAATAGTGCAGTAACATAAAATAAAGTTAAAACAAATAGATAACAATCATATATGATTCACTCCATGACACATATTTTTGTTACGCAGAAACTCTTGGTTAGAGAGAAAAACTGTGGTGGGGATGGCACCCACAACTTCACTACTGCAATAATAAAGAATGCTCAGTAAGAGCTACATTTTAGCTATTTCTGATAGCATACCTTGTTAGGAGTAACAAGATCTGTTAGATCTACCTTGCTAAAGGATTTTACAACATTTAATCTAAATGTTGCACCTGGTTAGAGGCTTTACATTTTATAGACTTGATTAGAGTCTTTTACCCTGTTAAAGGTTTCTCTTTCAATCTTCACAATATTACAATAAAATCATTACAAATATCTGCAACTTTACATCTGAAATGTTATAGCAGATTCTATGTGCTCAGAATAAGATTACCTTGCTTATAGCATACCTCAGTAACCCATATAGAAACTCGGTAAACCCTTCTGTTTACTCTATTCTTCGACTGTTCTCTGAAAACCTTCTTGGTGACCTTTGTGTCTCTGTAACAGTCTTCTTACATTCATACATGCACACTCCTTTTACTCTTAACTCATGCAGTATAAATAGATCTCTTAAAACGGTGATCCAATTCATTGCATCGATCTTACAAACATGATTTATCGAATGAATAACTAAACAAAATATTTCATTGGTTAGCTTGATCTCAAAATCATACACAATCTTCTGGTGCAATTTCCAATGTAATAACGGTTAGATGTGCCTCAATCTTGTAACACGTTTTCATATCCATGTCCAGGTTCAATGTATCTGGTAACACGTTTCACTCGATGAATATCAACTCGGTGTGTCATCTTTACTACTCGGTAGTCTCAAAAAGATACTCAGTAGACAGCTCGGTGTATACTGCGTTTTGTGACTGCTTTCCTCTATAACCGACTAGAATGTGCATACCGACTTCTCTATGTGTATACCGACTGCATGATTCGGTAGTGTTAACCGACTAGAGTATATAGTATAACTTTGAATATAAAAACTAATGGCAATTTGATAAGTAGCAACAATCTCCCCTTTTGACATTAGTTGAGATGTTTGACAAAAACTACTTTCAAAGTTATAACTCAAAAATCTATATACTTTGCAAAATGACTATACTTGACAATATATACAATAGTCAATGAAATAGTATATTCAAATATACTCCCCTTATCATTATTTTGTACATAACTCTGATTTTGCATGCTCGGTTTTGTGCTTGTGTGCTCTTCTTAATGTCCTTGGATGCTCTGCATACTCTGCTCGGTATACTCCCCTGTATACAATACTCGAAATACTGTATCAAAACTATATCACTCCCTAAATATAGTATATGACTCCCCTTATGTAGTATTACTCCCCTTTTTTGACAAACATCAAAAACTTAATTTCCATTCGGGGGCAGTAACTGATCAAAAATAGATTTATACTTCTTCTGGGAGTCGGTGAGTGTAACAGAGAGTGCATCCTTTACACTTTCCATTAAGGAATTTTGTGCTTGAATATTAGCCAATAGTGATATTAAGCCATCAAGAGTGCTTCCCTCTTGTGTAGTAGATAGGCGTGTAGCTCGGTTAATCTGTTCCTGAACTGATGAGAGATGAGGAATGAATAATGTCTGGAGGGTCATTATATCCATCCTAATCTTATGCTCTTCATTTCTTAGTTCTAACTGTTGAGCCATGAGTTGTTGAAGCTTGGTATAAAAATTCTGAACTGAATTTGGCTCTGAGGTCAACTTAGTAGAGAGATCGGTGATCTCTTTCTCAATTGCATCAGTTTTATTCTTGATATCTTTAATGAATAAGGAAAATGTGCAAAGTTTCTGAAATAAATAAAGAATATGCTTGAGTTGAGGGGACAACTCAGCAATGAATTTGACAAGCTTGACTTTTCCTATGGCTAGAACTTTTTGTACATCTTCAATCATTTTTGCAGTAAGCTCTTTGTCTTTTAGCTTGCTCAAGTACTCAGATGCATCAACTCCAGATGTTTCTATTTGATTAAGGAGTTCATCCAGTTGAATGTGGATGGCTACATTGGTTGACATTGTAGCTGATGGTAGCATTTCTGTTAGCAGTGTCTTCACCTTCTGTAGTACTTTATTCTTCTTTTGAATGGACATTTGTTTTTCTTGTTTGGCCTTTGCTTTGCATAGTTCACCAAAATCAATAAGTGCTTGCCCCTTTAATTTTGAGATATCCACATTGGGCAACACTATCGATTTACTCAAATCAACTTTAAAACTATGCTTTTTCACTTTCTTCTCTTTACCTTTGGTCAGTTGTACCAAGACAATAGCTTGTGAGGCTTGCTGACCCTCGGTAGGTTGCTCGATAGAGGAAACACTTTGGTCAGTTCCTGTAGCCATTGTGGTGTCCTTTGGTGTCTCTGTACTAGGTGTCTCAGCTGCTACATTTTCAGTGCTCGATAGTGCTTGAGAGGTCTGTTCTTGAGTTTTACCTTTTGCTACTTCAGACTTGTGACCTTCGGTGCCTTGTGTTGTATCCTAAGGTGCTTCGGTAGAGACAGGTGTAGAGGAGGATTCTTCTCCGAATTTCTCAGATAAAACCTGTAGTCACACAAATCTGTCCATTTTAATTAAATGAATATTTCGTATTTATTTGATTAAAAATCCACTAGCCATCAATTAATTAAATTAATATTTAATTAATTCATCCCCAAACATTCTTCTATTAATTAAATAAATTATTCGATTTATTTTAATTAATTCATTAAAATCAAATTCCCATTAATTAAATAAATAAATCAATTTATTTAATTAAATCCTTTTTTTTTCCTCTTTTAAATAAATTAACATTTATTTAAATCATTATCCTCCCCCCCCAACTTGCATTTTCCTACAAATGCAACTTGCACACATTTTGAAATAAATGAATTTTTATTTTAATAAAATCCTATTTTCCCTCACCCACCAAATCCACTTGCAAAATCTAATCCCCTTCTAGATTCTTCTAACCCCTTCCTAATTAACTTAATCCATCCCCTAATTATTGTCACATTCCTAAGCAAAATGGAGTCACTTCTCAAATGGCCCAAAGTCTTGGATAACCATTGAAGGTTTTCAACCTTCAACCACCAAAAACCCCAAAGTCTTTGAAAACCATTAAAGGCTTCCAACTTTCAACCACTTAATCCACAAAGTCTCCAATAACCATTAATGGTTAATTCAACTCTCCCACATGGTTAAAACATTTGTTTTGACTCAACCTCTACCCAACCCAAGGGTCTCATCAAGCCTTCAATGCTTTGACCATGATTATCTCTTAATCATTTGCACAAAGGTTTATCCTTGGATTAACTCCTAATCCAGTGGGTAATCCTAATTTAGGCTTGACTCTTAGCCTTTAGATAACCATGAGGTCTTCTCAGGCCTTTAATGCCTCCAACCTCTTCTCTCAACCCAATCCTGTGTTGACACTTGTCACTATTTCATTGGTGCAAATTGTGCACATGGATCCCCAACTTTCAAGCTTGACCCTTGATTAAACCTTTCAATCCTGGCCATCCATTGCTCCATTTTTCCTATAAATAGAGCCCATTCCTTCATAATCCAGATCCTGAAAACTTGTAAGCATTTAGACTATAGACATTTTAGAGAGCATTTTAGCATAAACAAACTAAATCTTGTCTTTTTGGTTAAAATACATCATTTTAGCATTAAAATAGCTTTTCATTTCATGTTTAGAGCTATTCTACAATCTCAATCCTCCATAAGCATCCATAGTGCAAAAAGCTGCTGAGAGCTACACTATTTTGGAACTTGGAGAGGAGAGGAACAAGGGAGAAAGAACTAATATCATGTTAAGAGATAGTTGGAGATATCTCATTGTCTTACTTCTTTAGTTAGATTCATTAGCATGTGTGTTTAGTGTCTCCTTTGGAATGCCTTCATATGTTTTAGTTTTTGATTGATTAACTCTAACATCTTGTGTGTTTTTGTGTTGTTTGATCTTAAACTAACTATTTGTGCCATTTAGGAGGGCATCAAAACCTTTATCATCTTTGTAGCCTTTCTTGTAGCTTTAGGTACTACAATGCTCATTTTCATCTTTTCTTTAACTTCTTCATAAGTTCCATATCTCAGTTCAGTAGCATGCCTTGGCAGTGTAAGATATGCATCAATTTGTTGTTGTGTGATATCATAGTCAATCTCGTAACCCATTGGTGGCAAAGATTGAGTCCTTGGTTCCACAGCATTCACATAATAGTAATCGATGTCTACCTCAAAACATATATCATCCTTATATTTCTCTACTAGCTATGGTGGAATCCGATACCTGTTGTGCAACTTCTCTTGAAATTTGTTGAAATAGTCATCCATGATATCATTGAAATTATCTCCCAATTTCTTGATAAAATCATTAATTTGATGGGTGATTGGTCGGTGTAGCTCCCAAACTACTTTACCAACTGATGGAAAGAATTTCTCAAAGTAGAAAAACATGCATACAAGAAGTGAACCAAACTTTAATGTATTTGTCGAGTTGTTCTTCTTCGGCTTCCTTACTGTGTTCAAGTTCTCAAACAAGTTCTTCAGTAGCACTTCACATAAATCAACTTTCATTCCCTTTTTCACTATTTTATAGGCTAAGTCAACTGCTGCACAGGGTACATCGTTTTCCCTTGCTGATTGGAAGAAACAGTAACCAATTACTCTAATTGCAAACTTAAGTTTTGCATCAGTGACATTGTTCAGTTTCAGTCCTCGGTAATCATATTCTACTCCAGTTAAACTGATTAATTCCTTCTGTGATATCATTTTTTGTGCTCGTGCATGATCATAGATAGGATACCCAGTGATCAGATGAATGATTTCCTTAGTGATTTTGAATGGTTGCTCTTCTAGCCACATGAAATCATCATGTACTCTGCTTAAGACAAACTTAACCAATTGGGGTTTGAACACACGGGGATAGGTTAGGGCTTCAGTTAATCCCTTGATTTTGATATGCTCGTACTTGCTATCCATTTTACCATCGATACATAGCTCATCATATGTGTCACTAATCTCAACATGACCGAGTTCTTCAACATGGCATTTGGTGAAGAATCTAACATCTTCGACTAACAAGACTCTATCCAGGATGAGTAAAAAGGCAGTTTTGTCATCCGATTCAAAGGCGACTTTGGGAGTCAAAGTGTATTTCAATGAGGGCTTCTCCACATTCTTGACAACTACGGGATCTTGGATCTTGGGTGCCATTTGTAAATTTCAGATAAAATTAGCAAACTATCCTTAGGGTTTGACAGTTTACAAACGGCAGACGCTTCACACTCGGTAGATAATAGCAATTTGACAAGATCAGAAAACTAGCTCGACAATGCGATGAGATTTGTGTAAATACCTTGGATTCACTCTGAATGAAGTTTGATCGCCTTGATTCGCTCTACACTTCTCTCTTAAAAACTTGGTGAATGAAAATGACCGCAAAAATGCCTTTAAGTACACAAAATACCTTATCGGGCTCTGTGCGGGTTAGGTCAAAACATTAAATGCACTCGGTTTACCTTTAACCGATTTACTCCCTTTTTTTCATTTTAACCAAGTAACCAAATTTCCTTCATTTACCGACTTGACAGGCTTCCTGTATTCACCGACTTGATAGGTTTCCTGTAAAGTACTTTTGATGGAATTTCAAACCTACTAATGCATCTTAACTATGCAGATTTTGAATTTAGTACATACTAGAATAGGAACTGTTATGATTTTAACTTCAGAGAATGTAGTCCCTTCATACCTTTACCGATTAATTTGGAATAGGAGCACCTAACTCTGTAGGTAAGGTGCTTTCTTCATCTAACATGATTTCCTTCTTTTTCCAAATCATCTTAAATTTTTCTTTTATTTCCTCAATGTCTTCTCTAGGTTGATCTCTGCAATCTCCAACTAAGTGTCCAACTTTGTGACAATGAAAACATGCCATACCAGGATTTCTCCATGATCTTTGGTTGTTCATTCCAAACCTTATAAAACAGTTGGCACTAATATGTCCATATCTTCCACAACATTCTCACCATATCCTTGTATTGTAATCCCATGGTACTGCTACATATTGTCGGTAAGGATCTGTGTGAGTTCGGTAACCTCTAGTGTTTGCTCGGTGTGCAGACCACCTGTAGTTCTTTTGCTTAAACCAACACTTCTCGGTACTATGTCCATATCTATTGCAATTTTTACAAAACCCTTTGAATTTTGCCTTCTGATAGTTCTTAACAGACTTTGTCCTACATTGATTAGATGTGTGACCATATTTATTGCAATTGTAACAATAATCATTGGATTTAGTGATATTCAGTTGCTTACCTTTTCTGATTTGGCATATGTTGGCAGTATGACCTTGATTTCCATAGTAGTAGCAAATAGGCTTCTTTCTTTTGATGTTATTCCTGTTTCCAGCTTGCTTTGATGATTCTCCTCTCTCGGTAGTATGATTCTCCTCTCTCGGTAGTATGAATTCCTTTCTCGGTAGATTCTTTTCCTTTGTAACCAAGTCCTGCATCTTTGTTGGGTCTTCTTGTATTCAGTTGCTCATCCAACATCTTTGATGCTTCATAACTCTTCTTCAGTGTTTCTTTGGATTTCTTCTCTGTTTCAAGTTCATCGGTCAACCTTGATACTTCAAGTTTCAATGCTTGATTCTCATCATTCTTCAGAATTGCTTCATGATGTGCATAACCTAGTTGATCTGTCATATTTTGTTGAATCCCAGTCAACCTTATGATTTCATCATTCTTATCAGATACTAAGACTTCAAGTTGTTGTTTCTCTCTTTGTAGATCTCTTACTTTATCCTCAGTTGTTCTCAATGCATCTAGATTTTTAGTCATCTATGTGCTGAAATGTTCATGTTCTCTTTTCATTGCTTTTAGTTGATTAGCCAATGCTTTATTCTTTTCTTTCAACACTCCAATCATTTCTTCAGTTTCTTCAGATATACTGTTCTCATATGATGTCTCAATTTGTTCCACTAACTCTTGAGAATCCTGCAAGTCATCAGATAATCTTCTTCTTACTTTCAGAGATTTTTGCATTTGCCTTTGCATGTCTACAATCACTTGATTTGCATGATCCAGCTCTTCTTGCATATACACAATCCTCCGAGATTGTTTATAGCCTTCCATTGATAAGATCTTTCTCCTTAGGTAGTTAAACCCTTTTCCAAGATTCGAGCTCTAATACCGATTGTTAGGCCCAATATGGAAAGCTAATGTACTGAGAGGGGAGGGGTGAATCAGTACTCAAAAACTTTTCTTGAATAATAACTTCACTGTTATGCATAAACCGAATAGTGCAGTAACATAAAATAAAGTTAAAACAAATAGATAACAATCATACATGATTCACTCCATAACACATATATTTTGGTTACACAGAAACTCTTGGTTAGAGAGAAAAACTGCGGTGGGGATGGCACCCACAACTTCACTACTGCAATAATAAAGAATGCTCAGTTAGAGCTACATTTTAGCTATTTCTGATAGCATACCCTATTAGGAGTAACAAGATCTGTTAGATCTACCTTGCTAAAGGATTTTACAACATTTAATCTGAATGGTGCACCTGGTTAGAGGCTTCACAATGTATAGACTTGATTAGAGTCTTTTACCCTGTTAAAGGTTTCTCTTTCAATCTTCACAATATTACAATAAAATCATTACAAATATCTGCAACTTTACATCTGAAATGTTATAGCAGATTCTATGTGCTCAGAATAAGATTACCTTGCTTATAGCATACCTCGGTAACCCATATAGAATCTCAGTAAACCCTTCTATTTACTCTGTTCTTCGACTGTTCTCTGAAAACCTTCTCGGTAACCTTTGTGTCTCTGTAACAGTCTTCTTACATTCATACATGCACACTCCTTTTACTCTTAACTCATGCAATATAAATAGATCTCTTAAAACGGTGATCCAATTCATTGCATCGATCTTACAAACATGATTTATCGAATGAATAACTAAACAAAATATTTCATTGGTTAGCTTGATCTCAAAATCATACACAATCTTCTGGTGCAATTTCCAATGTAATAACGGTTAGATGTGCCTCGATCTTGTAACATGTTTTCATATCCATGTCCAGGTTCAATGTATTTGGTAACACGTTTCACTCGGTGAATATCAACTCGGTGTGTCATCTTTACTGCTCGGTAGTCTCAAAAAGATACTCAGTAGACAGCTCAGTGTATACTGCGTTCTGTGACTGCTTTCCTCTGTAACCGACTAGACTGTGCATACCGACTTCTCTATGTGTATACCGACTGCATGATTTGGTAGTGTTAACCAACTAGAGTATATAGTATAACTTTGAATATAAAACTAATGGCAATTTGATAAGTAGTAACACTCTTTGCCTTCTTATTCTGTCACTTCTTTTCAACAATTAGCAAATTCTTTCATTCAACAATTTCAAAACAACATTGGTCCTACAATCACTTTCACTGATTTATTGCATTGTAAACAAGGTGTTAAAGAAAAAGTGACTGATTTCATTGGTAGATATAAGCATTTGTGTGCTCAAATTTCTTTTCCCGTACCTGATAATGATATTCAAAGAATTTTCATTTCTAATTTGCAAAAAGATATCAAGGAAAATCTTCTTTTGTCTAAGTTTACTTTCTTTCCGCAGTTGTGTGCAACACTCCATAATTATCAACTAGTTGTGAGGCAAATGGAGCAATCTACTCCTATGGCTCCAAGTGATAAGGGGGAGAGTGTTCAACAACCGTTTGTGAAGTTCAAACCAACAAAAAGCTTCATCAAGTTCAATGATACAATCAACAACAAAAATGTGAATGCTACAATAGGTGTGCCTCCTATCTCTAAATTCTTTAAAAGAGAAAGACAATTTACTCCTTTGAATGAATCTTTACATAGTATTATGTCTCAATTTTTACAAACAAATCTTATCAAACTTCCTCCTATCAAACTAGTTGACCCATCTAAGCTTGCATTCCCTTATTTTGATAACAATTCCTTTTGTCAATTTCATCATTAGCCTGGTCATGATACTAAGAAATGTTTTGCATTGAAAAGTAAGATTCAAGATTTGATTGATAATAATAATACTATATCTGTAGCAAGTGTGAATGATAAGGGAAACAAATTAGTAGCTCCTCCTAATCAAAATCTTAAGATTTTCAGTGATCCTTTGCCTTCTCATACCTCTAACGTGATTGAGACTGAACATACCTCTTTCTCTCCTTCTGATCTTACTACCACAGCTCCAAATTTGGTGAACATGGTAGAGAAACAAAAGACACCTAAGGATCCTTGTATTACATTTGACCCTAGTGAGACCATTCGAGCACCCGATGGGCCTTTATACATAGTTGTGAAGGTTAAAAACATACCTTGTCGTGGTGCTCTTGTTGATCCCTCTTGCATGGTTAATGTTATCATTGAGGAATATCTCTTCACTTTATGATTGCATAAACCAATCTATGCTGACTCTAATGCGATTGTGAAGTTATTTGATGGATTCTCTTGTCCTGCCATTGGTTATATCAACCTTCATGTTGAAGTTCATACTAAATCTATGAATGTCCACTTTGCTATCATTCCTTCTTCTAAGCAATTCCATGTGAATTTGGGCTACCCTTGGCTATCTTCCATGAAGGCTATTGCTTCTCCAATTCATAAGTGTTTTAAATTCCCCCACAATGGAGAATTCATAACCATGAACCATAGCTTATTTCGCCAATCCGAAAGAAGCCCTAGTGTTCCTATTGATCTCTTTCGGCCTAGGCAATTTTAATCTCTTCCACAAAGGAGTGATGCTCTTTTTCAATCTTATCAAAAATGGAAGAACAATATGATCTTATCCTTGAGTCAACCTAGATCCCCAATGATTGGCATTCCTATCCTTCTTTAAGATGAAATCCCTCTCCTAACGGATAGGACTAATCTTCCTCCTAAGAAAAATCCTCAACCTATTCCTATGGATGTGACTATGTCTTCTCCTAAGAAGAATAA
This sequence comes from Cryptomeria japonica, assembly GCF_030272615.1. Taxonomy (NCBI): domain Eukaryota; kingdom Viridiplantae; phylum Streptophyta; class Pinopsida; order Cupressales; family Cupressaceae; genus Cryptomeria; species Cryptomeria japonica. Next base: position 627,514,832 of record NC_081410.1, on the reverse strand, counting down.
CAATATTCCTCCTAAGGTTAGACCTGTACCACCTTCCCATGATGGACCTGGTCTCCTTCCCACACCTAATATTCCTCCTTTATATGGTGCAGTTCCACCTCCTTTCTCTTATAGAGAGAAGAGGTCTACCTCTCCTCTTGTCCAACCTAAACCTTCAACTATCATAGAGGAGACTATTCCTCCTTTCACAAATATTCTTCCTCCTTCTCAGTCTTCCGCTAAGACTCGACAAAATCGTTGTGCAAGAGACCACTGACGAAGGCATCATGCTTGAGCTCGTGAAGTTGTTCCTCAAACCATTCAATCTCCCAAGACTCCAACAATTGATATGATTCCCTTTTCTCCTAAGAAATATGTTGAACCTACATCTCCAAATCATAAGTTGCACAAAACATGTGATGGTTTTACTCCTATTCGTGTTTGTGCTCCTCTTTCTATAAATCTTGATGAAGAAATGAGTGAAATGTTATTCATGATGGCAATACCACTCCTAATGCTTCTAACAGTGACTATGAATATATTGATGTGGACAAGCATTTATCAACTGAATTTTCACAAACCCTAATCCTAGCTCCTAGAATTGAACAAAGTGACTTACCACATGAGCATGGTCCTTGTTTGGATCTTGTGATAGCTCCATCTGTTGTGCTCAATATCGCTCCTCTCACATGTTGCTCACCTTCCCGAAATAGTGATCAACAAGATCAAGAGGTGGATTTCGTGCTAGATTAGAAATATTAGCACTGTAGATCTTCTCTCTCTCTCTCCTTTCTTTCTCTTTCGTGACTATTCTTCTATGTGTATCCCTGTTCTTCTATTTTTCACCCAATGTGTACTTGAGGATGATGCAAAGCATTGAGACCTCTTTTGGTCTCTTTCATGTTGACTCGAAAGACATTCTTTCTTCCCTTTCTTCTAAGGTAGTGTCCTTTCTTTGGGGAATGACGACTACTATATGCACATATACATAAATGATATACATGAGTTATCATACAGCATACTGACCCCGAGGAAAGCGAAATTGCCTCGTGTTTTGTGTTCGTTATCCTTGGGTTTATTCCTCGACTGGGGGCTAAATCCTTGTGATAACGTGCTCCCTATCTTCTCTATCTTGGGTGTATCCTACCTTAAAGCAATTGCTCCTGATAAGGTGCGTGCGATCACTTTAACGTGGGGGCATACACTCCACTCATATTTTCTTTCTTGATACTTAGAATTATTTAGTAAACTTGGCTTTGCTTCATAATTTTGGTATCTTCTTTTTCGTGACTCATAGTGAGGGGAACCTTGCTACTTGCAGTCATGTTTATCCCTTCTTGATCTTCCCTTTTACTTTTTCAATCGATGTCGTAAGATCCTAAGTCCATTGGGGGCTTGGTGCATCTTGCCTCCTTGATGTGGTAGAGGTCTTTCAATCTTGTCTCCTTATACTTTATCGACAGTATTGGCATACACTTATACTCCCGCTAGAGTGGGGGCTAAATGTAGTGTCATGAAATTGTGACCCTTGCAATTTGTGACCACATTAGGGTCTTCACATTGGCAATTCAAATCCCTAAGCCTAATCAGAGATCAAAGACTTGCTCAACCCCTGAAAATTGTCTTGTTCTGCCCTCCGCACTGCCTGAACCTGCTTCATGTCCTAAGACAAAAGCAGGAAAGGGGGCATGGCACCCCTATCCTAGGACACAGGTGTGGCACCCTTGTCCTTGCTCTATTTTGGGGCCCCCTCTATCCTATTTGTTCATTGGACTTTGCATTAAGCGGTACAAACCTTCCCTATATTGGCATGTGATGGAAAATCAGTCAGTTAACCATAATTGACGAGTATATAAGTCACATTCACCTTCCCATTTGCATAAGTTGGAAGTTTTCATCTATCACGCATTCAAGAGCATTCAAGCATTCCTTTCTGGCATTGATCATTCTCAAGTCTCCCTTCAAGGCTAGGTGTTGCATTCAAGTCAAGGATTCAACCATTAAAGAGGAGATCCCTTCCAACATTCAATTCAATACAAGAAAATCTATCTACATTCTATGTACAACCTCCCTTGAGGTGACTTACATTTCAGTCTTTCATTTAAATTTACTTGCAAGTACTTTCTTTCATCATTTGGTTAGTTCCAAAACTGAGGTTTGACCTTAAGAAAAACCCCCAATCCTAATCCCTTTTGCTCTCTTTTTTGTGTGTAGGTTGCAGGTACGCAATTGTGTTTGCAGATTTGGACTCCATTTGCAGAGGTGGAAAACCCTTTTCATTTCGTGGATTTTTCGAAGGATCGTGGACACTTTCAGCACGGTCCCAACAACTTTCCTCAAATTCGTAGGGTAGCTTCATCTCGACATATTATAACCAGATTTTGGTGCACAACTTCATCTCACGCTTCTATCTTGAGTTATAATCAGTTCTTTGCTACTTTTGCACTTAACATAATTCAATTATTTTCCATTCTAAAAGAGGGGTTATCTTATCATTTCTATCTCATTATCAATTCATTTAGTATTCAATCTCTGCCCTAAGAGATTGGATATAGTGAATTCCCCCTCTTTTAAATATAATGTGAATAAGGTGTTTGAAGGGAAATCTGCAGTGAAACTTTCATCTCTCCTCGAAGGGAAGAAAAGCTTTCCTCTTGATCTCTCCATCATTCACCCTTTTTCACCATTACAAGTAGTATGGGGTGCTCACTAGAAAATTTACCATAATAAAAGTAATACATTGAATATAAGCCTTCAATTTCAAATACCTATTGGACATCCATTTTAACCCCTTTTTCTAAATTAAAACAAAATTTGAATTTTTTAGTCTAATTTGTAAAGTGAAATAAAAATTGAACACTTTATTTTTTTTTTGGTAAGTTGAAGGCTACATATGTGGTTGAAAGCCACTAAAGACTATAAACAAGCTTCAAATAAACCCAACTTACAAAATACTGCTCTTATTCCCAAAAGGCAAAAAACTCCTCACTTGACTCTTACTAGCTACAGGTCAATGCACCAAACAATAAGGGACCCCATAAATAAGGTTTGGAACTGGATTACAAGTAGCACTTCTAGGATTTTGCTCCACTTTTAGCATGAGAGCGAAGAAGCATATTGAATGGGGTCTCATTTTCCTTTCTTTTTTATTTCACCACTATCCAATTTTTTCCATCAACATCTCCACCCAATAATTCAACTATAGGATCCACAACTAGAAAAGGGCATAAGAAAAGAATACTCAAAATGCCCAACTCCATTAATGGGGAAGAAACATCAACTTGTTGAATAGACCAGAATACTGAGAGGGTGGGGGGGGGTTGAATCAATATTCCCCAAACATAACACTTTGATATTCTAAAACTTAATTTGATATCAATTAACCTTAGCATGAAATGATATAAGTAATTGAAATTAAATCCAAAGCTTACACAACCATAAGAGAGAAACCAGATTTATATACATGGAAAACCCAAATGGTAAAAACCACAAAGAGGGTTAACTCTCAAGATAATATAACTAGTTATATGGGATTACAAAAAGGCTCACTACCAGAGGGCTCACCACCCAAATTACAATGGCTTACTGTCGGAAGGCTCATTGCTAAGCAAAATAAGAATGAACTAAGAAAATTGCATCTACATATGCATGGGATAAGTTCTAGTTAAGCTCGGACATTACATCAACTACTTGCAATAGATCTAGTTAAGAAACTTTGCAACTCATTCGCTATCTACCTACTCCAATCCACTCACATTCAAAATACTATCACACTAAATCTATCCTTCTTCTTCACCCGCAAATATCAAATCTCTCACCTTATTGTTCATCACCTTCTTTTTCACTCATACTAAACTCATGTATGTATGTATGTATGTATGTATGTATGTATGTATGTATGTATACACTGATAAGAATATACATCAATTCGGCCTCAAGAACACTTTCTCCAAAGATATTCCAATGGTTAGATCACACGCTACAAGCACCAGAGCAAAAACAATAATAAGAGCATTCAAGGTCAGCCCAACCCAAAATGAACATGTGTGTGTGTGTATGTGTACACCGATAACAATATACATCGAGTCGGCCTCAAGAACACTTTCCCCAAAGACATTCCAACGGTCATATCACACACTAGAAGCACCAGAGAAAAAACAATAATAAGAGCATTCAAGGTTAGCCCAACCTAGAATGAACATGCCCTCAAGTTTCCCTAAGAACACACTTCCAAAGCATAAAGAATACTTAAAAACGTGAATAACAAATCCTCAAAAGGATCGTCATTAGAAATTAAAAAATTGAGGAAACTGAAGCTCATAGAACTGTCAAACATTGCACAACCAAATATATTTCTGGAGCCCAACAACTCGAACACGACTTCCAAAGCACCAAAACTTAAATACAGAAAACTTAAGCAATCAAAGCCAACTTATCAAAAATGTGCTATCATATTTGCAATGAGACAAAAATGTGGAGCACGAGAATCCTAAAAATTGTCCTCTGAATACCACCAGACTGCATTATCATTACTGCATATACATCCAGAGCATGAAACCTAATTGCCACAATCAACACCAAACCTCAGACATCAAGGAACACATATCCACATACATTTCCATAGGAACAAACATATCTGCAATACATCAACAACAATAGGTATCTCTATCTTTATACATACATACCTATCTTCCATTGTTCTACATCATACATACCTATCTTCCACTATTCTGCATCATATTCAGACCAATTCGGATCACCGGGTTTGACATCAATGACAATCAAGACATATTTATAACACAATTGCCATAAGGCTATCCTTACCCATTGGCGATGACCCAATTTTGGCCCCTGAGGTGGAAACCTTCAATGGGGTTAGAGGATCAACCATGTTTTTTGAAGGATCTAGAGGATCAATACTATAGATTGATGGATCTCTTTCAACCTCATTGGCCATAGTATTCCTCTTCAAACCTGAATCCTCCTCTCCAAAGTAGTGGTGGGGAGAGACATCCCTCCACCAAGTAGCTTGATTAAGTTTCTTTTGCTTGGAACATTGGGTAGCCATACATCCAACCTTTAACACCTACAACAATGAAAGGGAATGCCTTCATAGTCTACAATTTGATTCTAGAATCTACCACTAATATTAAGGGAGAGCTTCATAGATAGATCTTTAGTGATGTATGTTTCAACCAAAAGCGAGCAAAGGTTGTGTGAAGGTTCTTCGAGGATCCCTCATCAACACCCAAAAATTTCCCCAAAGAGTTTCCAATAGCCTCAAAATAGGAGTTAAACCAAAATTAAAATGGTAAATTCAAGAGTCTTACCCAGACTGGAATTCCATCAAAAAATTCAAAATTTGGGTCAAAGGATGGAGGCCAAGGTTTCAGCATCAGAAGGTTCTCCTCCAAGTCCTATTGGTAGTCACAAAGAATCATTCACCAATCCCGAATACCTGAAAAAAATAGCACAAAAAGTCCCCTTGCACATGGATAAATTTTAATGTCATTCTTCAAAATGGGCCTCTACGTACTCGAGATCCATTGATGGAGCTTAGAAAGACTCGACCAAAATACATTGAACCTACCAATTGGACCTTGTTTGGAAAAGAAAGCTTCATTATCTAAGACCTCAAGTGACATATCCTCCCCTAGCTTCGCTTTCAAAGGGGACTAAGAAAAACACAATGGCATAGGTGTCAAATGGGGCATCAAACCTAGCTTAGGGAGATTGTCATTCCATTTCCTAGCTTCCAAAGAAGACCTTCCCCCTAGCACCAAAAAAGAATTCTTACCCCCAGATCCAACCACAGTTCTGGAAGAAAAAGGCTTAGTTTTGTGATCCTCTTTCCATCCCCCAACCCCACCGTGGCCAACCTAGCCAAACCAAGATGCAAAGGCGATGTAAGGGGAGCTTGAGAAGCATCCATAGAGGACCTATAATCTTGATCAGAAGGAGGGGAACAATCATTTGGAAAGATCTTAAACCCCGTCCCAAACCACTAAGGAAGACTATTCATAGTCTTCTCCTCTAAGCTGCCACACAAAGCCCTAGTTTTAGCAAGTTCCCATAGCAACAACATTGCGCTCTTAGTAGGTTAAAAATTGAACACGTTATTTTTAGATTGCACATAAAATGATTTCATTTAAAATATTCATTAGTCATAGTTACCTAGTAGATATAGATACCCCAACCCCTCTTTTGTTTCTTAGAATTTTTTGTTGTAATACCTTTCACCATACATCTCTAGTATTATTTGCCTAAGTCATCAAATAACCCTATGATCAATGTTCAAAACCTCTTATCTTTGGTAAGGCTTTTTGTCACATTTGAACAATTTTTAGTAGATGTTAATTCTAGTAATAGTATATTTGAGTAAATTAAAGGATTGTGTAAGTAAATTTGAGGGTTTGAGATAAGTAGACCTCCTAGAATAGAAATAGATATTGTTGTGTGTCTTCACAACTCGCGCCCCACTTCTTACTTGAGCATGTGGGGACCCCCCTTTTTTTGTTGTTCATTTCTTGTCTTGTTTGTTCTCCCTATTCTCCCTTTTCTCTCTTTTTTTAACATTCTTTGTTTGTCTTGTTTCACTCTCTTAGGATTTCAAGTATGGGTATGTCCTACATCCTTTTGGGGGATTGACACCCCCGACCCAACCTCCACTTTGCCTCTTTTATTTTTCTTTTTGAGCATCAAGGATATCTCTATCCCAGCCCTCGTTGCCTCCCTTTCGAGATCCAGCATCAAGGGTGTCAAGGTTGCAACCTTGACACTCATGATCCCCAACCCCCAAAAGGGGGTCACTTGCCCGACCTACCCACTCTAGTGCATTTAATGTGCCTAATTCCTATAAAAGGAGGTATTTGGCTGCTCATTTATCACTTCAACATCAAATTGTTTAGGTGATTTACTTGCTCCTTGAGGCAAATAAGTCATTTTATCTCCTTTCAAGTGTGATCTACTCATTTAGATAGTTCATTCTAGGAAGTCAGGCTTCAAGATTGTCTCCATCAAAATTTGAAGTAGGTTTTTGAGCTATTTCTCTAGTTTTCTTCCATCATCCTTTGTTTTCTTCTATGTTTGTGCTAGGGTTTTCTTTGCAAGCTTCTGCATCACCACATCATCTATGTTTGTTTTCTTTAATCTTCGAGTATAGCCATGCGAAGATTGGTCCTCATCCTTCCATGGTGTAGGGGGATGGTGTTTTAGGGTTATGTTTCCTTTTGACCTGACATCTTCCATGCAGCCATGTGCACCCTAGCTTGTAGAGGTATAATGATTTTAAGTTTGATGCCTAGTCTTCTTACTTGGGATTAATGCATTCACTAATAACGTGGGGATATATCCATAATCCTTTAACCCACTAACCCTACAGTTGAAATTGTTGATATGTGGCGATTGATCATGCAAGTACTTTACACTCATTATGTTAACCCTAAAAGCAACCCACTAACCGTAAAAGTAACTGACTTTGAGTGTTGCCCTAAAAATTGCTTGTTATAAGCCATTGGAATGTAAAAAAAAGGGCATTGTAATGGTATTGTATTGAATTACTAGATAATAAGAAAAGATTGGACGATTGTGTTCTGTGGATGTAGCACATCTTGGGTGAACCACATTAAACCTTTGTGCTATCTGTGTTATGTATTTTTTCTTCATCTTTTGTGTTTGTATCTACATATAATTATTAATTTGTATTTGCTCCAGATTTTCCTAAACCCTAACAATTGGTATTAGAGTCACGTATTTCTGTAAATTGGCAGGGACTTTCAGATTTTAGTGGGAGTAATGGAAGAAACCAAATTCAAGGTCGAGAAGTTCAATGACCAGAATTATCAGTTATGGAAAATGGAGATGGAGGATTACCTGTATCAAAAGGATCTGTGATGACCATTGCAAGGAAAGACAAAGAAAACAACCGTGATGTCAGATGAAGATTAGGATATTCTGGACAGAAAGGCATTGGGAACCATTCAGTTGTGTCTTGCACCATCTGTAGCATTCAATATATCATAAGCAACAATGACTGCGAATCTGATGTCAACACTAGCTAAACTGGATGAGAAACCCTTAGCTTCGAATAAGGTATTTCTTATGAAGCATTTGTTTAATATGAAAATGAGTGAGGGAGGATTTGTAGCAGATCATTTAAATGAATTTAATATAGTTACTAACCAATTGAATTATGTAAAAGTTAATTTTGATGAAGAGGCTAGGGCTCTCTTAATTTTAGGTTCTTTACTAGAAAGCCGAAATAGCTTGGTTATGGATGTAAGTAACTTTGTCTTTGGTTCAAATACTTTGAAATTTGATGATGTTGTTGGTGTTATCATAAGCGAGGAAATGCGATGGAAAAGCACAGGTGAGACTTCAACATCATTGGGTATTGTTTTGAATGTAGAGAACATGGGAAGATAAAAGGAAAGAGGAAAAGGCCCTAGGCGTGAGAATTCATGAGGGAAGTCAAAGAAAGGACACTCTCAATCCAGAGGAAGAAGGGATTGATGGTACTACGAAAAGTCGGGACATTTAAAGAAAGATTGATGGTCTCGAAAAAAAAACAACGAGACAAAAATAAAGATGACAGTTTGAAAGAAAATGTTGCAAGTAATACTTTACAAGATGTCTTGATTATGTGTTTAGATAATGTTAATGATTCTTGGGTAATAGATTTAGGGGCTTCATTTCATGTTACACCCCATAGAAAATATTTTCTAGATTATGTTCAAGGTGATTTTGGACAGGTATATTTGGGTGATGATGAGCCCTGTCAGATTGTTGGAAAATGCAAGATAAAGATCAAGTTGCAGAATGGAAATAACTGGTTGTTGTAGGAGGTAAGGCATGTTCCTAATTTAAGAAGAAATTTAATTTTTGCAGTACAATTGGACAATGAAGGCTGCATAGTTACCTTCACAGACAATGTCTGGAAGGTCACTAAAGGTGCATTAGTAGTAGCTAAAGGTGCAAAGGTAGGCACATTGTATTTGTGTATTGGTAATACTTATTCTACCTTAGCTGCTATAGAAGAGTTTGTTGTAGGGACAACTACAATAGATGTTGCAAGGACAGATTCAAAACTGTGGCACCATAGAATTGGGCACATGAGTGAGAAAGGGATGAAAATCCTTCACTCTAAAAACTTGTTTCCAAGATTCAAGCAGATTGATTTAGAATTGTGTGAAAATTGTGTTTATGGTAAACATTAAAGAGACAGATTTCTCAAGGTTGAGAAAGAGAAGAAGAGTGAGAAATTAGAGCTTATGCATTCAAATGTATGGGACCGACTCATGTATCATCTCTTGGTGGCTCTTGTTATTATGTTATTTTTATAGATGATGCAACCAGGAAGACATGGGTATATTTCCTAAAGCAGAAATCAGATGTTTTTGAAACTTTTAAGAAATTGAAAGCTTTGGTGAAGAATGAGACAGGAAAAAAGTTGAAGTGTCTCAGATCTAACAATGGAAGCGAGTATTACATCAAATCATTTGAAAATTATTGTTCTTTAAATGGAGTCCGAAGGTAGAAAACAGTTCTACGAACCCCACAAGAAAATGGTGTGTCTGAGAGAATGAATAGGACCATCATGGAGTGTTCAAGGAGCATTAGATTGCATGTTGGACTGCCCCTACAATTTGGGAAGATGTTGTACATACTGTTGTTTATTTGATAAATAGAGGACCTTCAAATCCTTTGGATGGTGGCATTCCAAAGGAGGCATGGATTGGTAATAAGGTAATTTATTCTTTCCTAAAAACCTTTGGTTGTGAAGCTTTTGTCCATGTTGATAAAGAAAACAAAACCAAGCTTGATGCTAAATCTAAAAAATGTACCTTCATTGGATATGGAATGGATGACTTTGGTTATCAATTATCGGATTTTGAAAATCAGAAAATAATTAGAAGTAGAGATGTTATATTCAATGAGAAGGTCATGTATAAAGAACAAATGCGGGAAAAGAAGCATGAATGGGTCAAAAAGGAATATATGGTGCTGGATGAGATTCCTAAAAATAAAATGCCATTGTTACCTAATGCTCAGCAACAACAAAATATCCCACAAACTCCTACAAGTGTTAGACATTCTACGAGGTTAAGTAGACCTCCTAAAATATTTTCTCCTCCTTTGTATTCTATTTTATTAACTGATTCTAGTGAACCAGAAGGATATGAAGAAGCAATGCAGGTGGATGCCAAATAACAGTGGGAGCTAGGCATGAAAGAGGAAATGTATTCCTTGATGAAGAATTAGACTTGGGACTTAGTCACATTACCTACAGGAAAAAGAGCCTTTCCAAATAAATGGGTTTATAGGCTGAAGGAGGAGGATGGAGGACATAAAAGATATAAGGCCAAACTCATGGTTAAAGATTTTGCACAGAAATAGGGTATAAATTTTGATGAAATATTTTCTCCATTTGTAAAAATGACTTCAATTAGAACTGTTCTAAGTCTTGTGGTTGTAGAAGACCTGCATCTTGAACAACTAAATGTTAAAACAACTTTTCTCCATGGGGATTTGGAGGAGGAAATCGGATATGAGGTCAAAGGTAAGGAGGAGTTAGTGTGCAGGTTGAAGAAGAGTTTGTATGGCCTAAAGAAAGCACCCTGACAATGGTATTTGAAATTTGATACTTTCATGGCTGAACAAGGTTGCCATAGATGTCATTCTGATCATTGTGTTTATTTTAAGAGATCAAATAATGGCAGTTATATTATCTTGTTACTTTATGTTGGTGGCATGCTTGTTGTTGGGTCTAACATGCAACATATAAATAAACTTAAACAAAAATTAGCAAAGTCATTTGCTATAAAGGATTTGGGTGCAACTAAGTGAATCCTTGGTATGAGGATTTCACAGGACAGGATAAATAGAACATTAACTTTGTCCCAAGGTGAGTATATAAAGAAGGTGTTGAAAAGATTTAACATGCAAAATGCAAAAGCAGTTGGTACACCTTTGGCTAGTCATTTCAAATTGACTACGGAGATGTGTCCAAAGACACAAGAAGAGGTAAATAAAATGTCTAACATCCCGTATTCATCAGTTGTCAGCAGTCTAATGTATGCAATGGTATGCACACGGCCAAATATTGCACATGCAGTGGGAGTTGTGAGCAGGTATATGAGAAATCCGGGAATGGAACATTGGAATGTTGTCAAATGGATTCTTAGGTATTTGAGAGGTACCACTAGCAAGGAATTATGTTTCAAAGGATCAAATGCTACTCTATGAGGATAAGTTGACTCTGATATGGCAGGTGATATTGATACAAGGAGGAGTACTACAGGGTATGTTTTCACTATAAGGGGAACTGCAGTTAGTTGGATTTCTAGACTGCAAAAGGTTGTTGTGCTTTCAACCACTAAAGTTGAGTATGTAGCTGCTATTGAAGCTAGCAAGGAGATGATTTGGTTACAATATTTTCTGGAGGAATTGGGCCAGATGAAGGAGGATAGCCCATTGTATACCGATAGCCAGAGTGTCATTCATCTTGCAAAGAATTATGCTCTTCATTTGAGGACAACACATTCAACTCAGGTACCACTTAATATGATCTGTTTTGGAGGATGGCCAGTTACAACTTGAGAAGATTCACCCAAGTGACAATCCTACATATATGTTCATGAGGGTAGTCCCACAAGAGAAGTTGATTTCTTCCTTAGTTTCTCTCGACCTTCTTGACTAAAAATCGTGGAATTAAAGAACAGTCGAGTCCAGGATTTTTATCCAATGGGAGATGCAAGTTCAGCAGTGTCGTCCAGGATCAATCTCCAAGTGGGAGATTGTTGATATGTGGAAACTAATCATGCAAGCATTGTACACTCATTATGTATCCTCATCAAGGTTCAATGGTGGAAACCCTCGAGAGTAGGGTTTCAAGGGCACAGCCCCCGAGGACATTTTTTTGCCATTTTTTGTTGAAAAAATCGATATTGAAAAAACCCTAAAAATAACCGAATTTGAGTGTTGCCCTAAAAATTGCTTGTTATAAGTGGCTGGAATGTAAAAAAAAGGGCATTGTAATGGTGTTGTACTGAATTACTGGATAATAAGAAAATATTGGATGATTGTGTTCTATGGATGTAGCCCATCTTGGGTGAACCATGTTAAATCTCTGTGTTATCTGTGTTATGTATTTTTTCTTCATCTTTTGTGTTTGTATCTGCATATAAATGTTAGTTTGTATTTTCTCGAGATTTGCCTAAACCCTAACAATTGGTATTAGAGCCGCATATTTTTGTAAATTGGCAGGGACTTTCAGATTTGAGTGGGAGCAATGGAAGAAACCAAATTCAAGGTCGATAAGTTCAATGACCGGAATTATCAAGGTAGTCAATCAGGTAAATTACAAATGAAATTATAACAATATGACTCAACCTCCCCTCCCTCAGCCTCAACAAGTTTTGGCTTGTCAAACCTAGGGATCGAGGTTCATGATGCCTAAATTAGATTAATGATCATAACTCATACCTGATCCCTAATGCCTCAACCTACTTGCATGAACATTGGGTATCAAGGATGCCATACCCCCACAACCAAAAAGGTGTCAGGGGCGTGACACTCTCGACCCTTGACACTTATTCCCACTTGCTTATTAATAAAGGTTAGGAATGTTTGAAATAGGACACACAACAGAAAATGGAAAAGGAAAATAGCATGGAGGGAGCATACCTAGTTGTTATCTATCTCTTACAAATGTTTGCACCATGTTATGTGAGGGTATGCAAGTCGCCCCTTCCTTTGCCAGATGCATCTTTTGTTGTGTGCCAAACATACAAAAATGCAAATGGAAAACATGATAATTTGATCAACATTTTATTGCCAATCTTTTTAATAAAATCTCAATATTTAGGCCCACACATAGTGATGTGGCCATAAAAAAATGGCATGGTTTGAGATATCCATATTTCTAGTTATGCATCTAATCTGATGGCATCATGCCATCATATGTGGGATGGGGCGTGATGTTTTATTATGACTTAGAATGTCATTTTTTAGGGAGAATAGCTACTGGTGAAGGGTGTGTCAATCCTACTACTCATCATTCTTTGATTATAATTCATTATTTGGAAGGGGTTGAGCTTGTGTATTACCCTTGGGAATAAGTGGGACACTTTTTTCTCATTCTATTTTCCATTTCTTTTCCTTTTTTATTTGCATTTTGACTCTCCATGAGATTATCTTTTGCAACATATATAGTATTTTTATAATCTTCTGCATCCACACTATGTCCATGACTTTGTTTTAGGTTATAAAATGTTAGTGTTGACGAGAGTGATTTTATTTCTTCTTACACATATATGGTCATACATTCTTGAGGCTCTTTGTATCATGATTTTTATTGGTGCACAAGAATTGATTGAGACTGAGACCATTATGAATTTGGGTTAATCCTTCACTCATCTAGTTTCTTCTAGTATCATGTTGCTCTATTTATAATAGTTGTTGGTTTGCTACTCTTGGGAAATAATGAAGATGTAAACCTTGTTTAAATGTAAAAACCCTCGAATTAGGAGCCGAAGTAAACTAAAAAGAATAGTTGATATTCTTATTCATGTATATATAGTTTTTATCAATAAATTAACATAACTAATTTATTATATTTTTTAATTAAATAAATTGATATGTAAATATAAAAGATTATGAATTCAAATGCTACGATACTTGTTTAAGACTATAAATTTTTATTTTGCTAATATATTGCAATTAAAAGTGACATGGCATTTTGGACCCAAGAGGGGTTTATAGGGTTATGGTTGGAACCATTCTAGTCAAAACTATACATTGCATATCAATATTACGATGGTGTCACGTGTTTTGGTTGAAAGTATTTTAGTTAGAATAATTTTGATCAAAACTATTTCACTCATAATAGTTTTGTTTGAAGTCATTTATTTAAAATCATTGTGTCCTAAAATTGTAACACAGCTTCATGCTTTCATTTTTCTATATATAGACTAATTAAATAGATCCAACCAAATATTAATCAGTTAACCTAAATTAAATAGTTGGAACTAATAATAGAAAATTACTAAAATCAAATAATTTTTTTTGGATACTTAACTTTGATTTTGATGTAAAAGGCTTTTTCTAAGTGTCACAAATACACTCACCAAGGGTTTGTATTGTTGTATATTGTTGCCAAGTTATAAAATTTATTGTGTATTGTAGAAGATTATATTTGTGAGTATGAATGTGATCTATATGAGTTTAAACTTGATTTGATGCATGGAATTGATCTTATAACTTGGAATGATTTGACACTTTACAAAGATTTATTAAATCTCGCCTTGATTTTCTAATGTCTAAATGTTTGTAAGGATTGACAATATTTACAAAAAAAACTTTGGATAATTTATTGAATTAAAATGGCCACATTCTCAATTAAACCCCTAGCAAACTAGCTTTACATCTTAAACATAATATTTAAAGATAGCAAGCGAGCATGAAATACATCTAAAGATGATATGACAAAACTATGTTGCCCGAAAACTATTTGAATGAATAACATTTAAATTTAATTAAAACAATATTAGGTCATAAATAAAAAATAAATAAAGAGACAACGACAACGACAACGACTTATAACGGGCGGAGAAAAGAAGAGCGAAGGAATAGATAGGGACATTGAAATGTGATCGGATGAGACAAACAATAATTAATGCCATTTTTCTAAACTTGTCATTTCACTCGGGCACTTCCACAATTTAACACTTTTTAATTTAGGACACCGGGGCCCTCACGCCATGACCATTTCCACTCTACCCTTTCTTATTCAAACCCAACTTCTTAGTTCATCCTATAAAGTCTAAATTTTATTGATTATTTGTTTCTTCTAAGAAGTTTGCAATTGACTATAGGGGTGAAAGGCTTAATGGAGGAGCTTCTAGATGGGTGGATAAATTATCTCAAATTTTTTTGGGTAAACACTAATGACTTTGAGAGTCAAGTTCACCTGACCAATAGGTGTGGTAGTTATCTTTTGTGTACTTATGTTTGATAAGGTATTGTTGAGCTCTATCAAATGTTAGTGTGATTGAGTGATAGAAGTTGTTTTGTAATTTTATTTTGAACTATTTTAATATCTAATATTATGATTGGTAGTGGTTTCAATTGATTACGATGCCTATTGATTATTGATGAATTGGATTTTAGATAATATTATGCAATTATTAAGAGTTATTATTGTGTCATTTATTTGATATGTGATAACTGAATGTGATTTGCGTTCGTTTGACATGAAAACGTAAGATATAATGCTATTTGACATTTACTTTTTATGTGCATGCATTGCATATGACACTAATATACACATGATTTGTATTGTGCATCTATTTGATATCTATTATGTTCTCTTATGATGTGTGGTCAATTTGATGATTTGACATGTCATCTTACCAAAATTATTTTATCACTATATATTTTGAATAGTTGTCATTTAGTTATTCAATTGTTGATTTATATGCTTGTTGATTTTTCTTATTCTGCAACTATGTGGTTAAACCTTTTGTGCATACACTAGGTTTTTGCATGTGTTGCTTTGTATTTTCCCTTATGAATATTTTAGATGACATTAGCATTGTACCAAAGGTTCACTTTATTTGAATTAAAATTATCTTAAGTAGTTATGTTTTAAGCTATCATTAAATCTATGGCTTGAAAAAAATTGAAATGTTGAAGAAATTAAAATAAAATCAAAGCAATTGGCATGAAGTGGTTGTGGGATTTGTCAATGAAATAGTTGATTTAATTTATAAGAATGTGTTGACATTAATTGTAAAAAATAAGTATGACTATATTGGGAGAAAATTAGTCAATTGTTTAGCTTAGTGATGACTATGACTACCTCATAAGAGGTTTGAAAATCTAATTTCTTGTTAGTATTGTACAAGTCAAATGATGGATTATTTATCATTATGGTTACGAAAAATATGGGTATTGGTTTTATCAAACAATAATATGTAATTGGTAAAAAAGAAAGGAATCAATGTGACTAAGGGGAATAACTATGGTGGCTTGAAGGTTCAATCTTATTGTCCTACTTATCATCAATTATATTATTTGTGGTTTGAAAACATTCAAGCATGTGTTGCATAATCTTCATTCCATTTGCTTAGCAGTGAACTATATGTGATTCATAATTACCATGGATTTATGACTTGTTTTGGAAATGCTTAAACATATCATTAAGCTTCTAGGATATATTGATTCTAGAACATGTGTCAAACCTTTCTCCTATGAGGTCAAGAATATTGATACCTAGAATAAGGCATGGACATGGTTCTCTTAGAATAGAATTGGGTTAGGCCAAATATATTTCTAGCTTGATGGCATTTTAAATTAAACCCAATCAATTCATGATACTTTTCTAGATATAAGCCCATAGGCTAATAAAGTGTTAAATATAGTTTAAAAAAATATTTTTAGAATAGCAAAGTTTTATAGCTACATTGAATTAGTATTTTTTACATACAAGGGTCAGTTTGAACATTGATAGTCTCGTAACTATTAGGCTATTGATTTTTCCTTATTAAACCATTATAAAAAGTAGTTTTCTTTAATAGATTATGGTAAATTTGATGTTGGTCCTAAGTGAAACCACAATACTAAGTCCCACTTTTTGGACATCACCTTTTTTATAGTGCGGGGCACTCAAAATACTCAAACTCCTTTGAACAAAGGTTTTTATTTGAATTAAGGTGTCTTATTTTGAAGGTGGTATGATAATCACCTTCAAATGAAGGGTCACCATTGTTCAAAGGTGACCATTAAACTTATCATTTTTCTTTCACATTAGAGGCACCATGACACATGATATTCTCATTGACTTCAACATTACCAAATCATGGGTCTTCGAGAAAGATCATTCCTAGTCAACCTACCAAGTGGCTTCAAATGGAGGTATGCTTCACCTAACCACTTGCAAAATGTTCTATTTAACAATATTTTTCAATACTAGATCATTGGTGTTTCAATTGATACACTAAAATTATATATGCTTTTTAGTTTACCATAAAATTCGTAATTAAAACCTTATGAGCTCATTTTTAATGAGGTAAATAAAAAAATTGAAATCCTAAATAATTGCTTTGAAACCCTAAAATGTTGAATTTTAAAACTCTACACAACAATTTTGAAACCATAAAATATTTGGTTGAAACCCTAAATAGCTAGTTTGAAACCCTAAAATATTTAATTTAAACCCTAAACAACTAGTTTGAGTTATCTTTTTCTAGATTTTTCAAAATTTATACTCATCTTGTGTTCTTGCATACAACCTCCCTTTCAAAGGTCTTTCCTTGAATTTTCTTTGTAAATAATAAATATAAAGGGGAAAGTAGGCTCTGCATCTAATTTTCATCTTGGTGGGAAGGAAAGTTTTGGAGACTCCATTGATTAGAATGGAGTAGATGGCCATATAAATGGATATTGGCATCCACTTGGACCTAGAGCCTTCCTCATACCAAATTAGGAAATAGTTCTAATTTTATCCACTATAAATGGCTCATAAGTTCCTGTAAAGCGGAAATATCGAACCCTAGTCGTTCTCCCCTCCCCAACTCCGAGGAGAGAGAAGGGAGAGTCACTAGGGTTGATGGTTTTCACTTAGGAGGGACTTTACATTCAAAAGAGGGGTTGAAACCCACAAGATCCAATCCCACGCAATGCAAGATTGGATTCTATATGAGTTTCAAGGGTTGTGATAGCAAGGATACCCTCTTTTGTAAAGAAATGTAGATAGAAAGATTGAACTAGGAATGCATGTAAAGTAGGAAAGATTTGCTTATAAACTGAGATAGGGATATGATATGAAGCTGCGGACCTGGAATTAGCAGTAAAATGTCGAGACGGCGCTGTCCTGCAAATTTGAGCAAAAGTTGATGGGACGATGGCGCCCGGCGTGCACACGGTCCTCCGGAAAATCCGCGAAACGAAGGTGGATCTATTCGTCTCTGCACAAGGATTCCAGATCTTCAATTACAGCCGCGTACCTGCAACCTACACACAGAAAAGAGAGGACGATTGGGGGGTTAGGGATTAGGGGTTTGCCCTTAGGTCAAACCCCGGTTTTGGAATTAACCAAGAAATGAGAAATGTTGTAAATGTAAATGTAAAACAAGTACTAATACCTTGTTGTAAGGATGTTTGTATCCTTATATGCGAAGGTATAGATGTTGTTGTATGTTGTATGTTTGTATGTTGTAGTATGTGATCTCCTCTTCAATGGTTGAATCCTTGTCTTGAATGCAACACTTAGCCTTGAATGGAGACTTAGAATGATCAATTGCTTGAAGGAATGCTTGAATGCTTGAAGGCTTGAATGTTTGAATAGAGTTTCCACGTCTTATACACATATCTCCTTCCTCTTCCCTTTTTTTTTCAAATGGGAGAGGAAATGTAGTTTATATACTTGCCAATTAGGGTTAAAAGACTGATTTTCCCGACCTTAGGCTGACCAGGAAATGTTATTTTCCAAATTGCAAACAAAAAGGCCCAAAGTCCCATAGGAGACTGGGCCCAAAATAGGGCCAGGGACCAGGGCGCTGGGCGCCATGGTCCTGGGGGACCAGGGTGCTGGGCGCTCTGGTCCCACCTCCCGGGACAGCGGGGTGCAAGGAGGGATCAGGCAGGGTGCTGGAAAAATGCAGTTTTTGGTGTCATGAACAAGTTTCGGGGTCTCCATTCAGGTTCAGTGTTGCGTCGCCATCGTGAAGACCCAAATGCGGTCAAAATTGCAAGTGTCACAATTTTAGGACGCTACATTTAGCCCCCACTTTAGCGGGAGTATAAGCGTACGCTCATACTTCCGGTAAAGTACAAGGAAACAACATTGAAAAACTTTCACCACGTCAAGGAGGCAAGATACACCAAGCCCCCAGTGGACTAAGGATCTTACGACTTCGATTGACAAAGTAAAAGGGAAGATCACGAGGGAGAACCATGACTGACAGTAGTAAGGTTCCCTCACTATGAGTCATGCAAGAAAGATATCAAAAATTTTCAAGGCAAAGCTAAATTTGCCAAGAAATTTTCAAGTATCTTGAAAAGATATGGACGGGATGTATGCCCCCCTACGTTAAAGCGATCGCACATGCCTCACCGGGGGTGATTGCTTTAAGGTAGTGATACATATAAGAAACGAGAAAGGAGCACGTTATCACAAGGATTTAGCCCCCAAGTGTGAGATAAGCCCAAGGATAATAGACACAAAACACAAAGCACAAGGTAACTTCGCTTTCCTCGGGGTCAGTATGTTGTATGATAATTCATGTATATCATATGTATGTATGCATAATTGTTCTTCATTCCCCAATCAAGGAAGGTCACCTAGAAGAAGGGAACACATGTGTCTTTTGAGTCAACATGAGAGAGATCAAGAGATCTCAATGCTTTGCATCGTCCTCAAGTAGACAACACTAAGGACAACAAATAGAAGAATGAGAATAACATATAGAAGAAGTAACAAAAGAAATAGAGGAGGAGAGAATCTGCTATGCTAATGAAACTAGTCTAGCACGTCATCTACCCCCCGATCTTGCTGATCAATGTTTCGGGAAGGTAGGGAACACGCTAGAGGAGGAACATCCAACACAGCAGATGGAGCTATCACAAGATCCAAACAAGGGCTATGTTCATGTTCCGAGCCACATTGTTCTTGTCTAGGAGCTAGGATAAGTGCTTTAGAAAATTCATTAGATAAATGGTTATCAATATCAACAAGTTCATAGTCACTATCAGAATGAACAGGAGTAACATTTGCATCATGAATAACATTTTCATCTATATCGTCATCAAGATTTATAAAAATAGGATCTTTAACTCGCACAGGATCAAGACCATCATGCATCGGCTGAGGAGAAAATGGAATAATACTAGCTGAAGGTGTTTTGGGGGATTGCAAAGTTTGAGAAGCGGCTGCCTGAGCTCTAAGACGACGCTTTCGTCGGCGTTCACGTGCAGAACGATTTCGTCTAGTCTTAGTAGGAAGTTGAGAAGATTGAGGAGGAGGAATGTTCTCATCCTTTTCACTTGGGTGTTTAGGTTGTGGTCTCTTAGGTTGAACAATAGGAGAAGAGGAAGGTCTCTTCTCTCCATAAGAGGAAGGAGGAGGAACTGCTCCATACAAAGGAGGAATATTTGGTTTAGGAAGGAGACCAAGCCCATCATGACGAGGAGGTATAGGTCTACTTTTAGGAAGTTTATTAGATATAGGCATAGTCACATCCATAGGAATGGGTGAGGAATCTTCTTGAGGAAAGACATTAGTTTTATCTTTCAAAGGAAGAACTTCCTTCTCAAGAACGATAGGAATGTCAAGTTTGGGTGTTCTAGGTTCACTTAGAGATAGGATCATATCTTTTTTCCACCTTTGATAAGATTTGAAAAGATGATCACTTCGCGGAGGAAGAGATTGGAATTGTTTAGGCCAAAAATAATCAATAGGAACACTAGAGGTTCTTTCAGCTGGTTTAAAGAGACTATGATTGACAGTAACAACTTCACCATTATGGGAAAATTTCAAACACTTGTGAATAGGAGAAGCAATAGCTTTCATGGAAGATAGCCAAGGATAGCCAAGCTTCACACGAAATTGTTCGGATGATGGAATAATAGCAAAGTCCACATCAAGGGATTTGTTATGGACCTCAATAGGTAATGTAATAGAACCAATTGCAGGAGAAGAAAATGCATCAAATAGTTTCACAACCACATTTGTTTCATCATAGATCACTTGATTCAATTGCAAAGTAAAAAGAAATTCTTCAGTAATGATATTAACCATGCAAGAAGGATCAATAAGCACTCCACGGCAAGGTGTGTTCTTGACTTTTGCAACTATATATAAAGGATCGTCAGGTGCCCTGATAGTTTCACTAGAATCAAATGTGATGGAAGCTTCTTTAGGGATTTTCTGCTGCTCCACAAAGTTAATCACATTTGGAGTCATAGACACGAGATCATCAGGCGAGACAGAGGAATCAGTAGTATCAATCGCATTAGAGGTATGAGAAGGCAATGGATCAGTAAAAATCTAAAGATTTTGGTTAGGAGGAGCTACAGATGTGTTGCTTTTATCATTCACTCCAGAAACAGAGATAGTATTATTATCAATCAAATCTTGAATTTTACCCTTTAAAGCAAAACATTTTTCAGTATCATGCCCAGGTTGACGATGAAATTGACAAAAAGATTTGTTATCAAAATAAGGTGAAGTAATCTTTGCAGGATCAATTTGCCTTATAGGAGGAAGAGTAAGCACATTTTGTTCCAATAACTTATTCATAATACTATGCAATGATTCATTCAAAGGAGTAAACTTCCTTTCTTTCTTGAAAAACTTAGAAATAGGAGACACACCTGATGCTGCATTCACATTGTTGTTGATGATGTTTTCATTGAATTTAATGAACTCTCTGTTCGGTTTAAACTTCCCAAATGGTTGTTGACTACTATCACCCTTATCACTTGGAGCCATAGGATGTGATTGTTCCATTTGACTCACAGTCAGTTGATAATTGTGAAGAGTTGCGCACAACTGTTGGAAAGAAGTAAACTCAGAAAACAGGAGTTTTTCTCTAATGTCTTTTTGTAAATTAGAAATAAAGATTCTTTGAATATCATTATCAGGCACTGGAAAGGAAATTTGAGCATACAAATGCTTATATCTACCAATGAAATTAGTCACTTTTTCTTTAACACCTTGTTTGCAATGCATTAAATCAATCAAAGTAACTTTAGGACTTATATTGTTTTGAAATTGCTGAATGAAAGCATTTGCAAGTTGTTCGAAAGAAGTAATAGAATAGGAAGGCAACAAGCAATACCATTGTAGGGCTTTGTCTCTTAATGTTCTAGTAAACAATTTTGCAAGCAACCTTTGGTCATAAGCAAAATCAGTACATATTGTTTGAAAGGTCTTAACATGTGTTAGAGAATCACCCTTACCATTATAAAGCTCCAAATGCGGAATTTCAACATGTTTAGGGGGAATAGCTCGAACAATATCAAGAGAAAGTGGGCTCGCAACATCAAATGTGGGCACACTAAACTTAGATTGATTCATAGAGGCAATTTGTTGTTGTAAAGAAGAGACAGTTTGTGCAAGATTGTTAATGGTCGCTTCAGTCGAAGAGTTCATATTAGACGTGTTAGATTGTGATGGATGTGTTATGTTATTGAAAGAAGGTAGAGAGTATGGTGGTGGGACACTATGATAGTTAGTCATAGGAGATGATTGGAAAGGAGGAACACTACAAGGAGGAATGGAATGGTTAAATGAATTGCCCCCTTGCGTCATGTTCATTTGTGGAGATATAAGAGGAACACTCACTGAAGGAATGAATGAAGAAATTGGATTGAATGAAGGAAGAGGGTTGATTGAAGAAGAGGGATTGCCCCCATGACTGGTGATCATAGGAGGAATGTCTTGTGTTGAAGTAGTCATTATGTTTGATGTAAAAGTAGGTATACTAGCAATAGGAGTTGTCAAAGGAATAGAATGATTAACTTGAGTAGGAGGTTGTGTATAACCTAAAGTTTCGGCACAACTTTTCATAGGCATCACATTCGAATCCACAATGTGTGCAATACCACGCAAAATATCAATTCCATTCTTATCACTTTGAACCATACGTTTTAGACCCTCAATTAATGAAAGAGCTTCACTATCAAGGTATTCTTGAGACATCCATTGTCGAAAATCATCAAATTGGTTATCCAATTTCGAAAGTTGTTCTACAGAAACCTCATGGAGAGCTTCTTCATCATTAAGAGGATTAGAGGAATTACCCATGTCCTCATTAAAAAGGCCATTCAAATTAGGTTCCATCTCCTCGGTAATTACACCTTGGAAGGACTTAATTCTAAGGCTTCGTCTAACGGGAATAGTGTAAGTAGGGCTTATTGTTGTAAAACTCATGCACTAAAGAAAGAGAGAAGATTTTGAATTTTAGAGGTAGCAAATTTCAGTAAAACCAGCCAATCTTCTAGATTTAAGCTGTTAAATACAATCAGGACAATCTCCCGAAATTTCGGAAAAAATGTCCGGGACCGTGGCGCTCGGAGTGCACACGGTCCTCGCAACTTTTTTCGAAATTTGCAGGGATGAAAGTTATGATGATTTTACAGCTAACCTGAAAAAATTGAGTGATTTTACGATCTGTAGATAGGCCAAATTAAAGTTGCAATCTCAAAATTGAACCCTACCAAGATTGTCGAAAAATGCAAAATTTGAATTTTGAAAAAGAGAGGGAAACTGAAATTTTGAATTTTATGATTTGAGAGGGAATACCAAAAGCAATGTAAGTTTTGAAATTTGAAAGTTGACTCAATTTCACGTAAAATTCAATTTTGAAAGCGGAAATCAAAGTTGTTGTAATTAAGCACTTAATTTCAAAAGTCACAAATTGCAAAAATTTGAATGAATCACTGAAATTTCGAATGAATGATAACACACTTTTCAGATTTAGGACTGTAAGAAACACAATTTTGACACAAATTTCAATTTCAACAATTTTTGAATGATTAGAAGCCTCAATCCAAGCAATCGCTAGACCAACTTTGACTGTAATTTTGAAGGTGTTAAAATTGATAAAATCAGCCAAAATTCTGGATTTTAGCAGAAAAATACAGTAAGATCTAGCTCCCGAAATTTCGGAAAAAATGTCGGGGAAGATGGCGCTCGGAGTGCACCGGTCCTCGCAACTTTTTCCAAATTTTCAGGGATGAAAGATATTATGATTTTATTGCGGAATCCAAAGTTACAACTGATTTGGAGATGTTTTGATCAGTGAAATTGTCGGACAAAGGTTGAATCAAGAGGGTTTCAAAAATTAGGGTTTTGACACTTAACCACTTAATTTTCAAAATTAAAGCACAAATATGAATTGATAATTTGTAATAGAAGGGCAGATCTGAAACAAGCATTAACAATTAAACATTTCACAAGCTCAATTACTAAAAAGAAAAATTTAGGGTTTTTATGCAATTAACCTCTAAAATTTTGCAAAAGATCAAACATGGAAATGTAATCAAGGAATCCAATTTTCAGATCTAACTATGAATAATCAGAAAGGATGTTCACGTCGGGTTCACCAAAATGTAAAGCGGAAATATCGAACCCTAGTCGTCCTCCCCTCCCCAACTCCGAGGAGAGAGAAGGGAGAGTCACTAGGGTTGATGGTTTTCACTTAGGAGGGACTTTACATTCAAAAGAGGGGTTGAAACCCACAAGATCCAATCCCACGCAATGCAAGATTGGATTCTATATGAGTTTCAAGGGTTATGACATCAAGGATACCCTCTTTTGTAAAGAAATGTAGATAGAAAGATTGAACTAGGAATGCATGTAAAGTAGGAAAGATTTGCTTATAAACTGAGATAGGGATATGATATGAAGCTGCGGACCTGGAATTAGCAGTAAAATGTCGAGACGGCGCTGTCCTGCAAATTTGAGCAAAAGTTGATGGGACGATGGCGCCCGGCGTGCACACGGTCCTCCGAAAAATCCGCGAAACGAAGGTGGATCTATTCGTCTCTGCACAAGGATTCCAGATCTTCAATTACAGCCGCGTACCTGCAACCTACACACAGAAAAGAGAGGACGATTGGGGGGTTAGGGATTAGGGGTTTGCCCTTAGGTCAAACCCCGGTTTTGGAATTAACCAAGAAATGAGAAATGCTGTAAATGTAAATGTAAAACAAGTACTAATACCTTGTTGTAAGGATGTTTGTATCCTTATATGTGAAGGTATAGATGTTGTTGTATGTTGTATGTTTGTATGTTGTAGTATGTGATCTCCTCTTCAATGGTTGAATCCTTGTCTTGAATGCAACACTTAGCCTTGAATGGAGACTTAGAATGATCAATTGCTTGAAGGAATGCTTGAATGCTTGAAGGCTTGAATGTTTGAATAGAGTTTCCACGTCTTATACACATATCTCCTTCCTCTTCCTTTTTTTTTTCAAATGGGAGAGGAAATGTAGTTTATATACTTGCCAATTAGGGTTAAAAGACTGATTTTCCCGACCTTAGGCCGACCAAGAAATGTTATTTTCCAAATTGCAAACAAAAAGGCCTGAAGTCCCATAGGAGACCGGACCCAAAATAGGGCCAGGGACCAGGGCGCTGGGCGCTCTGGTCCCACCTCCCGGGACAGCGGGGTGCAAGGAGGGATCAGGCAGGGTGCTGGAAAAATGCAGTTTTTGGTGTCATGAACAAGTTTCGGGATCTCCATTCAGGTTCAGTGTTGCGTCGCCATCGTGAAGACCCAAATGCGGTCGAAATTGCAAGTGTCACAATTTTAGGACGCTACAGTTCCTTATTCATAGATCTATTGTTGTTGTCTCTTCATTATTATGTATATATATTTAATATGTATTTATACTTTTTTAATGGCATCTAAGTTGCTTCCCACTTGATCATGTTGCCTAGATATCTATTATCAAACAAATTGTGAAATAAGAGAGAGGGGGGTAATGAGGGATGGGGAGATAGAGAGGGAGAGGAAGAAAGGGAGGGACCTATAGAGGCTCGATGAGGGAGGGAGAAGACCTAAGAGATAAAAGAACACACACACACATAGAGAGAGAGAGACGGGGGGGCTAAGGAGGGATGGAAAGATAGAGAGGGAGAGGAAGAAAGTGAGGGAGAGACGTAGAGGTAGACATGTAGTGGGGGGAGAGAGAATGTGATCAATTATACGAGGAAGAGGTAGTGAGGTAAAGAGGGAGGGAGATAGAGACCTAGCTATGGGGAGAGAGAGGTTCACAAGGATATGTAATGATAGAGAGAATGAACATAAAAAATAATAAAGGGAGAGATAATTTGGTCCATACTTTGAGGGAGAAAGAGAGAAATACAAAGACAAATTTTCAATGCGAACTATTTGGCTAGCGCCATATTTGGCATGTGCCAAATGTAAAATATACATTTTTTAAATTTGGCACACGCCAAATGTGTTGATTTGGGAAACACTAGGCCTCTGGCTTGGATTTGTCTTCGACATCCAACCCAAAGGCTTGGATGACCATTTTAGTCCTAAGATGTATTTTTCTGAACATATAAAATTTTCTCACATTTTTGTTCATGCTTTGCACGTGTTTCAATGCAAATAAAAAAATCGCAATGATGTTAAACTCTCTCTTAGCTATCTTACCATATAATTTTTTTCAAATTTTGATTATATTAAGGTTTTCATCTCTATTTTCTTTTGTTAGTGTGACATTTTTTTGTCAAAAACCAACATGTGTTATTTTGGGCATAGTTTTTTACTCATTCATTGTATTTTGAACTAAATTACAGTTTAGAAACTAGACTTCATTCTACACGTATTGAAAAAAAGTAGTTTTCAAAAAATTTAGGGGAGAGCACGCTCAAAATTCTATATTTTAGGATGTGTTCACTTCATAAATTTGTAAAAAATCATATTTTCGTAAAAAAAATTAGCCACAAAAATCGGCATAAACTACATGGTGTTAGCTAGTTTCTCACTGGAACAATTTTCAAAATTCTAAAAAAAATAAATAAATTTAGGGACACCACATTTATTGCTTTGTTATGTTAACCTGATAAAAATAGGACCAATAAATGCGGTGCCCCTTTTTGAAATCCGTAATCTCCACCCTTTTCAAAATAAAATAGTAGATTAAGAGAACTTCAACTCTTGTCCTTGAACTCTTCAAATTTCAAGTTTACCTCTCTTCAATTTATTGTCGAATTTTAGACTTTGTTGATTTTCGAAAAAAGAAATGTGGCAACTTAAGACCCCCTTTTGGTCCCCCATCTTGATACACTTACCCGTATATACCAACATTCAATAGCTCACATCAAAATTAGAATAAAAAATATAACTACATTTATATTACACCTTGATCTCATTTGGAAGAAGATATGTAGATAGTATGAGTAATGAAGAATATTACTAGTACTCAAGTTTTTGGGGTATGGTTGGAAGATTATTCTAAAAGTTGAATATATCGACCCCCACTTAACATTTAATAATCTCAAGTAACTAAAATAATTAACTTAAGTAAATAATTTAAATAAATCACTAAAGGAAAGACATGTGAAAATACTTAAGTAAATCTCAAATCAAATCTAAAGATGAAATAAATTTACAATGTACTTAGACAAATCTAATGAATGAATCTATTTGACTCATTGACGCTTTAGAATAAATTATGAGGTGAGACTTGAGCCTTTATTTATGTATCCCTAAATGACAGTGACCTCAATGTACTTTCATTGAGAAAGTGTCTGTATTCAGGAGAGACTTGGGACAATGGATGTCACTTGAATCTACTTATTTGATGGATGAATGATTACCTGAGTATATAATTGAATGAACACATAATAACTTAATAAGTGAATAAAAAAAAATTTTAAAAAAATTGAGTAAAATAAAGAGGTGCATCTTGAGGGTTGTTAGATGAAAAACTACACTTCATTTAAGAAAAACATCTCTATCTATAAGGTTAGCTCACATCCACCTTAACCCCCACTTAACATTTAAAACTCTCAAGTAACTAAAATAATTAACTTAAGTAAATAATTTAAGTAAATCGCTAAAGGAAAGACATATATGAAAATACTGAAGTAAATCTCAAATTAAATCTAAAAAAGAAATAAATTTACAATGTACTTAGACAAACCTAATGACTGAATCTATTTGAGTCATTGAGGCTTTAGAATAAATTATGAGGTGAGACTCGAGCCTTTATTTATGTATCCCTAAATGACAATGACCTCAATGTACTTCATTAAGAAAGTGTCTTTATTCAAGAGAGACTTGGGATAAGGGATGTCACTTGAATCTACTTATTTGATGGATGAATGATTACCTGAGAATATAATTGAATGAACACATTATAACTTAATAAGTGAATAATTTTTTTAACAAAAAATAGAGTAAAATAAAGAGGTGCAAGTTGAGGGTTGTTAGATGAAAAACTACACTTTACTTAAGAAAAACATCTCTATTTATAAGGTTAGTTCACATCCACCTTTTCCTCTAATCTATCATCTTCATCTTCAAATCATCCTAATCAATCTCGACCTTTGAGCTTTTAAGGACCTTAACCATATCCAACTCAACTAATCTAGTCTAATCTAAATATTTAATCTAATCTAAAATCTCAATCAAATTATTTTATCCATCTAATGTATTCCAATCCTTAATCCTTCCTATATCCTTTGAAATCATTTCAAACCAATCCACCCATTCCTCCAAATCGAAATGAATATCCAATCATTAATCTTGAAACCTAAACCAAATTGTAAGAAAACTAGGTGAATAACAATATTAGAGCTTAAATCAATTATAACTCTAATATGACTATGCTTACCAAATGAATATTTTTAAATCCACAATAACAATGAAAACATAAAAATTAAATTGAACACATAATACAATGTTTGATGTGAAGAACCCCTTTAAAAAAAAACTCCAAAAATAAAAAATAAAAAATTTATATTATAAGTAATATGTGACTACAATACATTCAGGCCGAAGTTATTCTAGTTCCACAACAGACCTTTCATACAGCGTGATAGCGACGTGTTAATCAATTGCAGCCGTCTATTATAAAATCGACGATGTAAAACAAGATAACCTTGCAAAATACACAGAGGTAAACAAAACTTATACAACTCTGCTTTCAACCACTTATTCTGTCCATAACTTACATAACCAAAAGAATGATGCCCAAGTTTCACAACCCAGTTCTCATACCCCGGAACCTTGCAACGATTCGACCCCGGAACCGATCAAACAGCAAATTTCTGAAGGTGGTGAAAACATATCCCTGAAGGGCCGCGGCTATTCTGGCTCCAAAACAGACCTTTCGTACAGCGTGTTAGTGACAGGTTAGTCAATCACGACTTAAATGCAAAATCGACGGTGTAAAACGAGCGACTAAAACGCGTGTTAGTCCCTCCGTACTGCCTTTTTGAAACCAGAATAGACGCATCCTTCTTGAAGCGACTCAGCGAAATCCCGAAGCAGATCGAAAGAAAAAGGGCGGAGCTCATCCTCACAGCAAGTTAAAAGCCCACTGCTTCAATGGCGTCCACTTCATACACCCATCTTCCTCCCGCGCACATTTCGACAATTCCACTACAATTCCACAATTCCACTACAGCATCCAAATCAAGGAGTAAAACAGTCATGGATTCGGAAATTCTGCGCACAGTCGAAGAAGAAGGATATGATGAGGCCATTGGGTTTTCTCCTTTGATTGTTGTGATGCTCTGCCTGCTTTTCTCCGACAAGTGCGTGGCCGTTCTGTGTACTTGCATTTGGTGGTATGCAGTCGCCGTGCTTAGAAACATGTCGAGGTTCAAACAAGAAGCCACAAGTTCAAAGCGTTCCAGACAGATTAGCAAGAGTTTCAGCCATAACAAAATTGATCTACAGTCCAGCGAGCATCGGAAAAGGATAATAATGGAGGGGCTACTGCAGAGAAACAATAATATGAAAAGATAGATGGATTTGATCTCTGTCTTTTTACTTTTGAACAAATTGGGTCGTCAAAATTTGCCGGCATACCCCTGTTCGTCTACAGATTACATACAGTAGAAGATCGTTTTCTACAGTTAAAAAGGCCCTCTGCTGGAAGTTTTGTGTGTTACGAACGCCAGTCGCCTGAACAGTCGGAGGAAAAAAGACTAACTGTGAATTTTCTTTTCCTCCGTTTTGAGTGTTTCAGAAAGGGACGTTTGTCCAGGATTTTTTTGCTTTGCGTACGGATCAAGATTGTTCTTTTAGAGTTTTTGTGTAATGTGAAATGCGGGTGAGCTTGAATTTCGACATTAATGCCTGCCTGCAAACCAGCTAAGCTTAATAAGAGGTGTCATGTGATTTCCATGGGTTATTCAGGGAAAAAGTCGGCCATACCATTATTATTTTGGGATGAGAATTACATTTTTGTCTATCGACCTCGACCTAAACCCTTTCTTTCTATCCCTAGTCGACAAATATGAAAGAAAAAAAAACTTTTTTTTTTCCGCGTCATTCAATTTAACTACTCTTTTCTAATTTCCCAACTTGGTAAATTTAATATTAATTTTTATTTTAAATTATTCTAGGGTCGTTTAGAGAGATAATGGATGATATCATGCATTATTTCATCTCAAATGAACATTGTGATTGGAAGTTTTGATTTCTCTGGATAAGGTTTTTAAATATTTTTTAAAGTAAATATAAATTATTAAAAATTTAATTATATAAAGAAAGTTAATTAGATTTTTGTTTAATATATTCAATTGAGAAAGGCTATGACCTAAAATGACAAGGAATTGAGGGTATTGCCATGGCTCTTTATCTGTAAGAATATTGTAGCCTGGATGATCTCTTACATTATCATTCCTATGAGGTAGGGGATGTTAAAGTGAGAGACCAAAAAGGCTACAATATGTTATTAAAGAAAGCTCAGTTCTAAAAGGATAATATCTGGAAATGAATGGTTATTGCTAACATTAAGTAGTATTTGGTAGCTATGTTTGGTTGATTTTTGGTAGATCAGGACGAGAATCTGCTTGAAGAAGGAGAATTCAAACCCAATACGGAATAGCTCACTTGGACATAAAAGGTGGACGCATAAATGGAAACCCTCATCTATTGGTCTCAAGCAGCAGGAAAGAAAACAGAGGAACTCTTTCAACAGAAAGTTTGGAAATTATAAGGGCAGAATTGCCAAATAATTGTAATTTACCTCAAAAGGAAATTAAGGATTGTAAAGACAAGAAATGTCTAAACTTTATGTAATTCTGATCCAGTTGGATCTGGGCAAGACCGAAGGTTTTCTTCCTCCATTCTTTCCTACCGGTACCCACACCGAATGGAGATGTAAAATATTTTATTAATAAAATCAATTTGGCCAAGGCCTATTACCGAAGAAAAAAAAAAAAAATTAATTATATAAAAATCGGTTATTCTTTAAAAAGTAATAATTCAATTGATTTAGATATAGGAGTTGAGTTTGAGTATAGTTGTGTATTCAGATTGAGAATAAAATTTAAAAGAAAATGAATAAAATGATTAGGTATTTTGATTTCAATCTCTCTTGCAAAGAATCAAATCAAGGCTACAAGTGCACCCTTAATCATGAAACTCTAGTGTTGAACCTTTTGTGTGACCTCTGGATCTTTAGAATTTTAGTACTTGCAACAATTGTTTATCTACCCCTATTTCAAGAAAGAAAAAACGGGTGATGCTAAAATTAAAAGTCGACTAATTTTCTCCTTGCACCTTTGTCAAACCAAATGAATCAATTAATAATGAGAGTGAAAGATAGATCGTGGACTCGGGTGTAATGATTACACATGTGTCATAAATGCATAGTATAATGATCACACATATGTCATTTTTTTGGCTCAAGTCTCCATAGTTAAGATAAGTAGTTAGCTAGGAAATTCCTCTACAATACATTGCAAAGCACATCCATTGTCAAACAAGTGTTTTAACACTTTTGAATAGTCAAGGAAATTTCATTTTATTTGATTCATAGGTGAATGAGTGGGAAATCCTATATTTACATATTCATCTCTTATTTGTTTAGGGTATGTAAAGTGGGTATTTATAAATGATAGTATAGCTCTAGATTGTCAACTAAGCTCCACACAATGTTGAAAATTGTCTAATGTGTAGATGGGGTGGTGCCACTTGAGTCAAATTTATTTGGTGCTAGTTGTATTGATGTACCATCATGGACACCACCATGTGTTGGATACATGTAGTACTATTTATACGATCATGTTCTATGTTGTAGAAGTTTCCATGTGATGTATATGCATGGAAGCATAATGTGTGGATGTTGATGCTTTGTGTGTTATACAAGTATGGTCTACCTAGGCACTAGTTAGCCTAATTAACAATGTGTATATAGCCATGCTCTACATAAATGAGTGTTGCACAATTGATAGTGAGGACTACACATAGGGTTTTATGAATAGTATTGTGTAGAGATGTGCAAGCACTATATTAGGAATGTTGGATGTGTTGATGAAGTGAACACACAAGGTTGCACTCAAATCATTCATCCTTCTTTCTAGAGCAATTGTTCGGGCCATCATGTTAGTAGTGAGCTAAGGAAACTATAAATTATCTTGATGTGCATATTGCCCTATTTTGATCACTTGAAAGAATTGATTAACATAGTGCAAGTACAAGTGATAGAGGTGTCAATATTGTATTGTAATGCTAGATGCGAATGCATTAGGCCCAAATATAAGATCTCAACTATTTTGGGATCTAGTAGAGGGGAAATACAAATGAAGGAGTTCCACATTGAATATTGGGCGTCAACCCAATTATTGTGGGAGATTGGAAACAAAGGAAATCAAACTACTTGTGTAAAAAATGATACAAGGGATTCTATTATTACCATGTGACTTGAACTATTGAACCTATTGGTGCATATTTTGAATGTGCTACAAAAGAAATGTATGCCTTATTGAGCTTCTAGATCATTTACATGCAACAATAATGTGGACGGTGTATGGTAGGAAATTTCAAATGCATTGTTGATTAGAACCCAATCATACATCGAAGGAAAATTTTCAACCCTAGATCATGTATTGAGGGATTATTGGGACCCTTTTATAAACATCAACCAAGACTATAAGACTTTTGGGAAAATTATGTTACAAATTAATGTAAAGTTAGGAAGAGAAGCTTCTCATGACTTGATGTATACTAAATGAAGGTTTTCTAGATTATGATAGTGCTAAGAGAAATGACAAATGATAGGAAATTTCTTGATCCCTCTTATGATCAAAAGGGTAATTTTTGATAAGCCAATCCTTGAAATGAATTGTAGTAGCAAATAGTTCAAAATATTAAGAATAGAACACAAAAAAGGTTGTTGAAAGAACTTAGAAATGGTTAGAGGAGAAGAAGAATAAGCTCAACCTTATAGTGGGAAAATCAAGTGTTCAAAGTAAGCATAAAAGAATTCCATTGATTTGATGATGCAAAATGTGGACAAGGATAGGAAAACAAATAAAGAATTAAAAGATAAAGTTTCTTGTCTTACTTTTGTAAACACCTAAAATTATCCACATCTGACCGATTTTGATTTTATCCTTTATAAGCATTAATTAAATAAAATCAATTATTTAATTAACCTTCTCAATCACCCTCCTAACATTAATTAAGTAAAATTAAATAATCTATTTAATTGTTTATCTCCATTTCATCTATAATTAATCCTTAATTAAGTAAATTCATATTTATTTAATTAAATCCACCTTTCATATTCATATCATGTATAAAAATTAAATAAATACATCCTACAAAAAGTCAACATAATTAAAAAGTCAATGAATTAAAAACATATATTGTTCATTGTTTACCATTACAAAACTAAACAACATTATAATATAACTCAACTCGATCCAAATGCAAGAGGTCAATTAATTAAGATGATATAATGAAGAAACACATGAGTATATCTCAATTGAATACACCATGTGCCAATAAAGGAAGGCTAGAAATATAATAATTATAAAAAGACCAATTTCATAATGCCACACACCCACAAACACAATAAAACAAACGGAAGCATCTCGTTGAAAAAAGAAAGAAACAGTGTTTTCATAAGAATTTTAAGCACAATAGGAGAAGAGCACCAATAGTCGTCATAGCTAACTTCGTGCACCCACAAATCCTAAACGTTATATCAGATTTTGAATTTTTTTTTTAGTTGTCTTCGTATGTGACTTAACTGCTTATATCTATGGATCTGGTTTTTGGGTAGTAACGATGCACATTGTGGAATCAGTTAAGAGCACAAAAGTCAAAAAGTACATATTTCAAAGTGTCACCTAATACCTAACTAAAGATGTTCCAGTAACCGTCAGCTCAAAATCGCTAGTACTTGTTGACAAATGTCCCAATAGTAATACGACCAAACTCTATTTGTATTCAAGATGTTTAAAAGAACTTTTCTTAAATATTATATAGAATTGTAGAGGAAAAAGTGTATTATTTTCAAAAAATTGGTCTTATCTTTAAATGTGTTATTTTAGTATTTAATCTTAATTTATTTTGAATATAAATTGATGTTTTCAGTTAAAAATAGGATTTCTAAATTAGTTTTTTTATGTGTTTGTTATTTGCATGGTGTTGTAGGATAAAATTTCTTGTTGTCTAAGAACTCTATATAGAGAGGCAATTTGTATCAAATTCTTGTCTCTCATCTCTCTGATTAGTTGATCCTTGGTCATTTGATCATGAAGTTGAATCAATTGAAAGATTTATCTATGTGTTTGTTGTTGTGTAACAACATAAAGTTGAACCTACTTGAACCTAATTTGTATATTAGATAGTCTATCTTTGTCTCAATTGTTTGTGTTAACTCTTAATGTACCTATTCCCACATCTTGGACTAGATGGCAAGTGCAATTATATCTCTTCGGTAGAATAGCACCTACAATCTCTTTGACAAAATTCAAATACTTTAAAAAAATTACAAATAACCCTTTCGTCAAATTTTATTATTTTTTATATTAAAAGCAACGAGAACAAGGGCGTTGACCCTTAACATAGCCCAAAGGCATCAAATTTAATTGTTACCAATTAGTTTACATGCAAAAATGTGAGAACTAAAAGTCTAGGCTTGTATGTTTAATGATAATTTCTAGAACATTAACAATAACTAAAACATCATACATAAGTTGTGGAAATAAGTAGCAACTTCAAGCTTATATTATCAGAAAAAATATGACTTATATCCTTAGATATTGTATTTACTTATCTTTTGTGTCTTACATCTTGTAATATTAGCACAAGGATTTGACAAGGAGCTAATGAAGTTTCATACTTCACTCCTCTTATGGTAGATCTAGACAAGGTGCTTCTTGTTAGTTGTGAAGGCTTAATTTAACTTCAAGTGGGAGAATGTTAGTTTTTTGAAGTCTAAATTTAAAATTAAGAAACTTCTATTTCGACTAGATGTTTCCACTTCCAATTAAGAAACATCTAGTTCGAATAGAAGCTTCTAGTATTATTTAGAAACTTCTCATTCGAAAGTTTCTCTTGGTATTTTGGTATGGTTTTCTCATTGATGTCAACACCTACTAAAACATTAGCACTTTGGAGATCCAGTAGCATTCACCGACAAGCAAGTAACTATTGCACAGTTACTGGTATATGGTTCACCGACAGGATATAATGATCACCGGCACTCGAAATTATATGGAAGACACTTGGTAATGTCGAAGACATCGTTTGGACATCTTGTCCTGGAGTTTTATTCATTGGTATATTCATATTTGCATATTTGCTTTTACCGGCAAATAGGTCCAGGATTATCTAGGGTTACACCGACAGGTTTATCTTTTCCAGATCAACATGGCATGCTATGGAGATGATTAATTATTGTTGTAAATGCATTAAGCCGACATGTTCAATCGGTTATTGCATCGGATATTATATTGTTTGTAAAATGTTTTTATTGTAATATCTTGTAGAGCCGACCTACTAAAATTGGTCTTAGGTTATGGTATAAATGTAAGATCTTATTTGTAAGATCAAATGTGGAATGCGAAAAAGAATTGTGTGAAGGTATATGCAAGATTAAGCAGAGCTATACACAAAGACATCATTTGAAGGTGAAGCTAGGTTTTTGTGGAAGCATATCAGCATTACATCGGTACTGAATCCAGCATATGAAGATGCTATTTTGTGCAGTACATTCTTATTGGATTTAACCATCCAACTGTAGTCAATGTGACTTCCATTTTGTGATTGAGCAGTGAGCTCTAGGCTGTTGGCCTTTCTACATGTGCAGACCCCATTTATGTACACTTACTATCTGCAGTAGTATCATCTTGTGAGATTTTGCCAAGATCAAGAGCTCAATGAAATGTACAAAATATAGACACAATATAGGACAAGAATAAATTGTATTCTCATCAATAGAAAATGATCAATAATAATGATTCAATAGTTACATACAATGTAGATGAGCTTGCTTATATAGGCAAGGCTAGGGATATGTGAGCACACAAACATGACATGTGGCTCAATAAGAAACAAGGGTAGGTAGGAAATAGGTGTGGGTAGGTAGGAGAAATAATATAATAGTCCACATGAGGTGGACCACCCACTGAATGTGGAGTGTAACAACAAGAGTGGAGTGTAACAACAAAATCAACACCATAAAAGGTGGAATTTCTCCTACACACACTATCCCAATGTGGCACAAACACCCAAGTGTCTCATACCCAAACTACTATGAAATGCATTTCCTAAGTAAACTTAAGTAAGTGTAATAATATCCATGATGAATAATTATTTACCCCAACACATCTGATTGTGGATAAGGTTTCCCACTGTGGTTTTTTCCCTTACAGGGTTTCCACGTACAAATATTGGTGTTATGTGTTGTGGATTACTTTGTGTTTATGTTTCATGCATTAATCTTTACCGGTATAGCAATTAACTATTAAAACTGTCTACCGGCATACTTAACTGGTTTACCGGTATTAAGCATTAAGTTGGTTAAATTGTTTTTGGTTTGAATTTAGTTGATAACTGATTCACCCCCCCCCCCCCCTCAGTTGTCTCCGGGACCTAACAATTGGTATCAGAGCCTAGTCCTCTTTTGCAGAAGTTTAACAGCTTGAGGAGATCCAATGTCTACTAATTATTTCAGGAAGGACAGTCCTAAACTTGATGGAACCAACTATGGCATATGGAAGATCAAAATGGAGACACATCTAAATTGCATTGGAAAGGACATCTGGGATGTTACAAAGAAGGGTTATACTGTTGTTGTACCTGGTCAGCCCAGTCCAACTAACTTGACTAAAGATGAAGAAAATGATTGCAAAGCAAGAGAAGCACTTTTGAGCGCATTATCAGATCAACAAATCATGGGATTATCAGATAGGTCTAGTACTAAAGCTATTTGGGATCATTTGGAAACACTGAATGAAGGAGATTCCACAGTCAAAATTGCAAAACTTGAAAGCTTCTGGGTCAAGTATGAACATCTGAAAATGGAAGAAGATGAAAGGATTTCTGCCTTTATGGAAAGAGTAAATGAAATTATTTTGGGTATTAAATGTTGTGGAGGAACCTTAAGTGAGGATGAATTATTTCAAAAGTTTTAAGAGGATTGCCACCGACATACAAAATGAAGGTTACTGCTATAAATGAGTTAAGAACAATGCCTAATACATCAGTAACTAGGGATACATTGATTGGAAAACTTTCAGCTTTTGAAATTGAAGAATTTGATCTTGTTGCTACTATAAAGACAGATTTAGCCTTTAAAGAATCAACATCATCTACTCCATCATTTGACAAATCAGATTGGAAAGCCTTTTATGCAAGAGAACTTGAAGAAAGTAGGAAGGAGAATGAAGAACTTGAAGCACTATTTGCAAGGAAAATGCCTAAAGGTCCAGTTGGAAGTAAGTATGAAGGTAAAGCACCCTTTAAATGTTTTAACTGCAATAAGATTGGTCATATGGCTTCGAGATGCCCCGGTAGACATGCTAGACTAAGAGAAGAAGCTAGAAGAACATACAAGCCTAATCCTGAATATCAGAGATATAGATTTAAGAAGAATAAAGACAAATCTTGTTACATTGTTGATGAAGGTGTGACTGATGATTCTGATGAGGATCCGGCAGACAATGGATGGGTTTTTGTTGCTATAACAGAAGATCAACCGGCACCTACTGCTCAACCGGTAGAACAAGCCCTAGCAGCTAAAGTTGAAGTAAAGGATGAATGGATCATTGATTTAGGATGCTCACATCATATGATAGGAGACAGAGGTAAATTCTTGAACTTTCAAGAATACAATGAAGGTTTAGTAAGATTTGGAGATGACAAAGCCTGTTCAATCAAAGGTAAGGGTACAATATCTCTTGACGGTAAGCATAACACTGACAATGTCTACTATGTTGAAGGATTAAAGCATAATCTTTTAAGTGTTGGTTAATTAGCTAAGAAAGGATTTTAGTTACAATTTAAAAATGGAAAATGCAAAATCATGAATAGAACTGGTTTGGAAATTGCAACCGGTAATCAGACTAGAGGTAATATCTTTCATTTGAATAACAGTGAAAAGACATGCTTGATTGCACATATAGATGAAAGTTGGTTATGGCATAAGAGACTCTGTCATGTAAAATTTGATTGCATGGTGAAGATTAGTACTTCTAAGGCAGTTAGAGATCTACCTAAAATTGTCAAACCTCAAAATACAATATCTAAGGAATGTCAATTTGGAAAGCAAGTTAGAGCTAGTTTCAAAAGTATTCCAGAAAAATCCAATAATGCTCTTGATTTGATTCACACTGATTTATGTGGTGCAGCTAGAACTAAAAGCTTACAAGGTGATAGATATTTCATGCTAATTATTGATGATTATTCTAGAATGTGTTGGGTTACTTTTCTCAGAGAAAAATCAGAAGCACTTGGAAAGTTCAAACTGTTCAAAGCAATGGTTGAAAATGAAACCGGTAAGAAAATCAAATGTTTAAGATCAGATCAAGGAGGTGAATTTACATCTAAAGACTTTAATACATTCTATGAAGTGAATGGAATCAAAAGACAGCTATCAGCACCTCAAACACCACAGCAGAATAGAGTTGTTGAAAAGAAAAACAAAACTATCTTGGATGCAGCAAGAAGTATGTTATCCGAAGCAAACCTACCACATGTATATTGGAGAGAAGCAGTCAGCACAACGGTCTATACATTCAACAAAGTTCACATCAAAGGTGAAACCGGTAAGACCCCTCATGAACTATGGTTTGGTAATACTCCTACTCTTAAGTATTTCAGAATTTTTGGAAGTAAATGTTATATCAGAAGAGATGAGTATATTGGCAAATTTGATCCTAGAAGTGATGAAGGAATATTTCTTGGTTATTCATCTAAGAGCAAGGCATATAGATGTTTTAACAAGAGATTGCAAAAAATTGTTGAGAGTACAAATATAAAAATTGATGAACAATTCAGAGGAACTTCAAGGTATATAAACTTTGAACCGGCAACAAAAATTGTGACAAATGAACCTACATTAAATCCACCAGTACAGAATGAAGATCCAGTTACCCTGGTACCATCTGAGGATTCCACAGTAATTGAAGAACAACAGAAAACAAAGACACCCCGGTATGTAAGATTGAATCATTCTGAAGATCAGATAATTGGAAACAAATTTAAAGGAGTTATGACAAAGGAAGATTGGCAAATGAAGAGGTATGTCTTATTTCTCAAATTGAACCATCATCTATTAATGAGGCATGTGAAGATAAATTTTGGATTAAAGCTATGGAAGAAGAATTAGAACAAATTGAGAAAAACTACACTTGGACATTAGTTCCCCGGCCTAAAGATAAAAAAGTAATTGGAACCAAATGGGTATTCAGAAACAAACTTAATGAAGATGGTAAGGTTGTCAGAAATAAAGCAAGACTAGTGTGTAAGGGATATTGTCAGAAAGAAGGAGCTGATTACAATGAAACCTTTGCACCGGTAGCTAGAATTGAGGCAGTCAGATTATTTTTGGCTTTTGCAGCTCACAAGAACTACAAATTTTATCAAATGGATATTAAATGTGCATTTTTGAATGGAGATCTTGAAGAGGAAGTCTATATTGAACAACCTGATGGATTTTCTTTGACAGATGACAATTATATGGTTTGTAGGTTAAGAAAAGCTCTGTATGGACTAAAACAAGCCCCAAGAGCTTGGTATGCAAGATTGGATAAGTATCTTTTAAAGATTGGTTTTACTAAAGGAAATGCAGAAATCAATTTATATTACAAAATAACTAATGATGACATCTTGATTATAGAAGTATTCGTTGATGATATAATCTTTGGAGGAGAAGATGGATTATGTAAAGAATTTTCTATTAAAATGCAGCAAGAATTTGAAATGTCTATGATTGGTGAAATAAAATTCTTTTTAGGATTGTAGATTTCACAGACTGACAAAGGTATATTCTTGAGTCAATCCAAATACCTAAAAGAGTTACTAAAGAAATTTGGGATGGATGACTCTAAACCGGTAAGCACACCTATGACTACAAATGACAAATTATCTCAAAGGGATGAATCTACACCTGTTAATCCAACTAGATACAAATCTATGATAGGAGGTTTACTGTATTTGACACAAACCAGACCTAATATTATGAATGCAGTATGTATTGTTTCAAGATTTCAAAGTAATCCTAGAGAAAATCATGAATCAGCAGTAAAAAGGATTTTCCGGTACTTACAAGGGACTATAAATCTTGGATTTTGGTATCCTAAAGATGAAAATTTTGATCTATGTGCATAAACATATGCAAATTGGGCAGGAGATGTGGATGATAGGAAAAGCACCACCGGTGGAGCATTCTTTCTTGGAAACAGATTAGTTTCTTGGTTGAGTAAGAAATAGAGGTGTACATCTTTATCAACAACAGAATCAGAATATGTTGCAGCAGCAACTAACTGTACACAGGTACTATGGCTTAAACAAATGCTGAAAGACATAAAGGTAAAATGCAAGGAACCTATTACTATATATTGTAATAACACTGCAGAAATTGATATATCTAAGAATCCAGTATTACATTCTAAAACAAAACATGTTTCTATTAAACTGAATTTTCTAAGGGAAAAAGTTTTTAAAAAGGAGATAAAACTGGTTTATGTGAATACTAAAGAACAGTTTGCAGATATTTTCACAAAACCTTTGCCTAAGGAGACTTTTGAATATCTCAGAGATCAGCATGGAGTCATACCACCATCGGTAGAGACTTAGACAGTTGATGATTATCATCAACCGGCAAAATTAAAAGACAAATCTTTTACTCCGGTCTTTGATGAGGAAGCTACTTCTCAGGGGGAGTAGTTGGTATATTGAATTGATTGGTATTTTGTATATGAACTTGGTATTATTATAACTTTGGCATTTGATGTCAAAGGGGGAGAGATATCTATGGAAAAACACATTATCTTTTGAGGAGAGATTGGTATTGAAAAGCTTTGGATGACACATGTTGCTCCCAGGGGGAGAGATTGTTGTTTGGGAGAGACTATTACTCTCTGTATGTATTTCGATTTCTGGTTATGATCTTTTTTGGAGATTGTTGGTTTTTGGTATTTGGCATTTCTGTTTTGGCACTTTGATGGTTTTTCCATCTTGTGTTGCCATCGATGCCAAAGGGGGAGATTGTTGGTATTTTGGTATGGTTTTGTCATTGATGTCAACACCTACTAAAACACTAGCACTTTGGAGATCCAGTAGCATTCACCGGCAAGCAAGTAACTATTGCATAGTTACTGGTATATGGTTCACTGACAGGATATAATGATCACCCGCACTCGGAATTATATGGAAGACACTTGGTAATGTCGAAAACATCGTTTGGACATCTTGTCCTAGAGTTTTGTTCATTGGTATATTCATATTTGCATATTTGCTTTTACTGGCAAATAGGTCCAGGGTTATCTAGGGTTACACCGGCAGGTTTATCTTTTCCAGATCAACATGGCACGCTATGGAGATGATTAATTATTGTTTTAAATGCATTAAGCCAACATGTTCAATCGGTTATTGCATCGGATATTATATTATTTGTAAAATGTTTTTATTGTAATATCTTGTAGAGCTGACCTACTAAAATTGGTCTTAGGTTATGGTATAAATGTAAGATCTTATTTGTAAGATCAAATGTGGAATGCAAAAAAGAATTGTGTGAAGGTATATGTGAGATTAAGCAAAGCTATACACGAAGACATCATTTGAAGGTGAAGCTAGGTTTTTGTGGAAGCATATCAGCATTTCACTGGTACTGAATCCAACATATGAAGATGTTATTTTGTGCAGTACATTCTTATTGGATTTAACCATCCAACTGTAGTCAGTGTGACTCCCATTTTGTGATTGAGCAGTGAGCTCTAGACTGTTGGCCTTTCTACATGTGCAGACCCCATTTATGTACACTTACTATCTGCAGTAGTATCATCTGATTGTGGGTAAGGTTTCCCACTATGGTTTTTCCCCTTACAGGGTTTCCATGTACAAATATTGGTGTTATGTGTTGTGGATGACTTTGTGTTTATGTTTCATGCATTAATCTTTACCGGTATAGCAATTAATTGTTAAAACTGTCTACCGGCATACTTAACTGGTTTACCGGTATTAAGCATTAAGTTGGTTAAGTTGTTTTTGGTTTGAATTTAGTTGACAACTGATTCACCCCCCCCCTCTCAGTTGTCTCCGGGACCTAACAGTTTTCCTACTTTTATAAAAATGCCAAAGATGATCTCTCCTTTTGATATGTTGTGATGAAGAATGAATTTTTCAAATTGAAGCTTCTGATGTAAAAAGTTTTTTCTGCTGCAATAAAAATATTGATCCTTCCCCCATGGTTTTTCCTCCACATTGGAGGTTTTCCACGTAAATCATTGTGTATTGTGCATTTTTTAATTTGTTGTCTATTTTGTTTGTTGTGGTTATTTTATTGTTTTTGTTGTTGTTATTATTCTGGCTTAAATTTCATAACAACTGGTATCAGAGCACATAGGTTGTTGGAATGTTTGGTGTGTGTAGGTTTTCATTGAGCAACATGGAGGTCTCAATGATGGGTGACATGGAGAAATTGAATGGAACAAATTTTGCCCTATGGAAATCCCAAATGGAGGATATATTGATTTTGAAGGATCAGTATTTGTTGATTGAGGGAATATCAAAGAAACCCACAACAACGTCAGATGAAGATTGGAAAAAGTTGGATAGAAAGGCCATTGCAACCATTCGTCAATATTTGGCTAAAAATGTGTATTTAATGTTGCTAGTGAGAAGATAGCAGTGGATCTATGAAAAAGATTCATGATTTATATGAGAAGAACACAACGTCACATAAAGTTTTTCTGATGAAAAAATTATACAATCTCAAGATGAAGGAGGGTGCTTCAGTGGCATAACATTTAAATGAGTTCAACATAATTACTAGTCAGCTTTGCCTCTGTTAAAATCACTTTGGATGATGAGATTAGAGTCATCTTATTAATGTGTTCAATGTCGGACAACTGGGAGAATCTGATCGTAGCTATTAGCACTTCGGCACCTGGAGGAACTTTGAAGTTTGATGGTGTCAATAGCAGTTTAATGAATTAGGAGTTGGGATGCAAATCAATGACAGAAAACCAAGGAGAAGCCTTAACCCTAGCTCATCATGGTAGAAAATTTGATCGAAACTGACAAGGGCGTTCAAAGTCAAGAGGTAGATCGAAATCAAGAAGAGGCAGACTCACCTGCTATCAGTGTGGCAAACCAAGACACATGAAAAGAGTGTCGAATCTGGAAGCGAGAACAAAAGGAACAAAAACCAGCCAGTGCAAATGAAAAAACTATTATTGTTGCATCAGATGGTGAGGTATTAATTACTGTCTCATATGAGGATGCATGCATTTGTACTTCTAACCATGATATTGATTAGATTTTAGATTTTAGAGCCCTCCTACCTTGCTACCCCAAGCAGAGAAAATTTTATTTCTTATAAATCTAGTAATTTGGGTAAGGTTCGCTTGGGTAATAATAATTTATGTAGTATTGAGGGAGTGGGAGATGTTTTAATAAAAATAGAAGATGGTTGTAGTTTATTGCTTAAACAAGTTAGGCATGTACCATAGCTTGGAATGAATTTGGTTTTAGCTGGAAAGCTAGATGATGAAGGTTGTCATATAGTATTTGGCAAGGGATGCTGGAAAATTGTAAAAGGTTCATTGGTTGTTGCAAAAGGGCAGAAAACACGCACTCTTTACACATTAAAATCGAAGCTGCAGAAATTAGATATTGCTATTGTTGCAAAGGAGCCTACAACAGATTTGTGGCTCAAAAGACTTGGACACATGACTGAAAGAGGCCTGAAAATACTTACTAAGCAAAAGCTTTTGCTTGGAATAAAAGGTATAAAATTTAAATTTTGTGAACATTGTATTACGGGTAGACGGAAAAGAGTGTCATTCTTAAGGAATAATTCAAAAAGGGATACAAAAATATTAGATTTGGTGCATTCTAATGTTTGTGGCCCAATTAATATAAAATCACTAGGAGGGGCTACTTATTTTGTTACTTTTATTGTGACGATGCATCAAAAAAGGTGTGGGCTTTCCCTATTAAGAGTAAGGATCAAGTTTTAGATGTTTTTTAGAAATTTCATATGGTTGTTGAAAGGGAAACTAACAAATTAGTGAGATGTATTAGAATATAGATAATGGTAGGGAGTATTGCTCCAAAGCCTTCGAAGAATATTGTAGTAAACATGGGATAAAGCATGTAAGAACAATTCCTCTCACTCCACAACAAAATGGAAAAGCTGAGAGAATGAATCAGACAATAATGGAGAAGGTGAGAAGTATGCTTTCAAATTCTAGTTTGCCTAAACCTTTTTGGGCAGAGGTTGTATGTACTACTTGTTACTCAATAAATCATTCTCCGACAACTTCATTAGATGGAGGCATTCCTGAAAAGGTATGGACCGGTAAGGAGTTATGTTATTCTCATTTGAAAATTTTTGGTTGTGAAGCATATGTGCATATTCCTAAAGAACAGAGGTCCAAGTTGGATGAAAATCATTGAAATGTATTTTCTTAGGATATGCTGACAATGAGTTAGGTTATCAGTTGTGGGATCCTCTAAAAAGAAGAATTATCAAAAGTAGGGATGTTATTTTTAATGAAGAACAAATGTTTAAAGATACTAACAAAAGTGTGGAGACACAAAAAATTGTTGAAATTAGAGGATAGCATGAGGAACAACAAGAAAATTTGCCACCATTACGAGAAGCCACTATTGCAAATAATGACCTGCAATTAT
This sequence comes from Cryptomeria japonica, assembly GCF_030272615.1. Taxonomy (NCBI): domain Eukaryota; kingdom Viridiplantae; phylum Streptophyta; class Pinopsida; order Cupressales; family Cupressaceae; genus Cryptomeria; species Cryptomeria japonica. The sequence goes on along the minus strand of NC_081410.1, from coordinate 627,469,995 downwards.
AGCAGAATGAAAATGAGGAACAACAAGAAGATGAAATCATGCAGGAGCCTTTACAAGAGATACAACCTGAAAACACCACACCATAGCTGGTTCCCACATCTACAAGGCCTCATAAGTCCTCACGAAGGTATTCACCCTCAAACTATATTTTATTAACTGATGAAGGTGAACCTAGTTGTTATCAAGAAGCTTGTAAAGATGAGCATAGTAAAGAATGGAAGAAAGCAATGGAGGATGAAATGGTTGATCTAGGTTATGGACCGGCATTAATGTAACATGTGAACAGGAATTATTGTTGTATTTCTGGGATGTCTTATGTGTTGGATATTATTTGTTTTAGTCTAAAGCCGAGATGGTTTATAATTATGTAATTGGTTTATTGTCTGGTGCTCAAGGGTTTGTATAAATAAGATGTAAGATCTCATTGTAGATCATCATGGTTATTGTAAGAGGTCATGGTCAAGGAATGTAGTGTGCGAATATTGTAATATCATTCAAACAAAGGAGTTGGTCGAATAATGAAGGTCGAATTGGGTTTGTAAGAGGATTTGGTCCTCCAATATTGAGCTTAACTGGAACTGTACTCAGGCATAGGAGATGTTATCTTTTGTAGTTCAACACTTCTCCAGATTGTAGTCTGGATTTGTATGTAGTCAGTGAGACTCCTTTTGTGAAGAGCAGCGTGCTCTAGGTTGTTGGCCTTCCTACAAGTGCAGGCCCCTTCATTGTAAATTCACATACTTACTGCAGAAGTATTATCTGACTATGGGTAGGCTTCCCACCATGGTTTTTCTCTTTACTGAGTTTTCCACGTACAAATATTGGTGTTGTGTGGATGACTCTTATTATGTTATTATTGTTTATGCTTAATTGGATTAACTGCTATTCTGGTATTATTGTTTTGAATTGATAATGCTTTCAGTAATCTTTGACAACTGATTCCCCCCCCCTCTCAGTTGACTTTCGGTTATCTGAACTATCTAACAGAATTGGGCCAAATGCAAGAGCATAGCCCATTGTATACTGATAGCCAGAGTGACATTCATCTTGCAAAGAATTATGCTCTTCATTCGAGGACAAAACACATTCAGCTCAGGTACCACTTCATACGATCTATTTTGGAGGATGGGGAGTTATAGCTTGAGAAGATTCACATAAGTGACAATCTTGTAGATATGTTCACGAAGGTAGTCTCACAGGAGAAGCTAATTTCTTCCTCAGTTTATCTCGGCCTTCTTGACTAAAAATCATGGAATTAAGGAACAACCGAGTCCAAAAATTTTATCCAGTGGGGGTTGCAAGTTTAGTAGTGTCGTCCAAGATCAGTCTCCAAGTGGGAGATTGTTGATATGTGGCAACTGATCATGTAAGTACTGTACACTCATTATGTATCCTCGACAGGGTTTAGGGATGGTAGCCCGAAAGAGAAGAGTTTTGGGGGCGCAGCCCCTGAGGAATTTTTTTGTCATTTTTTGTTGAAAAAACCGACATTGAAAAAAACCCTAAAAATAACCAACTTTGAGTGTTGCCTAAAAATTGCTTGTTATAAGCAGCTGGAATGTAAAAAAAAAAGGGCATTGTAATGGTGTTGTACTGAATTACTAGATAATAAGAAAATATTGGATGATTGTGTTTTGTGGATGTAGCCCATCTTGGGTGAACCACATTAAATCTTTGTGTTATCTATGTTATGTATTTTTTCTTCATCTTTTGTGTTTGTATTTGCATATAATTGTTAATTTGTATTTGCTCCGGATCTGCCTAAACACTAACAGAAATGATCAAGTGAGTTCTATCATGAATCCTATGTTGATCGAATAAGTTAGGGTTTTGTCTCCTTGAGATCAAGGTTGTCAATCAGGTAAGTTACAAAAGAAATTATAATAATATGACTCAACCTCTTGTCCCTCGGCCTCAATGAGTTTTGGATTGTCAAACGCAGGGATCGAGGTTCGTGATGCCTAAATTAGATCAATGATCATAACTCATACCCGATCCCTGATGCCTCGACCTACTTGCATGAACATTGGGTAGCAGGTATGTCATACTCCCACTACCAAAAAGGTGTCAAGGGCGTGACACTCCTGATCCCTGACACTTATTCTCACTCTCTTATTAATAAAGGTTAGGAATGTTTGAAATAGGACACACAAAACAAAATGGAAAAGGAAAATAGCATGTGGGGAGCATACCTAGTTGTTATCTATCTCTTACAAATGTTTGCACCATGTTATGTGAGGGTATGCAAGTTGCCCCTTCCTTTGCCAAATCTTTTGTTGCATGCCAAACATAAAAAATGCAAATGGAAAACATGATAATTTGATCAACATTTTATTGCCAATCTTTTTTAAAAAATCTGAATATTTAGGCCCACACGTAGTGATGTGGCCATAAAAAATGGCATGGGCTAAGATGTCCATATTTCTCGTTATGCATCTAATCTGATGGCATCATGCCATCATATGTGGGATGGGGCATGATGTTTTATTATGACTTAGAATGTCATTTTTTAGGGAGAATAGCTACTGGTGAAGGGTGTGTCAATCCAACACTTTGGGCATACAGAACCAGCATCCATACACCTACAGGAGCAACACCTTTCTCATTGGTCTATGGATCAGAAGCTATTTTACCATTGGAGGTAGAAATTCCATCTCTCAGAGTCTCTCTAAAAGGCTTAATCCCAGATGAAGAGTATCGGGTCAACCGACTGCAAGAACTAGAACTATTAGATGAAAGACGTCAGCATGCTTACACTCATCTCAAAGCATATCAGCAACGCATGTGCAGAAGCTACAATCACAAGGTCATCCCTCTCAATTTCAAGGTGGGAGACCTAGTCCTCAAAGAAAATCCAAGAAATCAACAAGATCGAGAAAAGAAAGGGAAGTTTGAACCTAACTAGTTGGGTCCCTATGTCATCATATCAGTCTATGGATTAGGTGCCTATCAACTCACAAACTTAGAAGGAGATGTGCTCAAAGAACCAACTAACAACATTCATCTGAAGAAATACTACACTTGAGTAGTCTAATGCACGGAAAAAGCAAAAACAAGCAAAAAAACAAAAAAATCCAGAAAAAGCAAATAAAAAGGTACAATAAAAGCAACTGGTGAAAACCTGGTAACAGGTGCTATTGTGAAAGAACAACTCCTCCATCTACAAACTTGCAATAAAGTACTATCGGCCATCGCCCAACACTTAGCAAATATCCATTTAGGACATACTTAGCGTAGTCACTATCCTGGTCTATCCATATATATCCTCTTACCACATTCCACCATGGCTTGGAAATCACTGTACATATGCACATCAAGAGGCACACTCAGCTAGGGGCAATAAATTGTCAAAATTTGCAACACATTCAAGACATCAAAACTATTTACAAAACTCAGAAACATCACATCTAACGACCAAAACTACACTTCATCACAAAACAAAACAAAGAATCACAGAAATACCAAAGATGGATGATTTTCTGAAGTACTAAATGTTGCATTATCGCATAAAATCTTGACTATTTTTGCATTTTGAACTTTTTAAATTATTGGATTCTCTGCATTTTCTCACTAAATGCTTCAAAGCTAGAGATCATGGGGAAACTCCAAATATTTTCTTAGTCTTCTGTCTGGGAGGCGATCATTTGTACTATGTAAATACTTGTCTCGAGATGTGATACATCGAATATCACTGAAGACATGATGTCAATTTACGCATACAAATGGTTTAATCTTGTCTGTTTATACGCAATACGCACTCTGGTCGTCCTAGTTCAATTATACCTTGACGCTTGTGCTATCTTGCAAAATCAAAAATCATGTAAATTTTTCTCAGGTCATTATGGTTCAATTATACCATTATGCTTGTATAAATTTTCAACATATCCCAAACAAATCAATGCTCAATGATGATACTTATCTCAAAAGCAAATAACATATGGTTATATCAGGATGACAAATGCAGAATGAGGATGCTCCAAAAACATAGTTGCATAACATTTTAACATAGTTGCATATCATTTTAAAAATAGTTGCATATCATTTTGCATATCAAATCATACATCTCATACATCTCACAGTATATCAAAGCATACATCATATAGTTACATCATGCATCATATCATCTATCTAAGCATTGCATCATCATAAAGTAAAGGAAAGAGCACATAGAACATGCATCCATATAACACATCACATGATCAAAGAAAATGGTGCCATATATGTATATCTCAAAAATGATCAAAATGTGCAAAATCTGTCATGTCTGTGCCTAGTACAAGCAAAACAATGATCAAAAAATACAATAGAGACATCATCTCTCAGGTATGACTATCTCCTGAGGGGGATGGTCTCGCAGTTGATGTCCCAGCTCTTGGATCTCCAGGAGGATCCTGTCTCGAAGGCCCCGTCACGCCTCTGCTCTCTAACTGTGTCCCAGTCTCTCGAGATCGACTCGATCTTGCCTGCGTGAAGCTCTATACTCTGGGCTCCCTAGGCACGACATCCTCATAATAGCGTCTATAATACTCTGCCTCCCTCACTCTCAAGGACAGCTCCCTCATGATATCCCTCATTAAGCCCCCTGCTACCTCTCTCTGAATACTAGCTACTAGCTCCTCTGCCCGACCACGCCGTTGTATCTCCGTGTCTCGCTCTAGCGTCAGCTGAGTGATCTAACGCTGTTGCACCAATACCTGTGCCTATAGCTATTGAACTGTCAACTGCAGGGTCCTAATCTGCGCATCCTCCACATGCGTCAGGACTCGGACCCGTAGGGGCACCTGTGAGGGGGTACCCCCTATTCCCCTACCTGTCCTAGGTGTTGGGGGAGGTAACTCATCAGTCCTCCTCCTCTGTGTCGGCCGCCTCCACTCATCTGTCCCTCCCACCACTACCATCACCTCTCCCACTCTCCCCTCCTCCCCTGCTCCAATAGCCAGCCCTCCTCTCCCCCTGTCCATCACAGCTCGCCAAACTACTCTTTCCACTCGACCTCCCTCATCCCAACCCCTGTCTCCTCTCCTCCCCTGATATCCTCTCCCCCGTCGTCTACCTCTGCCTCCATCATCCCCATCATCGCCATCTCCCCCAACATCCTCCTCATCATCGTCAAAGGTTGGCCGCATCTCCCCAGGATTTGATATCCTGGCAACAACATGCCCTGCGAACAAACCCGTGAACTCATGGGTCATCCCTGCATCAAGTACCTCAGGAGCATAGTCCCATATCTGAGATGCTAAGCTCGAGAACTCCTCTACAGCTGCCCCGTTGTCAATAGTGGGACCCCAATTAGGTACATCATGTCTATGTCGCGCATACAAGCAGGTCCCCTGCGGTATACCCTGCTGCTGACCATACTGCCTCAGCACCCTGCCCACCTGGAATCTCTCTATCACAAAGGGCATCCGCCCTATCAGAAACTGGCTCATAAATACAAATGGCATCTCCAGCCCATCCTCTACCCAGACCTCGCAATCTGTATACGATCGCCAAACGACCGTATCTATGTCATCCAGGACCCTCCTCCAATGCTCCAGTTTGCCCAACTTATGTTGGACAACTAGACCCCTGTAACCATAAGCATATGCCCGCCCAGCAGGCCTGTCTCTGTCTACCAGTTGTCTCGCTGCCGAAATGTGCTCCCAACACCATACCTGTAAAAGTGTCACGCCAGTCGACAAACTATCGTAACCCAGATACACCACCTCATGCAGGTCCCTGTACAGGTGGGCTAACATGGCTGATCCCCAAGCAAACCTACGGCCCTGGGTCACCATCTCCTCCAAAACCAATCCCCAACCCACAAAGAATCCCTTTAACCTGCGATCAGGACAAAGGAATCCACCGATAAACCCTGCTAGTACTGACGGGAGGGGGGCATAATCTAAATCCAGGAACTCCTGCCATGGGATCTCATACCCACATACCATCTCATCATGAAAAATGCGTCGTAGCACCTCAGTACCACCCTCCTCTGTCTGCTCATAAGGCAATAAGGCACCTGCTACTGGAATCCTTAAGATCCTATAACAGTCCTCTAGAGTGACTGTCATCTCGCCCATAGCAAAGTGAAAGGTGTTTGTGTCACTATGCCATCTCTCAGCAAGCGCTGTCAGTAGGCCCCAGTTCACAGTGAACCGCGACATGTCTAACAAGGATGATAACCCGCATCTGTCAACCACATCTAGGTCAACCTGTGCCAACCGTGGTATCAGTGCCCAAGGTCTAGGAAACTGCTCCCGCGACTGCAACACTCCCAATCGCTCCTGTTAAAATGCAAAACAAGTCCAATATTAGTTTCCACATCCAAACAAAGATATTAAAAATCAAAATCACATCAAAAGCATGAAACAATTTGCTCATCCAATCAAGTTCCATATCATATCATATCAACTTGTAATACAACTCAAGTTTTCAAAAACCATATCAAACCTTGTAAAACAACTCAAGTCTCCACATCACATAAACTTGTAAAACAAATCAAGTTTCCCACCCATGTCAGCTTGTAAAACAACTCAAGTTTCCAACCCATATCAGCTTGTAACACAAATCAGGCTCCACACATTGAACTTGAAACACAGTGCAAAAACAAATCATGCTTCGATCAAAACAGCACATTCATATCTATATCAATAACTTGAAACAAATCACAACTTAAATCAAGTTATATCAGCGCTCATATTGGACACATTTTCAAAAACCATAATAAAAAAACCAAGTAAGTGACAAAAATCCATCCCCCAGGCAAAACTGACCTTTTTCCTATGTAATTTTTCACATTCAAAAAAATTACTAACTCTTGCAAAACCCGGCCCATGCGCTACCAAAACTTGGCTGTGCGCTAAAATGCACCCATGCGTTACGCTATTTTCTCCACGCGCTATTGTGTCTCCCCTATGCGCTAGACTAGCTCTATGCGCTATTCTTTTTCCTCCATACACCACCCAACCTACCCTAGGCGCTAAAACTAGCTTATGCGCTAACCTATCCCATGCTAGCGCTACCTATTTGACCCTATGCGCTAGGTCTAACCTACGCGCTAAATCCCCCTACCCATGTGACCTCCTACGTACCCTATGTGCTAGGTCTAACCTATGCGCTACCCTTTTAGCCTACCGCGCTACCCTATGTTCATCATGTGCTACTCTCGGACCATGCGCTAGCCTAAAAATTTTATACGCTACCCTTTTAAATTTCGGACGCTACCCTAAAATTTATACCCTATGCGCTACCTAATTTATCGCATGCGCTAAACTACAACTTCTACGCGCTAAACCGTTAAAACTGAATTTCAAAAATTAAAAAAAAAAAAAAAAAACGATCAAATAAAAAATCAAAAAAGGGTCAAAAGCGTTGACTTACTGGTGGTCCATATGCGACAGGTCTTCGATACCTCTGAACGCGCTCAAAATGATGCCTAGAATAAGGAATGGGCATTTTGACTTCTCTCCAAAATCTCTTTCTCAAAAGTCAACAAAGCACAAATGAATCAAATCAAAGCACTTTTCCCCTTTTATAGGAGAAAAATGAAATTAAGGTTAGGGCAATGAGCATGTAATTTGCTCGCGGTCTCCCTCCTAGCCTAAAACACGTCAATTATCGGGAGATGAATCAATTTCAACGTTTCACCTAGCCCAAATCTTGTGCCGCAAACGCAAATCATCAAATCAAATCAAATTTTTTAAAATATTGATTCATCTCCCGAGGGGGCATTATCACCATCATTTATCAAATCTGGGGCATCACACATCAAATCTAGGGCACGACATAAAAATCATAAAAATCATAAACAACATCGATCATAAAATCGCAACGACACATCATTTTCTTTGAAATAACATGTGCACACACGTCACTTCAAAGAGGGGCAAAATGTAGACATATAAAAATGACCATATTCCTAAATGAGTATTTTATGTTCATTTCTCTATTTAATTAAATCCAATTTAATTAAAACATCCACATTCCTCTATTTAATTAAGTAAAATTACTCAATTAAATTCACTATACCATTTAATAGGATAAATCCATTTTATTCAATTAAAGCCCCTATCCACTTTTTTATTAAATTCAAATTTAATTAAAATAGTTATCCTAAATTAAATAAATCTAATTTATTTAATTGCAACCAAATTGAATTAAATTCAATTAAAACCTATTTTCCCTCACCCACTTGCAAAATCCTACACCTCCCACTTGCATACATAACCCTCTTTCTAACCTCTTCTAGATTCTTCTAATCCTAATTAATTAACTCAAACTCATCCATTATCCCTTTCCCCTAAATTTGAGGAAGTCACTTCTCAAATTTGGAGTAAAGTCTTCAAAATGCATTAAAGCCTTTATCTATTCAACAAGCTAACTTGTTGAATACCCCCAAATTTGGAAGGACACTTACAAATTTGTCCCCAAAGTCTTCATAACCATTAATGGTTAACTCAAACCCTCTTACATGGTTAAATAATTTCCATAAACTCAACCTCCATCTAACCCAAGGGTCTCATCAAGCATTTATTGCTTTGACCATGGTTATCCTTAAACCTTTGCACAAGAGTTTACCCTTTGGGTAAAAGCTTTATCCAATGGATAAACTTAACCTAACCTTAACCCTTAATCCCTAGGGTAACCATGAGGTATTCTCAAGCATTTAATGCTGCTTACACCTCCTCTCAACCAACCTTATGTTGACAATTGTCACCATTTCATTGGTGCCAATTACATACATGGATTCCCAACTTTCAAACTTGGCCCTTGATTAACTCTTTCAATCCTGGCCATCCATTGCCCTATTTTTGCTATAAATAGAGCTCTCATTCCTCCATTTTTGAGAGATCCAAGACTTTAACATCTCACTTATACTCAAATCCATTCAAGCTTTCATATTTTATATGCTCATCATTTAGCTTCTCTTTTAAATCGGGAATTAATCTAAATATGCTAATTTAGAGTATGTTCCTTATCATATAGCTTAATCATAGACTAATATAGCATGCTAGGATAGTCTTGTTTACTAACCTTGTCATCTTATAGCTAGTTTATTGCATTTGTAGCATCATGCATAGCTTAGGATGAATCTCATCTTAAAATCCACAAAAGCATCCCTCGTTCTTGCATTTGCCATCCCTAAACCATTTTACTCAGTGATCTGAGAGCAAAAACATTGGTTTGAGGGACCGTACAAGATAGAGAACTATGGAACCATCCTTGGGAATCTTAGCCATACTTCATGACTCCATAGCTTGCACCAAGAAGTCATGTGGGTGTGTGAGCAAGGCTCCATAGAGCTCGGTTTTTCACATATTGAGTTCTATTGACCCGCTTTTCCCGCATACAATTATCAAAATTACTTAACTCAAATGCATGTAGCTTACCAATAGTAGCATCCAAAGAAACTGGCATGTTAGGTACAGACCTCAATTCATTGATTGCAGAGACTCGAATAGCATAAGCTGGTAGAAGAGTTCTCAACAACTTACTTGTTACATCCTTTTCTTCAATAGTTCCTCCTGCTCCTTTAATTCTACAGTCTCCTTTAACCTTGTACTGTATTGGGTTATGTTCTCACCTTCATTCATTCTCATGGATTCAATTTATCCTCTTAGACTATCTACTTTTTCTCTTTGAACATGTTCATCACCGCCATACATAGATATGAACTTAGTCCACATTGCTTTTGCATCATTACAGCCTTCTAGGTCATTAAACTCTGAGTCAGTCAATGCTGATGTTATTTCAATCATAGCTTGAATATGTTCTTGCTTTGCCTTTATGTCTTCCAAGGTCATCGGGTTGGTGCTTGGTGGTATGTAATCATTCTCCAAATAATATGTTGCATATTCTCCAATTCCTGATAAATGTAGCTTCATCCTTTTCTGCCATGTGGAGAAACTTCACTTGTTCAGCTTTGGTGCATCCCTTTTATACATCTTCGGATCTTTGCCTCAAGTACCTTTAAACTTTTTCTTTTGGAGCCCAAAGCTCTGATACCAATTGTAAGTTATGATACTAAATGTAAAGTACTGATGCCAATAGCTAACAAGATGAGAGGGGGGGGGTGAATCATACAAACTTAATCTTCCATAAAATCAACAGATTCAACCTTGGTAACTTATACTTCAACAATATAACCAAAAGCTGCTAAACGTGCTAACTCATAAACACATTATCATCATAACACATATAACACCAGATTTAACGTGGAAACCCAAATAGGGAAAAACCACTGTGGGATTTCGGACCCACTAAAAAATATACTCTTCTAGAGTATGCTCGGTTAAAAGCAAATCCTGTTAAAGATTACAAACACATTGCTAGATGTGACCCGGTTAAGGGATTTCCCTCAGATCTGTTAGGATCTTCACTTTGTTAGAAGTGACCTTGTCAAAGGATTTCAAACACTCATTTAGAATGTTACCTTGCTAGAGGGTTTACAAATAAGACTGTTAAGTCCACTCGGTTAAGAGATTTTTTGTCACTTACAAAATAGACAACAGTAATATATATCTGCAACTTCACATCTAAAATGCTAAAGCAGATTCTTATTTGCTCAAAACAATCTTGTCATAGGACTTATCTTGTCCCTCTATTGGGCTCCTTACTCTGTTATACAAAACAGGTCTTCAAGTTTTTGTGCTCGGTAATCACTATGTAGCATCTCTATGCTTACACTTGCCCGCATACATTGTTTATCAACAATTCCTTATTTATAAACAATTGCTAACCGCTTAATCTCCTTGATCACATTTCCCATGATCAATCTTAGTTGTCAGATCTTCAAACTTGACTAGGTTCAATGTATCCTTCAATTTGAAAACGTTTTACCTTGCCTAGGGACTTGCATTCCTTTCTTGGAACTTGCACCAGGTTATTGCAGTTCAATCTGCGTTGTAGATCTTCCTCCTGATTTTCCTTTGCCATAGATCCTTAACAAACTTCATGCACGGCATACCAATCATTTATACATCTCCAACTAATCATTGTCCTTCATTAAATAATGCTTTTATCCATCCAATGCGATTTGTCATAACTCGGTTGCAACTCGGTAAATACTAAACTTTACTCGGTAGACATTCCGCCTTCATTAACCGATATCGATAACCTTAGGATCTACCGACTAGGTTCCTTAGGGTTTACCAACTAGGTTCTTTGCTCGGTGACATAGTATAGTATTAACCTTACAATCAATAACATATGTAGGATATCAAAACAATCTAAATATCATGATCTCATCATTGTCTAACTCAGTAATAGTTGCCCATTGAATAACTTATTTCTCCCCTTATTCATCACATTCTTTCTGTGTCTTTTACCAACATCTTAATTCTCTTCAAATCAATCTTCTCAAGATATGGCAACATCATACTGAATCAGAAAATCAATTTCTTGACATCAATGACAAAATAATGTTATAAAGATAGTTATCATCCTTTTTCAATTATATCAAATAATCTCCAACAACCTTCTCAATATCCTTAATGAATATCAACAATCTCCTTCTATTGAAATGCCAACAACTGAAGCCAATGAAAAATTGAAGAAGTTCATTGAAAGTTCTACCGTGCTAGAAGAATAAATTCAATCACAAAGAATGAAGGGTGATGTCTTTGGAATTGGTTTTCACACAACTCAAAAAGGTGAATCCTCTGGTACAAAGAGCAACAATCTTAAGAACAAATCTTCTCCTAAGATCAATAAGCCTACTAGTAAGAAGGTCTTTATACCTGTTTGTTTTGTTTACCATAAACCTGGTCACACTGCAAATGTTTGTAAAAACAAACCTAACAGAAATGCAAGTTACAATACTAATGCTAGGTATGTGTCCAAGAAATTTGAAGGTCATTGCTTCACATGTGGAATGTATGGACATAGATCTGTTGAGTGCAGATATGGAGCAAACAATCCTATACCACACATGCATCCAAGACTAAATGGTGACCAGATGAGGAACTTTAACAGCGGGGTAAACCTGAACTTGCAAAAACCCTACGGAAACCGGCTTAGTCCATTAGAGATGGAAAATGTAACAAATGTTATTTGCACCATCTGTAATAACTTTGGTCATGTGGCTATGAATTACAGAAGAAGAACAAGAAGAGGAAATGCATGACCTTGGAGATCATCTAGTATGTCCTATTATCATTGTAACAAACTGGGCACTTAGCAAAATTATGTAGATACAAAAACGGCAAATCGATCAACTCTTCTAAAGATCAAAAGGGAAAGCAAAAAGTTAATGTTGAAGAAACCAGAAAGGAAATGAATCGAATTTGGAAGAAGAAAAGTGATGAGTCACTTGAAGAAGAAATTGTTCCTTCACCCAATGAAGAGAACCTTGAACCGGTGACTTAAGCCTTTTAATATGGCTAAGGGGAGCTTAATGGTTAAAATACCTCCGGATCCCTTGAGAAAAATGAGCGAGAAAATTTTTTTTGGTAACTTTTTGTCAACATGTTATCAACCGGTTTTCCACTTGAGCGGTAAAATTAGGGCTTGTAACCCTAAACAGACGAGCATTTAACGCAGTAGGTGTAGACGTATAAAAATGACCATATTCCTAAATGAATATTTTATGTTCATTTCTCTATTTAATTAAATCTAATTTAATTAAATTACCCACATTCCTCTATTTAATTAAGTAAATTACTCAATTTATTTAAATTAAATTCACTATACCCATTTAATGAATAAATCATTTTATTCAATAAAACCCCCCTATCCACTTTTAATTAAATTCAAATTTAAATAAATAGTTATCCTAAATTGAATAAATCTAATTTATTTAATTTCTCCAAATTGCAACCAAATTGAATTAAATTACTTTATTTCAATTAAATCCTATTATCCCTCCATCCACTTGCAAAATCCCAAACCCCTTTCTAATCCCTTCTAGAATCTTCTAATCGCTTCTAATTAACCTAACCCCTCCTCTAAACTTTGTCACATCCCTAAGCAAAGGGAAGTCACTTCTCAAAACCTCAAAGTCTTTGATAACCATTAAAGGCTTCAAGTCTTCAACCACTTAATTCCTCAAAGTCTTTGATAACCATTAAAGGCTTCCAACTTTCAACCACTTAATCCCCCAAAGTCTCCAATAACCATTAATGGTTAACTCAAACCCTCTTACATGGTTAAATTATTTGTTTTAACTCAACCTTCATCCAACCCAAGGGTCTCATCAGGCCTTTAATGCTTTGACCATGATTATCTCTTAATCATTTGCACAAAGGTTTATCCTTGGATTAACTCTTAATCCAGTGGGTAATCCTAACTTAAGCTTGACCCTTACCCTCTAGATAACCATGAGGTCTTCTCAGGCATTTAATGCCTCCAACCCCTTCTCTCAACCCAACCCTATGTTGACACTTGTCACCATTTCATTGGTGCCAATTACAAACATGGATCCCCAACTTTCAAACTCAACCCTTGATTAAACCATTCATTCTTGACCATCCATTGCCCTATTCTTGCTATAAATAGAGCTCTCATTCCTTCATTTTAAATCTTCCTCCAAAATTTGTAGTATCATACTTATGCTCAAATACATTCAAGCTTTCATATCTCATTTTATGCTCATCATTTTAGTCTAAATATGCATGTTTAGAATATTTTCTTTGTCATTTAGCTCAATCATAGACTAAATATATCATGTTAGGATAGTATTTATACTAACCTTGTCATCTTATCATCTATTTTATTGCATTTTAAGATCATGCATAGCTTAGAATGCATCTCATACTAAAATCTATCAAAGCATCCCTCGTTCTTGCATTTGCCATCCCTAAACCATTTTGCTCAGTGATCTGAGAGCAAAAACATTGGTTTGAGGGACATTGTGAGATAAAGAACCATGGGACCAACCTTGGGAAGCTGAGTAATACTTCATTACTCCATAGCTTGCTCCAAGAAATCCTCTGTGTGTGTGTGGACTAGTATTTAGCAATATTTTCACATATTGAGTTTTATCAGCCCACTTTTCCTGCATAAAACGGATTTAAAAAGAACTTCACTATCCTTTGGTGCATAAAAGGATTCACTTCAAAATTTTGCAAAGTCAAAGAATCACACATGTCCAGAGTCATTTACAACTAAAGAGGGAAGATCTTTCCCTTTTGATCGATTTCTTTTGTTTACAAAACATCGAATTTACTTTGTTGACCAATTCCTTTTCATAAATCAGAAAATCATTGCCTTGAAAGGATAAAATAAACACCATGTTTTTGTGGAGCAACATCTCCACATAGATTTTTAGCAAATCATTGAATTGAAAGGCTAAAAAGAACCAACTTGATTGCTTTATCTCGAAAGTGGAAGGAATATGCTCTCCCCTTAACTGGGTGATCAAAAATCTAGACCACTCTTACAACTTTCTTTACTTCAAGCAATAAAACCTTTAGCAGGTCTGCCTTCCCGAGGAGTTGGAATCAACTCTTAAAGTCGTTTATGGCCGGTGTGAAGGGAACGACCTAAGTGGGGAACGACTTTGATGCCAAGAATTCCAACCCACTATAATCAAATGTGGAAAGTGACGAAAGTCCTTTTCAACGGTTGCACACAATGATTAGCCTTCCCCCAGTATCCTTGAGATACGTAAAGCCTTTGTTCTAAATGTTGGGAAGCCTCCTGAGGGAGTTTATCACTGATGGTCGAACGGGAAGCCTGATTACGAACCATAGAAATAGAAACTTTGAACTGAGTCAGTAACCAGACATTTATAACATCATAGTGCAAGGGTGGGGAAGAATCCACCCCCAAGATTACTCACCATATATCTCCCAAGATAACTACTCAACTATGAAGCAATTCACTTTGAGTTAATTTCTGGCAAAAGGCAAAAAAACGGGCGCCCTCTAGGGGGTGACACGGTTGTTTGAGCTGACGGAGTATCGAGACTAGTGGGCTATGATGTTATTTATGACCCTTGACTAAAGAGTCTTTCTGAAGTGTATTATTTGTATCCAAACCTGTTAAAACATTGGGGATTTGAACACATCCTCGCCGAACATACACTTTTTGTTAGATTAGGCAAAATGGTTGTACCTTTTGTGTCGTGTTTGAATTTATTACTTCAGAAAATCATCCATCAAACTTGAAAAATTCGCAACAAAATTTTAAAATTCACAAAAACCAAACCAAAGAAAAAATCAGGGCAGTTTAGCGCATAAGAGCAACTTCTTAGCGCGTAGGGTACTTTTGTTAGCACATCCAAACCTCAAGTTAGCGCGTCGGTTCCAAACAATAGCGTTTTATCCCAAGACAAATCAGTCTTGAAACGTTTTAGCGCATCAGAAAAATAGTCTAGTGCATGGAAGCAACAGCTTAGCGCGTGGAAACCAATCGTTAGCGCATGAAGTCCAAAAGATAGCGCGTGACAGACCCAAGATAGTGCATAGGTTTTCTAACTGTTAGACAACAATTTTTTTTAACAATCAAAACTTTAGCGCGTATCTGGGGGCAGCCTAGCGCGTGTGGTTATTATTTTAGTGTATAGAGGAATTTCAGTAGCGCATGTAGACTTTGTTCTAGCGCGTGATCCAAAATAGAAAAACAGAGAGAAAAACTGAGAAAAATTTACATTTTTTACAGTCTTTTTCCATCAACACCATTTTTTCATCAAAACAGAGTGACAAAAAAACCACTAAAACTATTTCTCAAGCTAAATTTGTGTCAAAATGAACGTTGTCAGAATCCTAAACGAATCGCGCAATAGAGGATGTCTCTTTTATCATAATCCAGAAACTTCATCATCAGTATCAATAGAATCCTTTACCATCTTACGGATTTTTATCTCAAAA
Organism: Cryptomeria japonica; assembly: GCF_030272615.1. NCBI lineage: Eukaryota > Viridiplantae > Streptophyta > Pinopsida > Cupressales > Cupressaceae > Cryptomeria > Cryptomeria japonica. The sequence continues at coordinate 627,454,204 of NC_081410.1, read as the reverse complement.
CACTTGTTTAAAACTTTCAAATTGTCAAATCAAGTTTCCAGATCGGGAGGCTTTTATCCATATCATTTGACACGCTTTGTCGTGAAGGGGCATCTAAACCTTCACTCTGATAGAGTAAGATTTGAAATTTTCAAAAACAAGAATCAATTGAATCCAAACCAATCAAAGGAAACCATTGATCACTCATGCATGACTAATCCCCTTATTCTGAGAAGAAAGAACCTTTATCGTAACATCACGTTGAAGAAACAACAACCTAGTTTTTCCAAATTCATCAAGAGAAATAAGTCTTTATACATCAATCGTCAACTCTTCAAATCTCATCGGGTATTCCTTCATCACGTCAAACGGTATATCCAAAACAAATCCAGCGAATTTGACAAAGAACCTTTGAAGATAAGAGCATACTGTCAAAAGTCTGCTTTTAATCAAATCATAAACCGCAGAGGAAAGATCAATCCAACATTCTTGCCCGACGAGTGTATCACTTATAACACATCTCGACCAAAACCACCCACCCCCGAACAACATATCAACGAGGCTTTTGTCCCTTCATCACTGAGAGTTTCTACTAAAATGTCTGTTACTCGCTCTCAAAGAGACAAACAAAGCGAGGCACACGCTGAGTCTAGTATGAATTGAAGATTATCAAATCCTTTTGAAGTTCCACCCATAGAAGAACCTGAAATTATTGAAGCACTTCTTCGGGAATGTCAAGAAAACCCTTCATTCCAAAAACTTGTAGAAAAGCTCATGGAAAATGACAAAGAAAAATATCCGCTCATGCTTACAAGCAAAGGAGTTAAACTTCCCGAAGATTTAGACCCAAACATCTTTAAAACTGGATCTCGACAATATGCATATCAAGAATAACAAAGAGAAGAAGAAACCCGTAACTTTGAACAACATATACCGGAGCAACACATTTCAGAACAACGCATACCAGAAATGCATATACCTGAGCTAGAAACACCAGAGCAAAATATACCATTTACTACACCTTTTCAGCTGAGAACAAATACAAGGGAAGAATTTTTCTGTTGACAAGAACATATACCTTTGGTAGCCCTTACTCAACAAATGCAAATGTTGCAAAGGCAAATACAGGATATGCAACAAGGGACAACAGTGCGGTACTCTTTAAATGAAATCTATCCTTACCCATTTGACAGAAGATTGAACATGGTGCATTTTCCTCCAAACTCAGACGTTCCCAAATTTGATAAAGATGATGGGAAAAGTGATACCCGAGATCATGTTCGGGAATTTTGCACACTAAGCCTTGAATTTTCTCATGATGACACCTATTTGATGAGGTTATTCCCTAGAAGCTTGGGAGGGCAAACCATGGAATGGTTATCCAAAATTACACCGCCTGTGAGATCATTTGATGAATTGGTTAACAAATTCATAACCCACTATTCCTACAACATCCAACATGCCATAACCATGCTAGATGTTTGCAACACCAAACAAAAGAACAATGAAACGTTCATGATATTCCTTCAACGCTGGCAACGCATGGTCTCCAGATATCCTCGAGATATTCCCGAGAAGGAAAAAATGGAAATCTTCATCGATAACTTGAATAGTGAAATGAGTTACAGACTAAAACTTCAATGCGTACCATCTTTTGCTAAATTAATTGAAAATGGCATTCAAGTAGAGGAAGCCTGTGTCAAAAAGGGAACACTCAAATTTTACAAAGAGGGAACAAACTCATCAAACTACAATAACCAGAACAACACCAATCTTGACAAATCTCAATTTTGGACTCGAAACAAAAATGAAGGCAACAATGAAACACATGATCCCAAATCTAAACAACCAGTGCTCGCATTGTCTGGAAATCCTGAAAACACGAACAATCCTAAAAATGCTAATACAAATGCTAACACATATACACCAAACACTGATCAAGGACAACTCAACACAAACAACACCAACGATACTCAAAGCAAAAACATGAATCCGGGACCTAACAACAATTCACGCAACAACACGAACAATTTCCAAAAGCGTATCTTCACACCACTGGGACAATCATTAGAATCCGCATTCAGAGAACTTTTGGCAAACAAGATTCTTTCTTTGCCTCCAATCAGCAACTATGAACCCCTAATCAAACCACCTCGGTGGAATGATTCACACTATTGTGATTTCCATCGCAACAAGGGTCATAGAACAAACTAGTGCATGAGATTGAAACACATAGTACAGGACATGATTGATCGAGGTGACTTAACGGTGGATGGTCTCAAAACAAATGGTGATCACGGAGCCTTCAAAAATCCTCTTCCAAATTACAACAAAGATGGAGCATCAACTTCGGATGATACACGCGGAGCTCGTATCAACCATATCTACAACAACACCATAAATCACATATCAGCTGAAGATCATCAAGTCAATGTCATCACCATTCGAGATCGGCATGATCATGAATCTATCAATGTAACAGCCCGAACTCAGAAATATGTCTTGAAGGGACATACTACACCTACAACTACCACACCCAAAATCCACTATGACTTGGTGAGCCAACTACGCAAGACTCCAGCTCAAATATCTATCCTGGAATTATTGAAACTATCACCAAAGCACAAAGACATATTGGAGCAAGCGCTATTGGAAACAAATGTACCTCAAAATCTGGATACAGACAGATTTCAAGCTATGGTCGCCCATATGACAGGACCTCATAATCTCACCTTCTCAGAACATGACGATGTTTCATTAATCCATCCGCATAATACTCCTCTCCATATCGAAGTCATTGTTTGCAAACACCGAGTAAAAAGAGTCTTAATAGATGGAGGAGCCGGACTTAATATATGTACTTTAAAGCTTATCCATGCATTAGGCTTCTCAGAAGAATCTATTGATCCCTGCAAGAAGATTACCATAAAGGCATATGATGATGAGGAAAGATCCTCTAAAGGAACAGTGATATTACCTATTCAAGTAGGACCAATGCAAAAGGATACTATATGTCAGGTCTTAGATATTGATCTCACCTACAATATTTTATTAGGGTGACCCTAGATACATGAAATGCAAGCAGTACCTTCCACATATCACCAGTGTGTAAAATTTCCTTATGACGGACAAGAAGTATCCATATCTGCTGACCAAAATCCATTTCAACATTGCAACGCAATGGGGGCAGACCAAGACAGTTTGGTTCCTCATAATAGAGAAAAGCAGTGATCTTCAACATCAAATCCACAAACAGCAAAATCCAACTCCTTATGGGGAGACTTCAAACAGAAAATGCAAATCCAAGACCAAGGTATGGGAGAATACTCTTTGGAGCCTTTATGTTTGGCCAAATTGCCAACATCACCTAGATCGCATGGTTTGCCTACTACATCAACACATCTGGCCACTTAGCCCATCACTAAATTTGATGGTACCTTCGTCCAATTGGGTACTCTAGCACATGAATCAGAAGACAAGGACATTCTTAGCTGGTTATACAAAGATGAGGAAGAAGATCATAGAGCAGCCGCTCTGGACATTGTTCTACCAACACACCTGTATGGAAAAGGCTACTTAATCATGAAGCAAATGGGATATGGCGGTAAAGGACCTATTGGGAAACGCAAAGAAGGAGTCACTGAACCTATAGATCTTCCTTCACAACCTAGTAGAAACAAAGCAGGATTGGGTTCCAAACTCACGTTCCTATTGAAACGGCTGCCACACATGATTACGAAACCTCATTGGAAGGTAAAGAAGAAGTACAAAGAAGAATCCTGGCAGGAAGCACTCTTTGAATTAGCAGAAACAATCCGCAAGGCACGAGAATGTCAAGATCAGAAGTTGCATCAGGGAAAGCTTCTAAGTCATAAGAAGGCCCTATCTACAGCAGTAGCTCATATTCAAACACCAATGTCTCAAAAACAAATCATGTTATCTCCATATACCGTTATTCCTCCACGAGGAAGCACAGTCTATGAACAAATCCAGAAAGTAGAAGACGGATCTGATACAGAATCAACAAAAACCATCAAAATGGTATCCATCATCAAAGATTTGTTTTCACCATACAACATACCAGGTTGCAGCACAGATAGAATCTGGGATGATGCCTATGAGACAGATTCCAATGAATATGAATGGGGTACCTACTCCAATGCTACTACAGATATCCCTAATGATACTGATTCTATATCTCTTTTTCAAGAAGAACATAACGCAGAAGATAGACCTCTTGAATTTGGACCACAAAATATCTATGACGCCACGGAAAGCGAACAGGAACATTATGAACAAGTCTATGTAGAAGATAATACCATCGAAGATCTCGACGAAATCCTGAACTTCTTTAAAACCCAAAACAATCACGATGAAAACTCTGTCCTAACACTCACAGTAGCCGAACTTTATCCACCTAATGATTCCATAACGCTTGTCTTTCCTGACCTCATCGACTGGGATGAACCTGAAACACATGATATACCAATTTTCCCAGATGATGAATCTATTATCCATTACCTATGTACCGTAAATCTAGAAACAGGCTCTACCAGTGAACAAAATAACGATGTCTGTCAATCAGGGAGTGCCAAGTCTCTCAGTCGCAAAAATGAACTAAATAAAGGATTTGATGCTAAAAACCAGTCAATGGCAGCTCTAGATCACAAAAAAGTAAAAATAAAGGACGCATCTGAGGGTGAAAACCTTTTTAAGGCACCTAACGATGGGAGACTTGACACTCTTCCTGAGCACTTTCATGAGCGATCACCCATATTGATTGAACCCACTCAATCAATCAACATTGGCACCACAGAAGCAGTTAGGAACCTACACCTGGCAGAATCTCTATCACAGGCAGAAAGATCAGCCTTCATCATCTTCTTTAAAGCACAACAAGTTAACTTTGCTTGGTCATATGCTGATATGCCTGGAGTGGATCCACACTTAATCATGCATCACTTGTCCATTTCTACAGAAGTTAAGCCAGTCAAGAAAAAGCTACGAAAGATGAATCCACAGGTGGCACTCATGGTCAAAACTGAACTGAAGAAACTATTAGACGTCAGATTCATCTGACCCATTGACTATGCAGAGTGGATTTCCAACATCGTTCCAGTATCAAAACCAAATGGTAGTATCAGAATTTGCACTAACTTCAGGGACGTCAATAAAGCTTGTCCAAAAGACGACTTTCCTCTGCCCAGTATCGACATAATTGTAGATCTCACAACAGGCCATGCAATGCTCTCACTAATGGATGGTTTGTTAGGCTATAATAAAATCAAAATAGCCCCAGAAGATCAAGATAAAATCACGTTCACCTGTCTTTAGGGAATGTACTGTTGGAATGTTATGCCTTTTGGCTTAAAAAATGTAGGGGCCACTTATCAAAGAGCAATGACAACAATCTTCCATGACACGATGCACACATTTATGGAAGACTATGTGGATGATTTACTAGCTAAATCCTTCACTAGAGCTGAACATCTTGGCATCCTAACAAAGATTTTTGATCGACTGGAAAAATTCCAGGTCAGGCTCAACCCTAAGAAGTGTGTCTTCGGGGTTACATCAAGCAAGTTACTAGACTACATTGTCTCAGCTAAAGGTATTGAAGTAGATCCAGCAAAGGTACAAGCCATTATGGACATGCCGCCACCAAAGAATATCAGTCAACTCAGATCTCTACAAGGATGACTTCAATCCATCAGATGATTCATCGCTCAACTAGCAGATAAAAGTCTACCATTTAACCATTTACTACACAAAAATGTACCCTTTAAATGGGAGACCAAGTGTGCAAAATCTTTTTACCAAAAGAAACAGTACCTGATGAATCCACCAGTTTTGGTACCACCAGTCGCAGGAAAGCCTCTTATCTTATATATCTCAACAACAGATATATCGTTGGGGGCACTATTAGCACAAGAAGATCAACAAGGGAAGGAACGTGCCATATATTATATCAGTAGAACATTGAATGGGTATGAACTCAACTATACATTCATTGAAAAGGCTTGCCTAACAGTGGTCTTTGCATCTCAGAAATTCCGACATTATATGCTAGCACACACCATTAAGCTAGTCGCAAAATTGATCCTCTCAAATATCTACTCAGCAAGGCAGCTCTTACAGGCCGATTGGCTAAATGGGTCATGATTCTCAGTGAATTTGACATCCAATACATAAAAAGATGAGCCATCAAGGGACAAGCAATTGCAGATCAGTTGGCTGAAGCACCGCTACCAGACAAACACACCATGGAGATTGAATTTCCAGACAGGGACGTTCTTTCTCTTTCTACTAAACAATGGATCCTATACTTTGACGGATCCTATACACAACATGGTTCAGGTGCTGGCATTTTGTTCATCACTCCTGAAGGACACACTATCCCAAAATCATATAGGCTTATGTTTCCATGCACAAATAATGTGGCTGAATATGAGGCACTGGTCATAGGCATCAAAACGACCGTCGAATGGAAAATCACAGAGTTAAAATTCTATGGAGACTCACAACTAGTCATCAATCAAATCAACAACAACTATCAAATCAAGGATGACAAGCTACTACCCTACAAGCGAATGGTGGATGACTTCAAACAGTATTTTGTGCACATCACCTTCGAGCAAATACCAAGATTAAACAACAAAGCAGCCGATGCAATGGCTACTATCGCTTCACTACTACAAATTCCAGAGCAATAGAGTCATTACGAGTTCATGGTAGAGCAACTATTCTCCCCCGCCTATGACCACTCTGACTCCCAGGTTATCTATGCCTTGAATGGTTCAGATTCTCCGTTATATGGACCAATATACGACTACCTCAAGCACCATATCTTACCCATTGACCAATCCCGTAATCAAAAACGTAACTTTATCCGACAAGCTACCCGTTACACCCTTACCGCTGATACTTTGTATCGTCGAGGTCTAGATGGTACTCTTCTTCGTTGCCTTGATCGTAATGATTCTAATTCTGCTTTACATGAACTTCACGAAGGTATTTGTGGCACACATTCAAGTGGCACTACTCTTGCTAAAAAGCTTCTATGAATGGGATACTACTGGCCTACAATGGAGAAAGACTCATATCATTTCGCCAAGAAATGTCCTAAATGCCAGATCCATGGCAATCTGATACATGCACCAGCATAGGAACTGCAACCATTTACAACATCTTGGCCCTTTTGTCAGTGGGGACTAGATTTAGTTGGCAAAATTCATCCTTCATCTTCAAATGGACACAAGTTCATTATAACTGCAATAGAATACTTTACCAAATGGATAGAAGCAGTTCCCATGACCACAGTGACCGGGAAACAAATTGCCTCTTTTATCCTCAATTATCTGATCTGCAGATATGGTATTCCAAGTTCAATCATCACAGATAATGGACGACCCTTCAAGAATCAAGATGTCCATGAACTATGTGAAAAATTCAAAATCCAACATAGGTTTTCTACACCATATTACCCACAGGGAAATGGTCAAGCAGAAGCATCCAACAAGACAATCCTGAAAATCCTTAAGAAAATAGTGAATGATGCAGGCAAAGACTAACACGTACAGCTCAATCCAGCACTTTGGGCATACAGAACCAGCATCTGCACACCTACAGGAGCAACACCATACTCATTGGTATATGGATCAGAAGCCATTTTACCCCTGGAGGTAGAAATCTCATCTCTCAGAGTCTCTTTGAAAGGTTTAATCCTAGACGAAGAGTATCGAGTTAACCGACTGCAAGAACTTGAACTATTAGATGAAAGACGCCAACATGCTTATACTCATCTCAAAGCATATCAACAATGCATGTGCAGGAGCTACAATCACAAGGTCATTCCCCGCAACTTCAAGGTTGGTGACCTAGTCCTCAAAGAAAATCCAAGAAATCAACAAGATCGAGAAAAGAAAGGGAAATTTGAACCTAACTGGTTGGGTCCCTATGTTATCATATCAGTCTATGGATCAGGTGCCTATCAGCTAACAAATTCTGAAGGAGATGTGCTCGACGAACCAACTAACAACATCCATCTAAAGAGATACTACACTTAAGTGGCCTAGTGCACGGAAAAAAGCCAAAATAAGCAAAAAAATCAAAAAATCTAGAAAAAGCAAAAACATAAAGTACAAATAAAAACAAATGGCAAAAACCTGGTAAACAGGCGCTCTTGTGAAAGAATGGCTCCTCCATCTATATCAAATACCATTTTATCCATACAAACACTATCAGCCATCGCCCAACACTTAGCAAAAATCCATTCAGGACATACTTAGCGTAGTCACTATCCTGATTTATCTATATATATCCTCTTACTACATCCCACCATGGCTTGGAAATCACTGTACATGATCATATCAAGAGGCACACTCAGCTAGGGGCATTAACTTGTTCAAAAATATGCAAACATTCAAGACATCACAACTATTGCAAAACTCAGACGCATGACATCCAACAAACAAAACTATGCTTCATCACAAAAACCAAAACAAAACAATTCACAAAAATACCAAGGATGGATGATTTTCTGAAGTACTAAATGTTGCATTCTTGCATAAAAATCTTGACTATTTTTGCATTTTGAACTTTTTCAAATTTGGATTTTCTTTCTTATCTCACAAAATGCTTCAAAGCTAGAGATCAAGGGGAACTTCCAATATTTGCTTAGTCTTCTGTCTGTGAGGCGATCACTTGTACTGTGTGAATACTTGCCTCGAGACGTGATACATTAAATATCACCGCAGGCCTGATTCCACTTCACACATACAAATGATTTAATCTTGTCTATTTACGCAATACGCACTCAGGTCGTCCTGGTTCAATTATACCTTGACGCTTATGCTATCTTGCAAAATCAAATATCATGTAAATTTTTCTCAGGTCATTATGGTTCAATTATACCATTATGCTTGTATAAATTTTCAACATATCCTAAACAAATCACTGCTCAATGATGATATCTACAAAGAAAGCACACACATGGCTATATCAGATGGCAAATACAGAATGAGGATGCTACCAAAAAAAAATAGTTGCATATCATTTTAACATCATTGCATATCATTTTAACATCATTGCATATCATTTTAACGATTAGTTGCATATCATTTTACATTAATTGCATATCATTTTACATTAATTACATATCATTTTACATTTAGTTTCCAATCACATCATATATCTCATTTTCAAGATACATCTCATAGCATATAAAAGCATACATCCTGCATCATACATCTATTTAAAAGCATTGCATCACATAAACTAAATAACCCAAATAAATGCATCCATATAAACACCCCACATGATCAACAAAAATGGTGTCGTAGATATATATATCTCTCAAAAATGATCAAAATGTACAACATGTGTCAACACTGTGTCTAGTACAAAGAATAACAATTATCCAAAAATACAACGGAGACCATGTCTCTCAAGTATGACCATCCCCTGACGGAGATGGTCTCACTCCAGATGTCCCTGCTCCTGGATCTCCAGGAGGGTCCTATCTCGATGGCCCCGTAACACCTCGGCTCTTAGATCGCGACCCAGTATCTTGAGATTGACTAGATCTCGATTGTGCAAATCTATGTACTCGACGATCCCTGGGTACTGCAACCTCATAGTGTCGTCGATAATACTCTGCCTCCTGGGCTCTCAACGCCAGCTCTCTCAGGGAGTCTCTCATAGGACCACCCGCCACTACTCTCTGCATGCTGGACACCACCTCCTCCGCTCGTCCCCTCCGCTCTATCTCGGTATCTCGCTCAGTGGTCAACTGAGAAATCTGCCGCTGATAGGTCAAAATCTGTGCCTGCAGCTGCTGTACAGTAATCTGTAGGGTCCGCATCTGAGCATCCTCCATATGACCTGGGACCCAAATCCGTAGCGGTACCTGTGCTGGAGGAACCCCTCCCACTCGGCCTATCCTCAGTGCTGGAGGTGGGAGCACATCTGTCCTCCTCCTCTGAGCTGGTCGCCTCACCTCATCATCACCCCCCACTGCAGCTAGCACCTCCCCCACTCTCCCCTCTCCACCGGCTCTGATAGCCAATCCACCTCTCCCCCTCTCTATCCTCCCCTGTCTCACCGCTCTATCCACACCTCTATCCCCTCTCCTCACTCTACCTCCCCGCCTCCCTCTAGCTCCTCTCCCTCGTCCATCTCCTCCATCCTCTCCATCATCATCATCATCTCCCCCTCCCTCCTCCTCATCTGAATCAAAAGCTGGCCTCATCTCATCAGGATCAGATATCCTGGCCACCGCCCGCACAGCAAACAATCGAGCAAACTCATTCGTCATGCCCTCATCTTGAATCTCAGGGGCATAATCCCATATCTGCCCTGCTAACCCCACAAACTCCTCCACCGCCATTGCACTATCAATGGTTGGCCCCCAATCCGCCACATCCTGTCGTCGTCGTGCATATAGGCACGCTCCCTGTGGAATACCCTGCTGGCGCCCAAACTGCCCCAAAACTCGGGTAACCACAAACCTCTCAATTAGGAACAGGGTCCTCCCGATCAAGTACCTAGTCATGAATACAAAGGGCATCTCCAGCCCATCCTCGGCCCACACCTCACATCCTATGTACGGTCACCAAGTGACCGTATCTATATCATCCAGTACTCTCCTCCAATGCTCTAGTTTGCCCAGCTTACGTTGGACAACTAGCCCCCTGTATCCGTAGGCATATGCTACACCTACAGGCCTGTCTCTATCTGCCAGTGGCCTCGCCACTGGAATGTGCTCCCAGCACCATACCTGTAATAATGTCATGCCAGCTGACAAACTGTCGTAACCGAGGTATACTACTTCATGCAGACCCCTGTATAAATGGGCTAGCATAGCTGACCCCCATGCAAACCTCCGGCCCTGTGTGACCATCTCCTCCAACACTAGCCCCCATCCCACTGAAAATCCCTTTGACCTACGATCAGGACAAAGGAATCCACCAATGAAACCTGCTAGTACGGATGGTAGTGGTGCGTAATCCAGGTCTAAAAACTCCTGCCATGGGATCTCATAGCCACAGACTGTATCATCCTGGAATATGTGACGCAGTGCCTCTGTCCCACCCTCCTCTGACTGCTCGTAGGGTAGTAGTGCACCTACTACAGGGATGCGCAGGATCCTGTAACAGTCCTCTGGTGTGACTGTCATCTCTCCCGTGGCAAAATGGAAGGTGTTCGTATCACTGTGCCACCTCTCCGCAAGTGCTGTCAATAGCCCCCGGTTCACAGTGAACCGAGGCATATCTAAGAGGGAAGTCAACCCACATCTCTCGATAATATCGAGATCAGCCTGCGACAACCGCGGTATCAATGTCCACGGCCTCGAAAATCTCTCCCATGACTGGACCACACCCAATCGCTCTTGTCAAACAAGCAAAACAAATCCAATATCAGTTTCCACATCAAAACAAAGATATCAAAATCAAACTCACATCAACAACATGAAACAATTTGCTCATCTACATCAAGTTCAAAATCCTATCATTTCATATCAACTAGTAAAACAACTCAAGTTATCAAAAACCATATCAAAACTTGTAACACAACTCAAGCCTCCACAATCACATAAACTTGTAAAACAACTCAAGTTTCCCACCCATATCAACTTGTAACACAAATCAAGTTTCCAACCCATATCAGCTTGTAACACAACTCAGGCTTCACACATTGAACTTGAAACAGAACACGCAAATAAATCATATTTTGATCAACACAACACATTGATATCTATACATAACTTGGAATATCACAAATCATAATAAGTTATATAGACACTCATATTGGACAAATCCATAAAATCATGACAGCATGAGGCAAAATTTTTACAAATCGGCTCATCTTGCAAAAATTTTCCAGATGCGCTAAAACAGACTCCCGCTGCGCTAAAACTCCCCCACGCGCTAGGCTGTTTTTCCTACGCGCTAATCTATTTACCCTATGCGCTAGATTGACTCTACGCACTAAATCTTTCCCCCCATGCGCCACCTAACCTACCCTATGCGCTAGACTGACTCTACGCGCTAACCCACACTTCCTAGGCGCTACCCGTTTGACCCTATGCGCTAGGTTAACCCTACGCGCTAAACCCCCTTACCTATGCGAACCCCTGCGACCCCTATGCGCTACGTCCACCCTACGCACTAACCTGTTGACCTGATGCGCTACCCGACGGTTGCCATGTGCTATTCTACATATATGTGCTAACCTATTTCTTTTATGTGCTATCCTATCTATTTTGGACGCGACCCCTAATATTCGACTTGATGCGCTACTTAAAACTTTGTATACGCTAATATATGCCCTAGACGCGCTAAACTGTTAAACCCGAACTTTGAAAATTAAAAAACGACTAAAAACGACCAAATGAAAAGTCACAAGAGGGTCAAAAATGTTGACTTACTGGTGGTCCATGCGCTGCAAGTCTCCGGTACCTCCGAACGCGCTCGAAACGGTGTCTATGATACGGAATAGGCATTTTCTCTGCAGACCAAATTCTCTTTCTCCAAAGTCAACAAAGCACAAATGAATCTAATTCAAGCCCTTTTCCCCTTTTATAAGAGGAAAATGAAATTAGGGTTAGCCAAATGGACCTGTAATATGGTCACGGTCTCCCCTATACCATAACATTTGTAACTTATCGGGAGATGAATCAATTTCCCCACATTTCACATGCATGAAATCATACACATCATACGCAACTCATCAAATTAAATTAAAAAAAAAATCAAAATATTGATTCATCTCCCGAGGGGGCATCACCATCAAAAATCGAATCTGGGGCATCACACATCAAATCAAATCCGGGGCATGACTGACAAATCATAAGAGCGACACAAAAATTGCATTTGATCATAAATCACAAAAACACATCATTTTCTTTGAAATAACATGTGCACGCACGTCACTTCAAAGAGGGGCAAAATGTAGACGTATAAAAATGACCATATTCCTAAATGAATATTTTATGTTCATTTCTCTATTTAATTAAATCTAATTTAATTAAATTACCCACATTCCTCTATTTAATTAAGTAAATTACTCAATTTATTTAAATTAAATTCACTATACCCATTTAATGAATACATTATTTTATTCAATAAAACCCCCCTATCCACTTTTAATTAAATTCAAATTTAATTAAATAGTTATCCTAAATTGAATAAATCTAATTTATTTAATTTCTCCAAATTGCAACCAAATTGAATTAAATTACTTTATTTCAATTAAATCCTATTATCCCTCCATCCACTTGCAAAATCCCAAACCCCTTTCTAATCCCTTCTAGAATCTTCTAATCGCTTCTAATTAACCTAACCCCTCCTCTAAACTTTGTCACATCCCTAAGCAAAGGGAAGTCACTTCTCAAAACCTCAAAGTCTTTGATAACCATTAAAGGCTTCAAGTCTTCAACCACTTAATTCCTCAAAGTCTTTGATAACCATTAAAGGCTTCCAACTTTCAACCACTTAATCCCCCAAAGTCTCCAATAACCATTAATGGTTAACTCAAACCCTCTTACATGGTTAAATTATTTGTTTTAACTCAACCTTCATCCAACCCAAGGGTCTCATCAGGCCTTTAATGCTTTGACCATGATTATCTCTTAATCATTTGCACAAAGGTTTATCCTTGGATTAACTCTTAATCCAGTGGGTAATCCTAACTTAAGCTTGACCCTTACCCTCTAGATAACCATGAGGTCTTCTCAGGCATTTAATGCCTCCAACCCCTTCTCTCAACCCAACCCTATGTTGACACTTGTCACCATTTCATTGGTGCCAATTACAAACATGGATCCCCAACTTTCAAACTCAACCCTTGATAAACCATTCAATCTTGACCATCCATTGCCCTATTCTTGCTATAAATAGAGCTCTCATTCCTCCATTTTAAATCATCCTCCAAAATTTGTAGTATCATACTTATGCTCAAATACATTCAAGCTTTCATATCTCATTTTATGCTCATCATTTTAGCCTCTTTTAAATCAGGAATTAGTCTAAATATGCATGTTTAGAATATTTTCTTTATCATTTAGCTCAATCATAGACTAAATATATCATGTTAGGATAGTATTTATACTAACCTTGTCATCTTATCATCTATTTTATTGCATTTTAAGATCATGCATAACTTAGAATGCATCTCATACTAAAATCTATCAAAGCATCCCTCGTTCTTGCATTTGCCATCCCTAAACCATTTTTCTCAGTGATCTGAGAGCAAAAACATTGGGTTGAGGGACATTGTGAGATAGAGAACCATGGGACCAACCTTGGGAAGCTGAGTAATACTTCATTACTCCATAGCTTGCTCCAAGAAGTCCTGTGTGTGTGTGTGGACTAGTATTTAGCAATATTTTCACATATTGAGTTTTATCAGCCCACTTTTCCTGCATACAGTAGGTAAAAAGGATAAAAACGAGTTTTACTTTGTCATTTTAACCCTAACGTATTCGAGAAATAAATTTGAAGTGCTTGCAGAGCTGAGAAAGATTGTTTTGCTATAAATTGTCGAATTATTTCGTGATTTGTGAAATTTAGCTGAATTGAAGGTTGCGAAAGGTGGAACTGGTGTGCACTTGGGCATTTCAACCAGTAAACGGGGAAACGTGTGTGAAACAATGTATTTATTTAAACATACCACTTCGAATCTTGTTCATCTGGAATGGCATCAACTTCAAAGTTTGTAGAGAGGTTAATGATTACTTCTGAGCCTATGGAAGCTCTAAAGGCAGATCCACATTGTGTCATATAATGCATTGTCACAAGTTCCAAGTGGTGTTTTGGTCAAAGGTGATTTGTCTAGTTATATTGACTGCAAGTTAGAAGATTTAGGGTCTCTATACATTTACACACATCTGAAATCATTTTGTGATAAGGATGGCAAAATTAAGACACAGTATGCTAGGATTTTCGAAAAGGGTTTTCATAATGCCTCTTATTTTCGTGAAGATTTCGAAGAAGCATATATCAGAATAATTTTGAGTCGAGTTCATGGAGAAAATATGTATTTATAAAGAACTCACACAATTACAAAGGAAGCCTTTCAGGTTGTGACTAGCTATTTCTCAATCGGTGAAGTACTTGAGCTAAGAAAAATTTCAAAGGATACTATCTTCAATTTAATCGGTTCTACATCTGATGGGCGTGCTTTTTCCGTCAACAACATTAAAGACCTTACAGTAAGACTAGCAGCAATGGTGATAGGCTACTGAGTATTTTACTCAAGTAGACTTAACAGTGTTCCATCTGCAGCAGTTCACACAGCTCACAAAATGATTGTTGATAATGCAGACTATGATCTTTGTGAAGCTATTAGGAGATAAATGTTTTTGAATTTGCAATCTATCAAGAAGGATAACAGTCTGAAATTAAAGTATGGTCAACTATTAGTCGGTCTACTCTTTTACTTTTAGAACTTTCTACCAGGGATTGGAGACATTGAGTGGTCAAAGGACTCACGGTCTCGGCTCAAATCAAGAACAATATCAAGGTTGTAAAGAATACTTTCCATGCTACCCTAAATAGGTATTTCAATGAGTTCCAAAATAAGATGAGTATGAGTATGAGGCTACCGAAAGAAGAGGTAAAACACTTTGAGAAGAACATAATCTTCACTGTTACCACTGACTTTTGCTTAATGCAAGCAATTGAGCCAAGAGAAGAAGAAATGGAAGACATGAGTTATGAGGTTAACCATGATCTACTTGTTGGTTATGCTAATACCCTATTAGCATCACCTATAGACAAAAAGCAAGCAAAATTGGACATTATGGCAGTCCAAGAGGCATTTGTACAAACCAGTATTGCACCTGTTAAAAGTACAAGAGGAAAGAATAAAAAGTCTGATGAAGCATCTCCAGCAACAAAGAGTTCTAGGGCTACCAAGAGTGTCCTAACCAAAAAGGAACCGAAACCCAAAGTATATACTAAGAAGGAGACAAAGAAGAGAGGCAGGAAATTAATTTTGCAACCAGAATCTGAGGGAACGGATTCTGATGGAGAACCAAAGAAGGTAAAAGCAACTGGCAGAATATCCAAGAAGGTAAAGGTAGTACAAAAGGCAACTACACCTATTGATATAGCTGCTTACAATCCGGATACCCATTTTGAAAGAACAATGAAGACACTAGGGAGGAATAGGTTTGACAATGTCAAAGAATATTTTGATTCCTTCACTGAAGATGAGAAAGAGCAAGTGATTCAACAGGTAATCACTCATTTGTGTCATTACAGTAGATTTCCACGTGATCTGGAAAAAGGTTATTTCAATCTCTTTGTATAATATTCTTTTAGATAAATGGGAGGATGCTATAAAATTGGAAAAAGAAATTATTGATGAAATATTTGTACAATATTTTCCCAATTTATCTACAGATGGAATCGGTGCTTTAGTTGATCAGTACAAAGCACATTTTGCTTTTAAACCAAGAAGATTGAAGCTTCTTAATGGTAAAAGGGCAATTATTGAAACTGAGACACATCAGATAGCCTGTGGAATCAAAAAGATGGAAGAACTCATCCATTATTTTAAGGATAAGGATAAAGAAGAGATAGTTGATGATGTTAATAGACCAGAAATGGATGAAGAGGAGATTATTCAACTCGATGAGGTCTATCCCCTCAAGAATACGGATGATTCTATTATTCTTGTTGATGACGATGTTTAGAATACATTGGACCTATTTGTAGACAACACTGCACCAGATATGGAGCCCCTAGCAATCACTAATGTACAGGTTACACTAGTTGAGCAACCGGCTACTCAACTAAAAGTGGACAATGCACCGACAACAGAACAACTGGAGAAACCCCAATCTCCACCAGTCATTCAAGAAATTCAGAAGGAGCCTACTGAAAATATTGCCACACAGTCACTTGAAAATCCAACAGAGAAGAATACTGAGAGATCAATCATTAAGGTCATATCCTCTGAACTGGCAAAACAAAAGCAAAATGATGAGGATGATGATAACTCTTTGAGTATTTCAGGAACCATTGATGTGGACAGTATGAGCGCCTCTAAAATGATGAAGATTGCTAATGTTATGCAATCTAGGGCGCATAAGAAGAGACTGAAAGAGCAAAGGGTTGAAGCAGAGACAATTCAGACTATAGTAGAAATTTTGTCTGGTCTACTACCAGAAACATCTGTAGCACATCTTTCTACACCCATTAGCAAACTTGGTCAGTTAGTTGCAGATGCATCTGATCAAATCAAGTCACTAGAAGATGTTGCTCAACTGTATGGTGAGAAGAGACACAAGAAGAAATATGGAGATAAACTGGCAAAGGATATTGATAGTGGCAAAATGGCTCTATCTCACAATAAAATTTTGTTGAGTAAAGCTATTGAAACAAGATGAAAGTATCTTGCTTCTACCTCCAATGTTACTTTCTTTTATTCTAACATTTCAAAAAGTCAAATTGAAACAGAGCAAGAAATGGAAAGGATATGCAAGGCATATGTCCCACTCCAAGACTCCATACATGCCTTTAACAAGTTGTAGATGATTTGCATAACAGGCTGGACAACTATGATAATGAGAAGGCAAAGAGACTTCAATCTCTTAAAGAGCTCAAAAGTCTGCTCACATCACAAGTAGACATTCTTCAGAGAGCCTACTCCAATGCAGAAGCTATTCTTGCAACACCCGAAACCTACACACTGGACTCAACGGAAGAATTCCATTCACAGCTGACGTCTACATTTGAGTATACTGCAAACATGCTGGAATCATGGGAAATGCTTTGTCACAGATGAAGAAGAGCTTCAATGCTATTTTTATGAGATTAGCTCATGCATGAACCTTTTTTTAGTTATTATATATGCTGAACACTTTGATACAAACTCTCTCTCTCTCTCTCTCTCTCTCTCTCTCTCTCTCTATATATATATATATATATATATATATATATATATGTATGTATGTATGTATGTATGTATGTATGTATGTATGTATTTATATATTTTACTTTTTCAATTTGGCATTGTTGTCAAAGGAAGAGTAGAAATATGTATGTGTGTTTTGGAAAAATTTGTATTTATGCATGCATTGAGGGGGGGGTATGAGTATATGTGTAAATTTGTTGTGTATGCACACTTAGTGGTATTACTGTAAAAAAAATTAAGTGTTTCCATCAATGCCAAAGGGGGAGATTGTTGGCTTGATGATGATTGTAATGTATTCATCACTTGTTGTCATTGATGAAACACTCTCACACACACATATTATTATATTGACTACCAGTGTAACTTCAATTGTTTACACTGTCAACCAGTATACCTTGTGGTTAATCTCTAACCGGTACTTTGTGTCAACCGGTATGTGCATAAGAGACAACCTGTGGTTATACTAAGTCGGCATCAAGATGAAGATCAAGATGGAGATAAAGCGGAGATTCAAGGACAACGATTCATATGTTTTATTCAAACCGGTATTGATTGTTCCAACCGGTATTTGGTTATTTTTGTGTTGAGTTACCAGCACCGACTACTTGGCAGTAATTTTTGTGATGAGTTATGTTCACTTGTCCAGATACACTACACCTAGGAAATTGTGTCATGGTTTCCTTAGGCTGACATGAAATCTGAATGTCTATATATTGACATCTCAGTAAATCTTTTAAAGATGATGGTATGCATGAGGAGTGTGTTGAAGAGCAGTGTTGAATGTGCTTAGAAGGATCTGATCAAGCAAGTATTGTGCTACTCAGTTTAGATCAAACCATTCTTGTTGTTTTCTAACCATTACAACAGAATCAAATCCCTTAATCAGGCAAGCTCTAACAAGGTGATCCATTAGTTTGGATTATGAAATCCTCCACCGAGGTTACTCCTAACAGGGTACTACTCTTAACAGGGTATAAGCTTCTAATCAAGCTTTGGGATCTCTAACAAGATTCGCTCCTAGCAGAGAACTTTGTAGACCTTAACCGGTTAGTTATCTATTACTGCAGATAGTTAACTTGTGAGTTCCATCTCACTGTGGTTTTTACCTATTTGGGTTTTCCATGTACAAACACTTGTGTTATGGTGGATGCTTTAATTTTTTTGTTGATGTTGTTATATCATTTTGGATTGCATGCATTGTATTTAAAAGCTTTGTTAAATTCATCTACCAGTTAGTGTCTGAAGTAATTTTAAATTTGGTGTCACTAATTCACCCCCCCCTCTCAGTGCTTTTCAAGTTCATCAAGGCCAAATATATTGCCATATTGATGAAATTTTGAATTAAACCCAATCAACTAGTGACACTTTATATATATAAACCCATATGCCAATAAAGTATCAAATATAGTTAAAAAAAATTTGAGAGTAGAAAAGTTTTATAACTCTATTGAATTGATATTTTTTTACATACAAGGTTCATTTTGAACATTTATACTCATAAATATTAAGCTATCAAATTTTCCTTATTAAAACCATTATCAAGAGTAGTTTTCTTTGATGTTGGTCCTAGGTGAACCCACAATAGCGAGTCTCACTTGTTGGACATCAGTTTTTTATAGTATGGGGCACACAAAATACTCAAAATATTTTGAAAAAAGGTTTATGTTTGAATGAAAGTGCTTTCATTTGAAGGTGTTGTGATGATCACCTTCAAATGAAGGGTAACCTTTCTTTGAAGGTGATTTTTAATTGTTTTTGCTATATCATGAGTCTTCAAGAATTCATTTCTAGTCAACCTACCAAGTGGCTTAAAATGGAGGTATGCTACATCTAGCCATTTGCAAAAAAAATCCATTTAACATGTGTTTTTCAATACTAGATCATTGATTTTTCAATTGAAATAATAAAATTATATATGATGTTTTGTTTACCCTAAAATGCCTAGTTTAAACCCTTTGAGCTAATTTTTAATGAGGTAAATAATTAATTTGAAACCCTAAAATGTTTAATTTTAAAACTCTAAAAAACTATTTTGAAACTGTAATAACTATTTTGAAACCATAAAATCTTTGATTGAAACCCCAGACAGCTAATTTGAAACCCTAAAATATATAATTAAAACCCTCAACAACTAGTTTGAGTTATATTTTCTATTTTTTGTCAAAATTAATACTCCTCTTACGTTCTACATCTATATAAGTTTGTACACATGTGTAACTTGGATATCTATCCAAATTATATTAAAATATGACCTATTTCACCATTATCATAAATATGAAATTATGCTAGAACTTGTTAGACAACTCAGATAACCAAAGGACAACTGAGAAGGGGGGGGTGGGGGGGGGTGAATCAGTTGTCACCAGATTAAAGAACTTTAAGTATTTAAATCCTTATTATCGAAACACGTAAACTTAATACCAAAATGCATAAACCAAATACCGGAATGAATGATAAAGCACTTAAACATAAACATAAATCACCGAACAATTAGCATCCATCCATAACACATGACACCAAGATTTGTATGTGGAAAACCCAGTAAAGGGAAAAACTACGGTGGGAAGCCTACCCACAGTCAGATAATACTTCTGCAGTAAGTATGTGATTACAATACGAGGGGTTTGCATGTGTAGAAAGACCAAAATCCTAGAGCGCACTGCTCATCACAAAAAGGAGTCTCGCTGACTACATAAACATCAGACTACAATCCGGAAAGAAGAGTGAACTGCAAGTATAGCATCTCCTATGCCTGAGTATAGTCTCAGTTAAGATTAATTGCGAAGGTCTTAAACCTCTCTTACAAACCCAATTCGATCACCTATGATTGACCAAACCTTTTGCATATGATTACAACATTATTCACACACAGATCATCCCATGATCTACAAAGAGACCTTACATCATATTTATACCAACCCAGGACCTAAACAATTAGGTCGGCTACCTAAAAGATAATACAATAAATTCATAACATAAACCCATAATCTAATGATCAACCAAGTCAGCTTAGGCCAAAAACAATGTAAACCAATCATTAAACTGGTCCATAACCTAGATAACACCAGACACAAAATAGGTCGCCATAAACCAAATCCAACACCACCAATGACCTGGAACATGAACAAGATAACCAATAGCATCCTGAAAGCCATCTAGAAGCCGCACCAACACCACTTATCATATGCATCAAAAGATCTTCAACAAACCTCTGCCTGTAAAACCCTTACCGGTGACCAAAAGGCTTACTAGAGCAAATGATAGCTCTTGAGTCATCAAATCCTGAACCAACTGATCGTGATACACATTTGAATAGCATGAATGACAGATCCAAACCAATTCCACAAACCAAAGCATACCAGATCCTACCAGATCAATATCATAATCAACCACTCTACCGTAACCAATCGAAAATCGATAAACAACCAAAACAATCGGTGTTGCCATCAATGACAAAACATCAATGCAACACATAATCAACTCCAAATTGCCAATAGAACTTGGAGATACAAATTCTTGAGTGAATTGTTGATATTGAATTGTAGATACTATTTAAGTTATTAATTAAGTGGACTTGCAACATCTGAACTTAGCAAGGCTTGCGATTTTTAATGAATCTTATATTTATAGATCCAACATATATTACACAAGAAACTTTAACTCACTATTTTTTATCTTATCGTCCTCAAATTCTAGGTGTGATATACATATACTAATGGTTAAGTTTGATAAAAGATAATTAGGCAACATGATCAAGTAGGAAGTGAGTTAGATATTATCATCAATTTGAATTAAAATATGATCCACTTTGAATCATTCTTATATGCATATAAAATTATGCTAATGGAGATCAAGTTCTTGGATGTTGTTGGTAATGAATTGTTTACTATTTAAGTAATAGTCTGGAGTGGGTACACAACATGTGAATATAGTAAGGATTATGATATAAATGATGAATTTATGCATATATATATCATAATAAAGATCATGCATGTGTGACTAAGTGGATAGATCCAATGCATATTGCTTAGAACTTTAATGATCCACTGCTATTTTAATTTCACCCCCTTCAAAATCTAGGTTGTGATATATTTGATAATATATAATTAGGGAAAATGATCAAATGGTAAGTGTGTTGGATATCATAAATAATTTAAATTAAAATATTAATGATTCATCATTATCATAAAATATGAGAGTATGCATACAAGTTCTTGAGTATAGTTGGTAATGAGTTGTCTACTATTTAAATAGTAATTTGGAGTGGGTGCACAACATGTGAACTTAGTAAGTCTTGTGATGTAAGGGATGAATCTATGCATATACATACCATAATGTAGCTCATACATGTATGTGGATATATCCAACATATACTATTAGAAAACATTATTTTTTCTTATCTTATCCTCTCAACCTCTAAGTTGTGATCTATATATACATATACTAATGAAAGTTTGATAATAGATAATTAGGCAACATGATCAAGGGGAAGCACCTTAGATATAATCAACAAATATGTGTGTGTATGTGTGTACATTGTGTACACGTGTATATATGTATGCATGTATGCATATATATGTGTGTGTATCTTAAAATAGGATTTTAAAATAGTTATTTAGGGTTTCAATTAAATATTTTAGGGAACATTAGAATTTTTTTATATTTATAAACATGTGTTTAGATGAACACATGTACATGTACTAATACATATACATGTTGTTTGTTGTTGGAAATTAGAGGAAGTGTCACCTTAAAGGATAAAACCACTAATTTCCATGGGGTCATCAAACATTAAGGGAAGGGAATTGAACTTGATTGATCCAATCCTAAAAGGACTGAATTTAGATCAGGTTAATTCTTCCCATATTAGAGTTGAAATTGAACTATAATTAGGGTTAAGTTGCAATGCTAGGTCTAGGACAAATAATGAGAAATTGACCAAACAAAATAGTAACAAAATGTTCCAAATATCATGCAGAGTTGTAAACCTACATTTGAGGAGGGAAAATAGATCAAAACATGTGATAGGAAGTTTAGGTTGAATTGTCAAGATCGAGGGGGAGCAAGTCACCCCAGTCCTTTGAATATTAGGAGAAGATAGACTGGATGTTTTCCTAATTAGGATGATGCATATAATCTACTATCAGAAGGTCATTAGAAATTATCGAGACCAAGGGGAGATGGTCATCTGGGTCCTCCCCTTTTTGTGCCTTCAAAAGCTGAGTCTAATTACCATCGTCTACATTATCAGATTCCTTGCTCGTAGTTCCTAAGACAATTCCTACACACATAAAGAAGGAAATATGTTTTATTGATGGGGGTTTGCCTTAGGTCAAACCCTAATTTATGAATTAACCTTGAATTGAATTGATAATTGAAATGAAATTTAACCAAAATAGAATGCTTTCTTTTTTAGGGAAAGGCTACATTTGATCTAAACTCTTGAACTTGATACCTTGGTGAAGTTTGTTTGAATCCTCATGAAAAGATTTAGAATGTCTTTGTAGAAGGTTGATCATGGATGCTTGAACTTGAATGCTTGATCTTGACTTCACCTTCTCCTTCAATGCTTGATGAATACTTGAATTATTTCTCACATAGAATTGAATTGATCTTGCTAGAGTGTAATTGAGAGCTCACTTGCCAGTTCCTTTCTCATTTCTAGTTAGCAAATGAGAGGGGTAGGCTTCCTTTTATACCTAACCATGCATCAAATATCTGAATTTTTTTGAGTAGGTCAAGATGGAGCCAAATGTCTTGCTCACATCAAGTGACCGTTGTGAGGTCCTAGTTTTGGTCTTGATTGGGAGGACTGAGGCACTCAAGGCATCTTGGTCCTAAGCCAAGCCCAGGGTGCCTAGGGCAACCTGATCCTGTTAATCGAGACTTAGAATGGGACATAGACTAAGTGAGGAGTTGAAAATGCAAATTTCAATATGGTATGAGTGGCCTCAAAGTAGACATTATGATGCTACATTTAGCCCCCACTTTAGCAATAGTATGAACCTGTGTCCTGTTGTCACCGATTTCAACTAACCTGAATCATGGGACAACCCCTACAAAACTTGTATGTTTCGTAGCCCACATCCTCCAAAGTTGGTTGACTTACCTCATAAGTCATGTTGGTATGTGTCTTTGCTTTGTGTCATTTCCCATTTTCATGTTTTAGTCTTGTGCTTTTTTTCTTCTTTTAACTGCACTTTGGGTTTTAAAACCCGAAAAGTAGTTGTTTTCTAGTTTCTCTGCACATAGAGTTTTAAAACCTGAAGTACAGTTTTGTCTGCTAAATGGTACAAGTCGAGTTTTAAAACCCAACCTCTAGGTTTTCCCCACTAGCAGATCCGGTTTTAAAACTCAACCTACAAGTCTCTTTTTTTGTCATATCAGGTTTTAAAACCCGATGTGCAGAAGGTATGAGTTGTCACGTCGGGTTTTAAAACTCGATATGATAGAAGCGCATCATGACCACTAAGTGAATTTATTGCACTATTTGATTAAGTTATAAACACATTTTTAAGGTTTAAAACATCATTTTAAACTTGTCTTCACCGTTGTTGAGCTTTGTAAATGTGATTTTGCCGCAGGAGTTTGTTTTTTTGCCTCAGTTTGATATCATTTGCTTGTTTTCATTTGATTTTCACACCTTCAGGTACTTGTTTTTCATGAAAATCTATTCGTTTACTATTATTTTTTTGTGCTTAGGGTTTTTTCTCTCCTTTGTATGTTTGAGGCTAGGGTTTTGTTGGATTTTAGGCATGATTGAGTTGCGATTTTTCTTATTGCTTGCTCGCTTTCTATTTGAGAACTTTGCATTTGTTTTTTCTTTTGTGTTTGGATGTTGGGCTTTGAAACCCGACATGCTTGGTATTTTTGCCACATGTAGGGTTTCATAGCCCGACATGTTCATCGTAAATTATTTTAAGTTTGCATGTGGGGTTTTAAAACCCGATGTGCAAACCAAGTCTTACCCCACTGATAGGGTGGGCTTTAAAACCCGACCTGTTAGTCCACTTCTACCAAGTGACAAGTCAGGTTTTAAATCCCGCTTTGTTAGTCTTATTTTGCACATTTATAGATCAAGTTTTAAAACCCGATCTGCCAATATGACTCACTCTTGGCACAAATCGGGTTTTAAAACCTGATTTGTTAATTTTGTTGCCTTTGTTGTCTAAGGGTCATTTTGTCTTTCAGACATTGTTCTAAGTCTTTGAAGTCGATGATCTAATATCATTATGAAAATGTTACAAATTCTTGCAGATGACTAATCCATCTCCGAGTAAATTTGGAGGCAGGAAAATGAAATACAAATATCAGAAATACCTCAACATGTTTCCAGAGACCTCAGTCAAGACCAACGTGGACCTTATTAGGGACACAAAAATTGGACACATTGATATGAACGAGTTCTTAGAACATGTTAAAAAAGCTCCTGCCAATTTGATTAACCTTGTAGCAAGTGGTCTACACCACTATGCTTCCTTTCCAGTTGCAACACACGATCCTGAATTTGTTTTAGCAGTTGTTGATCACTTTGATGTCAAAACAAGACAGGTCAAGGATGCAGATGGTAATGTGTCTATCCATTTGGATAGCACATTTTTCAACAGTGTGTTCAAAGGACCAGTCTTTGAAGAAGTTGTGGTCATTACACCTACAAAGGCCTAGGCTCATTATGAGGAAAACTTGAACGAGTGCAAGAAGACAATCAAAACTGTGTTTATGAGTACTGCTAGGCCTTCCACTACAACTAGATGGCCTAAATCATTCCAAAAGATTAATTTTAATTTAGAATACAATGATATGGTTCCCTTGCTAGCAAGAGTAAGAGGCCTTCCAGATTCACATCATTTTCAAACTTGGATGTTTTTGTATATGAACTGTTGGCAAGAGACATTGCAATGATAATCAGATGTTGTCATTGATGGCAACTTGAGTCAGATATCCAGTGCGCAGTTCATGATTCACTCATTTCAAAAGATTGTTTGAGGTCTAGTCATGTTCGGTGAGAAGAACAAGTTATCCAACCAAGTGTATAGTGTTTTAGTTGGTAGATCAGTTGTGTTGAGTATTTGATGTTGCAGATCTCAGAGATACATTGTGGATGTGTAATATACCTTATCTCAGGTTTGTGGTCTCTAGTGTTATGAATTGAGTAAGTTGAAAATTTTGGTAGATAGTTTTTTGGTAGAACAATGTTTTGTAGCAGTAACGTGTGAAGATTCATTTTGCAGATCGTGCAGAGTAATTTGGGAGTTGTTTGTGTGTTCGAGGTTGTTGAGCTGACTTGGGTAACACGTTTCATTTGTGCGTTATGCGGTCTTTGGGCCGACATGAAATTGATCTAATTTGATGTTGTGGATATATTAGACTGATTGATTTGATCATTTGATAGATCCATGGTTATGTGTGAAGTGTGTATGAGCGATTGTGCACTGTTTCATGTGCGCGATTGGAAGATTAGTGCTCTGATATAATGCAAAATATCATAACAAAGCAAAGTAGTAGAGCAAAGTTGATCATGTGTTTTGTACTTAACTAAAACTATACACATGCATTTATTGATGCTATTAAAAAGTTCAAACCTTCTTGTAATCATTTGTAAACATTTTGTTTGAAAGAGTTTAGATATATGGAATCTGGTTTAGGAAAATTAGATTACTTTATATTCAATTTAGTCTCAATGCAATCTATATTTAAGGATTATATATATATATATATATATATATATATATATATATATATATATATATATATATATATATATATAGAGAGAGAGAGAGAGAGAGAGAGAGAGAGAGAGAGAGAGAGAGAGAGAGAGAGAGAGAGAGAGAGAGAGAGAGAGGGGGGGGGGGGTATATGTATGTGTGTATGTATTTATGTATATGTAGATGATTTAGATTAAATTATTTTGTTTGAAAAAGTTTAGATATGTGAAATTTGGTTTAGGAAAATTAGATTACTTTATATTCAATTTAGTCTCAATGCAATTTATATTTATGGATAATTTGGTGTTAATAAAATAAAATTATACTATAATTGTCTTGGAATAAATGAAATATTATCCCATGATAGTTTTAACACAAAATCCAATTATTGGTAATTCTATGAATCCTTCTTGTGTCAAAATTTATACTAAAAGACTAATTTTTATTTTATTTTGTTAACTAGAAGATTACCTTTTTCAATACATTGATTATTTTTGTTCATGACCAAATACCTGTATATGTATATATATGCTTAAATATATATGTCTAATTGTATATACTACTATTATTCTTTTGTAATCAATATATTCATGTGGATGGCAAAGATTAATTATTATAATCCATTGGTAATCTTTTGTATATCTTCGATATTGTTAATTTAGTCAAATTGGTCGTCTTAGGGTTAGATTGGGATAATGAACTTGAATGGGAATGTACGCGTTTATATGTTCCTAATGTTTTAATTGAACAATGTTTATAGAATTATTGACATTAATGTATCATTATTTTGTGGGTATACTTTAGTTAGATATGTCTGATTATATGTAAGTGTTAGACATGTTCCATCATTGAATCTGCAAACGTGAGTTGTTTGGTATTGGTGAAGTTAATGGGCCAAAGATACTTTATGCCAAGTGATGTTAATATTTGACTTGGGTATTATTTTTAATATTTAGTTAAAACCAACCTGTGATCTCTAATGCTACGGTAACCTAAGCCTTCAGGTGAAATAAGTTCTATTTATATGCTAGAGGCTATCCTTTAAAAGCAATAGCTATTCCAAATTTATTCTTGTATGAAGATAGTATATTGAATTAAGTTTCATTTATGTAGAATTAGGCGTGAGTGTTTAGTGATACATTACATTGGTATTAATCTAGTTCCTATGTAGGATGTAAGTTATAAATAGTACTTTAGATATTCTTAATACCCTAAGGTATCATATTGGTTTGTATTGAGTTGGAGTCGATGTTTTGGGATCCTTGGTGTAGTTTTGTAGGGAAACTGATGTACAAATACCTTTATGTCAGAGTTATTAGGACTTCGTCTTTGTTTCACCTAAGTGGGTGGAAATGGATGAGAGAACTGTCTGGGGTATGAGGCCCTAGAAAGTGTTGTGTACCCTCTTTTGTTATGATTTATTTAAGTCGAACTACAAAGTCTCTGCATATTCATGTAGGTAAGGCCATCTGTGATAAGCCCCCGAGACTATAGGTCTAGCCCTTAGGTTTGTCTCTTTTGAGATGTCTGGTCTTGTCACTCTTCCTAGGTTTTATGTTTACCCTGGTGAGTTCTATGGTATATGTTTGATACACTTTAAGTCTTGTATGATTTATCCTATTAAACATACATCTAGCTTTTAATAGATCTAATGTGTGCATTTAGTGTAGGCTTGTGTACAAGAATGTGCGGCAGGTCGAGACATGTGCTGTACCGAGAAGTGAAATCTAAGGTATGAGGTGATAGGTTTGTTAGTTAAGTATTACCTAAATTAAAATTCATTATATTATAGTGTGTATGTTCCTAATCTTTTAGTAATGTAGTAATATGTGGTTGTTTAAAAAATAAAATGTTGCTACTTCTTAGTGATGTTCCCTTGTATAAATGTGGGCATTACATTTGGTATCAGAGCCAAGTTGGAACACTGGGATCTTTGGTCAAGTATTTTATCCTTATTCTTGTATGGTGTGTTGTCATAGTAAGTCATTAACTGTGTTTCTGGTCTTCCTAAGTGCATGCTAGTGAAAGATTATTTTACTTAATACTCTCTTCCTTTTCCTTAAATTAAAGTGTCCAACTTCGTATGTATTAATTCCTTGCGTATTCAATCTATAATGTTAGTAATCGATGATTTGATTTGAACTACATAAAGGGTTCTAGCATATACTTGAATGCAAAAGATAGTACTGATATGATGAATGAACATGTTTATAGGTTAGAATGAAATTGTAATAACTTCTTTATAGAAAATGCCATTTACATGATCAGACTTACCATGTTAGGATGATCTATTGCTTTCCTTATGACTAGTCAGAAGAAGTGTGGGTGTGCATGAAAATTTGTATGTTACGGTTTTGGGTTAAGCTTTTCACCTAGGTGAAGAAATTAGATGATATATATGATGTAAGGATATTACCTTCCATTTCCTCCTTCCCCTACCTTGATATGCAATAAAAGGATGATGCGGTATGATGTATGTTGTACCAATTAACAATAATTGTTTATTTTGTGAATGAGATCTTGTATGTATTAAATCTTGTTTGTATAGAACTCATCTTGTTGCACGGTCCTAAGTTTTCAAGTTACGACTATTAAATATTGAAAATCTCATGAAATATTATATTTATGTTCCTTATAAAAATGTAACTGGATAACATGTGGTAGTGGTTGCATTATTCAATAAAGATTGTGTACTTAGAGAAATTAATTATCCTTCCATGGCCTTACTTGATTTAGTATATACTTGTTATTCATTAGAATGGCAGCTCTCTCTTTTCCTCTTCTCTCTGTCTAGATGTGTATTAATGAATATGCTACTTGGGAATATAAGTAGACTAGTATATGTGATGAGAATTGTTTGAATAGAATAAATCTTGTGTTGGGGAAAATAAGTTCTTGTATTGCATTCATGATCCTTTTAATATAAATTATTGGATGGAATGTCTTTTCTTGATGATATTTTAAAGGGTCTATGTGAAACTTGAATCATTATTTCATGTTCTTATGGACCTGGGTAATGGTTGGCTTAAACCTTGAAAGGACCTATATGCTTTTGATGAAATATGAGTGTTGTGGCTGATAAGTAAATATGAAAGGCAATGGTGTTACCATCTTCTCATGAATGGAACTTGGAAAGAATGTGCTCATCTGAGAGATCTAGTACAAAGAATAAATGTATGACATGTTATTATTTGATGGAAGTTCCTTGAATGTTGTTGAAACCTTTATAATGATGGTGGATTAGTGTTATGCACTCTAAAGAGAAATTTAAAGAAATTGGGGTACTTGTATCTGGGAATAATGTTTATATAGTTATTCATGTGGAAAAGTAATGAAGTCCTTTCTTTGAGTAGATGAGAGTGTTATTGAAAGTACTCCACGTAAATATGAATAAACCAGTACCGGTTCTTATGTTGGGTGTTGTGAGAAACAAGTGCTTGCTTTGTGTGCCCATGGGATGATGAAGTAATCGATCATGGAGGATATGTTTTCTTATGGGTATGGGAATATCATACTCTCTATGTGTTGTTTTCATGTTCGTTACCCTACTGAATGCCAACCCATGGGTTGTTGATAAGTCAATATGTGAAGGGGTAGTATCAGAAGTCACCGTTCCTCGAATAGTATGGATCGATGTACAAATAATGACGACGTGAAGCGACCTTAGCTTCCATAATCGAGGAAATATATATATATATATATATATATATATATATATATATATATATATATATATATATATATATATATATATATATTAAAAAGGTGTACTCAATGCTTCCCTTTTTGATGAACCAACTTGTATGGTTCATATGTGCCAGCCTAATCCCCACAATTCTTGAGCATATTGATGGTTGTTTTTGAGCATATTGATTGTATGTCTTGGAGGATCATTTACCTTGTCTTCATGAAAGGTATGTTATTTCCACATGAGTTGCCAGTTGGGGGTCGGGGTTAGGAGTGAGAAGGACTACCATGATAACCCACTAGGACTATGTGATGACATGTGTCACCACTTGGGGGTCGAGGTCTAGGGTGAGAGGGACTGCCAGGATAACCCAAGTGGGATCATGTGTTTCATGTATATGTATAGTTTGGGGTACAACATGTGGAGGGAGATTTATTACCCATGTTGAGACGGATCCTTTACCTACACGTGTTCCAACATGATGTACTAGGTATGATGCCACACCCCACTGATGTTCCGACGCAATGGTAGGTGATGATGTTGTGCTGCTGATGGTAGCGAACCGAGTCTAAGAGAACAATTCCACGTACCTAGATACATGAAGGTGCATATGTATGTTATGTATTCCTACATGTTGCAGAGTGATAGGGAGACACTTGTACGGGTAGAGGGGAACCCATGGTTGCTTGACTGTTATTGCATCGATAGGCATATGGGTGGGCCCTAGCCATGTATACCTCTAGCTTACGGTGAGTATCCTGAGAGGTATGTCGCTATGTGGGGTGTGACTTGTACATGCATTTTCCGTGGGGTACATTGCCATGCAAGATACGTCCATTATGTGCTTTCTCCACTTGGAGTATTGCCATGTTGTGTTGAGACATGATGCGGGATGTAGTAGACATCGCCATGTGGCCTATCGGTTTTTTTTTAGGGTAGGGCCATGCCATGTGACGACGCGATGTAGGGTGATGCTGAGGTGCACACTGCCATGCCATGTGGATAGTGTGGCTATGTTGCACCACATGATGAGTTATTGCGATGGCTAGACGATTGTTCCCTACTTCCTCGTTTGGTGGCTAGATTCTAGTTACATAGTGATGTTATGTGCAATTTATCATACTCTTATTTATTTACATATGTGGATAAGCAATTTATTTTATTTTTGACTGTCAAGGTTTAGCCACGATCATGTGATCTTTGCATATTTGACTTAGTGTTACAATTCCATGGATACTTCTTGTCTTACTGTTGAAATTAATGATTTATTTTCTTTATTCATCTGTATCTCGGTGGCTAAACTAGTTTATCTTTATTATCTTTGAATGTTGGTCTTGTGTCATAATGTGATTCCTCTCCAAAGACGTATGAGGCAGACTTGGTTGAGTGCATATGAGGAAGTAGACACAGGGAACCCTTGAGGACGGGGATATGTGAGGTTGTGATACAACTAGGATCCACTACCTACCTATGTGTGGTGACTATCACTTGGAGGCTAAACACCTTACACAAACAAGGGATGGTCACAAGGGTCTTGTATGGAAGGTCTCACCACTATGTGTGTACCCTAGCATTGGATCAAGCCCTTGAGTGAGATGTTGAGATATATAGATGTTGGATATATATGATTATGTATTTTTGTTCTGGGATCATGCATAGAGATGTTGATTGTGCATATTATCTATTATCGAGCATGGATGTTCATGTAGCCTTGTGATGTGTATTTCCCCAGTGATGTGGATGGGTATTTATGAGTAAAGTATTGAGTTAAATGTGTGTTTTGTCACTATAATATTATGAATGAACATTAGAAAATTTTACTGTGCTTGAAAAGTATAAAATAATTGTGTTATGTGTTTTTCTTATTTCATGGATACTAACATGGTGAAAGAAATTGATTTTTAAAGCTATTTTGATAGGAAGGTGGAGTAGTAAATGAAGTTGGACAAGATGGCATGTTTTTCTTGTATGAGTTAGTAGATGAATGCTATAATTCGTTGTTCACCTCAAGTATTGCATAAACTAGTATGGTTAATGAAATAAAATTCTTGTTTCACTACTATGTTTATAGTTAGCTCCAAGAATGATAGAAACGTATGATTTTGGGAGGATCTAAACTAATGGATAATTGTATTCATAAAGTCATAAAGGTTTTAGCAACATGATGTTTCATTCATTTGACAAGGATATATATGTATATTTTGATATTTGTTTAATAAGTTTCAAGGCTAATGTGCACACTTTGTCATCTAAGCTTTTGCAGCTTCCAGAAGTAAGTCGAGTTTTAGGGGAGGGGATGTAATGCCCCTTTAGGCCAACTACAGAATAATGAGGTATTGTGTAATATATCTTTTCACTGATGTTATCAATAGATGTATTCGATATTAAATGTTAATTAATAAAGCTAGGAATATGGATAATTGAGTTTAATTTAAATTAATTATTATTATTATTTATGAGTAATTAATAATTGGTGATTATGTTTGTATGTATAAAGATATTAAAGGGGGATAGATTAATACTTAATCATTTGGTCAATAAATTAATATTAAGTGGAATTAATTAATAACAATGCTTTGTTAATACCTGTTAATGGGTCCCTGCAGGTTAATCCCCCTTTAGAAAAAGAGGAGGTTAAATGGAAACCGCCAACCAAGGAGTGGATAAAAATAAACTTTGATGGGGCATCTAGGGGAAACCCGAGAACCTCGGGAGTGGGAGTAGTCATGAGAAATGATAAAGGGGTCATCCTTTTCAAGGGTGCACGACGATTGCAGGATGGAACAAATAACGAAGTAGAGGTACACGTGGCACAAATGGCAACTAAATTGGCTATAAACATGAAAATCCCAAAGATGCACCTGGAAGGAGATTCCCAAGTGATCATCAACGAAATTGCTAAGGGTAACACCCCATCATGGAAATTATCCCATTGGGTGGAGATCATTAGAGAAAAACTCAATCTCTTTGAGGAGTTTTGGGTCTCTCACATCAGGCGAGGTGCCAATGCAGTGGCGGACCTCCTCTCCAACATCAGATGTGACATGACAAGCCAAATGGCCAAGTGGTGGAAGGGAGATGGCATAGTGTGGAAGTGGAGTTAATGTAGTCCTAGAAGCATGAAATAATCAATAAGCACGCAAGACAACCCATAATGACAAGTACGCCATTTCAAAGGCACTACAATTAATGAGGCAGTTACCGAGTGCAGAGTATATGTTCGAGATAATGGCGGAGGGCAGCAAATCTGTTGCAAAATCTTATTCCTCTAATATCATTGATTACGCAGTTATGACCTGTCGCAAACGACGGCGGGGGAATTACTACTTTGGTTTATGAGCGAAGTATTAGCAAATAATCAGATTAATGAGAGTTTTTATGTCATTTGCATTGTAGTGTTTGGAGTTAATAGTTTTTCTGCAGGTTCAATGGAGGCTAATTTTACTCTAAGAACTGAGAAGAAATTGGTTCCTTTTCTGGGGATGGTGTCGGATAAAAGAATGCAGGGACTCTTCAAATACAAAGAAGAGAAACTGTGGAGTGCAGCGTGTCTAATGTTGGGGGAGGAGTTAGTGCACATTCACTTCCGGTACAGGATGAATATGGAGGTTTATTCCTTGATTATGGCCTGGGCATGCGAATTTGAACCAAAGGTGGAGAAAATAAAGCTCACAATGACAAAGTTGATTGACGGGGACTATCTGATCAACCTTGACTCCATTCTGGAGTGGGTTATCCCTCAGACTGGAATCTGCATTCGGGAGGAGATGTCGAGGAGGAGATATTACCCTTTGTTCGAGGGTCAGAAAATCGAATAAAGGAGCAATGTTGTGAGCGAGATCGCATAGGCTGGGAAGCCATGAAGCTCTGTGTAAAACTAATAAGAACGAATGAAGTGCTAAAAGCCCTCAAGGTGGTGGCGCGTATGGAGGTGGGGAGAGAATTGCGAGACAGATTTGAGGAAGGGCGGGCGGTCCAGTTTTTAGCAAGTCTAGAAGGAGACCCTGATTTCAGGAATTTGGATTGCATCCCAAAAATGAAGACCGAAGCAGCAAAAGGAAAAGCACTGGCAAACATTGCAGATGAGGAGGAGAAGCAGACGAACCAGAGCGATACCGACTGAGCGGCAACAGGTCTATATTTGTTTTGCTTTACTTCTATTGTTGGCTTAAAAAAAACAATATTTTATGGATGACTGTGATATTTTAGTGCAGAGATGCACAGTACTGGTGTTCTATTTTCTTTTTAGCTTGAATGCTTTCCATAGTAGGTTAGGACTGTTAGTTTTTTGGGGCCGATGTTGAAATCTGGTATGGCCTCAGACTATTTTATCTCTTTTTTGGAAATCAATATAACACAAAAATTACCGAAAAAAAAACAAACAATGCTTTGTTAATTGAATGAAATAAAAGCTTTATTATTAGTTTCTGCCCATGGCAGGATTACTTTTGCATTCACTATGTTTTTAAATAGTGAGTAAGCATTGTGTTTTTAGCCAATCAATTTTTAGAATTTTCAAACTAAAATAAATTTCTCTTTTTTAAAAAGTTAACTTGCTTATTTTTTAACAAAAAATATTTTTAAAAAAAATTATTTGTGTTGTGATTGGTCTATATGAATTTCTATAAGCATAAA
The DNA here is from genome assembly GCF_030272615.1 of Cryptomeria japonica. Taxonomy (NCBI): domain Eukaryota; kingdom Viridiplantae; phylum Streptophyta; class Pinopsida; order Cupressales; family Cupressaceae; genus Cryptomeria; species Cryptomeria japonica. The sequence goes on along the minus strand of NC_081410.1, from coordinate 627,419,275 downwards.
ATTTAATCTTGTGAACAAAAAATACACAATTTTTATGCACTGTTACAATTAAAAGCTGTCAGAAATTTAATACATCCACACCAAAAATATTAAAAATTATTTACGTCAGTTATTAATCTGGGTTTACGTCCCAATAGTTTATGAGAGCACATAAGTTAAAAGTGGAAATTGCAAAGTTGCTGACCACCATTCACTATCGTTTTCGTACTCACTGTTGCTTATCCGGTAATTTGCTCCGTGTGGGACCTGATAATTTGCTAGCTTACATAAATACATTTCAAATCTCATTAATAACCAAAACATCGATGAGATATGTTAATGTACTTTATCTATAAATAAATAATAAAAACACCAAATTTCCCATTATTTAAAGCATTTGTTTCTTGCTTTTTTTAAATGAAGTCACCTCTATTACTTTTGGATCATAAAGTTAAATTTATAATAAATATTTTTTATTATCATAATTTTTTACTAATAATTAAATTATATTTAATAATAATTATTAATTTTTTTTTAACAAATATAAATATTTAATTTTTTTATTATATTCTTTTTCAAAATATCATTTTTTAAAATTTTTAATAGATTGTATTTCATTTTTTAACTTTTTAAAATTTAGTTTTACTTGTAATTTTAAATATAAAAGATAAAAATTAAAATTTAAAATTTTTAATATTTTTTTTAAATGTTTTGTTTGGAGTGGAGGTCAATTTTATAATATTTTTTAATTTGTTAATATTGATTTTATAAATTTATTAGTTTTAATTTTCATCTTTATTAAGAATTGTGGTTAAAAAATAATTATAGTCAATTTTAATTATTTATTTATGCAATATAAAAATAATTTAATAACAATGCTATGTATGCAATGCAATTACAGTTGTACAAAGATTTTTAAATTTATTTGTATGATAATTTGCAGTACTAATGAAAGAATCATATTTTATAGTTACCATTAAAATAGAAAACACAATAATGACAATATATATTTGTTTATTTTTTAATTACACTTAAAAAAATTAGAATTCACTTTTTACAATTTTTAATAAGTTTATTTTAAGAGAGAGAGAGAGAGAGAGAGAGAGAGAGAGAGAGAGAGAGAGAGAGAGAGAGAGAGAGAGAGAGAGAGAGAGAGAGAGAGAGAGAGAGAGAGAGAGAGAGAGAGAGAGAGATGTATTTATGTATATGTAGATGATTTAGATTAAATTATTTTGTTTTAATGCAATTTAGTCTTAATGCAATTTATATTTATGGATAATTTGGTGTTAATAAAATGAAGTTATACTATAATTGTCTTGGAATAAATGAAATTTCATTGTTCTATGTTAGTTTTAACACAAAATCCAATTATTGGTAATTCTATGAATCCTTCTGGTGTCAGAATTAATACTAACAGACTAATTTTTATTTTATTTTATTTTGTTAACTGGAAGATTACCTTTTTCAATACATTGATTATTTTCGTTCATGACCATATATGTGTGTGTGTGTGTGTGTGTGTGTGTGTGTGTGTAATTGTATATACTTTACTATTATTCTTTTGTAATCAATATAGTCATGTGGATGGCAAGGATTAATTATTCTAATCCGTTGGTAATCTTTTGTATATCTTCGATATTGTTAATTTAGTCAAACTGGTCGTCTTGGGGTTAGATTGGGATAATGAACTTGAATGGGAATGTACGATTTTATATGTTCCTAATGTTTTAATTGAACAATGCTTGTAAAATTATTGACATTAATGTATCATTATTTTGTGGGTATACTTTAGTTAGAGATGTCTGATTATATGTAAGTGCCAAACATGTTCCATCGTTGGTTCTGCAAACGTGAGTTGTTTGGTATTGATGAAGTTAATGGGCCAAAGATACTTTATGCCAAGTGATGTTAATATTTGACTTGGGTATTATTTTGATATTTAGTTAAAACCAACACGTGATCTCTAATGCTACAGTAACCTAAACCTTTAGGTGAAATCAGATCTATCTATATGTTAGAGGCCATTCTTTAAAAGCAATAACTATTCCAAATTTATTCTTGTATGAAGATAGTATATTGAATTAAGTTTCGTTTATGTAGAATTAGGTGTGAGTGTTTAGTGATGCATTACATTGGTATTAATCTAGTTCCTATGTAGGATGTAAGTTATAAATAGTACTTTAGATATTCTTAATACCCTAAGGTATCATATTGGTTTGTATTGAGTTGGAGTCGATGTTTTGGGATCCTTGGTGTAGTTTTGCAGGGAAACTGATGTACAATAACCTTTATGTCAGAGTTATTAGGACTTTGTCTCTGTTTCACCTAAGTGGGTGGCAACCGACGAGAGAACTGTCTGGGGTATGAGGCCCTAGAAAGGGTTGTGTACCCGCTTTTGTTATGATTTATTTAAGTCTAACTACGAAGTCTCTGTACATTCATGTAGGCAAGACCATCTGTGATGAGCCCCTGAGACTATAGGTCTAGCCCTTAGGTTTGTCTCTTTTGAGATGTCTGATCTTATCACTCTTTGTAGGTTTTATGTTTACCCTGATGATTTCTATGGTAGATGTTTGATCCAATTTAAGTCTTGTATGATTTATCCTGTTAAACAAACATCTAACTTTTAATAGATCTAATGTGTGCATTTAGTGTAGGCTTGTGTACAAGAATGTGCGGCAGGTCGAGACATGTGTTATACCGAGAAGTGAAATCTCAGGTATGAGGTGAAAGGTTTGTTAGTTAAGTATTGCCTAAATCAGAATTCATTATATTATAGTGTGTATGATCCTAATCTTTTAGTAATGTAGTAATATGTGGTTGTTTAATTATTATTTTTTGCTACTTCTTAGTGATGTTTGTGTGTATAAATGTGGGCATTACAATTTCACTCTTGATGATTGCTTCACTAGTCTCTTTGATGACCATTTCACTTTGTTAAAACATTTATGTCACAAACATTTGGTTTATTTTCCATTTTACATGGTATCTTCAGTGTTAATGATCACAAGAAGAGCCCTCCTTTTGCGGTGCTCCATGAGGGCTTTATTCAACTCCTCATGGAGTATGTTAAATTTGTGCCCATTCCCCTCAAACCCCCTATGAGTAAACGCAAAATTGAGTATGCTTAGAATGTCACAGTTCATTATTTTGACACATCCACCAATTTTTAGGATGAAGTGTGAGAAGAGGAGGCTTGTTACCATATTGGTAATAGGAAGAAGTTTGCTTCTAGTAAGAAAAGTAAGAAAATTCCTTCACATTCTTGGTCTAAAGGTTTTGAAATTGATGAAGGCGAGGTGGAATTTGTATCTTCGGTGAGATATAGTTTGACTGGGAACCACCCTGGGAAGGTGGAGAAAGAGACAAACCCTTGGCCTATCCAAAACGTTGATGTTGGGAGTCTTCTAGACTATTTTGTTGTAAAGGGTTTCAAGGTCCCTTCAAAACCTGTTTTACCGAATAAAAAATAACAATATAATAATAATAAAAATAATATTACTTAATATATTAATAATAATAAAAGCATTAATTAGTTATTGATAAATTGGTTTTCACTGATTACAAGAATTTATTTATTTAATTTTTAAAAATTAACACGTAAGAATTGTTAACTTTATATTTAAAAAAATGATTCTTCTTCAATGTGATTGGCTAAAATCAAATCATTTGAGTGTTATAAAAGAAAATGATATGTTTTTTAGGCTTTTTTTGAAATTTTCTATATTTAAAAATCAAATGTCAATTACAAATTTTGTAATAAAAAGTTGGAAGCAAAAATGCGAACTGCAGATGTTATTGCGATAAGTAGAAACATTTATGCCAAACCCTCGAAACATCCTCGAAGGCAAGGGAGGAATACTGGGATATGGAAGAGCGAAATTGAGGGTCCATAAAAATGTCATGGGCACCTCAAACAGATTTGCAGCTCTGAATGCCTCTCAATCATGGGCCACAGGAGCAAATTTGACTAATTTACAGCTTAATGATATATGCAAAAGGGTTGTCGGGGTTCCAAGGGGTCCCCCATTTGGCTAGAGGAACACAGGTGTTTCTCCCTCAATTATAGCAAAGCCGGTTTGGAGAAGGACACAACAGAACCCTATGGCACCTTTAAAAAAATTAGGAAAATTGTTTAACACAACAGAAAGGGGAATTTCTTACCATCTCGAAGGCTTCTCGAGATAAATGGTACCCTAAGAATGGCAAGATTTCATATTTACCATACATCCATGCAGAGAGATTCTCTCAAGCCCAAAACGATGTTGCTTCAAGGGCTAACAGAATAAAATTAGGGTTAAGAATACCCACCACGACAAGCTCAAAGTCAATCGTCCAAACTAGGTGTATGGAGGGATACAACCCTAAACAATGCTCAAACAACACTCAGAAGCCACCGTGCAATGGCATGGACAACATAGTGATAATAAGCGACGAACACACAGATGAATTGTGGGATCATTACAATGAACTTGGGCTCTTTGGCAAATGGTTTGGATTTAGAGTGTCAACCTCTGATGTCCTCCATTGGTTGAAGTCCGCCACGAAAAACCAAATAAGTATTACTTGTTTGGAAGATGATTTTCTGTTTATTAAATGCAATTCATGTGAACTTAAAAATCATTTACTTAGGAATAATCACATATTCTTTAAAGGTTATTGTTTTAAAAAATTTAGTTGGAAACCTAATTTCTTGCCCAAAGATTTTGAAAAGCTTAGGGTGCCTAAATGGATTCAGCTCCCTAAAATGCCAGTTGAATTGATCCACAATCATACCCTAAAAAAATTAGGGGATTTTTTAGGAGGATTTGAGGGTATGGAGGAAAATTACATGGTCTCCTCTGACATAAAAATATTAGCCAGCGTTGAGATAGACAAACAGAAATTCGAACCCATCAAAATAATTACAAACCATTCGATATACCAGATTCATCCAGAGATCTTTATGGGTGATATCACAGCCAAGGAAATTATCTTCCCTGTTCAAAATATTGAGAGAAAAAGTATTAAGACAAAAAAAGATCCTGGAGTTGATAAGGGTATAAACATAAATTTCAACCCAAAAGGCGGATTTGTGTTCCATAAACAAAACCCTAGGGCTAAGGAATTAGTAGACAATCAAAAAATGGTAGAATATGAAAAAGATAAAACAAAGATAGAAAACACACCTAAAGAACCAGTGATTGAACAAAGAGGGAAATATATAGAGAACAAAGAAAGCTCTAAGCAAGAAGCAATACCATTAATAAACAATGACTCAAAGGAACAGAGTGAAGATATTGGAAAAGAATACAGCTCCTTGATGAATGGAGTTAATATTGATAACCAGGAGGAAACAATAGGAGACATCAAAAATAAGGAGGATAACAGTGAGGAATCAGAAAACCATCCCACAACACACACAACAGAGAAGGCAAGATGCTCTAAAAAAAAAAAAGAACAAGAACAAAAAAGGGAAAAAAAATTAAAAAGGAAAAAATAAAAAGAAAAAGAACTCCAACAATAACAACAGTGAAAAGGATATTGAAAGGGAAGAAAGGATGGAAAGAGAAAACAAATGTATCCTAGAGTATGTTGGCAATGAAGTTACAAATGAACTCATAGAACTATTCATAAATGAAATTGCAGATGAGGATGAACTGACATTACAAAAAGTATTGTTAGCAAGAAAACTATTCAAACTTAATGTAACCAAGGAAGAATTACAGGACCATAAATATGATGTAGTGATGGATAAGATGGACAACCTAGGGATAGCTAAAACCATAGAAACCTGCTCACCCCCGGATTATGCTATTGAACTAAAAAAGAGAGGGAGAAAATCAATTGCGGAATTATTAATCAAAGCAGGATGCGCTGCTGGCCATATTAAAATCACAAACCTTTTTGAGGCAGGGAAGGGGAAGGACCTTCCCATGGAGTCATGAAACTCCTTACTTGGAATGTTAGGGGCCTGAATGCCCCTAACAAGCAACGTATCTTTAAACGTTGCATAGATAAATTCAATCCAGAAATATTCTTAATATAGGAAACTAAATTAAATAACACTGAGATGACAAACCTCAACAAAACATTAGGTGTCAGAGAAATAGAAGGACAAACTGCTTGTGGAGCCTTAGGAGGATTGGCCATCATATGGGATCCTAGGCTAATATCCTTTAAACTAATTAGCAAAAGCCCAAACTGGATGTGCATAGGGAAATTCCTTTCAAGTGACATGGATCAAACATACATAATAGGTGGGGATTTCAATGCCATCTTAGACCCCAAGGAAAAATGGGGAGGTAATAAAAAAATGTCCCAAACAAGTCAAGACTTCAAAGAATGGACACATAAGTGTAACTTGATGGAATTCAAGACAAAAAATGAAGCCTTTACTTGGAATAATAGAAGACAAGGTTTCTGCAACATTGCAGAAAAACTAGACAGATTCTTCCTATGTGGGAATCTCACATAGTCTTATGAGTCCTCAGTTCTCCCGTTCTCAGGATCGGACCATTTCCCGATCCAATTGACCATATCAGAGGGACTAAAGCCAACCAAAACCCCCTTCCGCTTTGAAATAATGTGGGTAAGGGATGAAAATCTAATACAACTAATAGAAAAATGGTGGAATGAAACAAAAGTTATAGGCTCCAAAACTTTCAAAGTAGTTACCAAACTAAAAAAGATAAAGCAGCAATTAACAATATGGAACAAAATGCACTTTGGAAACATCTTCACACAAAAAAGAGAAATTGAGATAGAAATGGAAAGAACTAATGAAGAGGTAATTAAGCATGGGATGGATAACATGCTTTATCAAAAGGAAAAAACCAATTTGGCCCAATATGAGGAAATCCTTGCAAGAGAAGAAATATATTGGAAACAAAAATCCAGGGAACATTGGTTGGAAGCTGGGGATAGAAATACAAGCTTCTTCCACAACAACACAAAACAACGAAGAGCTATAAACAGAATAAACATAATAAAATTAAATTCAGGAGACTTTAATGAGGACCCTGATAGTATAGCAAGGGAAGTAGTAGAGTATTTTAAAAATATCCTTAATAATAAAGAGGGTTCTAGGTGGACAAAAGAGAGTGAATTCTTAAAATACATTCCCAAATTAATCTCTAAGGAACACAACTTGATGCTTAATAAAAAAACTATCTATGGAAGAAGTGGAAACAACTTTATTCCAAATGGGACCGGATAAGGCTCCTGGCCCTCATGGTTTCCCAACACACTTTTTTCAAAAATGTTGGAGCTTCATGGGGAAATAAATTACAAAAGCACTAGAGGGGATGAGAAATTCAGGAAAGATTCTAAGAGAACTAAATAACACATTCATAACTTTGATTCCAAAAAAGGAAATAGTGGACTGTTTTGAGGATTTCCGACCAATAGTATTATGCAATACCCTTTATAAATTACTCACAAAAACAATTGCAAATAAACTTCACAAACTTCTCCCCATAATCATTAGTGAGGAACCGACTGGTTTGGTGCTAGGCAGATCTATATACGATGGCATAATCATTGCTCAAGAAGCAATCCATTCAGTACAAAATAATAAGGAACCAAGCATGATGATAAAATTAGATATTAAAAAGGCTTATGATAAAGTAGACTAGCACTTTCTATGCAAATGTCTTGAATCAGTCGGGTTCAATAAGCAATCGGTCAATCTGGTCTACGAATGCATTGCAACACCTAGAGTAACAATCTTAGTCAATGGGGCCTCAGAAGGTTTTTTTGAAATCTCAAGAGGACTCAGACAGGGGGATCCCCTTTCCTCCTTTCTTTTTATCATCATGGCAGAATCATTGGGAAGGATGATCAATATGGAAAGAGAAACACAACAGCTGAAGGGTATTAAAATTACTTCAGACATGGAACCAATTACCCATCAACAATTTGTCAATGACACCATGTTGTTTGGACAGAGCAATACAATAGAAGCAAAAACACTTAAAAAAATCTTAGACAACTATACTATGATTTCTGGACAGGAAATCAACACTTCGAAATCCAACATTATCTTTTTCAACACAAATAAAGAACTCCAAAGGAAAATCTTAAACATTCTTAAATACAATATAGGAGAATTACCATGTAAATACCTAGGACTTCCCTTAGACAAAGGGATTAGATCATCCAAATTATGGGATCAGGTGGTCTCCAAAATTACAAAAAGGATCTCCTCTTGGAAAGGGAAATGGTTATCCTCTGCTGGAAAGGCCACCATGATTAAGTCGGTTCTCTCAGCGATGCCAATATACCAACTCTCAAGCATGGATCTACCCTCAACCAAAAGAAAGGAAATTACAAAACATATCAGGACATTCTTCTGGCAAGACTCTGAAGATAAATTCAGACTACCATTGATAGCATGGGATAAGATATGCATGCCTAAAGACCTTGGGGGTTTAGGTATCAAAGATCTAAAAATTCAAAGCAAGGCTCTGGGAGAAAAGCTTGTATGGAGAATGTATAATAACCCTAACTTCAAATGGGCGCAGATTCTTTATAACAAATACCTTCATAACCCGGATCCCACAAGCATCTTTAGGACAGCCCATCCACATAAAGGATCCAGATTTTGGAACTTTATGATTGATTGTAGAGATATCATAACGGACAAGCTAACATGGAATTTAGGAAATGGGGAGGATGCCCTATTCTGGAGAGACTCCTGGGGGGCTCAAACTGCCATCAATAGACTTCATAACTTCAACAAAATTATACCCATCCTTGAAAAGCAATGGGGAGATAAAGTAAAAGACTATGTGGAAGAATACTACATTGATGACCACAAACAATGGAGATGGAAATCACTGAATAATTTAGACCTACCAGACCAGGAGAGATCCCTCTTAGCACAGATCCTAGCCTCAAGAAACCCTACATTAAATTCTGAAAAAGATAAACTGATGTGGGCAGGATCCAAGAAGGAGAAGTATGAAACTAAGGAGGGATATAAACACCTGTTAATCAAGAAAAATAACCCAAGCACCAACCTGCCCCTAACACTTTGTTGGGATAAAAGGTGCCTACCGAAGGCTGGTCTGTTTGCATGGTTGGCAATTCAAAACTGGCTCCTCACCAATGAAACCTTCAGAAAACTAGGATTTGAGGGCCTCAACAGATGCCCATTATGTGAAATGGAGGAAGAAAACACTAACCATATACTGTTAACCTGCGATTATGCACACAATTGTTGGGGATGGTTGAAAAAATAGCTGAACTGGTATACCCCTATTCCTAGCACTCTCTCTGACCTATTCCATGCTTGGCCCATTCGGAACATAGGGTGTATGTATGAAAATTTATGGATCATAGCCCCCTCCATTATGATCTGGGAAATCTGGAAGGAGAGAAATAGGAGAGTTTTCAAAGATAACAAAATGCACTGGGCCCAACTAACCAATAAAATCGAAGCAACCATTGTAGAAATGATAAACAACCAGACCTCTAACAATCAAAGGGATGTTAATATGTCCTATTGGGATGAAAAAATGAGACTAAGGTGGAAGGGTCTAAAGATTCCACCCTTCATAGGAAAAGGTCCACCATCCAACAACATAACACGTGCATAATGCAAGTGGCTACCCCCCAAAGATGGATGGATCAAGCTTAACTTTGATGGGGCATCTAGGGGTGACCCGGGAGATGTTGGACTTGGTTGTTGCCTTCACAATTCAAAAGGGGAAGAAATGGCCCACATGGCCATTTCCATGGTCAAATGCACAAACAATGAAGTAGAGTTGAAAGCATTAGCTGCTGGGATAAACCTATGCAAAGTATTGAATGTAAAGAGGATTAACATTGAAGGGGACTCAACAATAATCATTAATGCCCTAAGAAAAGGGGCAATGCCTGATTGGAAGCTAAATGCTTCCCTAACTAAGATAGTGACAGACATCAAAACATTTGACAGGGTCATCTATAACCACATCTACAGAGAGGGCAACAAAAGGGCTGACTACCTAGCTAACATGGGGGCTGATGGTAAAACAATGATCCATGTGACACCTGGCATCTATCCTTAAACAATATTTTACGACGACACAAAACCTATAAAAATAACAACATTTACACAGATTTATCCACAAAGTAACCAAACACTTTATCCCATTATATACATGGAGATAGCCTAAGCCCAAAATTAGGGGCAGGGGATAAGAATTAAATATCTAACACAACCTTTTACATATACATATACATAATAATTTGTATATACATAGACATATATATACTGACTGGATGAGTTTATCCATTGGCATTAAACCTATTATAAAATATGCAGAACAATCTACATGTTAAATTTAACAAACATTATATATATATATATATATTGTCTATTAGATATATATGAATATATATTATATATAAATATATATACATAGATATATATACACATTCTATATATACTTATATATAAATAATATATATTTGTATATACATATATATATTATATATATAAATATATATACATAGATATATATACACATTCTATATATACTTATATATAAATAATATATATTTGTATATACATATACATATATATATATATATATATATATATATATATATATATATATATATATATATATATATATATATATATATATATATATATATAAGTTATATCATATATTTATATACACTTTGTTTATTATTCACACATCACTTATTATATGATAAAATATTTATTCTTCTTAAGAACATGATAATCATTAGCTCCTTATGATGGGTATACTCAAATCTAAATATATACAATCATATGAAAAATCAAAACTCTTAATCAAAGTGCCTGATCATCATTACAAATCTGATCTCAGAGAGATCCGGGTCATTATGGCAGGTTAGAGTCCCGATGAAAAGGGCATTAGCTGGCTGTCTTAGTTGGTAACTCGAAAGATCATTAGCCAAAACATAAGTATGGTAACTCAAAATGATATCCCACAGGTGGATCTTCATTTGAAGATTTGGCAATTATACTAAATCAAATAGAAATGTCTGATGAGGATGAAAAACACGCAAGATTTAAGAGAGGATGTGACATTTCAGTCATTAACATAATTACCCAACACGACTATTAAGCCAAGCCTTCATGATAAAATTAAGAAGCTTTCAAACCAATTTAGGCCTGTATAGCTCTGTGTTATCAATACCTCTTGGACTGAAGTAAAACCAGAAATGGATACCCCGATCAAACTGAGCAGCTCAAAGAGGCAGATGGCCTTTGATGGGGCTATCACTAAGGATCGCCTCAAACACATTATTCACTTTCCTCATACCTTAGTACTAGATGCTATATAAAATATCCTCGGTCCAAGCTATCTCACAAAGACTAACCAAACTAGGGCAAAATCTGATGTGGCGGCCATGTTCTTGGCTATTACGGTGATCTCCACCAAGAAAAGAGATGACACAGGCGCTCTCTGCAAGGAGGTCTTCATAGCCTCGATCTTGGGCGATTTGGAGAGGGTTCTTGTCAATATTGACAATGATTGGACCATTCCAAGGCCAAGAGACTATGATGTTTTCATAAGAAACAACAGGTTGGTGCCGAGATACCCCATTATCACTATGGATGAGGTAGCTTTTATCAGGGAGAGGAATGTTGCAGTAAATAGGAATGTTAATTTCCTGCTGCACTTATTTCATGTGAGAAACCCACCAAAGACCACTTGGTTCGAGGACTTCCTAAAGGAAGAAGGCTTGGAACTAGATGAGGGAGAAGCAGTGACCCCTTCTTCAAGCTTGGAATAAGGAGGCTTCAGTTCCTGGTTAGATGATGTGACAATTTTGTTCCTTCCTTGTCACCATATATTAAACATAGATTGGTACTCTAGCTTATTACTATATTAAGAAGAACAATGTTAGCTTTTGATCAAATACAAACTTCGAAAGAGATAATAATCTCGCCATATCTTAAGGATAAACATAGTTGGTTTAAATGAAATTAAATAGTATGCATTAATTGTTAATTTTATGGTTTTACTTATATAAACTTCATAAGAGCAGCTTGGACCTGTCATTTTAGTCACTATTGATTGTTCCTGTTCATATATTTCTACATATGTTGAGAATCGGCCGATATATTCGTACTCTGTTTTGATATTCATAAATATGAATATATACTCATATATATGATTATAAGCAATAGGATATACTCATATACAGGTATATATTCACATTGGTGGATACATAATCAGGGAGGGATTTGTTAACAAAAATAACAATTAAGGCCTTCAATTTTTATATGCGTAGACCTATATGAACTAAGAAAATCAATTGTAACGTCTAGTAGTCCTGCCAGTTGTTAAAATATACTCATTTGATACTTGTTGCTGAGCTATCTATAAATGAAAGATTATCTAACATTCTACAGACTGCGGGTAATATGTGGCTTGCACGCAAAATACTTTGGGTGAGAATTTAGGATAAATTCTACCATGAAACTCATCCACTTCTATTACCCTCTCAGTATAAATTTTACATGGCTGAGTGAGTTAGTTGGACACAGATTCAGGCATGACAGAATCCCCTTTACCCCCTTTTGTTATTGTATCCTGGATATCATCCATTATCAGGGATAGCATCTTGATACAAAAGCAAAATGAAGTAAACAAGTGATTCATAACTTTGGATGACCATTGTTCAAAAAGGGAATTATCTAAAAACTCTGTTTGTGTTTATGTCATATCGACTACTTTATAATTATAGATAAATGAGGTTAAGAATTTAGAAACATTAGAGAAGGAAATCAAAACACTCTGTTTATAATTTTTTGTTTACATTTCTCTGTTTAAGTCTTGGAATGGTAGTTCCAATCGGATAAATGGCTGAGGAATAGTCCTAGTATGGAAGATAAAATATATTATTTGAAATAGAAAATTAAAATGTTACTAACAATCTTGGCAAGTGATTTGAAAACTAACCATGCAGGAGGAGCAAGGCCATCTTTAACAAAGGAAGACAATTGTGCTAAAAAGGCTATAAACAACATGTAATCAATGCTCAAACTCAAGACAAGGCACAAGGAGAACAATGATAATTGTAATATGTTAATAGGGGCATGTAAGGGAAAGAAAATATCTTCCCACTTGATCACCCTTAGCCTGGGGTGCTATTGTAATTTTCAAAATCTGTTCATATATGTAATAGCTGTAGAAATTTTCTGGACTATGGTCCCGGGCAAGGCCGGAGGTTTTCTCGCCTCCACTCTTTCCTACTGGTGCTCGCACGAGTGGAGTGATGTAAACTTTAATAATGATTAATAATTTTTTTTGGCTTCGGCCTCTTACCGATCAAAAAAAACAAAAAAACAAATGTCTATTTTTCTTTTCAAATAATTATTTCTCACAATATAGTTAGTAAAATCAAATATCTATTTATAGAGATTTAAATTCACATTATTATCAAAACAATAAAATAAAACTTATATTAAAATACATCCATAAAAGAGATAATCTTCTCTATTTTATAAAAAAATATTTTACATAATTAAAATAAAAATCTAGATCAAATATTAACTTATTTCATTAGAAGCCTTAAATTATTCTCATTTTGTAAAATTAATTAATCAAAACATAAATAAATACATACAAATAAAAAATAAATTAAAATAATTTAATCATTATATTGTTAATTAAATGGTAATTATGTCCATAGGGCATAAGGCTAACTCTACAATAGTAAGGAGCTTGAAAGCGTAACTCTATAATGCAAGTTGCATTTGGCTTTAGAGATTAAAAACTACAATGCACAAACATTGTTTTTAAAAAGATTAAAAGGTAGATTTTTTTATTATTTTTATGAGATTTGATATTATGGATATATTTTACATAGATTTTTAAAAATATATGTATGTTAGTTATAATCTTAATTATTATTAATTATTATAATCTTAAAAGTATTATAATTATAATTAGGATTAGATATAGAAATAAGATAAGAATTGTGGTTAGAATTAAAAACAATTGTTATTTAAAGATGATATTTGAAAACATTTAATATAATTAAATAATATATTAATAGTTTAATAATTATATATATATATATATATATATATTAAAAAATATAAAATATAAAATTACTATTAACTATTAAATTGGTCCATTTAGGGGTTGTTAAGGGTTGATCCTTCTTGCTTACAGGAGAAGAAGGTGAGATGGGAAAGGCCTAATTAAGAATGGGTAAATATAAACTTCAACGGTGCCTTTAAAGGAAATCCTAGAGTATCAGAGGTTGGATGTGTGGCCCAAAATGAATATGGAGTGATTCTAGCGATTGGTGCTCAAATAATCAAGGATAGAACCAATAATGAGGTCAAAGCTCAAGCAACCTTGCTTGCTATTACACTAGCAAGATGCCTTGGTGTATCTAGATTTTGTAAATGCTATAACATCGGGGGAACATCAAAATTGGAAGATCAATAGATATATCAGAATGATTTTGAACCTCTTAGAATAATTCTAAGACTTTAGATTTTCCCATAAACTAAGGGAAGGTTGTTGGCATTTGACTGAACTGGTAAAGATTGTTGTTGTTATGCAACCGATATATGATTAGTTAGTGATTGTGATGAAGAGATTGAGATTCATGTTTGATGACTAAGTTATGTGTTGTCATTGATGGCAACAATGTTTTTGTAGTCATCTAAGTCATAGAAGCCAACCGGTAAGGGTTAACTGGTACAAAAGATAGTTTTACAAAGAACTGGTAATTAGGATCTCAATCGGTAAACTGAGACAGAGTTGCATTCCAACAACTGGTACAGGCGATTCATGAAGAGTTGGATGATGCAGTTTCACAGCGATGATGGTGACAGGTATTTTCACAACCGCATTGGCAGATTCAACTAGATGAGCGAGATTTGATTTAAAAAACAGACAAACTGATAGAACACTTAACCAGTAGTGATTTAGTCACTTAAATAGGTAACACGACACAATTTTTAATTCGTTATGTCAGTGGTTGACATATGTAAAGCGCATGATGTAAGTTTGTCTAGATTCATTGAACCTAGGAAATGGTTGCAAGGTTGTAGCCGACTTAATGTAAAATGTTTATAAAAAGTGTGATGAGGTATAAAGTCGGTATGTATGTGAAGAGAGATTTCATGAGCGAATATTGTGAATGTGATCGTGCGGTGATTAGGGAAGTTCTGTAATGAAGTGTTGTTGATGTTTTAAGGATCAGAAGTGGATCTTATCAGACACAAAAGGTGTTACTTGAAGATCTTATCACTATTTTTTTCCTAACAGTTTACAACAGCAAAATCCCCTAACCGGGCAGGTCCTAACAAGGCTTAATTGTAAATCCCCTAACAGGGTAGCTCTGAATCAGAGTCTTAAATCCTCTTGCGAGGTTGATCATAATAGGTTATTGCTCCTAACAAGGCTTATCATTCAAATCCCCTAACCGGGTGACTCTTAACCGGGTCTACTCCTAATAGGGCATAATTGTAAGACCTCAACTGGTCAAGATCTATATTCTGCAGATAGTGAATCTTGTGGGTAATAACTCCCACCGTGGTTTTTCCCTTTTGGGTTTTCCACGTTTAATCTCGTGTTATGTGGAATCTATTTTATTGGGCATTTGCTTATGTGGTGATATTTCTCATATGCTTGATAAGTTTTAAGTTTTTAAAGTTGGTGATCAGATTTATATTGTTTTTGCTTGCACTGATTCACCCCCCCTCTTAATGCCTTATAAGTTCATCAAAGGCAATGTACTCGCTGACAAAGTTTCAAATTGGGTGTGCGAACTTGATAGGGTGGATGAAACTCGATGGTGGGATGAGAAGGATAAATTTTTCTTCCCAATTGATGAGGATTTTGACAATGTGGGTGAAATGATGGACGAGAGTATGTAAGGCAGAGTCCCCCATTGGTGCGACCTGACAGAGGGAAAGATGTTGTATATGCAGATTGATAAACTGACTTCAATGCCGTCGATTTTAGACACTTTGATCTAAAGAGTGCAATGCTCAAAGCAAGAGGAATGGATTAAAATGCTCCAAATCCACTCTAAACATAAAATTGAAGGAGTAAGGAAGGTGATAGAGGAGCAAGCACAACTTTAGAGTGAAGGAAAACAAAAGAGTGAGCAGATCGAGCAAAGATGGAAGCCAACTTCTCATTAGGGGCTGCCAAGCAATATGGGGCGTTCAAAGGGGTCGTAACAAAGGAACAAATGAAGCACATTTTTAAGATTGATGACCCTCGCTTCTTTCTCATGGTAGATTTGATGTTAGGTAAAAAAAATATATGAAGTCTTTTTTTAGATTTCGAACCAATGTGGATGTGGCCTCTATTTTCTTGGCTTGGTGTTTGGAATTTGGAATAAAAGAGGACGTAAAATGGGTTATGAGAGAATGCATCATAGAGGAATGGAAAGATGGTCTCAGTACTTTTTTAGCGATGGCAAGACCAAGTGAAGGATTTGTTACTACAGGTGGAGAATGGATGCTTGTGGCTGAGTTTGAGCCACCATTAAGACTGTTTTTAGTTTGGGGTGCTGATGATGACCATGAAGCAAGAAGAGTTGAGGCACATGATGGATGGAGGCATATTAAGGAATATCTTAGAGATAGAGAGGTGGCTTTGCAATATCAAGAGGAAGAGGATGAGAAGAAGAAGAAGAAGAAAAAGCCATACTTTAGGAAGGAGGACTATTGGCTTAGTAGAGGCTTCAACAAAAGAGAATCTTCCAAATAATCAAGATTGTTGTATTTGTATTATGTCTTAATATTTGTATCTAACCTTTGGAAGAAGGGCATTTTGTAACTATGTTCAAAGGGGTAGAAAAATAGAGTTGAAGGTTTAGGAAGTGTTTGCAAGTTTTGAAGTGGTTTAGGAGTATAGAAATTGGAGAATGAATGCTCAAGTATGTAAGAGATCTATTAAGTAACTGTTTTAGTAATTAATACAATATATATAACTTTTACCGATTAAAAAAAAATACTAAATTATAGTTTTAAATATAAAAAAATCATATTTTAAAAATGTGTGGGTCCTTCGTCAAATTATAATTTAAAAAATGTGTGTAGTATTGAGTTTCTAAATTGATATTTCGCGCTAGAAGTTTCTTTGCAAAACAAACTTTCGGGCAGTTGGAACGTTCGTCGCCTCCGCTTGAAAATAAATTTTAATTTTCCGGTTTAAAGGCTGCAAAAATCTTGTCTCGCGGACAAGAATATAGCCGTTTATTGTGAATAGATTGAAGCAGGACGTACAGAGTGATTGGTTGTGGTTAATCTCATTTTAAAAAAATTCGGCGTTTGTCGGTTTCGTTATGTTTTTCCCGCTACTCTGCTCATCACAATTTGTGCAGAATCTTTAGGTAAGTCACTTGCCATGGTTTTCGCTTTAGTTTTATTGTCGTTTTTCTCCACTCATTTCTAGCTCAACATTTTTGCATTTTGCTACTCCGACTAGAATAAGGGGTTTGAATGGAGGAAGAAGAGGATGTGGTTGCTGCAGTAGAACAAGTCTTGAAAGAACATACAACTGATCGAGGCTTGCGGCACTTCAGGAGGCACCGCGGAAGCCAACAATATGCCGAGACTCAATGCAACCGCGCAGGATTGGTTATCCGCACTGCGATCAGCACAATTGAGGTTGGATCTTCTTGCTTAACAGCAGCCCACCGATCACCAGATCGATTCCTGACAAAATACTCTGCAAACATGGAAGGATGAGTATCAGAGGTAGACCATTTGTATTTTTCAATTTAGTTCTTAGTCTTTCGGTGATTTTTTTTGTGGGGTAGACGTTATCTTCAGCGTGACAGTTGAGTACTATCTCTTCAGTTGAAAATTCCCTGGTCTACATTGCTTATACACTTTTAAACCCTAGAAACTTATAAAGGAACGAAAACCTCAACCATGAATATAATGTTTTTTTGATGATATTGGAGAAAATTTCCGCTATTTAGTATAGCTCGGGGCTAGTCGCCACAATCAAGGGCTATCTCTTCATCAATTTTACCTGGACTTTAACCTACTCTTGTTTCGTCCTCTTATGGTCATCTTATACAATCTAGTAAATTCTCTCTCTCTCTCTCTCACACACACACACACACACACACATACATACACACTTATTCATAATACATTTAGGCTTAGTAAATTCTCTCTCTCTCTCTCTCTCTCTCACACACACACACACACACACATACATACACACTTATTCATAATACATTTAGGCTTAGTTTCTATAATCAAGGGACATTTTTCCATCAGAATCACTTGGATCTTGCATCCATCCACCATGGTCCGCCATTAAAGCATTTACAATTTTATCAATTCTTCCTTTTTTTAATAAGTTTTGGTTTAGTTGTCAGTTATCTCTAACATTAAATTCATTATGGACCATAGTTACGTGGAGTACGGGTATTGGTATGGAGATGGGGATGCCATTAAAATTAGGATATCTAAGTAAATAGATAAGGGTATTGCTATAGTATCTAAAAATGTAGTCACCAAAATTTTTGGGCATCAGGGCATTATCCTCGTGTATGTTATGTTGAAATGTGGCGACCGATCAGAAAAGTACTGTACACTCAGCACGTATCCTTGCTGGGGTCTGGGGCTGGGCCGGGCCTCGGGCAGGGGTTCGGGGGCGGGAGCCCCCGAGAAATTTTTTTTTGGGGGTATTTTTTGTTGATGAAAACTGACATTGTAATAAAACCCTAAAAAGGCCAACTTTGATTGTTGCCTTAAAAACACATGTTATAAGTGGCTGGGATGCTTAAGGCATTGGAAGGTTGATGTACTGTTTTTGCTGGATAATAAGAAAGATTGGATGGCTGTGTATGGTGGACGTAATCCATTTTGGGTGAACCACGTTAAATCTCTGTGTTATCCGTGTCCTGTTTTATTTCTTTATCTTTTGTATTTAAATCTGCATATAATTGTTAGTTCATATTTGCTTCGGATTTGCTTGAAACCCTAACAATTGGTATTAGAGCGAGGTTTTCTGTAAATTGGCAAGACTTTCAGATTTGAGTGGGAGCAATGGAGGATTCCAAATTCAAGGTCGAAAAGTTTAACAACCAGAATTATCAGTTATGGAAAATGCAAATGGAGGATTACCTGTATCAAAAGGATTTGTGGCGGCCATTGGAAGGAAAGGCAAAGAAACCAACCACAATGTCAGATGAAGAGTGGGACATTTTAGATAGAAAGGCACTGGGATCCATTCGATTGTGCCTTGCACCGTCTGTAGCATTCAATATAACAAAAAGCAAAAACGACTGTAGATTTGATGGCGACATTGGCTAAGTTGTATGAGAAACCTTCGGCTTCAAATAAGGTATTTCTTATGAAGCGTCTGTTTAATTTAAAAATGAGTGAGGGAGGATCTGTAGCGGAGCACTTAAATGAATTTAATACAATTACCAGTCAATTGTCTTCGGTAAAAATTACTTTTGCAGAAGAGGTTAGGGCTCTCTTGATTTTATGTTCTTTGCCAGAAAGCTGGAATAACTTGGTTATGGCTGTAAGTAACTCTGTCTTTGGTAAAAATACTTTGGTATTTGATGATATTGTTGGTGTTATCCTAAGCGAGGAAATGCGAAGGAAAAGCACAGGTGAGACTTCAACATCATCGGGTAGTGTTTTGAATGTGGAGAACAGAGGAAGATCAAAGGAAAGAGGAAAAGGCCCTGGGAATGAGAAGTCACGAGGGAAGTCAAAGAAAGGACGCTCTCAATCTAGAGGAAAGAAAGATTGCTGGTACTGTGGAAAGCTTGGTC
This sequence comes from Cryptomeria japonica, assembly GCF_030272615.1. Lineage (NCBI taxonomy): Eukaryota > Viridiplantae > Streptophyta > Pinopsida > Cupressales > Cupressaceae > Cryptomeria > Cryptomeria japonica. The sequence continues at coordinate 627,399,541 of NC_081410.1, read as the reverse complement.
ATCTAAAGAAAGACTGTTGGTCTCAGAAAAACAAAGAAGGAGACAAAAATGAAAATGACAGTAAGGAAGCTAATATTGCAAGTAATACTTTACAAGATGCTTTAATCTTATGTTTGGATAATGTTAATGATTCCTGGGTAATAGATTCTGGGGTTTCATTTCATATTACACCCCATAGAAAATATTTTCTAGATTATGTTCAAGGTGATTTTGGACAGGTATATTTGGGTGATGATGAGCCCTGTCAAATTGTTGGAAAAGGAAAGATAAAGATCAAGTTGTAGAATGGAAATGACTGGTTTCTGCAGGAGGTAAGACATGTTCCTAATTTAAGAAGAAATTTAATTTCTGCAGGGCAACTAGGTAGTGAAGGTTGCATAGTTACCCTCTCAGACAGTATGTGGAAGGTCGCTAAAGAATTATTAGTAATAGCTAAAGGTGCGAAGGTAGGCACATTATATCTGTGTACAGATAACACTTACTCTACCCTAGCTGCTACAGATAAAGTTATTGCAGGGACAACAACAATAAATGTTGCAAGAACAGATTCGATGATGTGGCACCATAGGCTTGGGCACATGAGTGAGAAAGGGATGAAAACCCTTCACTCCAAAAATCTATTGCTAGGACTAAAGAAGATTGATTTAGAGTTTTGTGAAAACTGTGTTTATGGTAAACAGAAAAGAGTCAGATCTCTCAAGGTTGGGAAAAAAAGAAGAATGAGAAGTTAGAGCTTGTACATTCAGATGTATGGGGACCGACTCAAGTATCATCTCTTGGTGGCTCTTGTTATTATGTTATTTTTATTGATGACTCAACGAGAAAAACATGGGTATATTTCCTAAAACAAAAATCAGATGTTTTTGAAACTTTTAAGAAATGGAAAGCTTTGGTTGAGAATGAGACAGGAAAAAAGTTGAAGTGTCTCAAATCGGATAATGGAGGTGAGTATTGTAGCAAAGCATTTGAAGATTACTGCTCTTTAAATAGGATTCGAAAGCAGAAGACAGTTCTAGGAACTTCACAGGAAAATGGTGTGTCAGAGAGAATGAATAGGACTATCATGGAACGCGTGAGGAGCATGAGATTGCATGCTGGATTGCCCTTATATTTTTGGGTAGATGCTGTACATACTGCTGTCTATTTGATAATTAGAGGACCTTCAACTCCTTTGGATGGTGGTATTCTAGAGGAGGCATGGATTGGTAAAAAGGTAAATTATTCTTTTCTAAAAACTTTTGGTTGCGAAGCTTTTGTCCATGTTGATAAAGAAAATAGAATCAAGCTTGATGCTAGATCTTAGAAATGTACCTTCATTGGATATGGGATAGATGAATATGGCTATCGGTTATGGGATTTTGAAAATAAGAAAATAATTAGAAGTAGAGATGTTATATTCAATGAGAAGGTTATGTATAAAGAACAGACGCAGGAAAAGAAGCATGAACAAAACAAACAAGAATATGTGGTGTTGGATGAGATTCCTGAAAATAAAATGCCACAGGTACCTGATGGTCAGCAACAACAGATTGTCCCACAAACTCCTGCAAGTGTTAGACATTCTACGAGGATAAGTAGACCCCCTGAAAGATTTTCTCCTTCTTTGTATTCTATTTTATTAACGGATTCTGGTGAACCAGAAGAATATGAAGAAGCAATGCAGATAGATGCCAAACAACAGTGGGAGCTAGGCATGAAAGAGGAGATGGACTCCTTGATGAAAAATAAGATTTGGGACTTAGTTCCTTTACCTGCAGAAAAAAGAGCCTTGCCTAACAAATGGGTTTATCGGCTGAAGGAGGAGGAAGGAGGTCAGAAAAGATATAAGGCCAGACTTGTGGTAAAAGGTTTTGCACAGAAAAAGGGTATAGATTATGATGAAATATTTTCTCCAATTGTAAAAATGACTTCAATTAAAACTGTACTTAGTCTTGTGGTTGCAGATGATTTACATCTTGAACAATTAGATGTCAAAACAGCTTTTCTCCATGGAGATTTGGAGGAGGAAATTTACATGTTGCAGCCACAGGGATATGAGGTCAAAGGTAAGGAGAACTTGGTGTGCAGGTTGAAGAAAAGTCTGTATGGCTTAAAGCAAGCACCTCGACAATGGTTTTTAAAATTTGATAGTTTCATGGCTGAACACGGTTATCATAGATGTCATTTTGATCATTGTGTATATTTTAAGAGATTTGATAATGGCAGTTATATTATCCTGTTGCTTTATGTTGATGACATGCTTGTTGCTGGGTCTAACATGCAACATATAAATGATCTTAAACATAAATTAGTCAGGTCATTTGCTATGAAGGATTTGGGTGCAGCTAAGCAAATTCTCGGTATGAGGATTACACGGGACAAGAAAAATAGAACCTTGAATTTGTCCCAAAGTGAATATATAAAGAAGGTGTCATTTCAAATTGACTAAGGAGATGTGCCCAAAGGCACAGGAAGAGGTTAATAAAATGTCTAACATCCTGTATTCATCAGCTGTTGGTAGTCTGATGTATGCAATGGTATGCACAAGGCCAGATATTGCACATGCAGTGGGAGTTGTGAGCAGGTTTATGAGCAATCCGGGTATGGAACATTGGAATGCTGTGAAATGGATTCTTCAGTATTTGAAAGGAACTACTACAAAAACATTATGTTTCAAAGGATCTAATGCTGCTCTGAGTGGATTTGTTGACTCTGATCTGGCGGGTGATATTGATTCACGGAGGAGTACTATAGGGTATGTTTTTACTATAGGGGGAACTGCAGTCAGTTGGATTTCTAGGCTGCAAAAGGTTGTTGCACTTTCAACCACAGAAGCTGAGTATGTTGCTACTACAGAAGCCAGCAAGGAGATGATTTGGTTGCAATGTTTTCTGGAGGAATTGGGTCAGACACAAGAGGATAGGCCTTTGTATACTGATAGCCAAAGTGCCATTCATCTTGTGAAGAACTCTGCTTTTCATTCAAGGACAAAGCACATTCAGCTCAAGTACCACTTCATCCGGACTGTTTTGGAGGAGGGTCAGTTACGACTTGAGAAGATTCACACAAGTGAGAATCTTGCCGATATGTTCACGAAGGCAGTTCCATAGGAGAAGCTGATTTCTTCATCAGTTTCTGTTGGTCTTCTTGATTGATAATTGTGGAATTTATACCAGTCGAGTCCTAGTGTTTTATCTAGCAGATGCTGCATGTACAGTGGTGTCGTGTAGTATCAGTCTCCAAGTGAGAGATTGTTCGGTGTGGAGCCTGATCAGTCTCCAAGTGGGAGATTGTTGAAATGTGGCGACTGATCAGAAAAGTACTGTACACTCAGCACGTATCCTCGTTGGGGTTCGGAGTCGGGCCGGGCCCCGGGCAGGGGTTCGAGGGCGGCAGCCCCCAAGAAAAGCAGGGGTTTGGGGGTGGGAGCCCCCGAAAATTTTTTTTTGGGGGGTATTTTTTGTTGATGAAAACCGACATTGTAATAAAACCCTAAAAAGGCCGACTTTGATTGTTGCCCTAAAAACGCATGTTATAAGTGGCTGGGATGCTTAAGGCATTGGAAGGTTGATGTACTGTTTTTGTTGGATAATAAGAAAGATCGGACGGCTGTGTATGGTGGACGTAACCCATTCTGGGTGAACCACGTTAAATCTCTGTGTCATCTGTGTCCTGTTTTATTTCTTTATCTTTTGTATTTAAATCTGCATATAATTGTTAGTTCATATTTGCTTCGGATCTGCTTGAAACCCTAACATGCTAGACGTTTTTGTTAAATATGCTTGGAACTTGCACCAGTCTTTTGATAATTCATTATTGATTATGGTGAGTTATATGATTTGCTTAATTCTTCCATTTTAAGTATAAGGTTAGTCTTAGTTGCCAATGCTAGATTGAGGAGTATATCTTCCAACAAAATCACACGGTACTTGTATCTGGCTCTCCATTAGGGCAACATATGTGATTTGATCTTCTTTTGGTATTAGTTGTCAATTTGACGACTCTTGATTAAAATTCATGACTCACCAGTTTAAGAATCTGGATGTGCTGAAAGGTTGGTTGTGTGTGTTCGAACCTTGGGTTTTACTATTTAAAAGAAAAGAAAAAAACAAACCATACTTTATGTGTAAGATTTATCATTTTTTGTAAATTGAGCCCCTTTAACTGCATCAGGGGAAGATGTTGAGCTTTAGATGCCATACCAGAAGGGTATCGAATTCTCTCCTATAAACCAACCCATAATTGAATAGTTCACAAGCTCTGGAACATGTCCTTAAAGTTATGGGCCATTTTCTTGTGGTTTGGGGATTTCAACTTGGGTTAGTTTTTATACATCTAATTATTGTCTATTGTAAAATCATTTTTGTGTTCTTTTGTTAGGGCATTTGCTATCAATTTCAGCCTGCTGTTAAAATTAAGGAATGCAAATTTAAAGGCCAAGGCAAACATTCAGAAAGCTGCTCAGGAAGAGGTAGGAAATAATTGACAATTTGAGCCATAATAATGTTGACAATGTTATGTGGAGGTGGTAATATGATAGGGCTTTCATGGCAGTTACAATTTCAAATACATATAAATTGTGTCAATTGAGTAACATATTATATAAACCAAAGGTTGTCACATACCTCAACTGTCAATGCGAGGCAAAAAGTTCTGTTTCATTTTGACAAAATAATACTCCTTGGTATTGTCCCTTTCATGGTTAAAAGGGGAACATTTATCACTAGAAATTTGCTTGATCTATGTTGACGAGGATAGTTTCCTACATTATCTTATTACCATACTGGCTTGAAAACCTTGATTCAGATCCTTTCTATTTCCTTTTTGTGCCCTCGTTCTTAATATATGCAATGTTTTTAGAGACTTTTGCAAATTTATATGATTTTCTTGTGCAGTTGTGGTGCATTAGATATAATAGAATGTTATACTACACTTTGTAGTACGTACACTTTTTGGTATATTGTTTATGTTAATGATTATCTAAACAGTAACTTAAATGCTTGTTGTAAACACCAACATAACTTCCCCATTTAATAATAAATGTCTATTGAAGTGCACACTGTGTACCTTTCAATTCTTGCATAACTCCATGCAATCATCATTCCAACATGGTATGAGTGTTATTTTCTCTCAATTGCTTGTAGGCAAACACTCTTGTTCATTTTCTTTCTATATCTTAGGGGGTACTATCAAACTTACAATAACTTGTTATTTTAGAAGACCTGTGATGGGCATCTATTTTTTAGTCTCAGAATAGATTTCCAGTAGGCTGGAAGCCCAGTTTTGGTAGTGTAATGTCCTACCCCATTTGCACTTATAATTTTTTGCACTTCTTTCACCCACTCAGCTATGTAGGTATTTTGTCAAACAGTTTCCTTGCAATTATCTTGTGAAATGATATGCGATATTGAGCACAAGCTTGCTGATTGGTTTGTTTTTTCAGTTATCACTCATTGGCTTTCTGATCATTAACAATCACATTGCATAAAGTAATGATAAACTAGTTTCATTAAGCATGCAACAATGAATTGCTTATTCACTGTTCACTTGGATTAATACATAAATGGAATGATTTTCAGTCATGACAGACCTGCAATAATAGTGGCACTAATGTTAGCAACCAGCTATGATTTTGAGACTCCCTTGAGGTTGATCCTTACACAAATACCAAGGATGATGAGGTATAAATGTCCTCCAAAACAAAGCCAAACTTCTTGAACAGTTTTAGACCTGGAAACTCATGCTTCATGGATTGTCTGAGAACTTAAATGCCTGAGAATGATGCTCAGAAGATATCAGCAGTCTTTCCAAGCTTGCAAAGGGAGTGTCAACCCAAACAATGAGACTGAAACTTCCTTGAACCTCTTCAAAATGATTCCAAACTGTTATACAAAGATCTGCAGCAATAAGCCTTCCCTTATTATCCTGCTAAGAATGGAATAGGAGCTCCAAATACATCACTGTAGTACAAGTATGAATCACTGTAGCATATGAACAAATCGCTGTATCAACAGAACGAATCACTGTAGCAGTGGTACTAATCACTGTAGCAACAGTAGGATCGCTGTAGCATGCTTTCGACATTCATTAAAGCTTCAGATCTTCACAAATTTCATGCCAAATCTCTTGATAACGTGCAACTGAAAGATATATGCCAAAATCACAAATATAATGCAATGTGGAATGCCTAAATGATATTTCCAACAACATCAACTAGGGTTGATCTTTCACAACTGAAGCCAATCTATTCCAAGAGGGGTTTCGTCCTCCGGAAGGCCAAGTTGAACCAACTCCAGAAACCATGCAAGGTTTTCTTGCCATAAGAGAAAAGAGCAGAAATTATTATCTTCAGCATGTCAAATAAGAGCTCAAAACATTTATATATAGGCTATCCTTCAATTTGAAACCTTTTCCCTCCAAAATCGAAACTTTAAATCCCCAAAGAATTTTGAACTTTTTATGAGCTCACAAACAAAACATTTTAATTTACTTTTGTCTCCTTATAACCCCTGGACATCCCTTTAAGCAAGTAATGTAAACTCATAAAATTTAAATACATTTCCTTCACTAAAATGGCCCCTCTTTTAAAACAACGTTGTGTAACTAGGCCAAGGGTGGGATATTTTAAAAAACACTTTATAAGACTTAGTGAATAAAATTAAACAAATATCTTCTAAAAGAAACATAACTCTCCAAGTCCAACTTAAACCCATTGTACTAACTCAAAGAAGAATTGAGACCATGACCAAGTGCTAAAAATAACACTTACTAAAAATAGCAAGAACTGTCCAAACCTTGAAACTGAAGATGCTGCACACTGAAGCTGAGAGGAGATGGAAGCTATGACCAACTGCCAAAAAACTGCTAACAACAGTAAGTCAGCCAAAACTCCCAGTTGACCAATCGGTGTCTAAACTAACGCTTACTAAAAATAGTAAGTCTCAGATAAGCTGTACTCTAGAAAGTGTCGTTCATCTCCATTAATTTGTTTGAAATTGCGTTTACCATACAATGCCAGTAAATAAGAAGGATGACTTGAAGGCCAAACATAATAGATTGTGAATAGTCCCTTTGGAAATAAGGTATAATTATGTTTTACTTGTCATTCAATGTGTAGATTAATGCACACAATGCACATTAAATCAGGGGAGCTTACTTGGTTTATTTGCAAAATATTGTGTCCCTAACCTGCTATTATAATTGAATGTCCTGAAATCTGAAATATTGAATTGTATATGGCATGCCTATAAACAAAGAAGAATAAAACAGATGCAAAAAATTAGGAACTATCAAAGCAAAACCATTGCTTTCTAGAAAGGGGCTTTGGACAAACCAAAATATTTAACAAAACTAAGTTCTCTTTGGAAGTCCCAACTCAGCTATATCTATGTTCAAGAAGCAGTGATTTAGATTCCAGGTGGTCCAAGGGACAAACTGATCGTAGTGTAAAGATGGGTTTATATATTATGCAGCGGAATACAAGAAATACAAGTAATCCAACACATAATTGAAAACACAGCAAAAGTCTCTTAACAATTATCTATTACTTCTATTCGAAGCAGAAATGAATAGCGCACAATTGGATGTTGTAGATAACAAAGCTAGGAATAAGAATTCATTTGGCTAGAAAGGGTTGAACACATCAAACTGGTTGGACTTCAATTATACATGTATTTGACCTTCCTCCTAAAGGATCGAATATCTATATTTACAAATGGTTACAAATTACAATACACGTTGAGAAGATGAAATAGTTCATATCCTTAACTGCTTGACCTGTGTAATGCCCCCTAGTAAATTGGTTTAAAATATCCTAGTTATGGATCTCAGTTCTTAGTACAGGGTTTGAGAGAAGGTACCTTAGCCTCTGCTTTTGTCAAATGACCTGCAAAAATAAAGTCAGAAGATACAGCAAATTACATTAAAGAATGATCGTATGAGCGACTATATATATATATAGAATTAGCTATGTATAACATAAAGAGGAATTCTTGTAACATTAACAGAGTAAAAATCATGAATTATGGTGGTGAACTATAGTGCAAGATTTGGTAGGGTGTCTTTAATAGTCCCCCTTACTGAATGTAACCATGTAGGGTGCCTTAATACAGCAGTTCCCCCTACTGAATGTAACCATATAGGATGCCTTTGTACAGAAGTTCCCCCTATCATATAGGGTGCCCTTGTACAACAGTTCCCCCTATCATGTAGGGTGCCCTTGTACAGCAGTTCTCCCTACAATTTAGGATGCCCAAATTTATTTATAAGTATTCAGATCGTTATCAGATTATTTAGCAAACAAGTACCAGTATCCAAATGTTTGTATATTCAGATTATTTAGATTTTATCTACCAATATTCAGATTGTTATCAGATTATTTATCAGGCAATTACCAGTATCCAGATGTATCGATATTCAGAAAATAAATAATTTCAGATAATCTCAATTAATCATCATTACTCAGATCATCACCAATTCCTAGACTATTTCAGGATACGCCTGCTTATTTATATATAAGGTTAACGCTATATGTGATATATTATATAATAATGTTATCATTGTATTGTACACCCAACTGCTGTTTATGTGTGGTGAGTGCATTGCTTTAACGGTATGATCATGAGTATACGTACCAGTGTAATGAGTGCCTAAGTTTGGTTACCGTAGCATGAAAATGGCCTGATGCTCTTCCGCAATGATTCCTCCTTCAGTTTCATTCATTAAGTATGGCACCAAGAACAAGGATGTTACTGCCTGTACCTTAATAACAATTCTGATCTGATCTGATCTGATCTTATCGATGGTGATGTACCTAATTGCTTTTGATTCATTTCCTTTATATCTCTTAATTAGAGGGAGAGGTCACACCTATTCATCATATATGCCCTTTGGCAAGAGACACACCATTTCACCATTAGCACCCTTTGAAAGAGTGCAACTCTTCATTATTTCTGCCCTTTGAAAGGGACACAACCTTTCACAATCAAGTCTGCACTTTTATTTAAATCAGATCTGCAACTCTGATTCCCAATTATTCCCCCCTCAAATGAGGTTTTCTTCTCCCTTTTATATCTCATTGTTGAGGGAGTCGCAACTTTTCCTTCAATGTCTTTTGATCATTCATTTACTTAATTAAATTTTAATTAATTATATTTTAATTTAATTTTTTATATTTAAATTTCATTATTATTATTTATTATTAAATTCTATTTCAAAGTGGGGACATTACAATCTGCCAACTTGCAATTATGGTGTTCCATTCCCACATTTGAAATCGGTTTTATGAAGATGCCATTTGTAAAGGATTGCTGATTGTGTAATGCTTGCTAGGTGACACATGGAGATATGTGACAACACAATGACTTGTGCATAGAGCACACCACTATACAATGACTTGTGGGTAGGGCACATGTGATGCTGTTGAAGTTTGCACAGTTAGTGTGCTACTAAGTCATGCGCATTAATGTAGAATGCTGCCAAGGTGTGCAGGTGGTTCTGGAGGTTCATGTGGCTATGCTGATTATTCACTTATTCTTGAGAAGTGATGGTCCCCATAGTATCTTTAGTGAGATGTGCAAACTAAATATGGAGCCGTTGAGGATTATATCACTTTGCTTGACTTGCATGCTATCTTGCCTTAGCTACTCCAAACAAATGATATGAACCTTGATGGGTGTGTTGTAGATTTTTTGTATGATCTCATCTTGTGCAATTATGCACAAGATCCAAGTTTGAAGGATGTTTATTTGATGCAGACTCAATAATAGGAGGAAAGTATGGCTTAAGGAGTTCCATATTGAATATTGGGTGAAAACTCAAGTATTGTGAGAAATCAAGAACAACAACATTCTCGCTAGCTATGCATAAAATGGTGTATAGATTATATCACAAAGGCTTAATGTTTGGTGTGAGCCTTGAAGCACACCTGAAGAACATACAGTTAGACTTTGTTGTTGACCTTGAATGAATGACATCTGTGATTCATGTCATGGCACTCTTTGTATATGTGCTATTGGTGTGAGAGAATCTTATGTATCTGTTGGTGGACATTTTAAATGCATTATAGAAATTTTTGTGCTTTATTCACTTCTTCCTCTTGCACGTGTGCATGAGGTGGTTTGTAGTAGGATATTTTCAAGTATGTTGTAGGATAGAACCTAAGACATCTCCAAAAAGGACTATGCTTCATGGAATTGTCAGGGTTCTATTGTAGGGGTGTTGAATGTGGAGCAGGTTGTCATCCTAAGTGTGTAGATGCATGAAATTATAGATGCACAAAGATGTAACAATGTGTGGTTAACCACTTATCTTTGGCCATCTATTTGCAAATGAAAAATTGTGGTCTGGTCCAATCGTGTATCCAATCTTTTCCCACAAAGATTGCCAAAATGCGTTAACAAAGCTTGGGATGTGGTTAAACACAATGGGCATTGTCCAAATACTAGATTTACACAATACCAAAGGTATACTTATTGAAATTGGCCTACAACTTCTGTTTGTGCACATTGTCTAGGATATGAGGGATGTGCTCCACATGTTTCTCCCATGTCTTATAAAGATGTGAATGTCATCCAAGTAGTCGATCACAATGAAATTGGAGAAGGGGAGTAGGATGGCATTCACTAGTTGCATGAATGTGATAAGCATATTACAATCCCTCCTTGGGTTTGAATGTTGTCTGCCAACTATCTTTACGATGAACTAGTTCTTGGTGATACCTTGACTTGAGGTTGATCTTGGTGAAGTATTATTTACAATGGAGTTGTTCCAGAAGGTCATTGATGCCATTGATGTGGGAAGTATTACTGCAACTAGAGCTTCCCATTCAGCTTCATTATTTGATCTACTCCGCAAGAAAAGGGAATCTCTATAGATAAATCACCCTTTAGAATCTCTTAGAACAAAGCCACCACTAGCATTATTTGGACTGGCCCTAGAACCACCTTCAAATATCAACTTTACAAAATTTTCATGAATGGGGATCCACTTCTTAATCACTCCTTGACTTTTAGAGTCTTTGCAGATCTCTTTTTTTCTTTCAAATTTATTTTCTAATATTCCTTGAATGATTCCTTTTTATGTTTAAATAGAAGAGCTTACACAGACTACTTGCTAAGCATTCTTCAAGGATGTAGCTGTTTTTCCTTTTTCCAAAGAAATACAAAAGCTACTTTTCTTGCCCTCGAAAAAAATTCTTCTTTAAATCTACTTTTTGAATTTTCTAGGAAAATAAAACTTCAGATTCTGGAAGCATTTTTGCATCATTCTTATGCATATTTGCAGTCAAAGTAATTGAATTTGTTAATCAAATAAAAATCTAGCTCATGTAGTTGAAAAGCTGTCAAAAGAACTATTGGAGATCAGTTTGTATGCCAATTTTTTCCAAGCAAATTAAAAACTATTCTCAGTAATTGTAGACATTAGTACTCTCTGGCCTAACCTACTAATTATTCCAATTTTGGTGATTGATTGTTATCATAAATGCCAACAGATAAAAGTGGATGGTTTAAAGTTTGGACATGTATCCAACAATTTGATCCGCTAAATCTAACTGTTTGCATGTGTAAAATGGCTGTTGTTTATTCCTTATATCTTAATCCCTTGTTTGCTTTCTAAAACCAAACATTCTAAAGTCTCATTATGAGAATTCTCTACGTGGTACTCAAGAAATCAAAGGTTGAGTTTACACCAGATTCAGTTGTGGTAAATTTCTTGTTAACTTTGTAAGAACTAAGGCTGGAATGACTGTGGCTGCTGAAAGCATTACCCAAGGTCTTCGACGAGCTCGACAAATGATGGCTCAGGTTGTATTGTACCTTATTTTCGGATATTATTTTTGTTGGTGTAAATAAATATTCATTTTGGATATTATTACACTTTACTTAAGTTAACTTAAGATAATGCATCTCTTTGTAGTTTGGATTTGAGACACTTAGGGAAGTGTGCACATAGGGATAGAGTTTGTAGGAGAAATTCCACCTTTTGTGGTCTTATTTTGCTGTTACATTCCACATTCGGTGGGTCATCGACCTCTTGTGGAATATTATATTATTTCTCCTACCTACCCTTAGCATTTCTTACCTACCCTTGTTTCTCATTGAGCCACATGTCATATTTGTGTGCTCATACATCCATATGGCCTTGCCTATATAAGCAAGCCTCTATTCATTGTATTGGTTAATCCAGTTGATCATTTGCATATTGATGAGAATACAGTTTGTTCTTGTCATTCTATTGTCTCTTTTATGCTTTTCATTGTGCCCTTGATCTTGGCAAAATCCTACATGGTATCAGAGCTATTGGGACTTCATTGATTGGTTTTTGGAGACATCATGGAAGGCTTCTATTTTCGGATTTGGGGATCTTCATTTTTTGGGGGCGTCATACAGCGATTTGGACATCACCGTTGAATCCGAGAGGCCGTTTCCATAAATTTCGAATATAAAGTCGACCTATTTTGGTGAGAAATTTTTTTTTCCCATTTAGGCTATTATTGTATAGATTTCGAAATTTTTTTTTTTTAATTTTTCAAAAAAAAATTTCGAAAAATAAAAAAAAAGCGATCAAAAATAAATAAAAAAAAAATTAAAAAAAAAAGCGTTTTTTGGGGGTCCGCAAACCCCCCCCCCCGGCTGTACGTGTGTTGTAGGTATCACAGGCATACCTGCTGTCGGAGCGTACTTGACCCGCGCCGCGTACACGTCACCCGCCGCTGCCCGTGCAGGTCCATGCCGCCGTCGTCGGCTGCTTCATTTTGCACAGAGCCGCCACCTCCGCCGACCGGTCACCTCTCCCGCCGGCCGCCTCGGCTCTCGGCAGCCGCCGGCCCCCTCGGCACTGGGCCCGTCGGTCTCTCGTCTTCGGTAGCGCCTCCTTTCGCCGGCGTCACTAAAACCGGCGAACCCGCGTCCGCCACGTGGCAGGCAGCCACTGGCCCGCAGGCTAAATCGTACACCCTGCACAGCCACGTCAGATCCGTACGCCTTGTCAGCAGATCTGCACAGTCATCTGCCCAGTCAGTAGTCCGTACAGTACGGACGCCCAGTCAGCAGGGAGGCGAGGTTTTTGCGACGGTCATACGGCCGTCAAATTTAACACAGTGAATTGCTGATGTCAGCACCACATCAGCATTTTTTGAAATTTTTTTGACCCCTCTCCATTGGGCTTCTCAGTTTTGCAGTCCAACTTTGAAAGGCCATATCTTGCTCATTTTTGCTCCTTTTTTGGTGCAATTTTTTTTGAAATGGGCTAAAATTTCGTGATCTTCGTAGTGGTGTGGTTATTTTTTGATTTTGGTGCATAGGTTTTTCGGAATTTTCGGATTCTCTCAGCTGTACCTGTCCAATCCTCAATTCTGCAACTTCAAAGGCCTCGTTTGAGCTCATGCGACCTCCTTTTCAGGTGCGGTTTTTTTGAAAGTGCTTATTTTTTCGTCTACTTTCATAATCAATGATCAGATGCCAGAGATTTTGAGTGGAAATTGTACTTTCAGATATTGGTCTTATTTGGCCTATTAGGTACTTGTAATTTGCTTGGATCTTAGTTAGATCTCTTGCATTATCAGTTTGAGACTCTTTTGGCCTTATTGAGGCAGTTGTAAAATTGTAAATCAGAAGTCCACTTTGCCATTTTTTGCAAGTGGCCCATTGTATACGCACTACTTATAAAGTGCCAAATCATCACATTTGGGGGGGTTTCTTTGATTGAGTGAATTTGGGGGGGGTGTCTTGTGTGATTGTGCCTCTCTTTGTGCTCTTTCCATTTTTGTTGCAATGAGTCCTAATAAATTTCCACCTTTAACTGCACATAATTATGCATCATGGAAAATTAAAGTATGGAGTAAATTAATGGAAAAGGGTCTCACACACTACATAGATGGAACAATAACATCACCACCTGATCCTAAGGCTGATCCAAATGCTCAATTAGAATGGCTCACAAAGAATTGCATGGCTCTTGGAACCTTACGCAAGTATGTATCAGATGACCTCATTTTTCACATTGAGAAGTGTAAAACAATCAAAGTGGCTTGGGATATGTTTCAAAAATTGTATGGTCAAGTTGATGAAATCAGAGGTTATCAGATTGACAATGAGCTCACCAACTTGGATCCCAAGAGTTTTGATACAATCCAAGATTATGTCACCAAAGCAAATGAGCTAAGAGCAAAGCTTAAGGATTGTGGAATTGACAAAAAGGATGCTCAATTGATATTCAATTTGTTGGACAAGCTTGCACCAGAATATGCAGCATTTGTATCTAGCTTCCAAACTCATCGTTTGACAGTGGGGAGTTCCTATGTTATGCCTTCATTTGATGCTTTCACAGAAATGTTGATATTGGAACAATCTAAGTTGTTGAACATGGGGTTTCTCAAGTCTTCAAAGTCCAAGGCTTTGGTAGCAAATCAAGGAAATCAAGGAAGTCAAGGCAAAGATTCCGACAAGAAGAAGAAGCACTCTAAGTCTAAGCCACACCAGGAAAAAGGACAATCATCCTCTCCATCCCAAGGCGATTTTTCATCCTCTTCCAAGAAGGGGACACCACCTAAGAAGGATAAACCAACTTGTGCATATTGCAAGAAGTATGGTCATGATGAGCATCGATGCCACGCAAAGCAAGTTGATGAATTAACCAATCTTCTTAAGAAAAACAACATCAACTTGCCATCCGCCTACACAAAGAAGGATTCATCTCCTTCTTCTTCCTCACAGTCTAAGGGAAAAGGGCAAGCATTTGTGGCTAAAACAGGTTCTTCACAGCAATGGATACTTGACTCGGGTGCCTCATATCACATGGGTTCTACAAGGGAGCAGTTTTCTTCATTGGAGCCATCTAAGGTACCTCACATTTACATAGGTGATGATACACAAGTAGAGGTTGAAGGGAAAGGTTCAGTTGACATGGATGATGGAACATTTGAGAATGTTCTCTATGTTCCTAACTTGTCTACCAACCTTCTCTCCATCTACCAAATTACTCACTATGGGAATGGGAAAAAGGTTGAGTTTACACCAGATTCAGTTGTGGTAAAGGAACTTGATGATGATGCCTTGGTAGCAGTGGGACAAGTCAATGACAACTCTAGGCTTTATTCATTTTCCCACTTTGTGCCAAGTTCACCTTCTAGGGCCTTGCTTACTCATTCAAATTCAGAAAGTAAGCTATGGCATGA
Organism: Cryptomeria japonica; assembly: GCF_030272615.1. NCBI lineage: Eukaryota > Viridiplantae > Streptophyta > Pinopsida > Cupressales > Cupressaceae > Cryptomeria > Cryptomeria japonica. The sequence goes on along the minus strand of NC_081410.1, from coordinate 627,384,387 downwards.
GCGGTTTGGTCACCTCAACTACCGCTATCTTTAGAAGCTAAGCACTAAAGACATGGTCACAGGTCTACCTCGAATTAGTTTTTCAGAGGGTGTATGTTCAGGTTGTTCCATGGGCAAGCATCCCGAAGAGAAGTTTGATAAAGGGAAAACTTGGAGAGCTTTGGAAGTTCTTCAACTTGTTCACAGTGATGTAGTAGGTCCATTTCCAGCACCTTCATTTAGTAAGGCCCGCTATGTTCTTACCTTCATTGATGACTACTCCCGCTTCACTTGGGTCTACTTTCTCATTCATAAGAGTGAAGTATTTGACAGATTTCAGGACTTCAAGACTCGTGTGGAGAAGCAATCAGGGAAAGTGGTCAAGATTCTTCGCACAGATAATGGAAGGGAATATGTGAACAAAACACTTGAGGATTTTTGTACATTTGAGGGGATTGATCTTCAGCATTCTATCGCATACACTCCACAGTAGAACGGGGTTGCAGAACGCAAGAATAGAACTCTCAAAGAAATGGCTAGCTGTATGATACATGCACGTTCTCTTGATCCCGCCTTTTGGGCAGAGGCTATCAGTTGTGCCACACACATCCAGAATCGGGTTCCTCACAAAGCTTTGCAAGGTATTACTCCTTTTGAAGCTTGGGCTGGTAGGAAACCGATTGTGAGACATTTCAGAGTCTTTGGGTGTCCAGCATGGGCTCGCATACCTCCGTAGAAACGCAAGGCATTGGAACCTTAGAGTCGGCCTTGCATATTTGTTGGATATCCTGAGGGTGTTAAGGCATACAGATTGATGGATCCTGAGACACATGAGGTATTCATTGAGAGGAGTATTCACTTTGAGGAAAGCTCTCCTAGCTTAGCCTCTCTACCTCCTCCACCTTCCTCCATTGTGGATAGTGATGTTAGTGACTCAGATGATGAGACTCCTTCAACTCCGACTCACAGGGTTACACCTCCGCAGGGTCCACTTGAAGTTGAGGAGCCTCGTTCTCCACCTCCACCTAGACCTCGTTGGGCTCGACAGACACTTGAGTCCGCGGGTTCTCTTGTTGGGGATCCTTCAGATACACGGAGAACTCGATCACAACATCAGGATCTTCCACATGCATTCATTGCTACCGCTTCTGATCCACAGACATTTAGGGAAGCATCAGGGGTTCCTGAGTGGGACCAAGCTATGGAGGAAGAGTATAGTTCCTTGATGAGGAACAACACATGGGATCTTTTCCATCTCCCTAAGGGGAGAAAGATGGTTCGATGTAAGTGGATCTATTGGACCAAGTTTGCAGCGGATGGTAGTGTGGATAAGTATAAGGCTCGGCTTGTTGCGAAAGGTTTCTCGCAGGTTGCAGGTGTTGACTATACTGAGACCTTTGCACCCGTAGCCAAGATGAACTCCATTCGTTTGACACTTGCTATTGCTGCAGCTCATGGTTGGGCTGTACATCAGATGGATGTGAAGAGTGCTTTTCTTCATGGTGATCTTGATGAGGAGATTTATATGGAGCAGCCACAGGGTTTCCTCCAGGATACTTCCTTGGTTTGCAGACTAAGGAAATCTCTCTGTGGCCTTAAGTAGGCCCCCAGGGCTTGGTACGCCAAGATGGATTCCTTTCTTCTCTCCGCAGGGTTCACCAGGTGTCATTCCGATCCGAATGTCTACATTTTGCGACAGGATGACTCTCACTTGATACTTGTGCTCTATGTTGATGACTTGATCATTACAGGGAGTACTTCATCCATCATTAGCAGGGTCAAATCTGCTTTGCATGACAGATTTGCTATGACTGACTTGGGTCTTTTGCACTACTTTCTCGGGATAGAGATTTCACAGTCACCTTCCGGGATTACACTATCGCAGCCCAATTATGCTCTTGATCTACTGGCACGCTTTCATATGGCTGATTGTAAGCCTGCCCCGACTCCCTTTCTTTCAGGAGTCAAGCTTGAGGCTCAGTGTTCTTCTCCACCAGTTGATGCCACTTTGTATTGTCAGCTTGTGGGTAGTCTCATCTACTTGACTCATACACGCCCTGATATTTCATTTGCAGTTGGCATGGTTTCCCGCTTCATGCAGGAACCACATGAGCTTCATTGGAAAGCCACCAAACGCATCCTTCATTACATCCAGGGTACACATCACTATGGGATTCACTATGCAGCAGGCACAGGACTTCACTTGGTTGGTTACACAGACTCCGATTGGGCTGGCGATCTTGATGATCGTAAGTCTATTTCTGGTTACAGTTTTCACCTTGGTTCGAGCCCCATTTGTTGGCAGAGCAAGAAGCAACATGCTATTACTCTCTCTTCGACTGAGGCTGAGTATCGAGGCGCTGTTAACGCAGCGACTGAGACCATTTGGCTCTAGCAGATTCTCACAGAGTTTGGATTCACCACTCCACGGCCGACAGTTCTACATTGCGACAATTAGAGTGCTATCGCAATCTCGAAGAACCCGGTCCAGCACCAGCGGACCAAACACATCGAGATTCATATGCACTATATCCGAGAGCTCATCCAGGAGCAGGTCATTGATTTGCAGTATTGTCCTATAGCAGAGTAGGGTGCTGACATATTCACCAAACCTTTCACCGAGAGTAAGTTCCAGCAGTTGCGAGCTCTCTTGGGGGTGCGGGATGTGTCATTAGGGGGGGTCAGCTGACTTCTCCTTCCTCTCTTATGGGGGGGACTTTTTCCTCTTTGAGGTTTTGTCCTTCTTCTTTGAGAATCTTTTGTACATTCATCTCTCTTTTGGGGGGGAGTTTTTTCCCACTGGGTTTTCTCCCTTTCTCCGTTTGTGAGAGATTGCATTGCATAGTTTTGCTTGCATTTGCATATTGTACATGGGTACCTATCATGGCCTAGTAGCCGGGACCCATCTTGCATTGTTGACTTGAGTCTTCATTCCCCTAAGTTGCACTTAAGGGGGGGTGTTGGTGTAAATAAATATTCATTTTGGATATTATTACACTTTACTTAAGTTAACTTAGGATAATGCATCTCTTCGTAGTTTGGATTTGAGACACTTAGGGAAGTGTGCACATAGGGATAGAGTTTGTAGGAGAAATTCCACCTTTTGTGGTCTTATTTTGTTGTTACACTCCACATTCGGTGGGTCATCCACCTCTTGTGGAATATTATATTATTTCTCCTCCCTACCCTTAGTATTTCTTACCTACCCTTGTTTCTCATTGAGCCACATGTCATATTTGTGTGCTCATACATCCATATGGCCTTGCCTATATAAGCAGGCCTCTATTCATTGTATTGGTTAACCAGTTGATCATTTGCATATTGATGAGAATACAGTTTGTTCTTGTCATTCTATTGTCTCTTTAATGCTTTTCATTGTGCCCTTGATCTTGGCAAAATCCTACAATTTTAGTGTTGTTTGTTAGAGGAGTAGTAGAATAACAGGATTATGTAAAGAATTGCTGAACATTATCAGTGTTCTTGTCATTATCAAACTCGTTCTTTGAAGTAGTCTATTGTACATGCCTGGGTGTAGAAAATTGTTATAATGTCAATTGGAACTCATCCTTAATCAAGCTTTTTTTGTTAATCACTCAGCAATTGCTAATTGTGAAATATAGCACATGTTTCACAGGAGGTTGAAAGGGGTGCAAGTATTTTGGCCACTATAGGTAGGTTTCTATTAATGTGGCTTTTCCCTCTTGATTTTCTTGATTTGGAACACTTTCAGAGATAATAGTATAACTATTCATATATTTTGTTGTTCCAATTTCCAACTATCATGGCAAAAAAAATACTTGCTGCAATTGTTTTGAGAAATAATTGGTTGCAAGTTTTTGTTACATTAACTGAGGTTCGTGGGAGATAAAAGAATGCACAACTGTAGACTGATGGTTTTACTAATCCATTTTTCAATGTTAGAAGTTGTATTTTCTTCCTCTGCTTGAGTTTTACAATGTTGAGGCCAGTGTGGAAATTTCTAAATATGTCAAATTATATGTTCTTAACTAATTGATAATTAGCCCTACGTGAAGTTCTAATTAAGCAGCAATAATCCTCCCTTCTAAGATTAAAAAAGCAAATTCTTGATACCTAATCTCATTAAACTTTAAAAATGGATGGCTATGAAAGTTTATAATCCACAAATTGGGCTAGAGTTAGACTATACAAAGTTGTAGAGAACCAGGTTTCATAACATGATATTTGTATAATCCATGGATGTGATAGGGCATATTGCTGGAATGAAATGAACTTTCTTCCTTCATGGGAAGACATCTTGCATCTATATTTGGTTTTGTCTCTTCCAAAGGGGATGAACATTGTTTGGCAATCATAGATCTCCATTGTCATCCTTTGTTGAACATCCATCATCATTGTAGGAGTTTATCTCTCTCCTATTGGGGGACATCTATTGTACATTTGTAATAGAGGTAGTACTCAGGGGTCATGTTGAATCTTGTTTCCTTCCGTCAATTGTACATGTTTGTTTGCAATTTTGTTTCTATTGTGGAGAGGGGTTTTTTCTTACCTTTTTTTTACTTTATTTTTGAGAGATTTGTTTGTACATGGGCACCTAACGTGGCCTTTCAGTTGGGACCCATCCTTGCATCTTTGTATTGTTAGTTTTATGTTAAACTTAGCAATCAGATTGACAATAAAGAACAAGAAAACACAGATGCACACATAACACAGTGATACCCTGGGAAAACCTCCCTCTTGGAGTAAAAACCCAGCAAAAATAATCTCAGATCTGATTTGATTAAGCAGATTACAAGTTTACCCTTCTAGGGCATAAATCAACTATAGAAAAACTTATCTTAATCTGGAAGTCAGGGTGATGTGCAGATCGCTGTCAAACTTCGACAGCCTTTGGGCAGCCTTGACACACTCCAGCAGACCTAAGGCAAATTCGGCAGCCCAGAAGATCTTCGCCCAGCCTAGTAGACAAATCCCTGACTGATAAGCATTCACTGCCCTAGAGTGCAGCTCCAGATTTGCTGATCACGGATGCTAATCAATGAAGGAAATTGCAGATCACATACAATAGAAGTTTGCTAACCTTGCAGAGATAATTCGCTAAGTGTGTATATGTTGTGTTGATGCTTGCATTGCCTTGAATATATATGAGCTTTTACATCTTATTTGACTTAGGTCGGCCTTTACGGTAAATTTATAAGGCATCTAAAGTTGTGTTGTGACATATTCACACATCGCCCCATTAGAAATGGAGACCCCTACTTTTTGCCTTCTAGGGTTTGCTTTCTAGGTCTTTTAGGTTCTTGTCTATTAGCCTTTGCATTTTGGGAGTCGCCAGAGGGATCACTAAGATAACAGGCTCTGCTTGAGTTAGGGTGAGTCAGTGGATGCTCCAGGTCAGGGTTTCTTTAAAGGCCTTCCTTAGGTCAAGTTTTGTAATTGTGTCTTGTTTGAGTTTGAGGAGGTCAGTGAAGCTTTGTGAGTGAATATCATATTTGGGGGTCTGAGATAGGTCAAATTGATGAGTGATGAAGTTCTAGACATAGGATTGATGTGAAGTTATCCTATTTATCCTTTGGGAACACCTTGGACAAGTCTGGACTTGGAGATTTGATGAAAAGGTCAAAATTTGAGTCTAGAGGAGAGATTTCGCTCCTGACCCTTCCAAAGGGTCCAGAGCGAAATCCTTGGAAAAGACCTAAATTGTCATAAAAAACATTGAAATGATATCACCTTGAAGGCGAATTGACCTGAAAAGATGAAGGAACGATCTAACAACCCAGTCAAAGGGCAAAGTTGAGGAAAAAAATGAGAAATTCTATCCCAATTCACCAATTTCGCTCCCGACCCTTCCAAAGGGTCCAGAGCGAAATTCTAGGATAGGTCTTGTCCTTCCAGGGGTACTTAGGCGAAATGGTTAAAATGTCTTTGTAATCCAAAATTTTGAGCCAGGAACTCCTCAAGGTGGTTTGTTAGAGGTAGGAGCAATGTGGGAGATGAAGTCAAGATTTGAGCCTAAGGGTGAATTTGTTAAGTTCTGATACTAAATGTAAAGTACTGATGCCAATAGCTAACAAGATGAGAGGGGGGGGGGTGTGAATCATACAAACTTAATCTTCCATAAAATCAACAGATTCAACCTCGGCAACTTATACTTCAGCAATATAACCAAAAACTGCTAAACATGCTAACTCATAAACACATAATCAACATAACACATATAACACCAGATTTAACGTGGAAACCCAAATAGGGAAAAACCACTGTGGGATTTTGGACCCATTAAGAAATATACTCTTCTAGAGTATGCTCGGTTAAAAGCAAATCCTGTTAAAGATTACAAACACATTGCTAGATGTGACCCGGTGAAGGGATTTCCCTCAGATCTGTTAGGATCTTCACTTTGTTAGAAGTGACCTTGTCAAAGGATTTCAAACACTCATTTAGAATGTTACCTTGCTAGAGGGTTTACAAATAAGACTGTTAAGTCCACTCGGTTAAGAGATTTTTTGTCACTTACAAAATAGACAATAGTAATATATATCTGCAACTTCACATCTAAAATGCTAAAGTAGATTCTATTTGCTCAAAACAATCTTGTTATAGGACTTATCTTGTCCCTCTATTGGGCTCCTTACTCTGTTATTCAAACAGGTCTTCAAGCTTATGTGCTCGGTAATCACTATGTAGCATCCCTGTGCTTACACTTGCCTGCATACATTGTTCATCAACAATTCCTTATTTATAAACAATTTGCTAACTGCTGAATCTCCTTGATCACATTTCCCATGATCAATCTTAGCCATCGGATCTTCAAACTTGACCAGGTTCAATGTATCCTTCAATCTGAAAATGTTTTACCTCGCCTTGGAACTTGTATACTTTCCTAGGAACTTGTGCTAGGTTATTGCGGTTCAATCTGCGCTGTAGATCTTCCTCCTGATTTTCCATTGCCGTAGATTCTTAACAAACTTCATGCGCGGCATACCAATCATTAATCAACTCCAGCTCATTAGCTTCCTTCATTAAATAATGCTTTTATCCATCCAATGCGCTCTGTCATAACTCGGTTGCAACTCGGTAAATACTAAACTTTACTCGGTAGACATTCCGCCTTCATTAACCGATATCGATAACCTTAGGGTTTACCGACTAGGTTCCTTAGGGTTTACCGACTAGGTTCTTTGCTCGGTGACATAGTATAGTATTAACCTTACAATCAACAACATATGTAGGATATCAAAACAATCTAAACATCATGATCTCATCATTGTCTAACTCGGTAATAGTTGCCCATTGAATAACTAATTTCTCCCCTTATTCATCACATTCTTTCTGTGTCTTTTACCGACATCTTAATTCTCTTCAAATCAATCTTCTCAAGATATGGCAACATCATACTGAATCAGAAAATCAATTTCTTGACATCAATGACAAAATAATGTTATAAAGATAGTAATCATCCTTCTTTAGTTATATCAATAATCTCCAACAACCTTCTCAATATCCTTATTGAAATGCTAACAATCTTTCTTTCTACTGAAAATGCCAACAAAATTTTGCTCCTGACCCTTCAAAAGGGTTTAGAGCGAAATTCTTGTAAGACCCTATTTCTTCACAAAATCTTGAACTAAATGCCAATTCAAGGAGCAAATTCACTTGATGATGATTGAAGGAGACTTGAGAAGTTATATCCAAGGCTAGGAAAGGAGAAAGGAGGTGTGAAACGAGCTCAAGGAAGAATTTCGCTCTTGACCCTTTGAAAGGGTCCACAGCGAAATTCACATTTCCTCTATTTTGCTCCTTGTTATGACCAAATTTGTTGACTTCTAAGACATGGTTGGAAAGACTTTGATGCGTTCTTACCTTTGAAAGGTGAATTGAGGCGATGGAGTAGTGAAAATCAATCCAAACTAGGAATTTTGCTCCTGACCCTTCCAAAGGGTTCAAAGTGAAATCCTCAATTTGACACTCTATTTTGCCTAAGACATTGAAAAGTGACGATTTTGAGCTAAGTGGATGGCAAGTTGACTTGATGGTGGTAGAAGGAGGTTTGACAAGTTAAATACAAGGCAAAGAAAGGAGAAAAGAAGTGTGAAATGAGCCTAAGGAAGAAATTTGCTCCTGACCCTTCCAAAGGGTCCAGAGCGAAATTTCTTAAAACACCTATTTTCTCCTTGTTTAAGGTCAAAATCTTAGTTCCTAAGGCATGTTTGAGAGGAGATGGATATATTCTTGCCCTAAGAAGTGAATTGAAGTGGAGGAAATGATGGATTTAAGCTTAAAAGACAAAATTCGCTCCTGACCCTTCCAAAGGGTCCAGAGCAAAAGTCTTATAGGGCCTGTCCCTAGGGAGGATCCTAAAGCAAATTTCATTTCAATGTCTTCTTGTTGATGATTTAAGGTAAGAAATGCCATATTAAGATCATGTGTACTTAATCTTTTTTTGGTTTGTTTTGCTTATGGAAGGAGATCAGGCTAGGACAGGGATGACCTATTCCAAACCCATAATCATCAAGGATATTCCAAATGCATAAAGGAGGAGTCAAGGTGTTTTGAAGCGTTGGAAGACTACAAGTGTTCAAGGAGTTGCAAGCTATCTCCAAAACCTTCACTTGGCCACACAAAGAAACTGCATGATGGCAGAGAAGAATGACTTTACAAGGCGAGGTATGCTACCAGAGAAAGAAAACTTGACAGTGAGGAGGTCTCATCAAACACATGGGAGTCAAGGAGGTACATCATTCATCGCGTCAAAAGACAGAGGAGGATCAACCAAGACACAAATGCCAGACAAGGTGGCGTCCCAGTCACTGTTTCTCTAACCAGATTGGTTCACCTCAGCATGTCTAGATTCAATGTACTTGACTTATCGGGGATGGCACAAACTTCGTTGTACCTATCCCTACTTCCTATTGGTCCTCACTCCTTGAATGTAATTTTCTCATTGGCTAAGGAAGTTTGTTGTAACAAACTCTAATTAGGGTTTTTCATCTTGAAATCCTAGCCATTGATTCTAAGTCAATCAGAGCCATCAATTTGTAAAGGGCTCTCTATATAAAGCCCTGGCTCTTCATTTGTAAAGGTTAATAGTCAGAGAATATATAAGAGTTAAGAGTTAGTAGCCAGAATAGTGAATAAAATACCAATTAGAGTAGATTAGGAAGACAAGGCAAGAAATTGTTGCCCTTGATTGTAAATAAACTCCATTTTCATTGAATTCATGGTGAAATGTGTCATTTGTTTACAATATGCATGGTCTCATGTTGAATCTTCGTATGTGATGGTAAATAATTAGATTGAATGGAGAAAATTGTTGAATGTACTTGTGTGAAATCCGCCTAGTCCAAACCACTAGCCTCTTGCTGACTATAAGTGCACCTTGCGTGGTCAATTGGCATAGAACAAGCTTAATCTCGAGTCGCTACACATCCGTTGTTCATGCATTATCTCGAATGGTGATTAGAGACTGATAGTGTACGATTTGAACATATTTGAATCATCCCTTAGAAGATCGCATTGAGTTGATGTTGAATTGTTTTTCTTGATGGTGAAACCCAACCCAGTAGGACTCCACCTGGTCATTCATCCATCCTCTCGCATTCTAGGTCTTAGAGTAGTCTTTCCGAGCCCTGTATCTTTTGATATTTCTTTATCTCCTAGTTAGTAGATAGGACTTGTGATTCCAACAAATCAGATGCTCAGGTCATCAACGTTAGTCCCCTTGTGATTCCAGCAAATCACATCATACCGCAAGAGCTTATCCATAAGTAGAGAACCTACATGCAAGAACCTTGGAGTTGCCTCGATTGATCCTTCGGCGAAATCTTCAGCATTCAGGGAAACTTTGTTCAAGAGAGGATAAGATACCTTGGTATTTTATTCTGTGTTTGCATGTGCATGAAAAACACATCAACAGAATTGGTGCACAAAATAGGGTCTGACCCATAATAACAAGTTACACATTATAGGGTCAGCCCTATCACATCAACAAGTTACATTATATCATCCATTTAGTGCCCAACATGAATCACAAGTTACAATGCCCATTTAGGGCCAGACCCAATTACAAGTTACACAAGTTGACCGCCCAAATAGGGCTTGCCCTTTAACATTCACAAGCTACATAATATAGTCACATAAGTAGGCCCATCAAACATTTACCAAGCTAGGTCTGCCCAATCAAGGGATACGACCTAGCTATATTTCAACATGTATGACTTATTATTCTCCTTAAGTTGCACTAAGGGTGGGTATTGGTGTGAACATATTAGGTCCTATGCACACTTCATACTTAAGCTTACTTAGGTCATTTACTTTCTATGTCTCATATCATAGGATTAAGACACTTGTAATGATCTTAGTAATTCCTAGGGTTTTGACAAGGGTTTTCTCATTGTATATTCTATCAGTTTCATTTATGCATCTAATGAATTCTTTCTCTTCATAGCATTTCCATTGCTTCTCTTTTGTTTGGAAGGTTGTTTTGGTTGTAGGTGATCCTTGAGCTCTTGTGGGGTTGATCAACAACTCGTACATTGATAACACTTGTGATATCAATTTAATTCTTTAGAAGAGTGTTTAGTGGTATTGAAAGCTAAAATTAATCTAGTCTCCAACAAAATTTATGTCAAATAGAAGGGCTTTGGAAGGATTATAGCCAAGCCATAGCTTCAAGGAAATTAAAAAAAACGGGTTTTTGTTTTGAATTGTAGGGTGGTGAGTTGTGATTCTCCTTCTCTAGGCCTGTCATACACTTGGTAATCTAAAAAGATGGCACTGTTGTGACTTACTATGTGATTGTGGCATCTTCATTGCCTCTTGGAACTACAATGATGTGATGTGGTTTTCCCCGCACGTGTTTCAAGATGTTGCCTCATAAGATCTTTCCCTTTTTAATTTGGACTCTTGAGAACCTTGAGCGAAACCTCTCTCTGGTTAGACTACATTTTGTGTCTCAAATTTTTGATGCAAGATGTGGATTAGTAGTAGTTTGTATTTGTAATTTTGAACATGTAGCTTGCTTCATTGACTACCTTTGATCCAAGGCATTACTGTTAGTTACGTTTGTGCATTCATGATACACGTGTTTTAAGTTTATCTAGGCCCATCTTCTTTGAATAATATATTTATAATTTACTGGTCTATTATTCTCCTCTGGCTTTCCATTGCCATGCACATCTATGTTGGTCAATATCTAGTCTATCTAGAGATTTGCTTGCTATTCCTTTAGGAGATTGACTTTGAAGAGTTTAGTTTATACTTATGGACGACCTCAATTGATGGAGATAATTCTCTCACAGATTATGGGGGATTCTTCTCTAGTTGGGTGAGTGGCATGGTTTTTACATTCTTAATGGGCTATCGTGTTTCCTAGATTTTAACAAATATACATGTCTCATAGTGAGGCATGATTGTGGTGGTTGATTTTCGTTTTAGCTAGTGTTTGATTTCCCATACTTGATATTTTTTTCTACTTTCGAGTCGCTACCCATTGCCTATCATATTTGTTTGGATTTTGGTAGCTCGTTGGAGGATTCAACATCGTCATGCAATTACATTAATATCATGGCTAAGTACAACGTTACCTGTTAGCTGCTTCCGCCTGGTTTCCAGCCTTTTTGCCTCCTCTTCCACTGTACTCCCTTGGGTGGCGTGTTTAATACCTTCTGGAACACATGCGACCCCTTTTGAAGGCGTGGTGTCCTTTCAGCAATGGTTTTTGGCAATGGATGCAACCTTTCGTTACCAAGATTAGTTAAGGTGTAAACGATTAAATGGGTTATATAATTTTATTAATTTGAAATGTGGACGAATATACATATATGTGTATTTCTAATAAGGTTTCTGCCTCTCATGGTCCGGCTGTCTTCACGGGATATGATAGTCCTCCCCCCTTACATTGCTTGTCCTCAAGCGATGTGGAGATTTGGATGGTTGAAGATCTCTTCACCTTCCCAGGTTGCTTCCTCCTTTGGTAACCCTTTCCATAAGATTAGGTATTCTACAATGCTCTTATTCTTTATTTTCCTTTCTCTTATGTCCAAAAGGGCTTCTGGATCCAATGTCAACTTTCCCTCATCATCTAGCGGAGGTAACTCCTTGCATGGGGATATCTGCTGTCCCAATGCTTCTTTTAACCTAGACACATGGAATACATTGTGGATGCGGCTGCCAAGGGGAAGCTCGAGTTCATATGCTACCTCCCCTACCTTCCTTGAGATTGGGTAGGGTCCATAGAACCACAGTTTCAGCTTCTCCACCTGTTGACGTGTATTTTGTACACTATCAAACACAGAATAAAATACCCAAGGGTACCTTATCCTCTCTTGAGTAAAGCCTCCGAATGCTGAAGATGTCGCGAAAAGGTTCAATCGGGATGACTTCAAGGTTCTTGTATGTAGGGTCTCTACGTGTGGATAAGCTCTCTGTGGTATGATGTGATTTGCTGGAATCACAAGGGGACTTACACTTGATGACTGAACTTCTGATTTGCTTTGAATATTTCTGGAACACGGGCTCTTACTAGCTTTGATTTGAAAAAAGGAAAAAAGATGAGGGCGAGGAAAGGATCTAATCCTAACACTAAGAATGTAAGAGCAATGAATGATCTTTGATGGAATTCTAACTAAGTCTTGTTTTGACATCACAGGACCATCTCCACAAGGTTAGTGCGATCTTCGAAGGAAAGCTTTATGATGTTCAAATCATCACTGCAGGCATAGACACCATCAGGTTGATGCATATCAATGAAGAAGCGACAATTGAAGTTAAGCTTAAGCTGAATGATTCCAGTTGACTACACAAGGCAAGTCTGCAATCAACAAACTGCTAGTAGTATGGATATACGAATTCCACCATCAATCAAACACATTTCTTCCATTCGTCTAATAACACAAAATCAAATATGAGAAGTATAAAGACCATGCAAATTGTCTTAATCGACCCATAAATTTCACCATTTCTTCAATGAAGTTTTACAAGTCTCTTACAACAACATCTTGGCAACAATCTTTGCCTTCTCTCTCTACTCTACTCTAATTGCTATTCTATCAACTAGCTAATCACCTTCTAACTACTCTCTATCTGTCTTCTAACTGCTTCCAACTATTCTATTCTAACCATCTTTACAAATGAAATGCCAGGGCTTATATAGTGCCCTCAATACAATTCGATGGCTAAGATCAATTCGAGATCAATGGCCAAGATTTTACAATGAAAACCCTAATTAGGGTTTGTTACAACCATTACATAACATTTGATGCTTGACCAATGATAAAATTGTATTGCTTGGACACATGTCCTCTCTAGAAAATTCCACCAATGGATAGCTGGGGTAGGTACATCGGAGTTTGTGCCACCTTCCATGAGTTAGGTACATTGAATCTGGAAATGCTGAGGTGGACCACACTGACTGGAGAAGTGATGACTAGGATGCCACCTCATCTGACACTTGTAACTTAGTAAATATTCAACTTGATGTTGTTGAGAAGCTAGCTTTAATTAATTCATCTGGAACTATCTGCTTCTTCAACGAACCCTTGTTCTAACTTCTTGTGTCCTTGATGTGCAAGATGATTGATGTACCTCGCCTTGGAATACTGGATTGGAGAAGTCGCCCTTGATGATGTTACTCCAAAGAAGGCCGTCCTTGTCGATGCTAGGCTGGATCGAAGAAGGTCGTCCTTGTCCTTGCTTGATCGTCCTTGATCTGGCTTGATTTTCCTTGAGGAGAGTCTTCCGACTTGTAGATCTTTCGAGCTTGGGAGTCGCCATCTTGATACCTACACAACATTTCAAAATTAGTAATATATCTTGAAATCTAAAAATTAAACTTTAAAAGGAAGATTCAAGATTTTAATTAGGAAACTTCATGATAAATCTTGAGTTATCATTTCCTAATTTAGGATTTTCAAAGCAAAATTTAAATCTTCAAAAATGGTGCCAAGGTGATTACGCCATACCTCCACTTGGGAATTAATTCTAAAAAATGATGCAAAAATAGGAGAATTCGCTAGGCAAAATGTAGATCAAGACTCCCTTTAGCAAAATGCGCCCCCTTTAGTCTTCACAAGCATCAACTCCACCACCTTTAGTCTTCAACACTTGAGGAAAATTCGCCCCAAATAGGCCAGCTTTCGCACTTCTTCTTTGCTTTTCCAAATCGCACTTGAAACAATGAGTGAATGATTTGAATAATGAAAACACACCCCAAATATATAGAGCGCTCACCATTTCATTTCCCATAGGCCGACTTGATAAAATAGACAAAAAAAAAAAAAAAAAATTGCAAAAGGAGGGGCCGACTTGATAAAATGAATGAAAATAAACCTCAAGCGCTCCATTTTCGATTTTCAATTAATAAAAATTAATTTTAAATGCCTTCACAATAAAAGTTCGATTTTTTTAAGGCCTAAAATCAATTTATTAAATGCCAATTTAATTAAATTTTTTTTTTCAAATATTTCGAAGTTGATGATTTTGGCATTTCATGCGATTTGGAGGATATTAACGCCCAAGTAAAAAAAATAATGAATGCCAATAACTTCGCTCTGGTCCCTTGGAGAGGGACAAGAGCGCCTTTTCACTTTTGTCCTCAATCCTTCATTTCTTAATTGCCAATTCACGTTGTGGGGCTAGCAATGATCCCTTTCGTCCCTTCAGTGCATGTTCAACTCGTTTTTTGCAAGGCAAAATTGATGTTCTAGAGATTTTCGCCCTGGTCCTTCAGTGAGGGACAAGAGCGCCTTTTGCATTTGGCCTAGGATATCAAGTTTTTGGAGTCAAACCTTTGTTCATCATGATTTAGAAGACCTTTCCAATCTTGCTCAACTTTGCCTTAGCATAATCTCGGAGGGAAATTGTTGATTTTATAAAAATCGCCCTGGTCCTTTAGTGAGGGACAGGAGTGCCTTTTGCATCCATTGCGCAAATTCTTGATCATATCAACCTCAAGGCATTTTAAACATCATTTCAAATTCGCGCCTTGGCTTAGGTTCGTCCAAACTTGGCGAGAAGGACTGGATATTAGGTTTTTCGCCCTTGTCCCTTGGAGAGGGACAGGAGCGATTTTGCAAATCCAAGCTTATCCGTCCTTTGTTAGCCTTCCAAATTATATTCAATGGATAAATCATGTTTTCCTTGGTCTCTTCAAATCATAAAATTGTCTTGATCCTGCAAGAACAGTGCAAATTTGAAATTCAAGCTCCGGTCCTTCAGTGAGGGACGAGCGAATTTTGTCTTCTAGGCCAAAATGCTTCACTTTTCACCATGAAATGTCTTGGCTAAGGAAGATATCATCTTGTTACACGCCATGAATAAGAGTTCAAGTCTAAGAAAGGTCTAAAAATGTGTATATAAAGAAAATCGCTCTGGTCCCTTGGTGAGGGACAGGAGCGCTTTTACCTTTGTAGACAAAAACTCCATCATTTCATTGTCTTTGATCAAGTTTGGATGCTCTATCATGCTCATTTCGTCCTTCACCATGCCTTTGATGTTTCAATCTGACCAAACAAGGCCAGGAATGACTCAAATAAGCCTTTTCGCCCTGGACCCTTGGTGAGGGACAAGAGTGCTTTGCCTTGGTCCCTTGGAGAGGGACAGGAGCGAAATTCGCTCTGGATCCTCAGTGAAGGACAGGAGCGAAATTTGACTTTTTGAACTCTCTATCTTTCTTCTTTCTTATACTTTAAGTTATATTCCATATATACTTTCAGGATGTTTGAGAGTGGTTTCAGACCTCCAGGAGTTATATTGCAAAATCTAGTTTTTTGAGGTTTTTCAGTTTCCAGACTTAGTCAAATTTCAGGATTAGGACATTCCAGACTTAGCCAAATTTCAGGATCAGGACTTTCAGACTTAGCCAAATTTTCAGGATCAGGACTTCACTCCAGCAGGACCTGCTATCCTATTGATCTCCCCGACAACACTCAAAAATGCAAAAGCCAATTGACAAAACCCTAAAAGACCTAAAAAAAACAAACCCTAAAAAGCAAAAAAAACAGGGGTCCCCATTTGCAATGGGGCGATGTGTGAAAACGTCACAACACCGCCCCACTTGATTTCAACAAAGATTGCTTATAAGGCTGCAACCGTAGGAAGACTAAGTCTCCTACCTCAAATGATCTTTCGTTGCGATTATGATCAGCGTATATCTTTTGCTGATTTTGGGCATGATCTATGTGATCTTTTAGGGTCCTTAGGATGTCCATGCTTTCCTAAATAAAATCCCTTGCTCGTAGCACTTGACTTTCTGGAGTAATTAGTGATCCAAAAGAGGTGGATTCATAACCATACAGTGCTTTGAATGGGCTCATTTGGATTGACATATGATGTGTAGTATTATAACAATACTCCCCTAAATGTAACCATTTGGTCCAAGCTTTCTCCTGCCCAGTGACATAATTTCTTAGATATCCTGAGATCCATTTGTTGATGATTTCGGTTTGTCCATCGGTTTGGGGATGATAGCTAGTGCTAGGGGTGAGACTAGTCCCTGCCATCTTGAAGATTTCTTGCCAAAATTGTCCCATAAACCGGCTATCTCGGTCGCTTATGATATTTTGGGAATCCCATGAAGTCTGAAGATTCCCCTAAAAAACACTTCGGCTACTTGGGATGCTTGGAATTTATTTGATATAGCGAAGAAGTGTGCATATTTAGTGAGACGGTCCACTACTACATAGATACAATCTTTTCCTTCGACCTTGGGTAGGTCGGTGATAAAATCCATCGAAATGCTTTCCCACTTCTAGTCGGGAATGGGCAATGCTTGTAGCAACCCGACGGGATGGCTGAGTTCTGCCTTGTTCCTTTGGCACTGTGTACATTCTTGTACGTATTTTTGGACTCCCCTCTTAAGTCCTTTCCAAGAATACCGTTGTCTGATTTGTTTATATGTCTTGTAGAACCCTAGGTGCCCTTCCAACTGATTATCATGGTATTCCCTGACTATTACTTCCTCCATGACTCTGTATTCTGCATGGTTTGATGGGTCCCTTAAGATTTCGCTAGCAAAAGGATCTTTGGCATACTCTGCCAAAAGATCATATTTCCAATCAGCATTTATAAAAGTTATGGTATTTATGTGTGGCTTCCTTGATAAGGCATCTGCTACCACATTGGTCGTTCCTTTAATGTGTTCAATATCAAAGTCATAGGCTTGTATCTTGCTGACCCATTTTTGTTGTCTATCATTTAGATCCCTTTGATTTAAAAAGAATCTCAAGCTGTTATGATCTGTCTTTACATGGAACTTGGTGCAAACCAGGTATTGACGGAATTTGGCTAGTGCATGCATGATGGCTAACATCTCTTTATCATAAACGGGGTAATGCCTTTATGTTTCTGTCAGCTTACAGCTTTCAAAGGCTATAGGGTGTTTGTTTTGCATAAGGATAGCTCCAATCCCTTCTCCTGAGGCATCACATTGTAGTTCGAAAGGAAGGGAAAAATCAGGGATAGCTAGTACGGGGTATGAGCTCATAGCTTCCTTTAGACTTTCAAAAGCTCTTTGGGCTGCCTCATTCCAAGCGTAAGGCCCTTTCTTAGTTAGGTCGGTGAGAGGGGCGGCTACTTTGGAGAACCCTCGTACAAATCTTCTGTAGTAACTGCATAGCCCCAAGAACCCCCTTAATTGTGTGAGGGATTTAGGTCTAGGCCATTCTTTGATAGTGGCTATCTTCTACTCATCCACGCTAACTCCTTCAGCATTAATCTTATGCCCTAGATATAAGATTTCCTCCATTCCAAACTCGCATTTGGAAGCTTTGGCATAAAGCGATTCTTGCTCTAAGATCCTCAATGTTTCCTCAATATGTTTGAGGTGCTCCTCCCAAGTCTTGCTGTTTATCAAAATGCCGTCAAAGAAGACTAGTAAAAATTGTCTTAGCTGCTTGCGGAAAATATGATTCATACATGACTGAAATGTTGCTGGTGCATTGGTCAGACCGAAGGGTAGAACCAAGAATTCAAAGTGTCCATAGTGACACCATAATGCTATTTTGGGAATGTCCTCCTCCCTCATCCGGATTTGATGATATCCTGATCGAAGGTCGATCTTGAAGAAGTATCTAGCTCCGTGCAGCTCATCTATCAATTCATCTATTCTTGGGGTTGGGTACCTATTTTGATGGTTTTCTTATTCAGTGCCCTGTAATCCATGCACATCCTTAGAGTGCCATCTTTCTTTTTAACAAGCACCACCGATGATGCGAAAGGGTTGGAGCTAGGTTGGATGTGTCCCATAGCCAGTAGTTCCTTAATGGTTTTCTCAATTTCTTCCTTATATTTGTGAGGGTGGCGATAAGGGGTGGTTATGACTGGTTTTGCTCCATCCTCCAATTCTACAGTGTTTTCAAATCCCCGTTTGGGAGGTAAACCTTGGGGAATTTCCCCAAACACTCTTTTATCCTTCTCCATGGTGGGCTGGATGTCAATATGAATGGATTTCTCATGAGTATTGCTCTTATCTAGTATCATGCATTGGGCCACCCATTCCCCACGATTTTTTTTGAAAATCTGCTCCATTCTTTTACATGAAACCACCTTTGGACTGCCATCAACCTTTGAGAGTAACTTCCTTCCCTTCATACTGAAATCTGATTGTTTGGTTTGGGAGATCGAACGTAAAACATCCTAGTGAATAAATCCATGGAGTTCCTAATCCGTGTCCAGTGGTACCACATACAGATCTTCCTTTACCGGAAATTCACTTATCGTGAACTCCAACTTAGATACCAACTTAGTGCATTGTACCCTTGCGCCAGTGGCTGTTGCTGCTTCGAACCCTTTGAATGACTGTGTGGGTAATTTGTGTTGTTTGACTATCCTTTCATCAATGAAGTTGTGGGAGGCTCCACTGTCCACAAGTGTTAATACTTTTTTCCCTTTTAGTGAGCTCTTGATTCTGAATAGGTTGTGTTTAGCAGCATGGGTGATGGTGGCAACTGTGGCTTGATCTTCTTCCCCCAACCTCATTTTTTTGTTGGGCGGTTCTTCCTCACCTTCATATGGTGGGGCTTCTATCCCGTGGGCCCGACTTTGGCATTTGTGGCTTCTTCCTTCATAAGGTTTTAGGAATGTGAAACATAGTCATTTTTTCTTAAGTTCCTCCAAGGCTGAGCACATGTGTCCCTTCTCTCTCCTCCCCTTACAATAGGAACAAGACTTTACAACTTCTTCTGGGTTGTGTTTACTGTCCTTGGATGGAGTTTTGGAGGAGTTGCCGAAGGATTTAAACTTATCCTTGAGTGAGCTTTCCTCAAATTTCATAACTTTTTGTATAGCCTCATCTAAGGTTTGGGGTTCATGTGCACTTACTGTGCTTTTGATTGAGTCCCTCAGCCCTTCAATGAATAGGTAAGTGAGCCTTTTTGGTGTTAGACTCGATACCATCACTGCTAATTTCTGGAATTCTGTGGCATAATTTTCAATAGTCCCCTGCTGCCTTATTTGGGTGAGCTCTCGAAAGTACCACTCGGGGTGCTTTTGGTCAAATCTTTTAACAAGCTTTTTGGTGAACTCATCATATGTGTTTATAAGCTGATGTCCTTGGGCGATGAGGCCATGGTGCCACCACTCATGGGCAACTCCGGAAAGATGAAGTATAGCAAATTTAATGGCTTTGGATTGAGTCATGGGGCTGAGGGATAGATAGGTATCCAATTTTTGGACCCACGACCTAGCCGATACCTTTCCCTCACCATCAAAGTTAGGGAGGGTTACCTTACTGAGTTTGTTTTGAAGTTCTTTGTGGGTTGGAGGATATCTTTCATTTTGACCAAGTGTCTTTAGTTTGGCATCACAATAGTCTTTGAAGGTTACAAGATCTCGTAGTTCAGGATCCAACCTATGGTAGGCTGCAAGAATCTTATCTACATCTTCCATGCGTCTGTCATGGTTATCATCTCTTATTGGCACCTCCTCAGGTAGGAATGAAGGGCGAGTGGGCCTTGAGCTCGTGTCTTTTGACGGGGTGGGGTGGTGGTTTTCAGAATGATTGGATTGGGCTTCTTTGGCATTTTGGTTACTTATGTTTTGGAGGGCCTGAAGGACAAGTTGGCTGTTCCTCTCATTCTGTTCAATGAAGGCCTACATGGTTCTTTCAGTTTGCTCCATGAAGGCCCTAAGTTCATTACTAGCTTGTTCACTCATGCTGTTGGCCCCTTTTTTCCTTTCTCTTTCTGAGGCCCTACGGGTTCTTTGGCTCTGTTGCATCAACTATTTCCACAGGGTGGCAGGAAGGAAGCTCCGATACCACTGTAACATACCTTTGCTGTACCTGCATGCCTGCCTGCGATTAGGGTTGAATTTGTTACCCCAAGGGTTTAAACAGGGAAATGAATCGGATCTAGGGTTCCATGCAATATATTAAGAATTGCAATAGATATATCTATGTTAGCCATAATAGTGAATTAATTACATAACTGATACTTGAAAGATAGACCCATTTAGGAACGTCGGGGATGCTCCAGGTTGGCTGGGCTGCCCATCCAAACCCATCTCGTCTCTTAGGGCTCCTAGGGTTACCTGAGGATGGGACCAACATACCTGTTGATGTGTGTTTTAGGCACATAACATTACAGAATAAATTACCAAGATAATTTACCCTCTCTTGAACAAAATCACCTCAGATGCTAAGAATGAGATCAGCTAAAATGATTCCAAGGTTTCTACATGTCAGGCCTTGAGGAGTGGGTAACTCAATGGTCGATGTGAATTGCTGTGTTCACTTGGGGACTTACGCAAATGTTTGGATTATCATGAATGATGCGGAATAGGTGTGTTGACAACTTAAGATTTATCAATATGGTTCTGGATTTTACTTCTTACTAAAAAATGGGCAAAAGGAATAGGGTTCAGGAAATCTATTCTAAGCCTAGGAATGTAGGAAATGATGAATGGATCTAGTGGAATTAAACCAGTCAAGGTCTCACAATCAGGTATTGACACAAGCTTAGTGCAATCGTCTAAGGTATACTTAAAGGTTTTCAGGCTATCACCATCAAACGTTGACACCATCCAAGTTGATGCTTGTCAAGGGACATGTAATAGTTGAAGTTAAGCTTACTTAAAATTCTAGTTGACCACACAAGGCGCAATTACCAGTGGCAAGAGGCTAGTGGTATGGATTAAGGATTCCACACAAATGAATTCAACAAATCTTCCACTCAACTTAACATACATGAAAATAAATTCTAATCTAAAATTCTAATCTAACTTGGAGGAATTGAGAACCATGAAGAGCAAAATCACCAACAATTGAACACTGATTATGATTCAAATAGCTGCAACATATACCGACAGTTCTACAAAAACCCTCCCTTACAAATAAGAGACAAGGAGGCATATATAGAGTCTCTTAAAAAATGGATGGCCAAGATTGATCCAAGATCAACGACCGAGATCATGGCAACAAAACCCTAGAATTGCTTTAATTAGGGTTTACATAAAAAATGGCGTCACTTACATATGGCCCAATGAAAAGATACCTAGTCATCAAATAGAGAATCTTCTAGAAGATTCCTCCCTGCATCTCTCTCTCTCTTAGCATACTCCAAGAATCTAGCCAATACTGAATCTAACTCCTCCATGGAAATGCTAGGCAAGGTATCCTATTGTAAATCAATCATGTCCAGTGAATCCGAGCAAGCATCCAAAGTGTTCTCCCATTCTGGCATGAGCTTCTGCGAACTATGAACATGAATCAACAAAGAGACCAAGTCGTCTATTTGACTCTTCTTCAAAGAGTCCAATTGGCAAAAATACATAAATTTCATCTTGTCTCTTAATTCGGCGAAGTGTAAACCACTAGCATCACTAACATCAACACCCAATAATTCCTCAATCGAGGCAAGGATCTTTATTAGAATGTCCTAAATCAATCCCTCCATCTCCATACAACTCAACTGGGCATTCTCATAAGTTGATTTCTTCACGGCTAATGAACAATACCAGCCATGGAAATCGTATTTGTTTCCACTGTGCACAATGTTCTCGCTGACCAAGGTGGAATTAGGAATCTTCTTCAAAGCCTGGAGGCATGGAATAGTCTTGTCTTGAATAGGCCGGAATTCTTCCCAAACTCCCTCCAAATACTGGATTTTGAATGCGAGCCCCGTTGTCCTATCATATGCGTGGACAAACTGAGTAAGGAAATCATCTACCTGCTTTCTTGTATTCTCAATCCACTTTTCCACCTCCGAGAGTGTACCTCTTGCTGCCTCACAGTGTGAATGCATTCCATGGTCAATTGCAATAGGGGAAATAAGGGTGGGATCTTCACGCCTTATCCCTGCAATATACTCTCTAAGTCTAATATTCTCTTCTTTGTACCTTTCTTTCTCCGCAATCTCTCTGTCTAACCTTGCATCGATTGCCTTGAGGTTTTCACCAACCTCCTAAAATTCTTGCTTTCTGGATGTACGACCAAGGGCAATTGAAGTGATCTAGAAATCTTTAGGAGTAGCAATGTCCGCTGTCATGCCTGCAATAGGAACAACAATCTGCGCAATCCGCATTCCTGTCTCATCTCTAGCTATGTGCGACAAAATCTCCGCTCTCTTGGGCTCTTTCTCCTTACACTCCTAGCTAGGTAGTCATTAATGTCATCAATGGGCTGTACCTCTATGATAGGGGGTGCCCCCCCCACTAATAATTGTAGATTATGGTGTTGGTATGTTACGTATAGAACTCGACGATCCGTCTCCTACTCAACTATCCCCTACCTTTTCTTTCTGATTGAATGGTCTTCATTAATTAGCCTGCTAGCCTATAGAATGGTAGGGGGGTGGTGTGCACATCAAATCAAATGGTTAGGAAACTCTTAAGCGAGTCACCTGATCACAGATCCGCATGAAGGCCTACCTTTTCTTTCCGATTAAAGGAAGGGTTCTTCACAGGTAAAATCGATTGAGTTTATCGTTGGCTTCTACGTGCGGGATACCTCCGCCCCTTAAGGGGCTCCAACCCACAGGACAACGTGGACAAGCTTTTCAGGATATTCTTTATTAATGTTAATGAAAGCTGGGATTACACTTAGTTTATAGTTGGCCCACGCTAATCAACGTTCAGGCTGGAACAAGATAGCCCACTGTGAGCAAGGATATGACGTATTTAGATTCTAAGTTGGTTGCCGAAAGCGTTAGGTTAGGATAGAACAAATCCTAACCGAGTTCATGGGTCACTTTTTAAGTAATATGACCCATACTTTTTTCGACTTTTTCGTACTCATCTTCATGAAATGAAGGTTGCGACCTATAGATAGTAGGTATTTGAACAGAGTGAAGGTTACGGGCCCCCTGCGCCCCCTCCCCCGTCTATTAAATTGAGGTTCTCTTTATAGTAATTAATGGCAGAGGGATCTATTCTATTATAGAAGCTAGCAGGCTGATTAATGGCAGCCCCTACAATTCAGACGGTAGTCAGTATATAGTTGTATAGTTCCGGATAGAGTTGTTGGACGATTTAGAATAACTCGCCATCCCCCCATCCATAGATAAGTTTTCCATTGCTGGCTAGCACGTGACTAGGGCTACATCTCGCTCGTATAGGTAGGCTAGGCTAAAGGAAGGAGAGAGAGGAACTGAAGCAGCTATACGAGCACCGAAGGAGGGGAGATGGATTCACACAGTGAGGCACAGTATTCACTTGCGAGGCCACGACCTCTACCTTCGCTTTTTCGTCCCTCCCACTCGCGGATGTTGGAGTGGGCCAACTCAATCACTCATGCATGATCTTAAGCTTATGATTGAGTCCCACTTAGCTGCTTGCTCATATCCCAATTGCATTGCACTCGCCTCCCCTGCATTGCTGCCCATGCATCCATGTGTCCCAACCATTCATCCACCATTAGATTATTACGACTCATTCTAAACAGATGCATGTGTGTGGGGATGGGTGGGGGGTTAAGCTCTTCCCCTTCCCCAAAGCTTTATTCATGAATTTATGCGGCTATCCTCCCACCCAACCCTGCATTGGGGCTACCTTATGTTCGAATGGGTTACGGGTTATATGTATTTATATCCGCTTCAAATCAACTATCTCCTCCAACCCCAGGCTTCTTGAACCAAGGCTCGACTATCTGACTCATCTTTAAGGGTAACAACCCTTTAGAATAGTAGTGGGCAGGTAGGCACTCTATCCATGGCTCGAGATGTGCAGGAAATGACAGGCACTCTATCCATGAAAATCACTTTACTTGCAAAAATCACTCCCTGATGGAAATTCAACCTCAGTCTGGATGAAAATCCGGACTCAAAATTCATCAAAATGCTCTCAGTGGAAAATCGATTTGGTTCTAGACTGAGAGTCTGCACAAAAATCCGCACTAAACTTGTCACAAAACATCCTGGTGGAAAATCGACCTAGGCATGGAATCATCCTTAATGTTGTTTGCACTATAGTCCGCACTCCAGTCCGCACTCCTGGTGGAAAATCGATGGCAGTCTAGAAAATCTTGACACTTAGCCAAATTTTAGCACTTTAAGGGGAAAAACGACCCAGGCATGGATAAACAGTGGTGGAAAATTATAGCCAGTATGGATTTCAAGGGAAACCCATGTGTAGTGTGGATTTTGAGTGGGGGAAAAGGGTGGATAGTCTGGAATATGAGGGGAAAAGCACCTCTAGCATGGAATTTGACCCTCTAACCCTTGGAATATGGATTTCCCTTAGGAATTTGGCATTTTAACCACTCAAAATCACTTAGAAACTTCAAAATTAGATTGGACTTAGGCAAATTTTCCAAAAAAATGAGCGAAACGCTAGGAAATTATTGGGATAAAGTGCGAAATCAACTTAAATAATACCTTAGGAGCGAGAAAACAACTCCAAAAGGTCAGGGAATATCCTGGCACTTTAAAATCACTGATACGCGTGTTTAAGAACATGTTAACGCTCAAATGGTCAACACTTGACAAAATTTAGGATCATTAAAATATCAACGTTTGCAACTTGATCCTATAACTTCAAAAAACCTAGACGGCATTAGGCATGATCAAAACTCCGAGACTCGGGCACGGGAAACACAAAATTGCCCACCAAGCAGCCAAAACCCTAACCTAACAACATAGATAGCCGGAAAAGAGGGGGTCCCCGTTAGCAATGGGGCGATGTGTGAAAAGGTTATAACAATACCCCTGGCTGGAATCCCCTTATTCCGAATGTATTAACAACAAGAAACAACAGGGAAAAAATCATATAATAGAGATTAACGGTTTCAGAATGTGTGTTAATTATTTATCCTTTATTCACTCTGTTATTTGGAGTTTATTATATTTAGTTTAATTTCAGAAACACCCCTTTCATAGATTACTGTTCTTTTTCTTAATTCATATTAATGTAGATGACTACGTTTATCCTCATCTATTGCTAGAGTATATCTTACGACTTACAATAGAATCGAGATGTGCAGGTCGTATGTTGGTGAGAGATATCTTCAGCATGCTATAGATTTGGGTTAATCCATGCGGCAAAAATGGTTTATATCTTGATTCAGATTTATAATTGATTAGTAATTTATCTATACGTTTCTTGGATTTATGTTCAGTCACATCTGATTTAGAATGAAGTTACAGAGAATCGAATTGCATATTATTTGCCTATAAGTATCATTTATAAAGAACGATACACACCGACACACTGTGCTGCCCCGACGGATTGGCCCGAGGGTGTACCGGTCTGCCAGTGATGGGGAAGGGCGTTCTACTCGCTGGTTCTTCATCGCTGGGAAGAACCAGCAGCACCTCCCTCCATACTGCATCAACCTGATCCATTCACAGACCAGGCTGTTGGAGGATTCAGCATTGTCATGCAATTACATTAATATCATGGCTAAGTACAACGTTACCTGTTTGCTGCTTCCGCCTGGTTTCCAGCCTTTCTGCCGCCTCCTCTCCCCTGGGTGGCGTGTTTAATACCTTCCGGAACACACGCGACCCCTTTTGAAGGCGTGGTGTCCTTTCAGCGACCGTTTTTGGCAATGGATGCAACCTTTCTTTACCAAGATTAGTTAAGGTGTAAACAATTAAATGGGTTGTATAATTTTATTAATTTGAAATGTGGACAAATATACATATATGTGTATTTCTCCTAAGGTTTCTGCCTCCCATGGTCCCGCTGTCTTCATGGTATATGACATTTTCCCCACACGTGTTTCAAGATGTTGCCTCATAAGATCTTTCCCTTTTTAACTGAGACTATTGAGAACCTTGAGCGAAACCTCTCTTTGGTTAGACTACTTTTTGTGTCTAAAATTTTTGATGCAAGATGTGGATTAGTAGTAGTTTGTATTTGTAATTCTGAACATGTAGCTTGCTTCATGACTACCTTTGATCCAAGGCATTACTGTTAGTTACGTTTGTGCATTCATGATACATGTGTTTTAAGTTTATCTAGGCCCATCTTCTTTGAATAATATATTTATAATTTACTGGTCTATTATTCTCCTCTGGCTTTCCATTGCCATGCACATCTATGTTGGTCAATATCTAGTCTATCTAGAGATTTGCTTGCTATTCCTTTAGGAGATTGACTTTGAAGAGTTTAGTTTATACTTATGGAGGACCTCAATTGATGGAGATAATTCTCTCACAGCTTATGGGGGATTCTTCTTTAGTTGGGTGAGTGGCATGGTTTTTACATTCTTAATGGGCTATCTTGTTTCCTAGATTTTAACAAATATACATGTCTCATAGTGAGGCGTGATTGTGGCAGTTGATTTTCGTTTTAGCTAGTCTTTGATTTCCCATACTTGATATTTTTTTACTTTCGAGTAGCTACCTATTGCCTATCATATTTGTTTGGATATTGGTATCCATGTGGTTTTGCACATCCTTGTCCATCTTCTCTATTGACTGTTACTATGGAGAAAATGATTGAAAAATTAGAAACATAGCCATCTGTGGTAGTGATTGAATAAAAGAAAATGTGCCCTTGGGACACTTCTCTGGTGCTATTCTATTGACCCTTGTTTGGGGAGGAATTGGGAAGGGTACAAAGGGAGGATCCCTCCCTATCCACATTTTCTGGTATTTTTTTGGGATATCCCCAATGCAGGGTATGTTTCTGGGACAGCCCCTTTTGGAAATGCTAATTGGATGGCTTGCCACCCTTAACATCTTTGTGGCCCAGGTACATTAGGATATCCCCTTAGAAAACATAAACAAAAAATACCTCTAGAGCTTAAGGGGCGCACAAGGCCCCTCAGCCTATACATTTTCGATTAAACATCCAAGAACCCAAAAACCCTAGGCCATTTCATTTTTTGTTTTTATCATTTGCACTTGGGGCATTTTTAACTATATACTTTTGCAAGCAAGAAGAGGGAGTGAAACTGAAAAGAGAGGAAAAAGGAAGAAGACATTTAATTTTTTACTCTAAGCTAGTTTTATCTTAAATTTAAAATATTTATTTATCATTAGTTTATTATCCACTCTCTAGTGTCCCTAAAATCTAGGTGAGTTTTAGCTTCCTCCCATCCCTAAATTCTAGGAAAATTTCAGTTGCCTTGTTCCACCCCTGCCAATCGCAAAATCTAAGAAATTTTTAGCCGTCCCTGAAATCCCATCCCGATGTCCCAGAAACTCAAAAATACAAATAATAGTCAATGATAGAACAAAGCTCCCATTTATGTGATTTCTTTGTAGAAGTAAACATGAGGATTACACTTTTTTAGGCTCATTAGCTCTCTTTGTGACGACCTTACCTAAACTTGTGTGAGAGTCGATTGTTGATTGAACTGGGGCATCAATTTCATTCTTCTGTTGGCTTACATGGCTTACATCTGCTCCTATGAGGAAAGGTGGCTGCTCTGATTTAAGACAAGTTTTAAAATATGGCTTTTGGGCTGTTAATCTCATACGAATGGTGACAGTGGTCAATTTTTGCCTATTTAATTGTAATTATTTTGGTTACTGCCTATGACCTTGTTTAGTGAATAGCAAGAGTCTCTAGGTGACCATTCAAAGTGCTATCTTCATTTCTCTTGCGGAATGTTCAATTTGCTTCTGTGGTTGTGGACCTAAGTGCAATTCTGGAAAAATGAGGTGGCATACTTGTGAAAACTGATGGAAATATTGTCATTGATGTCAAAGCTGTGAAGAAGTTGTCTTTGATGTCAAAGGAATTTGTTAATGAAGATTTTGATGAACAAATAGTTGATGAACATATTGTTATAAATCTGATGGATATTTTACAGTTTGATCATATAATCATACAGTGGTTATATAATGCTAGTAGATCTTCACAAATAAAGGCGGTGACTTATGTGTACAGATTGTGATCTGCATAGAGAATAACAAATACGTTAAGCAACACTTGTATTCCACAAGGGAAGCAACAATATTACAGCAGAAATTAAATCTCATTTAAGAGCAGGGATACTGAAACAAACAATGGTCAACACTATAATCCACAACATCGCCAAAATACCATTATATCTAGACAGTGAAATGATGGAATCATTTGTGTTGATAAAAGTTTGATATATAATATAGACAGTGATATATACACAGCATGGTGACCAACTTCATACAATGATCGACAATGAAAATATGAATAAGAACAACAAACATATAAAGATATCGATAAACGAAAAAAAACAGTAATCAGTATGTGAATTGCAGATGCATTTGTACCAGGCCGACTTTATGGTGCTAAGAAAGATTTGAAGCGGCGATTAAAAAAAAAAAGGGATGATGCGATTAAAGAATATAGTGGCGGATTACAATATATAACAAATTTGTAAGTAAGATGCAGCAACTTGAAGATGGATCGTATTTCTGATCTGAAAGACACATCATATTAATACGTATGACAGAATTATTGGTGATCGTATTAATACATGACAGTGACAGATCGTGGGTGTATGTTAACTTAAAGACTACGTGTTATATGATAAAACTCATTTGTATTACCAGTCTTCACAGTTATAAGTTCTTAGGCCGTAACTAAAACATATTAGTAATGAATCGGTTGGTAAAACAAAAGTGTGGTTAAATGAAAAGGTGCGATCGTGTTTAAAGAAATTAGCGATCATGATTGAAGTAATTCGGCGACTCTATTATGAAGAGACAATATGCCTTGGGTTAGTTAGCGCCCAGATAATATATGAAAGAATTAAAATATTATATTAGCAAGCACTTAATAAAGGTTTTGATAATTATTAGTTAAGACAAATATCATTGATGACAAAGATTGTGTCTCTATGGAAAGAGGTCTTTATTCAAAGAGATGCATCATTTTATTTGGAGACGGGAATCTATATATGATGTGGTGGTATGTGTGTTGAGGAAGCGTATTGTGAGTAGTGTGGAATGTATGTGTAATCAGGAGAAAAGGGAATAGCGTAAGGGCAGGTTTACGAAGAAATCTAATAAATAATACTTGAATAAAGTGCAGAAATCTGAAGCAAACTGGAGAAAGTATAAGGGTAGAATTATGAAGAACATAAGGGCAAATCTATGAAGACTTTATGGACAGATGTATGAAGAAATTATCAGCAGAAATTTGAATGAAACCTTATCAATACTTGTGATCAGTTTATGAAAAGAGTCTGTGCATGAAGTGTGATAGAAATACTGTAAAAATAATTTAAAGGAGAGTATGCTGTATAAGTGGGTTTACAGGATATATCTTTAAGAATTCTGAAGTAGATCTTGAGAAAAATATTTGAAGGAACATTGTATGTAAATTTCTCATCATTCATATGCAGATTTGAGAAGGAAGCAAACTGAAGATTTATTGAGGGGATTCATTATTAAAGAATATATCAATGAAGTAAAAAAAAAGGTAATAACTTATGCAGATTTGAATAGAGGAGTTTGAGCAGATTAATGAAGCAGAATTATGAAAAGATCATAACAGATTTGTGGAAGATAATATAACAGTTTTATGAAGAAGAATATATGCTTGTGAGGAAGGAATATATGCAAAAGATTAAACTGTCCATCATCAGTTGAGATAGCAACATTGTCAAGATGGAAATTCAGAATTATATGAAGTGGGTTGGTGCTCACTAATTCAGAAGTGGGAGTTGGTGCTTCCAGTGGGTTGGTGCTCACGAAATCAGATTTGGGAGTTGGTGCTTCCAGTGGGTTGGTGCTCACAAACAGAGTTAGGGGTTGGTGCCTACAAATATTGTAATAGAAGAATTATATAAAAGCATTATTTTGCCGTGGTTTTCTCCCATAAGGGTTTCCACGTATATATCTTGTGTTCTATTTTGTTATATTACATGTGAATGTTGATCACCAATGAATATGTTTATAAGATATATACATGTAATGGAAGTTGAAAAAGTTTAAGTTGGTGAAATTTGTTGTTATACCGATTCACCCCCCCCTCTCAGTATAACCATGTGCTCTTCAAAAGCAAAAGGAGGCAGATAAGTTAACATTATTTTGCTGGTTGATTGGTTTTTTGGCTAACTGTTAAATAAATTTAATCTGGCTTAAATAATTATGAACCAAGGAAGGAGCCAGATAAATTAAAGCACTTTGTCAGTAGTTTAGCAGTTTCCCAGAAAAGATTTGATATTGGCAAGTTTTGCTATTTATATAGCAGGAATGATTTTTTGTTGCTATTCACTTTTGAATTCTAGTATTACTATAATGTATATTATTTATGAAGCTTTCTAGTTTTTGGCTTTCCCATTCCAAAAAGTTCTAAACATGTTCTTTTCTGAGTTCAAAACAAATGTTTCACGGTATCTCATGTTTTGGGACAACTTTGGTATGTGTTGTCGGGTAATTAAGCAATAAGACATTTAATGTAATTAGAGTTAATGACGACAGTTAACCCATCGGTTGTCGACAGTTGACACTGGGTAACTGACCTGTCACCTTTATATATTAGCGAGTCCTTGGTCATGGAGACAGGGTTAGTATGGTCATTGTCATTGTACCGACATTATTATGAATCAATGAAGATCTGAGTTTCTTTATATTCTGTCATGTTGTATTCTGTCATGTCTATTATTTTTGCAATGCATTGAATTACACTTTATTTGCAAAACATTTGGCGTCGTTGCCTAGACAGAGTCGGGAAAAGGAGCGGATGGCGTACGGACACGATGGGCCTACCCGTGAGTGAGATTAACCCTGAGGCGGACGACGCACGAATAGAGCTCTACGACGAAGAAGATACTACAATGAGGGAATTTTCAATCTTGCTTCAGGTGGCCATCGAAACCTACATCCGAAGAGAGGCCACGGAGGCGGAAGTTCCAACAAGTGCCGTGTGGACCGCACTGGAAGTTAGCCCTGCGGTGAATCAGTTGATGAACCACCTCCCCCGATTGCTCGCACAGGCTTCACTCGCACAGCGGGCTCGCCTGGAGGAAATTGCTTGCGAAGAACGACGCCAACAGATCCTCCTACAGTATTGTTGATGTGTATTTTGTACACGACCAAACACAGAATAAAATACCCAGAGGTATCTTATCCTCTCTTGAATAAAGTCTCCGAATGCTGAAGATGTCGCGAAAAGGATCAATCGGGATGACTTCAAGGTTCTTTGTTGTAGGATCTCTACGTGTGGATAAGCACTAGTGGTCGTTGTGTATGCTGTTTCTTCAAGGGGCCTTACACGCTTTGAGAGAAAGCTTGTCCGTGTTATTTTCTTTCCAAATGCAGGAATAGGATTTTCCTAACACTAACGGATTTTCAAAAAATGTCCAAAAGATAAGGGTTTCAAGGAAGAGATACTTAAACTATTCCTAAGAATGACTCAATGAAGACTAGACTTGATAAGATTCTACCAATTTCAGTATCGCCAAGAAATTACAACTCTACTGAAATTGATGCGATCTTCTAAGGGGATTCAATAACTTTCAAATCATCAAGGGTATAGATACTATCATAGAGATACATATCAATACTTCCAAAAATGATTGAATTCTTAATCAATCTCAATGTTTCCAGTTGACCACACAAGGCTTTTTCACAATCAGTAAGAAGCTAGTGGTTTGGAATATGAATCTTATCAAAGGTCAAGCACAACAATTCGCCCTTCAAACTTAAAATCTAAATGCTATTTCAATTGAGAGTGATTCAAGAAGATAAACAATCATGAAGATAGCCACAAGTATTGCAATAAAACACCATAACTTCAATATTTTATTGATCTTATAGCCAAATGGACAACAATTGTTCAAAATTCTTTCTTCACTACTCGATCTTGCTACAACAATAACTTTCTAACTTTCTTCTCTCTAAGCTCTCTCTCTTTTTCTAACTTTTCTAACTCTTTAAAATGAAATGAGTGAGGGCATATATAGCATCCTCAAATACAATGAATGGCCCGGATCAAAAGAAGATCAACGACTGAGATTTTGACACCTAAACCCTAATTAGGGTTTGTTACAAAAAAGTCCCCATTTAGATAAACATTACTAATCCATAGCCAATAAAGAATTGGCACAAATACCGAGGAGACATAGACCAATAGGAATTAAGTTGCCACATCATCTTATAACAACTTTTCATGTAGAATTTTGTTCCCTTTCCTGTGCTCTTTCTTAGCATATTCAATGAATCTGGACACAATTCCCTCAATCTCAGCAATGGGAATCTCAGGAAGATTCTTCATTCGTTCTTCCAAGTGAAGGATTTGATCAAAAGCAGTGAGAAGAGTCGTCTCCCATCCAGGTTCGAGTTCTTTAGTCTTCTCAATCAAGAACATAGTAGTGAACATTTGATCTCGTTGCTTATCTGTGATGATGTTCTCCTTCTTGCAAAAGATGACCTTGATTC
The DNA here is from genome assembly GCF_030272615.1 of Cryptomeria japonica. Lineage (NCBI taxonomy): Eukaryota > Viridiplantae > Streptophyta > Pinopsida > Cupressales > Cupressaceae > Cryptomeria > Cryptomeria japonica. The sequence continues at coordinate 627,351,679 of NC_081410.1, read as the reverse complement.
TATCCTCCAACTCTTGGATGTCCACATCTGTCTCGATCTCAATCCCCCTGTCAAGGATGGTACACAACACCTCAAACACCTTATCTTGAATTGGATGAATGATGCCTTCAACTCGGCTGCATTTGGTGTTGACGTCTTCAAAAAGGACCTCCTTCATCTGGAGCAGAGCTGACCACTGTAGGAGGTTATGGGTTCCTGTTGACGTGTATTTTGTACACCATCATACACAGAATAAAATACCTAAAGGCATCTTATCCTCTCTTGAATAAAGTCTCTAACTGCTGAAGATTCGCATGAAGGATCAATTAGGATGACTCCAATGTTCTTTTGGTAGGGTCTCTACGTGTGGATAAGCTCCAGTAGTATGATGTGATTTGCTGGAATCACAAGGGGACTTACATCTGATGATTGAACTTCCGATCTGCTTTGCTGGAACACAAGCTCTCACTAACTTAGATTAAAAAAAAGGGAAAAAGGAAGGGGGTGAAGAGAGGATCTAATCCTAATACTAAGAATGTAGGAGCAATGATTTGATTTTTGATGAAACTCTAACTAGGTCTTGTTTTGACATCAATGGAACATCTACACAAGGCTAGTGCGATCTTCTAAGGGAAGCTTTATGATGTTCAAATCATCACCACAGGCATAGACACCATCAAGTTGATGCATATCAATGAAGAAGCGACAAATTGAAATTGAGCTTAGGCTGAATGATTCCAGTTGACTACGCAAGGCAAGTCTGCAATCAACAAACTGCTAGTAGTATGGATGTACGAATTCCACCATTAATCAATCGCATTTCCTCCATTCATCTAATCATCTACCATCTAGGATTGAAGACTCAACAAGAAACCATGCAAATTGCAAGAAACGACACACTTCACCATTACTTCAATGAAAATGGAGTTTGTTTACAATCAATGGCAACAATTTCTTGCCTTGTCCTCCTATTCTACTCTAATTGCTATTCTATTTCTATCTTCTAACTATTCCAACTATCTTCTAACTGCTTTCTATTATTTACAACTCTCTCTAATTATTGCTAATTAGCCTTTACAAATGAAATGCCTGGGCTTATATAGTGCCCACAATACAATTTGATGGCTTAGATCAATTCAAGATCAATGGCCAAGATTCAACAATGAAAACCCTAATTAGGGTTTGTTACAACCATTACATAACATTTAATGCTTGACCAATGATAAAATTGTATTGCTTGGACACATGTCCTCTCTAGAAAAATCGACCAATGGATAGCCGGGGTAGGTACATCGGAGTTTGTGCCACCTTCCATGAGTTAAGTACATTGAATTTGGACATGCTGAGGTGGACCACACTGACTGGAGGAGTGATGACTGGGATGCCACCTCATCTGACACTTGTAGCTTGCTAGATATTCAATTTGATGTCGTTGAGAGGCTATCTTTAATTAACTCTTGTTCTAACTCCTTTTGTCCTTGATGTGCAAGATGATGATGTACCTCGCCTTGGAACGCTGGATTGAAAGAAGTCGCCCCTGTCCTGGCTTGATCGTCCCGGCGAAGACCGTCCTTGATCCGGCTTGATTTTCCTTGATGAGATCTCCATTTGGTGCCTACACAACATTTCAAAATTAGAAACATGATTTTGCAATACATAACATAAATTAGAGAGCAAATTTTAGGAAACTTCATAATAAGTCCTTGAATTATCATTTCCTAAACGACGATTGAGCTAAGGGAAAACAAATTTTCAAAATTCAAAATTAAGGCAATGATGATCAAAATTCGAAATTAAAACAAGAGATCTTGCCATACCTTACTTGAGAGCTTAACTCTAAAAATAAAGGAATTTGCCTAGGCAAAATTTGAAATAAGATGGTCTTCAACGTGATCTCCCTTCAAAATAGCAATTTCGCCACCTTTCAAGTTTTTGATGTGATCTTCAAGCCTTTGACAAGTTCGCACCAATAGAATTTTCAAGTTCGCACCCCTTTTGAATATAATTCGCACCTCTTTGTCTTCCTTAAATCGCACTTGAGATGATAAAATAACAATGTGAAAATAATGATCTTCACCACCCTCCTTTATAAGTGCTTACCTCTCATCATTATTTAGGCCGACTTTTGTAAAAAATAAAGCAATTATAAACGATTTTTTAATAAATAAGAAAGGCCGACCTTCATAAAACAATAAAATACCAAGCGCTCTATAATAATTAATTAATTTGCCATCATTTTTAATTAATAAACTTCGATTTTTTTTTTACAAGGCAAAAATTAATTAATATTTAAATGCAATATTTAAATGCTATTTTTAATTAAATTTTCAATCTTATCGAATTTTCTAGCATTTAAATAAATTCAAAAATGTGTTTGAGCGCCAAAATATTTTGAAGATGGAAAGATACGTACCTCATCGCCCTGGTCCCTTGGAGAGGGACAGGAGCGATCCATCAACTGGGTCTTGATTCTTGCAATTTCGACGTCCAAAGTATTTATTTCCACGTTGAATTAGACATTTTTGCTAGGATCTTTGAGCTTAATTGACTTGTTTGTATGAATGAATGCATCTCATGACTATTATCGCCCTGGTCCCTTGGAGAGGGACAGGAGCGATCCATCAATTTTTACTTGAAATTCTCCGTCCTTGATATCAACTTCTCCTTTATTACCTTTCAAACAACGCTTTGAACCCTTTGCAAGTTTGTTTTGTCATGATCTCCGAAGGAAAATGAGTGCTTTAGCAAATATCGCCCTGGTCCCTTCCTGAGGGACAGGAGCGATCCTAGTGTCCTGGCTCAAATTTGCAAACTTTTGATCTTCGTTCTTCGTTCATTGCCTTCCAAAGGACGTCCTTGACCTTGCCTATCCTTGCCTTGTCTTGGTTTTGACGGGACATGAGTGTTTTGATGAAAATCGCTTTAGTCCTTGTCCAAAGGACAGGAGCGATATAGGCTCTTTATACAAATTGGTGATCGTTTGACGTTTGAAGCCTTTGGTATATCACCTTCGAAGGACGCCTTAGACCTTTTACCACCTTGCAAAACCTTGACTTGGCATGAATTTTACATGAATTGGCAAATATAATAGATATCGCTCTGGTCCCTTCCTGAGGGACAGGAGCGAACTTCAAGGTTTTGAGTTTGTCCTTGTTTTGACCAATTTGCCATCACTTTCATTGCGTAGAATGAAGTCCCTTTGAACACCTTGGACGCTTGAAACTTTTGTAATCTATGCCTTTATGGAAATATCGCTCTGGTCCCTTCCTAAGGGACAGGAGCGAATTAGGTGTCTTGATGCAAATCTTTCACTTTGGTGATCTTTGTAACTTTGTGCTTGATTGGGACACCTTAAAACATCTTTGCCACCTTGTACTTCGCCTTGAAGTGTCTTGAATTTGGAGGAAAAGGCAACATAACTAAGATATCGCCCTGGTCCCTTGGAGAGGGACAGGAGCGAATTTGTACTTGTAGTCTCCATCACACTTCGCCAGCTTCCAAATTTATCTTCAACGGTCTCGTAATGTCCCCTTTCATTCATCCATGCCTTGGAATTCATTGTAACTTGGCAAGAAATTTGTCTAAGACAAAAATCGCTTTGGTCCCTGCCTGAGGGACAGGAGCGAACTTGGGCATTTGGGTCCCTTGTTGACGTTTAATAATCTTCAATTTGTCTTCAATGGGTTCAATTCATCTCCTTTCTTACCTTCAAACATAAAACTTGCTTGATCTTTGCCCAGATCGTACCTTATGAAGAATTTCGCTCTGGTCCTTCAGTGAGGGACAGGAGCGAATTTGACCCTCTAGGTAAAAACTTCATCATTTCATTGTTTTTGATCAAGTCTGGATGCTCTATCATGCTCATTTCGTCCTTCATCATGCCTTTGATGTCTCAATTCGTCCAAACACAATCAGGAATGGCTCAAATAAGTATTTTCGCTCTGGTCCCTTGGTGAGGGACAGGAGCGAAAATTCGCTCTGGATCCTCAGTGAAGGACAGGAGCGAAATTTGACTTTTCGAACTCTCTATCAGGACAATTTTAAGTTATATTCCATATATACTCTCTATGTTTCTTCTTTCTTATACTTTAAGTTATATTCCATATATACTTTCAGGATGTTTGAGAGTGGTTTCAGACCTCCAGGAGTTATATTGCAAAATCTAGTTTTTGGAGGTTTTTTCAATTTCCAGACTTAGTCAAATTCAGGATCAGGGCATTCCAGACTTAGCCAAATTTCAGGGTCAGGACTTCAGACTTAGCCAAATTTCAGGACATTCCAGACTTAGCCACATTTCAGGACTAGGGCATCACTTAAGCCGGACTTGCTATCCATGTGATCCCCTGGGCGACACTCAAAATGCAAAGGCTAACTAACAAAACCCTAAAAGACCAAAAAAAACAAACCCCAAAAAGCAAAAAACAAGGGTCCCCATTTGCAATGGGGCGATGTGTGAAAACGTCACAACAGTTCCTCCATCCATTATCTTTTCTTGTGCTAGAATCCGTCTTGGTGTTTCTCTTATCACTTGTAAAACTGGGATGATAACATCTCTAGTGTGAGTGAAAGCAGCTACAGTTATCATTAGATTATGGATAATCTCAAGGACCTGGATAGCTCGATGAACTGTCTTCATCATTCTTGTTGCAAATTCAACGGCTACCTCATGAGATTCATCAATCCAAGAACTCATAAGTTGTACCAAGCTCTTCACCCTTTCTGCCTCACCTACTGATTCAAGAGGGAGTGCTTGTAAAGGAGGAGATACTGCTGGATCCTGACGTCTCAAGGGCTGATTAAGATGACTAAAATAGTTCCTCCAAGCACTGACCTCCCTCTCAAGCTTCTTATTCTTTTCCATTTCTTCATTAAGTTTGTCTTTAAGTGCTTCAAATGAATCAGTTTTTTCTTCCATCGCTTGCTTGGAGGTAAGTGGACCAAGCTCAAATGTTTCTAAGTCATACTCTTCTGCAAGAATCTCATCCTCATATTTGTCCACCACTGGTGTAGCTACCTGTACTTTCCTGGATTCTGTCTCATTTCTAATTACCTTAGACATCTTTGTGGCCTTCTTCTTCTCCATTACCTCATGAGAGTTTCCTATAAGGCTTTCCAAGTCAAACACATCCTCTTCTTCTTCAACCACAACTACCCTTGTCAGTCTCTCTTTCAGCCAATCAGGAATGACAGATCTTGTTTCCCTCACTTGTATTACTTTAGGTAGTGGTCTATCTTCCCAGAAAGGAGATGTCGCTTCATCATCATTCTTTTCTTCGTGTTGCTCATTAGCACCAACTTGGGGAGATTGACTTGATGAATGCTGAGGGGTCCGTCCTTTCTCCTGTTTATCATTCTGTACCATGGATTCCATAGACTCATCAATTTCATATACTATCTGCCTCTGATCTTCCCCTTGACTTGCTTCCTTTTCATGCCTAGAAGATGTACTTGGTGGGTGATCAGGATTCGTTTTCTGCTTCTTCTTGGACGGTTCTCTCTTCTCAGGTCCTTCTTTCCTCTTTGAGCCTCTGGAATGAGAAGTATTCTCACTCACACTTGCTTCTCCTTCTTTTGGTCTTGCTTCCAAGGTGAATGTCATTGATACATTCTGCACCTTCAACTTTTGATGCTGTACATCCACCCATCTGCGAGTGCAGGATAAAATGGGAGCAATCAAAGCTCTCAAGTCTAAAACCTCGGGCTCATTCCAATCTATCTTCACTTCTTTGTCTTCTTTCTCATAGGATGACTGGAGGTATCTACCATTATCTTGGGCTTGATCGGCTACTCTATAAACTTTGCATTTCCTGATGAGATCTAAGGGTAGCCTGGAATGCATCTTTCTTTTGACTTCTAAATCACTTGGGACATTCATCCAAAAATCCTCCACCTGAAACTCGTGCTTGTACTTTTTGCCGACTGTCTCCTCCATATAACCATGAGGGTCAAAATTCTCTCTCGAGGCAAAGGATGTGAATGAGTATAGAGATAATTCTTTTTCTGCATCTTCTGCGGCTTGAGTGTTAGGACACACTTCGACTGAATTCCCTAGTATGATGGGCACGGGAATTCCATTTCCATGCTTGTGTCTGGATGCCTTCACATAAGCTGCCAACTGTCTAGTCACCTCAAGTAGTACTATCCTGTCTGTTGGATATCTTGGCAACATGTAGGGAGGTGAAGGACACCCATGAACTCTGATGTATGTGAATTTTTGAAACCGAATGAACCATGCACCATGCTTCTTCACAAGCTCTTGTGCATCCAGAGACAGTCGATTGTGAATCCCACCTTGCAATATCCTGGTAATGTTCATCGTGAAGGTGTCATTGACTAACTTGTAGTCACTTCTAGGCGGATGATGCAGTTGAACATAAGAATCACAAACTCTTATTTCTCCGGGTCCTCTTCCAATCACTCCCCTGTGAGGTAACCCTGCATACTCGAAACTCCTAAGCAAGGCATATATAACATATGAGCTCATGTGGAATGATTTGGTGGGTCTTAGCCTTCTCAACTGTACATCCAGACAATTGCTAATGATTCTGGCCCAATGAAGCATTCCTTTTCCTTGGACTATCACTTGTATGAAGAAGAACATCCACTTGTCGAAGAAGGCTTGAGAAGCACCTGTAACTCGATTGAGCAAATTTATCAAGTCCCTATATTCCTCTTGGAAGTCAATCCTATGTGGTGTATTGGGAATCTTGTTCAGGCGAGGCCGACTTTTGAGTAACCAATTCTTATTGATAAAGTTCAAACAAGACTCAGGATCATCTTCATAGATCGACCTTGCTCCTTCCAAGCTCTTGTAGATCATGTCTTTATGGTCCGGAAGCTAAAGAGCTTCGCCTATAGCTTCCTCTGAAAGGTAGGCTAAGATGTTCCCATCCTTGGTTACGATCGTCCTTGATTGTGAGTCATAGTGGCGAGCACACTCGATCATCAACTCATGACACTTGACTGCAGGAGGGAATCCTGCAGCCTTGATGATGCCACTCTCAATTATCCTCCTTGCAACAGGTGATGGCTTGCCAATGTAGGGGACCTCTCGAAACTTCTTCACATTGAAGTTTCCTAAGTTGGTGTCTCCGATATTATTCCACTTGGACATGATCCTGGTCTCCAATTCGTCGCTCCTTTGATCTTCCTTGATGAGAGCCTGCCGACTAGTAGATCCTTCGGCTTTGGGGGTCGTCATTTGATGCCTACACAAAAATTTAAAATTAGTCTTTAAGCATCATACCTTAAAGCATAGAATTTAAGACCTTTGAAGGGAATAATTCAAAACATTAATTTGAGAATGATAAATCCAAGAATTATAAACTTTCAAATTAATTATGAATGGAAATTAGATTTTTCAAGACTTTAAAATATTGCTATGGAAATCAAAACAAGTCTTGAATAAGAACTTCAAAAAGGATTCTTCATACCTTCTCCTTGAGTGCTTAACTATGAACCTTGGAAAATGGAAGAAAGAAGATCAGATTTTGCTGGACAAAAATTGAATTTCTGGCCTTCTTTTGGATGAACTACACCTCAATTAGCCTTCAAAAGAACTTCACCTTCACTAGCCTCCAACACTTAGCAAGGAATTCGCCTCCAATCTGCTAGAATTCGCTCCTCTAATCTGCTCCTCAAATTTGCATAAGAAGGAATGAATGAATGATTTGAATTCACCACAAAGCATCTCCCTTAAATAGGTCGCTCACCCTAATCCTCATGAGGCCGACTTAGGTATTTAGCAATAAAATGAAATAAAATCCCACTTAAAAGGAGGCCGACTTGCTTGTAAAAGCAAATAAATGTATTTTAAGCGCTCTCCTTAATTTTTTGTTTTTAAATTAAAATGAATTTCAAGGCCTCCAAGGTGGATTTTATATTTGCTTTAAGGCTTTAAAAATTAATTAATTCAATTATAAAGGCCTCAAATTATGCGAACTTAATTTAACCTCCCAAATGTCTTGAATTTGGCAAATTTGGTGAAAATTTAGGAATATGGAGGTTTGATTGAGGCTTAATGAAATTTCCTTTCTCCTTAGGCTTTGAAATATTCAAAGTGATGAAGGTCTAGATTTACTTCAAGACTTGTTTGAACCCCTCATCCATGCTTGTTCTCTTGATGAAATTGAAATTTTCTCCACCTACATTTGCAAATTTCCATGTCTTTGTCTTTACAATCTTGCAATTTGCCCTAAACTTAATCAATCAAGGTTGAATGATAGGTTTTTTGATGATTTCGCCCTAGACCCTTTGGAAGGGTCAGAAGCGATTTTTCCAATTAAGACTTGAATACCTTATTCCCTTCACTCCAAAATCTCCCGGAAGGCGAGTTCATGTTTGTTTTGCCTTGATCGAAGTCTTGCATTTCAATTTTTTATCTTTCACATGAGGAAATTAGGTGAAAATGTGAATTTTGCCCTGGACCCTCTGGAAGGGTCAGGAGCGATTTTTACATTTTAGGCCAAAATTCACCTTAGTTTGATCATTAAACTCCTCCAAGGCAATCTCCAGGGTTCATTTATCTCCATCACTGGGTTAGCTCATCAAAACTTTGAAGGAAATATTGCATTTCTGGGAATTTCGCTCTGGACCCTCTGGAAGGGTCAGGAGCGAAATTCTCTCCTGAGCTCAAAATTCTTATTTTTCAAGGTCAAAAACCTCTCCAATGCATTCCAAATGGGTTCTTTCACTGTAGTCTAGGCTTAGTTTTACTTGAATTTTGGAGGAAAAGGTGACTTTAGTGTTTTTCGCCCTGGACCCTTTGGAAGGGTGAGGAGCGATTTTTCTTGCTTGGGCTTACTCCTCCATCAACTTTTCTTCAATCTACTCCTCAAGGCTAGGCAATGGTCTTCTTCATTCACTCCACCCAAGCTTGGTTTGTTCTTGCAAGGCAAAATAGGGGATTTTGAGATTTTCGCCCTGGACCCTCTGGAAGGGTTAGGAGCGATTTTCTTCTTTTGACCTAGAATCATCAATTTTTAAAACAAACATCCACTCAAAGGTGGTCTCAAAGGCCTTTTCTACCTTGGTCTAGCTTTGCCTCATCACAAACTTGAAAGGAACATGTTGGTTTTAGGATTTTCGCCTTGGACCCTTTGGAAGGGTGTTGTGACCATTTCACACATCGCCCCATCGCAAATGGGGACCCCCTCTTTTTGCTTGTCTTTCGCTCGCTTTTGCTTTCGTTTTTAGGGTTTTGCTAGTTAGTTAGTCGTCTGGATTTAGGGTCAAGCCTTAGGGTTTTAAATTTTGTCTTTTCAGGCCAAAATCCAGTTGTTTTGAGAGCTTTTGAGCTTCCTTTTCTAGGATGCAAATTTTGAATGCAATGAATTCGCCAAAATGGTCTAATTTTCAATTGGAATGTTGATGCAGAGCTTAAATTTGTCTAAGTGTTGAAAGTGAAATGTGAATTTTTGTCCAATTGAATATTTTGACCAAATTTTGACTTTTCTGATTTTTGATCCTGGGCATTGGAATTGATTTGTTTTCGCCTCGTGAAGTGTTAAAATGTGAAAAATCATATTATTTTGGCCTATAGGAGCAAGATCGCTCCTGTCCCTCAGTGAAGGACGGGAGCTCGTTTTCAAATATCTCATCATCCCTGCAGAGTCCAGACAAATTTCAAGTTGGAAGTGATGGAGAACGGCGGTATCTTTCCATTGAATATAAATTGAAGATTTTCATGAGCACAGAAATGCCTCCAGGAGGAAAATCGCTCCTGTCCCTCAGTGAAGGACCGGAGCTACAAATCAAATTTCGCCTTGTCCTTGCAAGATTTCGATGACTTAATGATTTGAGGACGTCCAAAGGAAGATGCTTTGCCAAATGAATATAATTTGAGATGCTGAAACGAAGGAAAATGACCTATATTGACCAAATCGCTCCTGTCCCTCTCCAAGGGACCAGGGTGAAATACCTTATAGCTCCTGTCCCTCTCCTAGGGACCAGAGCGATTTCCTTCATTATGCAAAATCCAGACAAAGGTCAAGGCAAGTTTACGTTCGAAAACAAGGAAAAACATGAGATAAATGCGTTGAATATAAATTGAAGATTTTGGGGACGTCCATAACAGTGCTAAATGCCTAGTTCGCTCCTGTCCCTCTCCAAGGGACCAGAGCGATTTTTGATATAAATGATTTTCTTGCAAAGTTACAGATGATGTCAAGGCATGGACGAATGGAGTGAAGAGGGACGAGTCCGTTGAATATAAACTTGGAACCTGGCAAAGTGAGGTAAAGGCTACAAAAGGAGGATCGCTCCTGTCCCTCTCCAAGGGACCAGGGCGATACAATGGTGATGTTACTTCCTATGCAAGTTCAAGGTCGATACAAGTCAAGACAAGGTGGCGAGGGACACTTCAAGACGTCTTTAGCAAGCACAAACATTAAAAGGTCGTCACAATGATGAAATTCGCATTCTAAGACCTAGATCGCTCCTGTCCCTCAGGAAGGGACCAGGGCGATGTTGAATATATTAGTCATTTCATGCAAAATTTACGTAAGGACAAGATGTTGCAATGTTTTAGAGGGTCCATGGTATGATAAAAAGATGATATACAAGGGTTTTGAACGTAAAATGATCATCATTTTGAGCATGGAGACTATATCGCTCCTGTCCCTCTCCAAGGGACCAGGGCGATTTGCTTTGGATTCATCGTTTTGCTTCAAGTTCAAGCTAAGTCAAGACGTCATGAGATAGCATATGGTCCAAGGCATCGTTTGAAGATAATTCGCAAGAGTTTTCAACGTCCAAACATTGCCAATCAAGGTGAAAAGCTCCCATCGCTCCTGTCCTTTGGACAAGGACCAGGGCGATCCTATCAAAAGCACGCATATTCCTTCAAGATCAAAGCTAGGCGAAGTTAGGTAAGGTCAAGGACGGCGTCTAGAAGACATTGCAAAGGAGATCAAAGTGTAAAGTTGCCAAGGTTAAGGAGAAAACATGGATCGCTCCTGTCCCTCTCCAAGGGACAAGGGCGATGATCCCTTTAATACACCCAAAACTTCATGCGAACAAATGGAATAAGCGCAAAAGACACAAGTAAAGGATGTTATTCGCCAACAATGAAAGATCAAAGTTAAAAGATGCAAGATGGACGTGGAAACAAGGAGATCGCTCCTGTCCCTCTCCAAGGGACAAGGGCGATGAACACTCAAAAGGCACTTAAACACACATGCAAGATGATCAAATGCGAAGAACCCATCGAGATGATCGATTTTCAACGTGGAGATGAAGGAGTTGGACGTAGAAAATGCAAAAACCAAGACAAAATAATGGATCGCTCCTGTCCCTCTCCAAGGGACCAGAGCGATGAGGTACGTCCCTTCCTTTTTTCCAAATTTGGCGCCAAGTAAACAATTCGAAGTTTCCTTAAATGCTAAATCGATTAAAAAAATTGAAAATCCATTTTATTTAGCATTTAATATGGCGTTATCTTTTATTAATTATTTTTTGCCTTTATTTAAAAATCGAAATTCACATTTAAAAAACGCAAGGCATTAATAATTAATTAATTAATTAATAAAATCGATTTGAAGCGCCCAATTAAGCAAGTCGGCCTTGTTATTTTATTGCAAATCATTTAAAAAAATGGTTTTATTAAGCAAGTCGGCCTAAGGGGTGAAAGGATGAGCGCGCTATATATGAAGGGTGAGATTTCATTTTCACATAATCATTTTTACCTTTCTTCATGCGAATTAAGAAGAGGCGAATATAGTGCGAAGTATGTTCAAAGGTGGTGCGAATTCAAACCAAGGGTGGCGCTTAGTTATCAAGGGTGGTGCGAATTTGAAGACCACACCAAATGCGAACTTGAGGATACATTAAGGCGAATTTGCTAAAGACTTGGAGGATTTGTTTGAGCGATTTGTCAAGGACAAATTTGAAGATCATTTAAGACCACGTCTAAGGCGATACTTGAAGATCACGTTCACTCCAAGGGTGGCAAAGTCAATTTTGAGGAGATCATATTGAAGATTATTTTATACCTCAATTTTTGCCTAGGCGAATTTTGTTTTTGCATTCTAGAGATTAGCTCTCTACCGAGGTATGGCGATTTTAATTATTATTGCTTTATTCATTCATCGTCATATTTCAAGTTTTGAAATTTTGATTTTTGAATTTCTCTTAGCTCAATCGTTTTTTTTTAGGAAATGATAACTCTAGAGACTTATCATGAGGTTTCCTAAGAACTTTATCTCTCTAATCAACGTTATTTATTGCAAAATCTAGTTCTTATAATGAAATGTTGTGTAGGTATGGCGACCCCGAAGGCGGGAGCATCCACCAGTCGCTCGGCTCTCATGAAAGAAGATCAGAAGACCGAAGAAGTGGAGACCAAGATCGTGTCTAAATGGAGCAACATTGGAGATACCAACTTGGGGAACTTTAGCACGAAGAAGTTTCGAGAGGTCCCTTACATTGGCAAGCCATCACCTGTCGCCCGGAGAATAATAGAGAGTGGCATCATCAAGGCGGCCGGTTTTCCTCCAGCTATTCAGTGCCACGAGTTGATGATCGAGTGTGCCCGTCACTACAATCCACAGTCCAGGACAATTGTGTCCAATGAGGGAAACACTTTGGCGTACCTTTCAGAGGAAGCCATAAGTGAAGCCTTCCATCTTCCAGAGCACAGGGACATGATATACAAGAGCATTGAAGGAGCCAGATCAGTGTACGATGATGATCCAGATGCTTGCCTAAGCATAATCAACAAGAATTGGCTACTCAAGAGTCGTCCCCGTCTAAGCAAAGTACCGAACACACCACACAGGATTGATTTTCAAGAGGAGTACAGAGATTTGATTACCATGCTCAACAGAGTTACAGGAGCACCTCATGCCTTCTATTTTGAGAAATGGATGTTTTACTTCATCCAGGTGATTGTTCAAGGAAAGGGTACAATACATTGGGCTAGGATAATTAGCCATTGCTTAGACGTTCAGTTGAGAAGACTCAGGGCTACTAAGTCCTTCCACATGAGTTCATACGTCATCTATGCCTTAATCAGGAGCGTTGAGTACGCAGGACTACCTCACAGAGGAGTGATTGGAAGAGGACCCGGCGAGGTCAGAGCTTGTGAATCCTATACCTACTTGCATCATCCGCCAGGAAAGAACTACAAGCTAGTCAATGACACTTTCACGATGAACATCACAAGGACGTTGCAAGGTGGGATTCACAACAGATTATCTCAGGATGCCCAGGAATTCATCAAGAGGTACGGTGCTTGGTTCATTCAGTTTCCCAAGTTCACTTACATTAGAGTGCATGGATGTCCTTTACCCCCATACATGTTGCCGAGGTATCCGACAGACAGAATTGTGTTACTTGAGGTAACAAGGCAGTTGGCAGCATATGTGAAGGCATTCAGACACAGACATCAGAATGGAGTTCAGGTACCTATTATTTTGGGTAATTCAGTTGAGGTATGTCCTAATGTCTTAGCCATGGATGACGCAGAGAAAGAGTTAGCCTTGTATTCTTTTTCATCTTTTGCTTGGAGAAATAGTTTTGATCCACATGGACATTTAGAGGAGACAGTCGGTAGAAGATTTAGACATGAGCACCAAATTGAAGATTTTATGATGAACCTCCTAGATGATCTTGAAGTGAAACGTAAGATACATTCTAGATTGCCTTTGGATTTCATCAGGAAATGTAGGATTTACAGAGTGGCCGACCAAGCTCAGGACAATGGCAGGCACATCCAATCTTCATATGATAGAGAAAGCAAAACAATTAGTTTGAATTGGAATGAGCCCGAGGTCGTGGATTTAGATGATTTGATGGCACCAGTTTTGTCTTGTACTCGCAGATGGGTAGACGTTCAGCATCAGAAGTTGAGAGAACAAGGCATAGCTATGTCTTTTACTTTGGAAGATAAACCAGCCGAAGGTGGAGCAAGTGTTAGTGAAGGCAATCCTAATCCTAAGAATTCAGGTGAAGGTAACCTTCGATGTGCCAGTGAGGGCAATCTTCATTCGAGAGGTTCAAAGAGAAAGGAAAGATCAGAAAAGAAAGAGTCTTCCAAGAAAAAGCAAGGTGCCAACAAAGATCAAGCGCCAGGTACTTCTTCTAGACCAGAGAATAGAACAATTCGAGTAGAAGAGTCCATGGAGTCGATGGTACAGAATGACAGACAGGAGGAAGGACAGGCACAGCATGTTTCGTCAGATGGATCTCTCCAAGACTATGATTTGGATAATGATAATGAAGTAACATCTCCTCCCAGACAAGAAGAAATAGTACATAAAGAAATTCAAGTTCAAGAGACAAGATCGAATATCCCAGATTGGTTGAAGGAAAGATTGACTAAGGTGATCGTAATTGAGGACGAGGACAGTGCAATTGATTTAGAGAGCCTTGTTGGACGTTCACATGTGACAACAAAGAAGAAGAAGGCTACAAAGATGTCCAAGATGATTCGAGATGAGACTGGATCTAGAAAACTGTAGATAGCTACACTGGCAGCAGATAAATATGAGGGTGAGATTCTAGCAGAGGATTATGATATACAGACTTTTGAGTTAGGACCATCCACAGCAGAGCAGACTTTAGATGATGCCACCGACACATTTGAGGCATTGAAGGACAAGTTTAGAGAAGAAGTAGAAAAGAATAGAAAGCTGGAGAGAGAGGTCGGTGCATGGAGGACATATTTCAGTCACATCAATGAACCTTTGGGACGTCAGGATCCAGTTAGATCACCAGTGCAGGCATTGCCCCTTCAATCGATCAATGAAGCAGAAAGATTCAGGAACCTGGTCCAGCGTACATGTAGTTGGATGGATAGATCTCATGCAGTGGCCATAGAATTTGTTTCGAGGATGTCGAAGATCATTCATCAGGCTATCCAAGTCCTTGAGATAATCCACAGATTGATGGCAACAGTAGCTGCATTTGCCCATACCAAGGACGTTGTCATCCCTGTCTTGAAAGTAATAAGACACACATCCAGAAGAATTTTAACGCAGGAGAGGATCTTAGAGGGTGATTCTCACAGTTTGTTTCAGTGGTCAACCTTACTCCATATAAAGAGTGTTCTCTTCGAGGACATCAGTGTTAGATGTGGTCAAGTTGAGGAGGTGATCAATCCGATCCAGGACAGAGTATTTGAGGTACTTCGTACCATTCTTGGCAGAAGGATCGAGGTCGAGACAGATGTGGATATACAAGAATTTGAGGATAGAATCAGGATCATCTTTCGCAAGGACGCAGATGTTACAGATGAGCAGTATGATCAGATGTATGCCACCATGCTCCTGATTGATAGAACGAAGGAACTTGAACCTACTTGGGACGCAGCTCTTCTAGATGCATTCGATCAGGTCATCCACTTAGAAGAGAGTATCAAGAATCTTCCCGAGATTCCAATCACAGAAATCGAAGGAATCGTGACAAAATTCATTGCATATGCTAAGAAAGAGAATTGGAAAGGGAATAAGATTCTAGATGAAAGGTTGTTATAGATGACATGACATCTTATTTCTCATTGGTTGATACCTCCTAGATTTTTGTGCCGAATTTAATATTTGGCTATGTATTTAATATTGTTTAGTAAAAAGGAGGTCATTTGTAACAAACCCTAATTAGGGTTTAGGTGTCATGATCTTGTCCGTTGATTTACTTTCAATCTGGACCTTTCATTGTAACTGGGGATGCTATTTATACCCCCATTTTTCATTTCATTTGAAAATAGTGAATAGTTAATAGTCGAATAGTCAGATAAGAGTGAAATAGAGAGATTAGAGTTAGAAGCAATTCTTATTTTGTAGCAAGATTGAGTCTTGAAGAGAGAAATTCAAGCAATTGTTGTATATGATGACTTGGAAATCAATAAAATATTGAAGTTATGGTGTTTTGTTGCGAATTTCTTAAGTTATCTTCATGGTTGTTGGATGTACTTGAATCACGCTCAATCAAAATAGTTTGTTAATTTGAAAGACTAAGTGTGGGATTTGATATTTGGTAGGATTCGCAATCCAAACCACTAGCTTCTTGCTGATTGTAGGAACGCCTTGCGTGGTCGACTGGAGAACATTTTGAGTCCTTAACCTTCAAGCATTTTCGTATCTAGGATATGTACCTTCGTAGTAGTGTCCTTGGTCTTTGATGCATTGAACATCATTATTACCTTAGAAGATCGCACTAATTTCAATTGAGTTGTTATCTTATGGCAAAATTGAAGTTGGTTGAGTCTTGCCAAATCTCATTCATGCTAAGTCGTTCATAGGGTTAGGCTAGATTAGACTTCCTTAAACCCTGTCCTTTTGCTATTTTTTGAAAGCTCCTTTTAGTTTAGTAGAATCTTCGAGCCTTTGGAATCCGTAAGACGCCTTGGAGGAAACAGCAAATCACATCATACCACTAAAAAAGCTTGTCCACACGTGGAGACCCCACTAAAAGAACCTTGGAGTCCATCTAACTGATCCTTTTTGCAGATCTTCAGCAGTTAGAGACTATTTTCTCAAGAGAGGATAAGATGCCTGTCGGTATTTTATTCTGTGTATGATTGTGTACAAAATACACGTCAACAAAGGGTCAGGAGCGATTTTGAGGTTTTAGGGCAATTCCTTCATCCTTTCAACTTCAAATCATTTCCAAGGCATAGAACATCATGCCTTACTCCTCTTTTAGTCCTGAAAACCAAAATCTTGTCTTGATCTTGCAAGAAAATAGGTGTTTTTAGGAATTTCGCTCTGGACCCTTTGGAAGGGTCAGGAGCGAAATTCACCATTTGGCTCAATTCCTTCACTTTTTGATGATTTCTTGCAACCTCAATTCACTCCTAGGGGCAATTCTTTCTATGTTTCACCTTATCCCATACTTGACTTGGCAAAATTTGATAGCAAAGAGTGATTTTGAGAAAATTCGCTCTGGACCCTCTGGAAGGGTCAAGGAGTGAAATTCTCAATTTTGACCAACAATCTTCATTTTTTCACCTTGAAACTTCTTTGCTAAGTGGGATTTCATGTTTCATCATGCTAGGGATAGGATTTCATGTCCAAGAAAGGCTAAAAATGTGTTTATAAGGAATTTCGCTCTGGACCCTCTGGAAGGGTTAGGAGCGAAATTGCCTTTCTTGGCCAGAATCCTTCATTTTCATTACTTCTAAAACATCTTCAAGGGTTTCAACATGCTCGTTCTTCCTTTCATCATGCCTTTGACACATCAATTTGACCAAACAAGACAAGAAATGCCTTCTATAGAAATTTTCGCTCCGGACCCTTTGGAAGGGTCAGGAGCGAAATTTAGGTTCTAGGCCTATTCCATCATCAGTTCAAGTTGAATTCACCTCTCAAAGGAAGAAAACACTACTCCCCTCTCATCCAAGCCATGAAAACCAAAAAGTGACTTGATTTTGCAAGAAAAATAGGTGATTGAGGAATTTTTGCCCTGGACCCTCTGGAAGGGTCAGGAGCGAAAATTAGTTTTTAGGCAAAATCCTTCATTTTTCCAAGTCAAAACAACCTCAATAGGTAAAAGCAAGATATTCTTGTTTCATTCATGCCGAAATCCTGACCTTTTTCATTGCAAAATGAGAGCATTTGGGAATTTCGCTATGGACCCTTTGGAAGGGTCAGGAGTGAAATTCTCCATTTGTCCAAAATTCTTCATTTATTCATGCTTTCCAAATCCTCAAATGTGACAGGAACGTTCAATCCTCCCTCCAAGATACCCTGCACATCAAAACTTAGCCGAAGTTAGTAAAAAATAAGCTCTAATAAGATTTTCACTTTGGACCCTCTGGAAGGGTCAGGAGCGAAATCTTCATTCCAGGCTAAATTGGTCAGTTTTCATGTTTCAAACCACCTCATAAGGAAAAGTCAGGTCATTTTCTAAGCTAGGAACAAAATTGCAAGTTTATCCAAGGCAAGAAATAGTGTTTAGGATGAGATTCGCTCTGGACCCTTTGGAAGGGTCAGGAGCGAAAATCCTCTTTCAAGCATCATCTTGCTCTTCAAAAATCAATCAAATCCCTCTCTAGGCAAGAACATATCAATTCACCTCCAAACATGCCCTAGAAAGCATCACCTAGTCAAAAATGAGGAGAAAAAGAGGTTTACAATGATTTTCGCCCTGGACCCTCTGGAAGGATCAGGAGTGATTTTGACATTTCCAGGCTAGATGTTACCTTGATTTGCTTCACTCTCCTTCAAACTTGATCAAATCAATTCCCTTTCTCCAACGACTCTGCTCAACTGACTCAAACCGGGAAACAAACAGGACTCTGACAAGAAAACCCTCAAATCTAGTCTTGACCTGACATGAGACCTATTCACCCTGTCCCCTGATCTAACCAACTTGACTCTCCTGAAAGGCATGCTTCATTATAGCAATCTTGAGGCTACAGGCAGACGACTAACAACCTCCCAAAACAAGACTAGACTTAGCTTGAAAGAAACCCTAAAACGATCTTCCAAGGTTTTAGCCCTAATCTAGCTAGCCCAGGCAGATCACTCACTCACTCAAAACCCTAAAAAGTAGAGAGAAAAACAAGCAAAGAGAAACAAAACCTAAAGCAAAAAGAGGGGGTCCCCAT
The DNA here is from genome assembly GCF_030272615.1 of Cryptomeria japonica. Classification (NCBI taxonomy): domain Eukaryota; kingdom Viridiplantae; phylum Streptophyta; class Pinopsida; order Cupressales; family Cupressaceae; genus Cryptomeria; species Cryptomeria japonica. The sequence continues at coordinate 627,333,153 of NC_081410.1, read as the reverse complement.
TCTAATGGGGCAATGTGTGAAATGGTCACAACAAGTATGAAGAAAAGAACCGTCGTTGGGAAGCGCAACAGGATGGCATGCGACGGGACACTTGAACCTTGAGCCGTACGGGGCAGAATAAAGAACACTCATTGTAATAATTATGTCATATTGTTGACATAGACTTGTATCCCACAGGATGAATGAATAAAAGTGTTCTACTTTTATATGTCGTTGTTATATATAAAGCCGTACGGGAATTAATACCTAATACATTGAATAAAGACAAAAATAAGCAAGAGTATATAGATGAATGTGCAGTAGCCCAACGTGCCTTGATCCTTGAACAACAAGCGGAAAGGTGACGAAGGTATAAGCGAAGGGAGGAGGAATGCTCCGAAGGGGACGGTGAGGCCGACGGCCGCCCACAGAGTCGGGAGGAGTTACTTGCGGAAACCCGCCGCAGGATAGAGTGTACTAAAACTCAGTTGAGGGACTTGAGGGACTTGTCACGCACACCAGAGGCTAGGAAAAATCCATGGAGTGGGGAGGAGGAAAGGGAGGGAGAAGACACCGGGGCTGCCAGGAGTGTCGGAGGGACACCGGGGCACGGCGGTCAAGCACCTCTTACAGGATCTAACCCATCCGGAGTAGGACAGCAGCCACCAGTAGTAAAAAGACAAGGCATGGCGCAAAAACAAAAACTTCCAAAGTTCCATGGGGACGGGAAAGAAGACCCTGTTTGCCACTGTCGCACTTGTGAAACAATTTGGGGAGCGAATGGTGTTACCGATCAGGATGAGTGGGTAACACAGTTTCTCGCAACCCTAAGGGGCGTGGCCATCGACTGGTTCTCTGATACGGAGAAGGCTACAATTAGCACATGGCCTGACTTGAAGAAGGAATTTCAAGCGGAGTTTCGTCTCCTAAGAGACGATAATGAGATTGTAGCCGAAATTTACGGCACGAAACAGAGGAAGAACGAGATGGTTCGAACCTACAGCCGACGGCTCAAAGAGCTGCTAGGAAAAATGGAGAACCAGCCCGCAGACGAACTGAAAAAACGGTCGTTCGTGGAAGGTCTGAAGACGTCTCTTAGACGGAAAATGAAGATCGTACCTCCCTCTTCATATATCGACGCCTATAATAGGGCAATGGATTTAGAAAGCGATTAGAAGACGTCCAAGAAAAAGAAAAAGAAATCCTCGTCAGACGACGATTCCTCTTTTGACAAAAGTAGTAGCAGTGATGACGAGTCTAATCGGAAGGTACGGGCTCTCCAGAAAGATATGGAGCGAATGATGAGAGAGATGAAGGTGACCAAAGGAAGCACAAGCAAAGCTGACGAAGGGGATTTATGGTGCACGGATTGCCGCAGCGACGGACACACCAAGGGGTCTTGTTTGAAGAAAGCATTTTGTGATATTTGTCAGATTGCCGGACACCTTACCAAGGAGTGTCCGTACAATATGAGGACCCATAACCAATAGGTTCTCTTTACGGAACCGTCTGCGCCAGCCGACACGTCCTAGCCTGCGATCAACAACGTGTCGTCTGGCGGCTATCGAAACAACAGGGGAGGAGGAAGAGGCAATAATAATAATACTAATAATAGAAGCCGAATCCAATACGACGCTAAAGGGCGGCCGATGATACAATGTTGGGCTTGCAACCAATGGGGGCATTTTGCCAGGGACTGTACGGCGAAGGAAGTGCCACAAAAACTTTGCAAGTGGTGCGGTCCGGGGGACCATGATGATGGCAACTGTCCGAAATCTGGAGTGAATTTGTTGAATGTAGAAACGGAGGATGTGCTCGCCATAACAAGATCCAAGACGAAAGCGACCACTTACCCAAATCCTCGTACGGAAAAACGAAAGGCACTGGAGGCACGAGCGGAACTTGAGAAGATGTCGACGAACAAGGACGCACACGGGCTTGAAGGTACTTCTCGCTCTGAAGCAGAAACAAATATTATAAACCAACTGCTACAGGTTGAGATACCCGTCAAAATGAAGGATGTCTTGGAAAGTATGCCACACTTGCGGACGACACTTCTGCAATCCGTACTGATAACCCCAGTTGGCTGACCAACCTTGGCGAGACGGCGGCAGACCCATTAGCCCTGACGATCAACAATGGTAGACACCCAACAGTGGTGGAAATGGGTATACTGGGCACCATCTTGACCGACACCATTGTCGATGGCGGGTCGGGAGTAAATGTCTTGCCAGAGGAAACATGGAAAAAATTGGGCAAACCTACTCTCTGGCCGTCCACCTTTAATTTATTGGGAGTAGACCAACATGGCATCAAGCCGCTTGGCACACTCATGGCGTAGCCAGTAACGATCGGAGCACAGCCGTTCGTCTTGAACTTTGTGGTCATCCCATTGAAGAAGAAGGGATATGATGCCATCCTTGGCAGAGGCTGGCTGGTGGCAGCAAAAGCAAACCACAATTGGAAAAAGAACACCTTGTCCATGGAAAAGGCCAGCAGAAGATATATCATTGACCTCAAAACCCAACTGGTCAGTGAAGAGTTGGCATCAGAGTCAGAGTCCGACAGGGACGACGGTACGGACGAAGGGAAGGATGGCAGGGAACCAGATGACGAAGGCATCTTAGGAATTCAAGCCTGTTCTGAGGACGAGACGGATTCTTTGAGAGGGCTCTTCCATTGGCAAATGGAAGACTATGAATTATTGTACGGGTGCAATGTGCTGGAGATCGAAGAAGAACCTGATGAGAATGAGTTCTCGCCAGAGTACAAAAAATACAAGGAAGGGGATGCCCCTATGGATGACGCACCAGCGCACCAATTCGACAAGAGTAAGCCCATAAGGTACGAGGAATCCGCACTTAAAATTACAAACCTTGGAGAAACTTCAGAACAAAAAAATATTCTGGTTGGCGACGACTGGAATCCGGTCTTGAAGACAGCGGCGTTCAAAATTTTCACAGAGTACAAGGATGTGTTCGCTTAGACGTATAAAGACCTCAAAGGGGTACCACAAGAACTTTGTGTACATTGGATCCCTTTGGTTCCCGAAGCCGTGCCTGTACGGAAGCGGCCATACAGGATGAACAAAAATTATGCCGCTAGGGTAAATGACGAAATTGACTGCATGCTCGAAGTAGGAATCATCTTCAAGGTCCAGACCAGCGAATGGGTATCACCCATTGTGATATCCTTGAAAAAGGAGGCCGATTAGATAAGAATCTGTGTAAACTTCAGGTGTTTGAATGCTGTCACAATTAAAGATCCATTTCCCATACCATTCACAAACACCATCCTCGAGGAAGTAGCGGGCCATGAAATTTATTCATTTATGGATGGATTCTCGGGATATAATCAAATTTCCATTGCAAAGGAGGACAAATTGAAGACCACCTTTGTCGTAGAAGATGGCATCTATGCATACAACCGGATGCCATTCAGGTTGTGCAACGCGCCAGCTACCTTCCAACGGATAATCCTCCATATTTTCGACAAAATGTCCGTAGGAAACTTCAAAGCATTCTTGGATGATGTTGGTGTCTATTTTATCATCTACCAAACATTAGGATAGGATACCCGAAGGTATTCTATCCTCTCCTGAAAAATCACTACTAATTCCAAGGTCTATATGTGCGAACAAGCGACTTTAGTGGAATAGCTTCCTGGGTAGTGTATGCTGAAATTTTCAAGGGGGACTTACGTTTGACAAGTATTCTTTTGAACTGCTGAACTTAGATGCATTTAGCAATTTAGGCTCTTCTTTTTTTGGGGGGGGATTTTCTGGGATTTAGACTTTCAAAAGAAAAGGGAAAAGGAGATAGGGTTCAAGAAGGCTAATCTAATCCTACGAATTCTGGAGACGGTATCAACTGGATGCTTTCGAGAAACCAAACCTTGCTTCGCCACACTAGGGACAACTACACAAGGCCGATGCAATCTTCAATGGGTTGTGCTTATGATCGAGATGTTGGGATGCATAGGGGATGGGCTCAGACTAACTTTGCACGGTAGAATGGAAATCATCCATTTACCAAAAGTATGAGCGGAAATACACCATCAATTGATACTTATCAAATCCTTCATTCAAATTAACAATAATGAAAGCAAATCTAAATTATTTCTAACTAAGTGTTGAGGCAATTGAAACCATGCAAATCATTCAAATAATAGAGATTACAAAGCAGCGCACATGCAATATATTATCTGGAAATGACCTTAAGCAACAATACATCAAAAACCTCACCCTTTTCAAATGAGAGGAGGCAACCTTATATAGTTTCTCAAAAATAATGAACGACCGAGATCAAACAGTGATCAAGGGCCAAGATTGAAAGTCCTAAACCCTAATTAGGGTTTCCTGAAATACTATCAGTTCAAGCAAATGAAAGAGTGACAAGTGGCGCAACTGTTAATTTTATTGATGTGAGTGGCCACTTTCCTCTTTCAGAGATTCAACGTATCTGGACACCACGAGCTTGACCTCCTCCATGGTGACACTTGGCAAACCGCCAACTTGGAAGTCGACGAGATCCACATTGTCGGCGCATGTGGCAAGGATGCCTTCCCTCTCCACTGCTTGGGTGAGGAAGTTGTCATCGATGGAGAGGAAGTTTGCAATCTTAGAAAGATCGCCTTTGTCAATCATCCCTGAATCTCGGAAGAAGCTTGTCTGAATCTTGGCTCTCAGGTTCTCTGCTTGTAAATGCTTCTCCCTTAGGCTTTCCTTCTGCCAGATCTCTGACGCCAGTCGGAATACCTTGCCCAGGATCTCTCTAACCCTTGCCTCTGTCTCAAAACACTTGGTCTTGGATTTCTTTAGAACCTCAATCTGAGTGACCAGAGCATAGTACCATGTGCCGAAGTCGTACCTGTCTCCTATTTGTATGATGCCTGCATCCACTAAGCTCTTCTTTGACATGCCTTGAATAACCTTTAGGTGAGGGAGTATTTCATTTTGAATTTCATCCACTTCTTCCCAATTGGATGATAGATCCTGGATACGATCAATCAACAAAGAAGTTGCCTCATGCGCTGATACTAAGTTTTCTACCAGGGTGTCAGCACGTATCACAACATCTGAAATCTACTCCTTTTCTTGAGTGTATGATCCCTTCATCTCATCATAGTCCTTCATTGATCCTTGCTGAAGAGGCTGTGGTGGAGTAGCTGGGACTTCATGGTTGAGCGGGCTGGTAAGATGGAGAACATACTTCCTCCACTGCTGGTTCTCTTCTTCCACTTTCTTCCTCTTTTCTTTCTCATGAGCCAGCCTTGTCTTTAGAACATTACAGGAGTCGTCAAAATATTGGATCTCCTGGTCTTGGGTAGGCTTACCCATCTCTATGGTGGTGATCTTGTAGTCATCTGCGGTGACATTGTCCCTAGTCTTCCCTTCTTTGGGCACTGCTATCTGGACCGTCCTGAATCCGGCACTGTCTCTCTGAATCAGGGAGAACTTCCTGGCTGGTTTGGGCGGTTTAGCTGCGGCGGGCTCATTCACCTTCTCCAGGAATGCTGTGGTAGCCTCCTCGGTTGAGTGGACCTCCTTGGGAACCTTGGCCTTTATCCTTGCTCTCAGCCAATCAGGAATGGTCGATTGTTCTACAGTGTTCCGATCAAACTCATCGTCTGCTTCTCCTGGGTTCGTTGGTATGCCATCCAAGAAGATTATAGGGGCTTCATCCTGCCCTCTGTTTGGAGTTCGGAAGACCTTCTCTACCACCTCCTCAACTGGCTGAGAAAGCACTCTTACTTCGTCATCACTCACATAGATGTTCATCTCTTGTTCCCCAATTGTACTCTGATCAGGCGCAATGGAAGCAGCAGTTAGGATGGAGTGAAATTCGCTGGATTCTCTTCTCTCAACTACAACCCTTTTCCCTGTGCACTTTGTGGAGCTTCCACCCAACTCCTTTCTCTTTCGAGATCCAACGCTTTCCGGATTCCGAGCATCACCGACGGAGGTACAAGGGTGGACGGACAGAGTATCATCCACTCCCATTAATTCATAAGTTAGAACCATACCTTTGGCCTTCAACTGTTTTGTCTTTTCAGATGCCCACCACCTTGAGTACTCAACCACTGACCTCATGAGGTCTGCTAGATCTGATTTTTCTCCCTCTGTCCAATCTATCAAGACTAAAGGTTCATTCTTCATCTTTTCAAAACCCGGTTGTTGAAGTTCTAGGCTTTCTTCCACCTGATCGGCAACCTTGAACACTTTCATTGCTCTCACCATACTTAAAGGGATTCTTGATGAGAACCTCTTCCGGATCTCGAAACTATCGGTTGCATTAGCCCAGTAGTCTTCCAGATCCAGTTTGTGCTCAAACGTTGTCCCTTCGATCTTCTTTATCCTATGGAATGGATCGAAATCTTTTCTTGCCTTGTATTGGTAAAAGGGATACCAGGCCAGTTCTTTCTCAGCGGTAGCTGCAGCTTGTGATGATGGACATGTTTCCAGCCCATTACCAATTGTAAGTGAGGATGTGCCTGCCTTCTTCTGCTTATCCCTTTGAATCACTATATACTCCTCCAATTGTCTCACAACCTCGAGCAACACCACTCAGTTGGTAGGGTAAGCTGGAAGCTTGTATGGAGGACCAGAGAATCCCTGAATTCGGAGGTAAGTGAACTTTGGATATTGGATGTACCAACACCCGAATCGACCGATGAAGTCCATAGACTCTTGAGAGAGCCTCTAGTGCAGGCCACCTTGAAGGGTCCGGGTAATGTGCATCAGGAAGGCATCATTCACCCTTTTGAAATGAAACTTCTCCTCCATATGGAGCTGGGGATAGCAATCATATACCGGAAATTGGTTCTCCTTGTTCCCAACTTCTCCTCTACAAGTGAGACCTCTGTACCTGTAGGTCCTGGCTAAAGAATAGAACAAGTAAGAACTCATGAAGAAAGTCCTATTTGCCTCCAGATTCCTTAGCTGGTTGTCTAAACTGTCGCTGATCATACGGGCCCAGTCTATCATTTTTACTCCATTGATTATTTCATTAATGAAATAATACATCTAGGGTTCGAATGGAGCTCCCTGAGGATTTCCTATTATTCTATTGAGCAAGACAATCATGTCCCCAATGTCCTCCTTGAAGTATGCTCGCACTAGGCTCTTTCTCTGGAGTTTAGAGGCGCCCTTCCTCGGCTTGTCTAGCCAGGAATGATTAACTATGGCATCATATTCTTCCAGGTGATCATGGTACAGACTGTCAGCTTCATCCTTGGTCATATATACTGTGTTGTGGTACTCAGGGATCCTGAAGGCCTCTCTGATGGCCTCATCGCTGACATTCGCCAACACTCTTCCATCAGGTGCAACAATATCCTTACTGATGGGGTTGTAGTGTTTGGCACATTCAACTACTAGTTCATTGCACTACATGGTGGGGAGGAAGCCGACAACATGCACGATACCACTCTTCATCATTTTCCGCGCAATGGTGGTAGGCACAAGGTTGTCCAGACCAAACATTCGCTTCTTAAACTCCCTCAGATTGATGTGTTCGAGGTTGGTGTCGTTGATGTTCTTCCACTTGGAAGTCATCCTTGACTCTGGAGGAGCATCTTTATCTACTTAGAACTCCATAGTGCTCAAGACCTGCAGATGAATGATAAAAACTTTAAGTTAGAAAAAATTCTACAGAATTTCGAAAAAAATAACGGGGCTGCGAAATGGCTAATTGTTGGAAAATTTTCCATTTTTTTCACTCTCATTACTTAGCCACAAAAGTTGAATTTTCACCTCCAGACCCTCAGCCTTGAAGCTGGTTGAAGTCACCATCAAGTGTTAAAACTTTCGAAAATTTTCATACTTGGCCAAAAAAATTGAATTTTCACCTCCAAACCCTCAGCCTTGAGGTCGATTGAAGTCACCATCAAGTGTTAAAACTTTCGAAAAATTTTCATACTTAGCCAAAAAAATTGAATTTTCACCTCCAGACCCTCAGCCTTGAGGTCGGTTGAAGTTACCATCAAGTGTTCAAACTTTTGAAAATTTTCATACTTAACCAAAAAAATATTTCTCAAGTTCTTGAAAATATTCAGAAAAATCCATTAAATCTGCATTTTGAATTGGATTTTACCTTCGAATGTGCAGAAACAAGGCTAGAAATCCTCTCGAAAATATTTAGAAAATTTTACGAAGGTTTTATAATCTTCTCGCGCTTGATTATTTTCCAAAAATCCGCGAAAAATCTAGTCTAAAGCGATTATCCAGCTTCTAAAAAATGTCAAAATCCTTGTCTAGATGTTCTTCGAACTGAACTTTCACCAAGCTTTCCTTAGTAATTTCGAACTCTTTGATGTAATAATGAAGTTAAAATGAAGTATTTGTAAGCAAGGTCAAATTCTCAAGTAGAAATCTTTAAGATAATACTTCTAATTTCATCTCCAGTTCTTTTAGAAAGTTTTTTCGCCTTGTTTCCAATTTTGAAAATATCTTCCAAAGTTTCTATTTTGGTTTATAAGTTCGAAATATTAATTAATCCTCCAATATTCTTCTCTGGAAACTTTCTATTTTGGTTGAGGTTGGAAAATATCTGACAATCCATGAATTTTCTTTTTTAGAAACTTTCTATTCTGGCTTTGGAGTTCAAAATCCTTATTAATCTTCCAATATTCCATTTTGAAAAACTTTCTATTTTGGTCTTCGAATTCGAAATTTTAGATAAGTTTTTTATGACATCATATTGATCGTTTCTGACTTTTCAATGCCTTGGTGAAATTTTGAACTTTGAATTTCCAATTTACTTCAATTTTGGCGCACTTTTAGATATTTTCCTCCAAGGTATGGCGGACTTTGGCTAGAGCTCTTCCTTGGCCTCCATTATGGCAAAATTTTTGGCTAAGGCATTGGGGCGGACTTTGACCCTTGCTCCCACATGACCTCTTCACCTTGGCGGACTTTAGCCTTAGCACCTTCAAGGTCTCCTTCACCTTGGCGGACTTTGGTGTTGACTCCTCCATGGTCTCTCTAGGTGGGGTGGACTTTGGTGGTGGCTTGTCTTGGGCGGACTTTGACCCCTGCTCCCACATGACATCCATCAAGGTGGGGCGGACTTTAGGCAAGGCTCTCCACATTGTCTCCTTTCTCCTTGGGCGGACTTCAACCTTATCCCCTTCATGGCTTCTTAGGCATTGGCGGACTTTGGCTTGGCCTCTTCATGGCCCCTTCAACCTTGGGCGGACTTTGGTGACCTCTCCTCAGGTATCTCCTAGCCTATGGCGGACTTTGGTGACCTCTCCTCATTGGGCAGACTTTGGAGAGTGCTCCATCATGACCTCCTTAACCCTTGGCAGACTTGGGCATCCTTCCCCTTGCTTGGGCAGACTTTGGTGTTAGCTGGCCATCATGGTCTCTTCAGCACATGGCGGACTTTAGACAAGGCTCCTTTGCTTGACTTAGCATCTTGGGCAGACTTCTAGCAAGGTTTCTACATGACCATGGCGGACTTTGGTGTCTTCTCCATCTTGGGCGGACTTCTAGTGCTTCTCCTCCTTGGGCAGACTTTAGGTTGGCCTCTTCATGGCCCCTTCATGGCATGGCGGACTTCGGCTTGGCCTCTTCATGGCTGGGCGGACTTTGGAGTTACCTCCTTCATGGCCCCTCTTATGCCTTGGGCGGACTTCAAGCCTTGCACCCATGTGACCTCCTTTGATCTTGGGTTGACTTTGGAGTGGGCATCCATGTGACCTCCATACTCATGGCGGACTTTAGGCAAGGCGCCCACATGGCCTCCTTAGCCTTCATGATGGGGTTTGAACCTGCAGAAACACTTCAAAACCCTTGTTAGCCAGACTTAGAAGAATTTTCAAAGAAATTTCAGAATTTCACAGTTTAATCTAATTTAACCGGATTAACTTGAAATTTGAAATCTGTGCCTAGGTGGATCATCTGAAAAAGCAAAAAGCCTAAAATTTAGGGATTTAGCTTTTTTAGGTCAAAACTTGGAATTTTCGAATTCCGGTCGAGGCAGGTCAGTATTACAAGTGTAAACCCTAGGTTCCCCTCCCGAAAAAGCAAAAAGCAAACATCCCTAAAAAATAGGAAAAACTTTCTAAAAATAGCCATACCGGTGATCAGGCTGAAAATACCAAAAACGAAACTTTCTAAAAATAGCCATACTGGTGATCAGGCTGAAAATACCAAAAACGAAACTTCCTAAAAAATAGGAAAAAGCAAAAAAGCAAACTTTCTAAAAACAGAAAGTTGTCCAAATTCGTCCAAATCAATTGCGAGCTTCGTCCTTTGGCCTCTCTAAGCACTTTGGTGGCGTTCACACTTCGGAATCACATAACTTGCAAAAACTAACTTTCAATCGTTAGGGCTTGAAATGCTTTGAACTGGACAAGGCTTGGTGAAACTGCAGCAAAAGGTCACAGGATACTAACAGAATCCTAGAAAGTAGGAAAAGAGAGGGTCCCCATTTGCAATGGGGTGATGTGTGAAAAAGGTCACAACAAACGACTGGTCCATTTACAGCACGGAAGAGGCACATCTCGCCGCACTTGGCGAATGCATGGAAAGATGCCGACGAGCCCGCCTTGCCCTAAATCCCAAGAAATGCAGATTTATGGTGCCTCAAGGCAAGTTACTAGGGCACATCGTCTGCAAGGCCGGACTGAAGACTGACCCTGACAAGGTACGGGTCATTGTGGAGATGGAGGCGCTCGACGATGTCGCTGGCGTCAAGTCATTTCTTGGACACATTGGGTATTATAGGCGGTTTATTAAGAACTTTGCCCAAGTATCATACCCACTTGATATGCTGACACGAAGGGGGGAGCCGTACATCTGGGGGACGGCCCAAGAAGAGGCTTTCTAGGAGTTAAAGTCACGGTTGGTAGGTGTGCCAATCCTGACATATCCAGACTAGGACAAAGAGTTCCATGTACATGTCGACGCATCCAACTTTGCCATAGGGGCCACACTAGCGTAGGTTGGCAGCCACGGGCTGGACCACCCAGTGTATTTTGCAAGCCGACTCTTGTCAAAAGCAGAGAAGAATTACAGCACGACGGAGAGAGAAGCCCTCGGGATGGTATACTTCGTCCATAAATTCCGACATTACCTATTGGCGACACCATTCACATTTTATGTGGATCACCAGGCGTTGATGTACCTGGTGAACAAGCCAATCATCCAGGGGCGGATTAGCCGATGGCTGTTGCTGTTACAAGAATTTACATTCAACATCATTGTCAGACCTGGCAAGAGCCATGTCATCGCCGACCAGCTATCACGGATCAAGTCTGGAGAGCCGACTGAAGGTGTTAACGAGGATTTTCCGGACGCCCATCTATTCCGCATTGCCGTCCTTCCTGCCTGGTACACGAGTGTGGGTGAATACCTGTCAACTTCAAAATTTCCTAAGGAAATGTCGTCAGGCGAAAGACGAAAACTTGTACTAAGAAGCAGAATGTTCCAACTTATAAATGGCCTTCTCTACAAGATGGGACCTGACCAGATCCTACGACGATGCGTCTTGGAAGAGGAAATCCCAGGAGTCCTGAGAGAAGCACATGAAGGGGTCGCAGGAGGACACATGGGACCGGATACGATGGTAAGGAAAGTCTTACTAGCAGGCTTATGGTGGTTGACAGTGCATAATGACGCCAGAGAATGGGTGACAAGTTGTGATACATGTCAACGCGCTGGACGACCGTTAAAGAGGGATTTTATGCCACTCAATCCGTCGAATGATCAAGAGCTGTTTGAAAGATGGGGGTTAGACTTCATTGGTTCGTTGAAACCAAGCCGGGCCCAACGATGTAGATACATTGTCGTGGCGATCGAATACTTGACCAAATGGGTCGAAGCGAGGGCCTTGGCAGACAACTCCGCCGTTAGTACGACGAGATTCATTTATGAACAGATTATCACTCGGTACGAAATACCTATACAGTTGACAAGTGATAGAGGAGGGCACTTCGTAAACCACATTATCCGGCTGTTGACAACCGAATTCAAAATTTTCAATTCTCTATCAACTCCGTACTATCCTCGGGCAAATGACCAGGCTGAGGCGACCAACAAAATCATGGTGTCAGTAATTTATAAGTCCTGCGGGGTTGAGAAGGAAGACTGGGAGGAGCGTCTACCGTCGGTACTTTGGGCGTACCGAACAACTTACAAGGTAACCATTGGGCAGACACCATTCCAATTAATGTACGACCAGGAGGCTGTGGTGCTAGTGGAATTCATGGTGCCAAGTCTCAGAATTGCCATTGACAACAGATTAAGCGACATGGAAAGCCTCCGGGAGAGACTATACGCCCTGAATAAGTTGGATGAAAGACGGACGATGGCACAGTGGGCGATGGAGACAGCTTAACAACGACGGAAAGCCTGGCACGACAAACATTTAAGAAGGATGCAGTTCACCTCGGGGCAATTGGTATTGAAGTTTAATGGTCGAAATGAAATTAAGCCAGGCAAGTTCAGGGTAAAATGGCTAGGTCCCTTTAAGATTCGCGAAGTTGGCGTGAACGGAGCCATCAAGCTGTGGACGATGGACGGGATGGAGGTGCTTGATGTTGTAAATGGCTCCAAGTTGAAAATCTATCACCAACGGAGGCAAGAGACGAGGTCTGCCTAGGCGAACAGGTAAGTGCGGTCGTATGGAAATGACCGTACGGTGCTGTAGGAAAAAAAAAACGGAAAATTAAAAAAATTAAAAATATAAAAAATGCTATCGTACGGAAATAACAGTACAGTAGGTTCGTACGGCCGTACAGTACGGAATTTTAATTTTTTAAATTTAAAAAAAACCAAAAAAAACGTACGGTCGTACGGAAAAGGCCGTACGAAATTGAGTTTTTAATTTTTTAATTTTTTTTAAACCGTACGGTCATACGGAAAAGGCTGTACGGACGTACAGAGTTGAGTTAAAAAAGAAAAAGGAAAAAGAAAAGAAAAAAGGGACGTACAGAAAAAAGTTAAAGTTATTTTTTTTGTCATTAAGTGTTTCATATGGTATGAATACTCAGGAAATTGCCAAGTTAGAAAATTGTCGGGTTATAAAGACGTCTGTACGGACAAATCAGCTACTTGTCAGTTAGAAAATTTTCGGGTGATAGCTGTACAATCAAATCAGCCGTACCACATTAGCAAGGCAAATCCGTACAAAATGAAAGACAGTTAAGGCTCGAAACAGTTACAAATCGAACCCTAGACAAGGAATTTTATTTTATTTTGATTAATGGCGACTGAACCTAGGGGATTGAAAAAGCTAGACTGGAGGAAGAAATTGCAAGAAAGAGAAGAGCAAACCAAGAAGGAATCCAGAAAGAAACTTGCTGTAGCAATGGGCGACCAAGACATGGGCAAAGCAATTGCACAGGATGCAGGAAAGGGAAGAGTTACGCAGGTCACCGCAGATACAATTCTATTCGAGGGTTTGACTGGAACGGTGTGTAGGCAATGGTGGGAAAATGCCACGAGCCCGTCAGATATTGAGGTAAAAATTGAATTAGCAAAAGCTAGGGTCCATGATGCTATTCAAATGCCCATTTTTAATATTAAGGAATTTGAACGCTGCCTACGACAAATTATTAAAACATATGATCCTGAACTTCGCACATCGTCATTCAATTTTCAGCACACTGACATCATTGTTTCATTTAACTCTGATGATTTTGAGAGAGTATTTGGCATTCCTGACAAGGGTAAAAAGATTGACAAAAAGGTAACAAAGTTGTCCGAGGAAAGAAGAACCCAGCTATTAAAAGAAATGTGTAGGGACAACTTGACTACAAAAGAATGGAGGCGCATCCTGGATGAAGGGAAGAGGTCTGAAGAAGACATTTTTAAAATCTGGCATCTGGCAATGTTTACTTGACGTAGTACAGAGCAGGCTGATTGGCGCCAGCAGAGCGTCGGACGCTGCAGTACCTATGATCGCATTGATGGTAGGACTCAGAAAGGGCACGGTGTATGATTGGGCCAGTCTACTGTCAGACAGAGCCCACGATTGTATGATGCTGAAACATAAAGTATTTTATATGTCACATCACGCTATCAGATTATTTTTAGATTCCGTATGGGTACAGGTGCCACCACACCGTAGAGGATGGCAGTCACGGGATAGCATCGACTCCCTTAAGCCAGCTATATTTTATTGGTCAGAGCTGGATATTTTGACTACCGCTGAGGGACAAACTAGCAGGAAGAGGAGGAGACAGGTCCACGTAGTGGTGTCGGCCAGTGACACGGATTCAGGACGACATGGCACTAGTGAGGAGGAAAGTGAGGGGTTGGATGATTCAGAGGAAGATAGCACCTTCAGGTTTTCACAGACCGAGCAGCCAGTACCATCGTAGGAGACCCCCACCACTCAGGCAGTATCGTTGGCAAGTGTACCGAGGGGGCATCGTGGAATGCCTGGAGGGGGAGCTGGCAGGACCGGCCAAGTGGTATTTACTCCAGCATTCCTGACCGTCGGAGGAGAGGGAGGACCATTGGCATCATCTGGAGTCACAGTGGGTACCATTTCTACCATCCCCATACCTGGGTTTGGTGAGATGCATCCTCGGCCTCCACCAGTCCAGCCATCGCTAGTCACAGCCAAGATGACGACACCAATGAGTGCACCAGTACGCATGCTCGTCATCCCGACGGAACCTAGGACAGAGGAGGCCCAGAGGACGGTCGAGGAGAGGCCGGTGGGGGACGATGTCGATTCATGGCTAGACAGATATGCGACTCTACCTTCATCCCCACGCAGGCAGGAACCACCCACACCTTCCTACCCTTGTATTCCTTCACCTCCAGGGGTCATCGACTTGGACAGTGGCACTAGAAAGAAGGGCGATAGAAAGACACCGCTGGTGGAGGAGGGGGTGGTATCACCGCAGCAGCAGCATCAGGTTGGACGGATTGGAGAAGGGAGACCTACTGCCATGGTGCAGTTCTTAGCCAGGATGGAGGAGGAGGTTCAGTTATTGGTTGCCTCGACAGTAGAGGAGTCTGTCGGACAACTCACTTTGCAAAGACTCCTTGCGTTTGCTACATCTGGAGTAGCAGTGGCATTTCAGCAGTGTTTTGAGCAGCATGGATGGCCGACTCTTGATCTTCCAGAGATGCAAGCAGAGTGGCAGAGCTAGGAGGTGGCCAGAGGGAGTCAGACACAGTTTGTGGTCAGACGGATTGAGCAGGCTGTACGAGATAGGTATCTCGAGCTTCGAGAGACTCAGCTCAGGGCGGATAGGGCTCAGGAGGAGTTGGCCACTCGCATTCCTGCATTTTAGACAGAGTTAGAGCAGCAGCGCACCCATGCTAGGAGTACAGATGAGATCCTTGCCACCGTGAGAGGAGAATTGAGTGCCGTGAAGGCAGAGTTGGCAGTGCAGTCAAATGAGAGAGCCTCAGTAGAATTGAGAGTTGCTACCCTGGCAACTGAGTTGGAGGTGAAGCATTAGGAATTGATGGAGGCAGTGTTTCGAGTGAGGAGTTCCCTGGAGCGGCAGTTGCAGCTGAGCAGGACCTCCGATACCGGACCGACCAGGTGGTACAGCTTCGGGAGCAGTTGGCAGTAGCAGCCCCAGCCCCTCCACCATCAGGGACGCCTCCCTTACCCCCTCAGTAGTTTGTGTGTAGTTGTTATTTTGTGGGGTTCGTAGTTGTTATCTGTTGTAGGCATATCATTCCCATTTTGTTGTCTGTCGTCCGGAGACGACATTTCTTTTTGGGGGGGATGATGTTGTCGGGTAATTAAGCAATAAGAGATTTAATGTAATTAGAGTTAATGACGGTAATTAACCTGTCGGTTGTCGACAGTTGACACCGGGTAACTGACCGGTCACCTTTATATATTAGCGAGTCCTTGGTCATGGAGACAGGGTTAGTATGGTCATTGTCATTGTACTGACATTATTATGAATCAATGAAGATCTGAGTTTCTTTATATTCCGTCATGTTGTATTCTGTCATGTCTATTATTTCTGCAATGCATTGAATTACACTTTATTGGCAAAATAGTATGCTTGTCAAATTAGGCTGTTTACAAGTATATTGATTAATCTATCATGCAAGAAGATTGAATTCCCACAATTAGAGTGTTTCTCCTGATAGTTGAGTTGAAAGTTTGAAGTCTTCCACAATTTTAAATAGAAAACCAATGCGATTCTTGTGATTGCTTTCCATATTGAAATTTGTTTTTATTTGGGTCCTTTTGATGATGTTGCATATCTAGTAACATGTAAACGGTTTGCTTTTTTTTTTTGTTTATGTTCAAAGTTTGATCAGGCATATAATAAAAGAGTCTTTAACTCTATTTTGATTTCTGTTAATGTAATTCCAGATCGATCCACTGGGACTGTCATAAAAGCTGAATCTGAATATAAAGGACACCGCTCTTTACTGATGAGCACTAGACACATGCTCACAACTATGTGACGACAGGCTATCCTTGACAGGTGGACTCTTCTCTGACCATACTGTTCATATTTTGATGTCTTTCTTAGCTTTGTGTGTGCTGCTACAATGCTGTGAAATGATCAGTTACCAGGCTCAACCATATTGAATATAAATTTAAAGATATTTCCTGCCTCACTGGCATTTTATATATTGAATCCAAAGCATCTCACTGGCATTGTATATATCGAATCCAAAGCATCTCACTGGCATTTTATATATCGAACCTAAAGCATCATGTTTTTTTTGATTTTTCAACCCAACTCAACAAATTTGTTCTATTAAAAGCCAACCCATGTGTGTGCGTGTGTTCAAATTCCCAGCGATATCATTTATTTGGGTTTTTTGTTGGATTTGTTTTCTTTTGCTTGGTTGTTTTATACATTTTCACCAAGCGTGTTGGGGTTTTGAAGTTACAGCATAAATTGTCTGCATGAATGAAATGTGTGTGTGATCAAATTCCCAGCCATATCATTTTTTTGGGTTGGTTACATGCAACTGTGTTTGCCATACCAAATTAATCTCTAGTCCATTTTCTGACATAGTTTTTTTATGAATGACTGGATAATAATGGTTGTTGGATTTGTTTTCTTTTGCTTGGTTGTTTTATACATTTTCGCCAAGCATGTTGGGATTTTGAAGTTACAGTGTAAATTGTCTGCATCAACGAAATCAGATCATACAGAAACATATCTAGCTATAAACTATCCACATCATGCTAGCAGTTCATATTTTGTGAAGGAGAAGGTGAAAGCGACCATTGGAATCTCTGAAAAAACGGTTGCCATGGATGCAAGTCCTTCCTCTGAGCCAGCACTTTTGGATAACAGTATAAATCAGATCAGCAACTCCAATCCTGTAGATAGTAATGTACAGCTAAATATCAATGATGGAAAGGAAACCAGAATTCATTTAATTTCCAGTAATCCATCCTTTCTTTCAAAGAATTTCCTGCCCCAAAGTCATGATGAACTTTGATTGCTTGAATAATAATTGCATTTGCTGACAACAATTATGCATGTGGGTTTGTTCAGTTTTAAAAACAGTTCTCATGGTTGTTAGATCGGATATGTTCACACTACTGGTATCTAACATAACTTGAGTAAATGCAATTGTCAACAGCCAATAAATTTTTTAATACATCTACAATTCATGTTGGTGACTCACTGTAGTAATCCATCAGGTATCCATGTTGGTGAGCTGTTGTTATCTGCCTTTCAGTATGAATCTGAAGTGAATCGAGTCTACAATTAAATTTGGATTTCTTTGGGTTTGGGTTGAATGGTTAGTCTGGGTGCTTATTGTGATGAAACTGAGGTTTGGACCAGGTGAGCTGCTCTTGGGTGTGTGTCTGTTGGAATTGCAGCTTTAACAAGCTCAACCATCAAGCTGTAGTTTCTGATCTCAATGTACTGGGAAGTAATTCTAGTGAAAATAATAATCGTTTTAGTTGTGAGGAAATACAAACTTTTGATCGAGTTAAAAAATGGTGACTTATAAAATGTGTTGGTGCCTTGTTTATACAATTCACGACTTCTAGCATTTAATCGCTTTGGTTCCTTGGCATGAGTAATAAATAATAGGAAATGCATCCCGTGAACATGGAGCTTAGACACAAGGACCTAATAAAACAACAAAAAATTTCATTTCAAAGACTTGTTGAATCTCATTTAGAAGAATCTGAGAAAAAATGAGGACCATTTCACCATCTCGTTGATATTTTCATCTAAATCAACACATCTTTGAAATGTATTTTGAAACACCTACTAAGCTTAATTTATATTTTCTTGAAAATTTTACTTCCAAACGATACTAGATGTTCCTGTTTATTCTGCAGCACCTGAAAAGCATCAAACCTGTTTGCCAAGTTGACTTTGTTTTGTAAATTTCTTGCAAACTTGATTTTCAGAAGAGGATAAATGCCTGCTTCTTCCCTTCAGTAAGCTCCAAACCTGTTTGCCAAGCTTATTTTGGCACATTTATGTTCACAAGCTAATCGTTGATAGAAGACCTACTCAGTCACTTTGAGCTGGGAATCATGGGCTTTGGTTGACTCAAATGAATATTGTGTTCTTGAGTCACTATTTGATGTTCTGAGGTCATGAATCACTTAATGTTTTTTTGTTTTGTTAAAATTAGTTTTTTATATCAGATATTTTTAATAGTTTACGAAAAGAGGTTAAAATACATATAAGCCTACTGGTCAGCACTGGATGCAAATTTGATGGAACAAAAATAAAACTAACAGTGATAAATGATCTAGTATACACAGACAGACTCTACAGGAAATTGCCTGGAATATATACCGTAAATAATCAATTGAAGTGAGTTTTTACATGTATAAAAAAAGAGTATCGCAGCAAGAACCACTGAACAGCTTTAAACATCACACTTGTTGATGTGTGGCTAGGTCGGGTCCTTCTAGGGTCGACCTAGTACACTTGATGGCTAAGTGGCCTGTTGGCCTTGGCCTTATTGATGGTTCAATTTGATATGTAAACATTGTTTAAGTCTGGCCCTAGTCGGGT
This sequence comes from Cryptomeria japonica, assembly GCF_030272615.1. NCBI lineage: Eukaryota > Viridiplantae > Streptophyta > Pinopsida > Cupressales > Cupressaceae > Cryptomeria > Cryptomeria japonica. The sequence continues at coordinate 627,314,223 of NC_081410.1, read as the reverse complement.
GTCACATGTAACTTGTAATTGAGCAAGACCTATATGTAACTTGTAATTGTATTGGACAAGACCTATATGAATGTAACTCGTAATTTATAGGTCTGATCCTATTCTTGGCGCGAAAACAATAAGGCCGACCTAAGGTCTATTAGGAGGCATTGAGACATATATATACAAGTTGATTTGTAATCATTCAACACCCAATTCACATACAGTGTGTAGATAGGAATTTGGAAATCATCAAAGCAAGTAGCAAATTAGACTAGCTCAATCACGAAAACTCAATTGCGATGACAAGAAAAACCTACAAACATTCAATAGAGATATGGAAATAAAACATTCCATTCAAATGCAAACCATCGTAAACGTGAATGTCTCCTCCATGATTCTCCATTGTCCTTCTTTCTCCTTCAAATTGCTTTGTTTTGTGGATCTCACCTTCAAGTGCATAAGCATAATGTGAAAGCAAGATTGACAAGATGGTAGCGCAAGAATACTAGAAGCGTGATTGATTCGGGGATCGATTCGAAAAAGTGATTAATTGGGATTGAAGAAATTCATCCAATTTATAGATAAATTGGGGAAAAGACAAGATTAGCATGAAGAGATTTGAAAGGAAATTTCAAATCAAGAATGACAAATATGACAAATTATGACAAATTGACACTTTCTATGCGAAATTGATTGATTGATAATTATGACAAATTATGACAAATTGCTATGTCAAAATTGATTGATTGACAATTATGACAAATTATGACAAATTTGCTATGTCATTCCCATGAAATTAGGAGAAATAGGAGAAATTAGATGAATTAGAAATTAGAAAATTAGAAAATTAGGAATTAGGAGAAATTAGTAAATTGGAAAATTAGGTAAATTAATTAATAATTTTTCATTAATTAATTAATTCACAAAGAAAGGAGGAATTAGCTAGCCAATTAAATAAATATTTAATTGTGACAAGAAGACTTAGGATAAATAAATAAATTATTTAACCTAGAGGGAGAAATAACAAACAAGATTAGATGAATAAATCATGAAACCCTAGAAGATGAATTAGAAATGCAAGGACGACAATTAGGTCTTGACAAAAGATAATTGATGTCGATTCGATCATGATTCTGATTAACAACAGGACCAATGCTGACAAACGATTTGATTGATAAATGCGTCAATTGACGAGGAACGATGACTACTTGCCCCAAATTGACATGATTGAGAAAGACGACGATCGATTTGGCAAAATGACAAGATTGAAAATGACAATGATCAATGACAAATCGATCGCAAAACGACAAGATTGAAAATGACAACGATCGATGACAAATCGATCGCAAAACGACAAGATTGAAAATGACAACGATCGATGACAAATCGATCGCAAAACGACAAGATTGAAAATGACAACGATCGATGACAAATCGATCGCAAGATGACAAGATTGAAAAGGACAACAATCGATGACAAATCGATCGCAAAATGATAAGATTGATAAGAGGACAAAACCCTAATTCCATCATCGATTAGGATTGACGATGTCAAAGTATGACAAATGAGCACACACATTGATGCGACAGGATAAGATCGACCAAAATCATGATCGAAGATTGTTATCGACAAGACCAAATTCAAAAGCGAGATAAATGAAGAATGCAGAAGGACTTGATGCTCGCAAATGATAAAGACCAAGTGCGCGACATAGAAGAAATGTTAATGCGACGCAAAAACCCTAAAATAAGGTAATGCGCAAATGTTAAAATATGACTCCACAAGCGTTGACCATTTTTAGACGTCTACATTTTGCCCCTCTTTGAGACAATGCGATTCTAAGCGTTGTTTCAAAGAACGATAATGAAAATGCCCCAGACATTGACAATGACACATGCATGCCCCCTCGAGGAATTGGCCGGAAACATCCAGAAAAGAGGCCAATTGATCGATAAGAATGATAGAAAATGATAGGAGCAAACAGACTGACAATCGGGGATCGGATACACAAAGGACAAGCAATTGAAGGCACAAAAGACCGCAACCAGCATAAGATGGAGAGAGTGCACGTCCATCTAGGCACTGACAAAGAGCTATAAATGAGACAAAGAGAGTGAAAAGAGCTCATTTGCACTAGCCAAAGAGGAGGATTTGTTGCTCTGGAAAAGGACACTTGTAGAGAGATGGCGAACATTCCAATGGCAGATCACCTCGGGGAAAGTGTACGCACCTACAGACGATCGGACGACGCGGGAGCAGCGGTATGTATCTCAAAAACCCATATTGTCAATTTCATGAATTTGACTTGCTTGTGGGACATTGCGGGGCCCACAGGGAATGAACAAAATGACTTCTGCGCCTGTGTGAGCGCATCCTGCGCTTGTGTAGGGTATCCTGCGCTTGTGTAGGGTACACAGGCGCAAGTTGTTGCTACACAGGCACAGGACCTAGCACACAGGCACAATTGTGCATTGGGAACCCTAATTTGATCAAAAACGGCATGCGAATGGTCCCGAAAAGGGGAATAAGGGTAGGATAGGTCAAAATAGATAAAGAACACCTTGATTTGTGGATGAAATGAGGAAATGCAACCCGTAGGAGCAAACCCTAAAACTGACAAAGTGTGCCCCAATTGTGATGCAGAGTCGACAGTATCCATTGATCACGCGGGAGAACCGACTTGACTGCTTTATGTTACGACATAGACTCAGGAGTATGGACAGAGATACATTAGCAGGACTTGGATTATACTATATCACATTCATGCCCGAGATTAGGGCAAACATAGGACTGCTTACCGCATTGGCAGAGCGATGGCATTCAGAGACCTCCTCATTCCATCTGGCGACTGGAGAGGCGACTGTGACACTAGAAGATGTATGGCGTATCCTCCACATTCCGATTCATGGGGAGATGATAGAGTATGACCCGACGATAGGGAGAGACGCTTTGTGCAGATTATTTGAGTGCGACGCAGATGATCTGGATATCGTAGAGAGGGAGATTAGCTGGGAGACCATGGCATCAGAGTATGATCGGCGATATGTAGTGATAACAGTGGTTATAGCATGCCTATTAGCACATGACATACGAGGACATGGATTCCCTATTGGATGGGGAAGAGTGCTAGAGTGGATGGCGACGGAGGAGACGGTATACGCATGGGGACCATGTGTGCTTGCTATGCTATATTTTCAGTTGCATCAGATAGCATATCAGGGGGTTAAGACTCCGAGCTGTGGAGTCACACTGTTACAGGTATGGGCCTTTGAGCACATAGCCATATGTCGACTGATTGTAGAGAGACAGGTATTACCACACCGACCATATGTGTACTGCTATGGGGGAGCACTGAGACAGGGTCCTTTCGGATACATATTGTATTGGCAACATGAGCTAGACAGATTGAGAGAGTTCACATGGAAGCCATATCTTGATTGCCCTGAATGGTCAGATTATAGTGATGAGCTACTGTATTGTAGACATGAGAGATACCTGATTGGGCGACCAGTGAATCGCCAGAAGGTGATTGAGATGTACCTCCCAGAGAGAGTCAGACGACAGTTTGGAGAGAGGCAGGATGTACCCAGAGGGACAACACACTTTGCCCGATCTCACAGAGAGACGAGTCAGTGGGGGAGGATGATTCAGCCACACATAGCATATGCCGACTTCACACAGCTACAATGGAGACAGTGGGATTGGAGGTCAGAGGTGGTGGACGCCGGGACGACAGAGGAATATGAGAGATGGTTTGCACGACGACGACCAGTACCATTGACAGATCCTGATATTCCGGTACCAGGAGACAGGAGGACTTTCCACTCGCTGGAGAGGAGGGAGATGATGAGGATAGAGATGAGGACGAGGACGGAGATGATGATGATGAGGGAGATGACGAGGACAGAGGAGATGAGGATGAGGATTATGAGCCAGATTCAGCCGATCAGGAATCATTGCAGGATATACCCATAGAGCCAGAGACAACTAGGATAGAGGAGATGGAGATATGTAGGGCTACCATAGCGAGTCAACATGATCACATTGCGACATTAGAGACAGAATGCTATCTTGAGGACAGAGCAGGATCAATTCAGAGCAGAGATAGCCAGACTTACAGTGGTTCGAGATACAGCAATAGCCCAGGCACAATGAGAAGAACAGAGAGTCATCGAGTATATTGGGTCGATTAGGGATGCCAGTGCATGTGAGATGGCACTGATGTTGGTAGAGACCGGAGAGGAGATACGCCATTGGAGGACACTATATGAGAGTGCAGTTCCACCAGAGCAGAGAGCAGCGTCATATCGGGCACGATCGAGGGCAGAGAGCAGGCCACGTTCTCGGAGGTCGGTGAGCAGCATGGGGGTGAGTGGACCTATGAGACCACCACAACCAGAACCTAGGGCAGGAGGGACATCATCTGTGAGACATGGCAGGGATGAGGAGGACAGAGGGAGCACCCAGTGACAGAGGCACGTGCTCCTTACAATAGAGACATATGTAGTTTGACATTATGTATTCAGCCTGTGGGCCATACTTAGGACAGACAGTCCAATTTTGTACTCCGATACTTTTTGATATATGATATGATATGCATCGATATGATGGGATGCAATGTGTTATGACTTATGTTTATTTTCCATGCATGGATGTCTTATGCATTGTTTATTGTGGAACATGTATGGATACAGTTTTATGTGTTTTTGATGCGTTTATAATTTGAAATGGATAAAATGCTTGATATAATGCAAATGCACTAACCAATGGATGCAGGATGCAGCATATGTTTTTGGAGATCGGAGAACTTAGACCGAACTGACTACCCGAACTGACGGAAGAAATGTTAGTAAGAAGAAATGAGACAGAGGACAGTTAGAGACGAAGAAAAACTTGCTTTCACTAATGCACTTTGTAGGTGAGAACCTTTATTTAATGTAGTAAAACGGATGCATAGCATCATGGCATTGAAGGCCAGAGCTGAAACACAACCTTTTTTGCAAAAGACAGACACATCGCACACAAGGAATGAGTGAAGCATCCTAGGGTGCATACATCAAGGGTCGAGGTATGTGCGGCGTTCACAAAGCGAACACACTTATCACAGACACCCAATGATATAGTTGCCCCAGTTTGTAACAAACATTCCACAAACAACAAACACAACAAAAAAAAGGGACCATGAACCATCCCGGTTACTCTAAATCACTCAGTGACATCATCGAGCAACATAGGAACATGATCGAAGATAAATCAATAAATGATAAGACTCGCTAATTCCAACAAGTCAAACAAATATCTTGATCTTCATTGTCAAAAGTTGAAAGTGTTGATAGGACGATCATGCTGTCTGGTTTCAGGGAATGCGGTACCCCGTCTAAGATAGGACACAGTCTGGTTTCGAGCATACCACACCCTGTATAAGACTCATGATAATGTGCCAAGGACGAATGATATTGATGTTGATGGATGGATATGACAATTGTAATCAGTTTGAATGTTTGGCTTGATGGAAAAGTTCATCTGTGAATGCGTGATTTTAGTAAAGCGCAGTGTGTGATTGCCTGTCGTTGGAGGTATGCTCAACGATCTGTCTATGCACAAAGGGGATGATGTATCCTCTGAAAACAAACAATAATAAAATATGAGTCTAACGAGTTCAAACGAGTAGGGGTACTACACAATGCTATTCACAGTAGACTTGCACTACACTTGTGCTACACTTAGCCTTCACCAAAAAAATGAACCTCGACTCAACCAACCAATCCCAATAACTACTCATATGCTTTCTTTTATAGAAATAAGCTTACACAAAACCACTAATTTGTATTAGACAAACCATGTGACTAATACCGTAAGCTTACAAAACTATTTTCTCCCTCATTTTCTTTTTGCTATTATATTTTTCTAATATTAAATATTCATCTCAATGTTACACATAACACATAAAGTGGTCTCAATAATGTCTAATAGATATGATGCACATATCACTAGATTTACTAGGTACATAACATGTAATATTAGTTTTACATTTTAACATTATGCAAGGTAAACAACACCCCTTTTCCTAAGAAAATCAACTCCATCTCTCTAACAGCCATAAACATATCATTACTAATACATAATACTTTACAAAATGGTCTGAATAAATTTCATGTATGTATGTGAGCAAAAAATAAGTATCCAAGTCCATCCTCAACTACATCATTTGTCAATTTAGAATTTCTACCTCCATCATCACTAACAATGAATATTCCTTCAAAATTAATAAATTGCGGATTCTTTTACACAAATGGTCCACTCCATACTACCCATAACATAACAATCAAGGTATAGCATCCAATAAAATCCTTATCAAAATCCTTAAAATATCATCAATTTAATATTGGCCATAACTAGAACCTCTAAATACACCCCTCTTTGTGGGCCTATCACACAAGTATCTTTGCCCCATAACAACCTCCATATTCCCTATGATTTAGAGCAACAATTATATTACCAATTGAGATTTAATTATCATTTATGTTATTGATATGGTGCAGGGGCACAAGCCTCAATTTCATAATTTATTGATTGAAAAGTTAATGTTTTTGATAGCAAGGTGTTGGGAAGGATCAAATAATCCTTTGTTTATGTTTTGTTTTGTAATAAGGTCCTAATTGTCCATTTTGTAAGGCCTAGTGGCCTAGGGTGCATTATAAACCCTATGGTCAACTATGGTCAAAGGGACATAGGATGAGTAGATTTAGGGAGTCAAGGTTGTTTTGGTCTATTTATATCCATTTCAATGTGTTTAGGTCCCTAGGTTGATGATAAAATTAGTTTGAATGACAAAATGCAAAAATTGTCAAAAATTGACAAAGTTGTCAATTTGTAAAGCAACTTTTCAAAAAGTTGTTGTAATTGGTTGCCCAATGTTCATAACCATCTAAAATAAGTTTTAACATTTTGGGAAAACTATAAAATGCCTCAACAAACTCGTGTGAGGGTTGTGGTCGAAATTTGTAAAACTTGATATTTGAAACCAAATATTGATAACTTTGCACAATGTCCCATTATGGGGTTATGGAGATGGAAATAGGTGAGATGGGATGTTGAATTTATGCTCTTAAAGGTGTGAGGCTTGGTTGGAGTGAATCCTTAAAAAGGAGGGTTTGTTGCTTGGTTGAGCAAGTGAGTAACTTGGAACATTTTCAAGTTGTTTGAACCATACCTCTACATCAATTGGTATCAGAGCAAGTGTGATCCTTAGAAGAAGGATTGTTTCATTTTAGCCATGTTAGGGGAAGAAGAAGAGGGTGAGTTGTCCTCAAGGATGACTAATGCACAAAAGGTGAAGTTTTTGAAGGATCAAAACTTGGTTCACAAGATTGATTCCTTGCAGAAGGAGGTTGATAGACTTAATGGGGAACTTTGTAAGAAAAGTGGTGGAAACTCTGATGTTGTTGAAGAGGGGAGTGATGAGGAACCCCTTGAGCAGGATGAGGAAGAAGAAGTGCCTGCTGATCAGAGACTACTTGTGAAGACCCTGAAGGCTATGGAGAGAAGGACCATGGATGTTAGGTTGGACCTACCTTCTTATGATGAAAACTTGAATCCAGATGCTGCTGTGGATTGGATTGGTGCCCTCACAAGCTTCTTTGAATGTGAAGACATACCTGAAAGTCAGAGAGTTAAGATTGCTAAGTCTAAGTTGAAGGGACCAACCCTTACATGGTGGAAATTCACTCAAGATGATAGGGTGGAGAAGAAGAATCCAGTGACCACTTGGAAGAAGATGGTTGCATTGATCAGGGATGCCTATGTTCCTGATGAATATGAAGTCCAACTTCATAAGAGGAGAATGAGTTTGAGGCAAAAGGAGATGAGTGTCTCAGATTATACTCAAGAGTTCCATAAATTGGTGATGAAGTCCATTGTGGTGGAGCCTGAATGTGTGAAGCTTGCAAGATACTTGCAAGGGTTGAGAGTTACCATTCAAGATGAACTCAATCTAAGCAGCCCTCCCACAGTCCAAAAATGCTTTCAACTTGCTTTGAAGGTTGAGGAGAAAATCAAGAGGAAGAGTGATCAGAGTGGTAGAGGGAGAGGGCAAAAAGACTTTGGAAATAGGGGCAGAAATATGTCGCAAGGAAGAGGACAAGGTTCCAAAGACCTTGGTGAATCAAGTCAAAGAAGTGAACAAGGGGAAGGCAGTTCTAGAGGATCTTTCAGAGGAAAGAGAGGAAACTTTAGAGGAAGAGGTGGTGGAAGAGGCCTAGAAGGCATAAAGTGCTATAGATGTCATCAAATAGGGCATGTTGCATCCAAATGTCTAGAGAAGGCAAACAAACAAGGTGAAAGTAGAGCAAATTTGGTGAGAGATGAGGATACACATAGTGTTCACTCTTATGGATTCTTTGTGCAGCCTGAACAAGGAGAGATCATGATGATGAGAAGGACATTGATCAAAGAACCTAGTCCACCAGAGCCACCCCAAAGGAAGGCACTTTTCAGAACTACTTGTAGAAGTGGTGACAAGGTATGTAGTGTGGTGATTGATTTGGGTTCTACTGATAACTTGCTGTCCATTGAGGTAGTAGAGAAACTGAAATTGAAGAGGATTAAACATCCAAGACCCTACAAGGTATCATGGCTCACAAAGGGGCAGCAAACCATCATTGAAGAACAAGCATGGGTGGAGTTTTCTATTGGCAAGTACAAGGACAAGGTACTTTGTGACATTGTACCCATGGATGCATGCCATTTGCTGCATGGAAGACCATGGCAATATGACATGAAGTCAAGGCATGATGGTGAGAAGAACACATACACCATCTGGTATAAAGGTGAGAAGGTAACTTTACTACCCCTACCTGATAATGGTGAAGAAGCAAAAGACTCTAAAATCATGTTTGTAGGTGAGAAAGAGTTTTTAGAATGCTTGAAAGAGGAGGATACTCCTTGTTATTCTTTGGTTGTGTTGCCAAAACAAGAAGAAAAGAAGGTGCACAAAAAGAAGGAAGAATCTAGGAGGGTAGGACCAAAAGAGGTGGCAGATTTGCTTGAGACCTATAAGGACATTGTAACCAAAGAGTTGCCTGATACCCTACCTCCAATCAGAGAGATTAACCATAATATTGATCTAATCCCAAGGGCTACACTCCCAAATAAGGCTGCCTATAAGTTAACACCCCAACAAAATGAGGAAATGGCAAGACAAATCCAGGAACTCTTAGATAAGGGTTTGATTTCTAAAAGTATGAGTCCATGTGCTGTTCCAACAGTGCTAGCACCTAAGAAAGAAGGTACATGGAGGTTATGTACAGACTCAAGGGCCATTAACAGGATCACTATCAGGTATAGGTTCCCTATGCCTAGGATTGAGGACTTGTTGGATCATATAGGGGGTGCAAGGTGGTATTCAAAGGTGGATTTGAAGAGTGGGTACCATCAAATCAGAATAAGGGCTGGATATGAATGGAAGACAACCTTTAAGACTAATGAAGGCCTTTATGAGTGGAGAGTGATGCCATTTGGCTTGTCCAATGCACCTAGTACATTCATGAGACTCATGAATGAAGTTATAAAACCTTTCCTTCGTAAATTTGTTATTGTTTACTTGGATGATATTCTTATTTTCAGTAAGAATAGAGATGAACATATGCAACATTTGAATTTGGTCCTTAAGAGATTGCAGGAAGAAAAGCTCCTAATCAATGTGGACAAGTGTCTTATTATGCAAGAAGAATTGGTGTATCTTGGTTTCATAGTTTCAGGTGGGAGCATCAAGATGGATCTTGAGAAGGTGGAGAGCATCTTGAATTGGCCTTCTCCAAGGTCAATGACTGAAGTTAGAAGCTTCCATGGCTTGGCTTCCTTTTACAGGAAGTTTATAAGAGGTTTTAGCCAAGTTTGTGCACCTATCCTAGAAACAGTCAAAGGGGGGCAGAAGTGCAAGTTTGTATGGACCAAGGAGGCTGAGGAGGCTTTTCAAAGTCTCAAACAAAAGGTATCAAAGCAACCTGTACTTTCTTTTCCAGATTTCCAAAAGGTTTTTACAATTGAGTGTGATGCATCTAATGTTGCTATAGGGGCTGTTTTGAGCCAAGAGGGTAGGCCCATTGCATTTTTTAGTGAAAAACTCAATGAGGCAAAGAGGAAGTATTCCTCATATGATTTGGAAATGTATGCCTTAGTTCAAGCCTTGAAAAAGTGGAGGCATTATCTCCTTCCAAAAGAATTTGTTGTTTTTACTGACAATCAGGCACTTAGCTTCTTGAATAGCCAGGAGAAGTTGAGTCACAAGCATATGAAATGGGTAGAATCTATCCAAGCATATACCTTTTACAATCAAACACAAAAAGGGAGTTGCAAACAAGGTGGCAGATGCCTTGAGGAGAAGATCCTTGACAGTGCAAGAGGTGAAGTTGCAAAGTGTGGGGATTGACTCTTTGAAAGGTATGTATGAAGGTGATGAAGACTTTCATGAAATTTATAAAGTTTGTTCTGATTTTTCTGAAGCATACCATGTTGAATATGCTGATTACTTGATCCAAGATGGTTTATTGTTCAAAGGACATCAACTATGCATTCCTAGGTGTTCAATGAGGGAGAATATTGTGAAAGAAAAGCATTGTGGAAGCATGAGTGGACATTTTGGGTTGGATAAAACCCTTGAGCAGGTAAGAAGACATTATTTTTGGCCCAAGATGCAAAGTGATGTGAGAAAATCTGTTGAAACATGCACCATTTGTCAAAAGGCCAAAGGTACTTCCACTAATGCGGGTTTGTATCAACTATTACCCATACCTACAAGGCCTTGGGAAAGTTGTAGTATGGATTTTGTAATGGGGCTGCCTAGGACCCAAAAAGGCTTTGATAGCATCTTTGTTGTTGTAGATAGGTTCAACAAGATGGCACATTTCTTGCCATGTAAGAGTACAAGTGATGCAACTTATGTAGCAAATTTGTTTTTCAAAGAGATTGTAAGGATACATTGGCTTCCTCTAACAATTGTGTTTGATAGGGATGTGAAATTCATTGGCCATTTTTGGAGAACCTTATGGAAGAGGTTGGGAAAAAACTTGAACTTTAGTTCAGCCTACCATCCACAAACAGATGGGCAAACTAAAGTTGTGAATAGGTCCTTGGGAAACCTATTGAGATGCTTGACAAAACAATATGGAGAGAAGTGGGATGTTGTACTTTGACAAGTTGAATTTGCATTCAATGATTCTGTGAATAGGAGTACAGGAAGGAGTCCATTTCAGATTGTGTATGGTCAGAATCCAAGAGGCATCTTGGAGTTGAGAGACCTTCCACATGATGGGCAAACAAGTGCTCATGGTGAACAATTTGCTGATAGCATGAAGGAAGTGCATGATCAAGTAAGGCTAGCCCTCCAAAAGAGTTCACAAAAGTACAAGGAACTTGCTGATAAGAAGAGGAGGGATGTACAATTTCAGATTGGTGATATGGTGTGGGTGTACCTGAGGAAAGAAAGATTACCAAAGGGGAAGCATATAAAGTTACTCATGAAGAAAGTGGGTCCTTGCAAGGTTTTGAAGAAACATGGATTGAATGTCTATGAGACATCTCTTCCCTCTAACCTTGGTATTTCTCCTATCTTTAATGTATGTGATCTAACACCCTATAAAGGGCATGTTGTTGCAGGTACAGACTTTCATGTGGAGGAGATTCAAGAGGACATTGCTGATATACCTCCTCATGCACCAAAGAAGCTTGAAAAGATCATTGATGAAAGGGTCATTAAGAAGACCAGAAATAAAGAATACAAACAATATCTTGTGAAATGGGTAGGACACCCTATAGAAGAGGCAGTATGGATGGATGAGGCAGAAATTCTGAAGCATGGTACTTCATTGGACCAACTTATCTCATGTGGAAATGAGATAAACCCACCCCGGGAGTATGGTGCGAGATAAATTCTGAAGCAGTTTTAGAAGTCAAAAGTTTAGGAACCACTGATTCAACCCACTCTCAGTGGTACTCTGTGTTCAACAGTCTACAAGAACCTAGAATAATAAACCTTATCTCTATCTTTTTGTACCCCTCTCTTGGCCTTGGATACATTTGATAATGTCTATGATAAGCCTTTTGCCCCTTTAATTCATTTGTTATACCCCTCTCCTCCCACAACTTGTAAATTTCCACCTAAGCTTAATCTCACTGTATTAACACTACATCCAACTAAGATTGCATCCTATTCCATCTTCCTTGATAGCCTACACCCCCAAGTGACTCTAACCTACCTCTTGTGTGCCGTAGAATGCGTCTAGCCTATCCAATGAAGTATCTCACTATACTTGTGTTGTGGCTAGCTTACTCTAGATTATCTCTAACAATGTCTGCAACATAATCTCTCCATCCTAGGCTACTATATCCCAGATGTAGGCCTTCACATATATCTGTCACCTAGTTTCTCTTATAGTTAAGGTCCCTATCATTGTACTTTCCTCTACATCCATATCCCCTTTACATGTACCGATCCCTACAATACATATCACTACTCTTGTATCCCTACCCTAGATCCCTCTCCCTCATCCACCTCCATGGCCTTCACACCATCTCCTCTATCTCCTCTATCTCTACCTCCTCCCTATCCTTATATTCCCTATGTCCATGACCATCTATGGAAACTATCGATGCCCTCTTCCCTCTAGCCATCCCTTTGCTATGCCACCAGGTTAGTATCGATGCAACACAACCTCTGTCTTATCATACCCTCCAAACCATCCCCATAAGCCATAATGGTTATTAATATATTGTCTAGGCATCATCGTCAACCATCATACATGAACTACTACCCCATCTCAGTAGTTCCATTCCACTTGAATCCCCATCTCTCAACCTTCATGATCACTCTATGTTCTACTAATGACCTTTATTGCCCCACATAGTAGGCCACCCACACAAACATGTGAGGTTCTCCAAGTATAGTCCACACAAGCCACTATCTCCCAACTATCCATGGTTGCTCTCTGATCGACCAATATTCCCACCACTCTATGTCCTAAGCCACCCATGCAAGCACATGAGGCGATTCAAGTATAATTTTCCCAATCCCAAATCATTGTAGCACATGGCTTTGTATGCAATGATTCTCTCTCCTACCCTACAAATTATTAAGTTCAATTCCTAGTCTAGTTACATATTAACATGCAAGGTCCCCAAGTGAAGATCCTCTCATCCTTGATCATATCTACAACATAATCAATAAGCTTAATTAACAAATATTTCCCAATCTTGGTAGGCAGCAAGATGCCATTGTCAATAAGGACCATCATAACTAGGGGAGAATTCTCCACAAGCCCTACACATCCCCAAATAAAATGATAAATCCTATAATGGTAGGTCACTCTTACCCAACAATCTCTAGAATGACTCTTGTAGATTCCTATTCCTATAATACACTAGCCTATCAAGATCTTTTATATATCCAATAGTATGACTATTATTTTTTGGTTGATAAATGATAAGTGTTCATCTCATACTATCACCGCTCTGCCAATGTTTTCAAGATCACACAATGAGCCTAGATGACTACATTGTCATGATATGCCAAAATAACACCACCTCTAACACTACTTATTCATGCTATATGAACCTCTCTGTTAGTTCCAATACCCTTGAATGCCTTTCTTGGGTCATCAAAAGTGGTAAACAATTTTACATCTAGCCTAAATACATGCCAATTCTTAAATCTTTCCCTTAGCAAACATAAATATTATCCTTTTCTATAGATATGCTCCCTACCTAGTATATGTGCATCCACATTAGGATGTAACAAATATGCTCATCCTTTGATACATGTGCTTCGATGATGAATATATGCTTAACATCTGCACTCTTTTGAGCATGCATGCACGCACTTCATCTTCATCGCCTAAAGTTATGCATGTTCTTAGATTGAATTTCATCCTACATTGCATGTATTGTGGTATGCACTTAACCAAAAGTGTGTGGTCCAGGTTCAAAGCTAGGGGTTTTCTTTGGAGGGTGCGGCCCCACATCCATATGCTGGTCTATCGGACTTGGAATGCACACAACTTTTCTCCTTAAATTGGCAGGAATCTTCGAACGTGTACTAGCAATCGGTAGTATTTTGAATGAAGCATTTGTTTAAGAGCGCAAGTTTTTCTACCATTGGTCATTCTTGACATCTGTTTTCACATTTAAAGTCTGAACTATGTGCAAGGTGCAATGTGCTCTTTGGTTTGGCTTTATTATACGATCATGTAATGTGCTGTTTATCTAGAGATTAGGATGTATCTGACAAAACAAATGAGTGACTTTTTATAATTAAATAAAAAATTAGAAAATTTAATTAATAAATGTAAAATATTTGTCTTGTCAGATGCATCTTCTACATGTAGGTTTCAATAAAATAAAAGTGCTATCATAAGTTACTGATTATGACACTACATCACCTACCTCTCAAGTGATGGTATATTGTTGTTCCATATACTTGTTACTTACCTTCAAACAAGCATATCTTTGCGTCTTTAAGTAATTTTATTTAGTTTTTATAATGTTCTTTGTTGAGTTATTTCTATTCGAAATTATTTTTAAATTTTTTATTTAGAAGTGTAGTTAATTCATCGAATAAATGTTACTATCTACAAACTATTTTATAGAATGCCATGAGGGGGTTTATTATGCTTTTTTTTCACAACATTATCCACCTTTCAAGCAAGTGTTTTATTTTGCACACATATTCTCAATTATCTTTCCACTCATGTTTTTCATCACATTAGGATTTTTTGTTTAGAACTAAGTTGTCATATTTCTTCCTAATCAATATTATGGGGGTATTAAATATGTTGCATACTATAATTATTATCCATAGATATAGCAAGACAAGATCAAGGAGCTTTAATGAAAGCACAAGAGACCCAAAATGAAGGAATACTTTTATTCTATTAAAGGATATGGATATACAATAATGAAATAGTAAATTTCTTATATGAGAGCTACACGTGGGTATATATATGATACAATACCAATAGATATGAATGTAAAAAATATGGGATAAAGGAAATGGAATCATATATGTGCATAACGTCTCCACCAAATTATGAGAATATAAGTAAAATGATCTAAATACAACCCACCTAAGCAGATTCCTACCTAGGCTAGCTTATCATATATTAGGCAGATAGTCTGTAATAAAGTAACTAACTATATGTAAGAGTGTAGCTTATGTAGATTGAAAAAATAGATTGATGAGTTTCAATATATATATATAATGGATGTTAGCTATCCATGCACAAAATGCATCCTTGAAGGAACTTGAAAAGTTAAAAATTTAATACGAAAGAAAACCCCCTTCCCCCTTCCCCCGGCCAAAAAAAAAAAAAAAAGAGAATTCCGTCCCCAAATCAATATACAATAAGAGAGATCACTAAGCATATGTAATCTATTAGTTTTATGGTAGATGACCAAGCGTGAATCGTAAGGTGATCTATGAAGTCAAAACAGTTTTCCTTCCCATAGGAAGAAGCAGAATTACTGGCTTGACCTTGACCTTGACGTACCTCAGTCTTTAATGCACATGACTTTCTCGTGGAAGGTAAGTTTGCAATAAATTTCCAAACCAAAACTATTGCTGGCCATTTTTCCTCCTACGTTTGCTGCTCTGTTCACATTCAGAAAAACCATGTCTGAATTTTCTGAATGAATTTGAAGGCCAACAACATAGAAATGGGAAGTAATGGTGCCTTAACATATATGCTCTTCGCTCTCACTCTGCTAATTACATCTCACAAGTGTACTGCTGATGGGGGAGATACCCTTTTTCTGGGTGCCTCGCTAACGGGAAATCGGACAATAATTTCAAAGAATGGAACTTTTAAACTATTTGTTGACCCATTGCAAGCGCAATTGATAGACGTTAACGGGTATTGACATCAATAGATCAAATGCGTGTAGGTGCAGACCTGACCCTGAATACGGTGAACCTAAACTTTCCTTCCACACTCACCTGGTTTCAGTCTCTGTTCATATTCAGAAAAAGCCCTTTAGCCCTAAGTTACTCCTATATATTCCGATCAACCCAAAAAAATATGGGCAACAACAATATGGAAATGGGAAGTAATGGTGCATTTGCGTATATGCTCTTCGTTCTTACTGTGCTAATTATATTGCACAACTGTGACGAGTGCACTGCGGATGGGGGAGATACTCTCTCCTTGGGTGCCTCACTAACAGGAAATCAGACAATAATTTCAAAGAATGGAACGTTTGAATTAGGATTCTTCAGCCCAAATGGAACCAACAACTGGTACATTGGCATCTGGTATAGTAAAGTGGCAGAGAAGACGATCGTTTGGGTGGCTAACAGAGAGAGACCCGCAAAGAAGAGACCCGGCGTTTTGAAGCTGTCAAGACAAGGTAGTCTGGGACTGTTTGACGCAGAGGATGTGTCTTTTTGGTCGGTCAACTTGTCTAACAAGGCTTCTCAGGCTGTGATATTAGATTCTGGCAATTTCGTAGTGCTTAGCGATGGCAATAAATCGGAGATTGCTTGGCAGAGCTTTGACCATCCCGTCGATACCGTCTTGCCTGGGATGAAGATCGGCCCAAAGCAAAAGCTTGTCTGTTGGAAGAATTCATTGGATCCAGCTCCTGGCCATTTTTCTTTTCAAATGGATCCGTCAGGGGCCAGACAATTAGTGCTAAGATGGAACAATTCTGTGAATTACTGGGAGAGCGGAATTTGGGACGGAAAACATTTCGGTCAAATTCCGGAAATGGCGTTGACAGGCTTGTTCAATTACACTGTTGAAGATACTAGCTCTGGTTTGTATTTGAGTTATACATCGATGCCTGGTAACAATGCGCTCTCACGTTTCATCATACACAAATCCGGAGAATATCAGCATTATGTTTTGCTTGATAACAATAAATGGAGTATGTCCTGGTCTCAGCCCAGAGATCAATGCAACGTACATAATGCCTGTGGCGCTTATGGAATCTGCAACTCCAACAATTTTCAGTTCTGCAGCTGCATGGAAGGCTTCATCCCAAGGGACAATCTCTCCTGGAGTTTGCGAGATTGGTCCTCAAGTGGGTGTGTTCGACGGAGCCCGTTAAATTGTGATGCAAAAAACGTCAACACCGACGGATTCATCGATTCCAACGCAATGTTGCCTGATAAGCCCGATTTCTCTGAATACCCTGCAACGACGAAGAAAGATTGCCAGAAAGCGTGCCTCCACAACTGCTCCTGCACTGCGTATGCTTTCAATCCGCCTTCAGGGCCATGCCAAATCTGGTCCGGAGATTTGCTAAACATGCAGAATTCTCCATCACAAAGCAATTCAAATGTCTTTATTCGAGTAGCTGCCTCTGCATTTCCAAAGTCTGATCCACCATCCTCCTCCACACGCAAAACCACGGGTATCCTGGGCGCAGTGATTGGTTTTTTTGGTGTTCTTGCATTTGCTCTGGGTATTTTGTCATTTTTAAGGAGGCAGGGGTATCGGTTACCGCCGATGGAGAGGAGTGCAGATTCGTCTAACTCTTTTCTTAGAGTGTTTAGTTACAAGGAGTTGAAGATTGCAACTAAGAATTTCAGGTGTAAGTTGGGGAGCGGAGGATTCGGCTCGGTGTTCAAAGGATCTCTAACAGACGGCACGCTTGTAGCAGTTAAGAGATTGGAATGTTCAAGACGAGAAGAGAAGCAATTCCGAGCAGAAATCAATTCTGTTGGAAACATACAACATGTGAATTTGGTAAGGCTTCGAGGATTTTGTGTGGAAGGATCAGAGAGGCTCCTGGTTTACGAGTACATGCCCAACGGCTATCTGAATTCCTTACTCTTCAGTGGCAACTCTGAAAGTGAACGTACGGTACTCGACTGGAAGACCCGATTTGAGATCGCGCTAGGCATTGCGAAAGGGTTACTTTATCTCCACGAAGAATGCAGAGAGTGCATCATTCACAACGATGTTAAGCCTGAAAACATTCTCCTGGATAGCAACTTTACCCCAAAGCTGGGCGATTTTGGGCTAGCAAAGTTGTTGGATAGAGATTATAGCCGCGTGCTGACAACTATAAGAGGAACGATTGGATACTTGGCCCCAGAGTGGTTCTCCGGTCTTCCCATCACTCCCAAGGTTGATGTCTACAGTTTTGGTATGACACTCTTGGAAATCATTTCGGGCCGAAGAAATTTGGACATGAGCGTGCGAGATTCAAATAAGTATTACTTTCCCTCGTGGGCAGCAGGTCAATTCTACGAGGGAAATATTAGTAATATTGTGGAGTGTGTTGCATTTGCAGAGGAAACAGATATGGAAGAGGTGAAAAGAAGTATTGTTGTAGGACTGCAATGCATTGAAAAGGATGAGAATGCGAGGCCAAGCATGGGGCAAGTGGTACGGATGCTGGAAGGGTCGATGGAATCCCTCTAACTCAACAGATTTCGAGCGATGGTGATGTTATTGCCGGCAAAAATGTAAATGGGATGCACTTTAAAGTGAAGCTTTATTTAATCGTTTTGCACATAATTTGACTCTCGCTAATGATATTTAGGCTACATGTGATGGCTTGTTTCAGTTATCTTATCTGTATTTGTTCCTTCTTAAGTGTTTACTCCGTCAGCATTTCATTTGAGACAAAATAAGTACCTTCTCTTTGAATGGGTAAATATTATTCACACAATTGTACACATTCCTTCCCCCACTCTTTTAGTTCTTAAATTTGTTTCCTCGTATAAGATGCCAACGAATTATTGTGTGATTCCACTTGAAAAGAAAATTCCTATTTCCAAGGATATGGGAGGTTCACATATTTGGAATAGAATGTGCAAATTATGCACCAATCAAAATAATGTTATTATAAAAATATTCATATTATTTATTAATTTAATATATATTATTGATTTATAAATCTAGATTAAGTTAATAGTTTTTTGGGTTTATTATTATAATATAAATTTAGTATGTATGCATGCATGTTATTTAAATTGATAGATATTATACTCTAAAAAAAATACAATTCATTGATAATGTACACAAAGAGGATGGGATTGACTTGGACCCTGCCCTAGATGATCAGTTGTTGGACTACTTGTATATGATCCTAACTCCAGCTACCAATGTTCAAATTTTGGCACTTGTTACCAAGGAAGAGGTTAAGATTGCTACCTTCTCAATGGGTGTGTTCAAGGCTCTTGGACTGAATGGCTTTCCCTCAGCTTTCTTCCAAGAATTTTGGGATGTTGAGGGCTATGATATTACAATAACAACTAAGGACTTCTTCCACACGAGTAAGATCTTAAAAAAATTGAATAATTCCTTTATTGCTTTGAATTTGCATCTTTCAAACTTTAGACCTATCAATTTGTGTAGCACAGTTTATAAGATCTTCTCTAAAGTCCTAGTTAGTAGAATCAGACTAATGCTTGATAGGATTATTAATAGGAATAAAACATGATTTGTCCTAGGAAGACAAATCCTAGATGTCACAATTTCAATGCATGAGATTATACATTCAATGGAAAGATGCCGCCTACTTGGAATGCCCCTTAACCTTCACATTTCCAAGGCTTATGACAAAGTGAGATGAGATTTCCTTTTCAAAGTTCTTTAGAAGATGGGATTCCAAGATAGCCTTATATGTTTGATCAAGGGATGTGTTACTATAGTCAAATTTTCTATTATGGTCAATGGAGCCCCCAAGAGATTATTTGGTGCTGAAAAAGGCCTAAGGCAAGGGGACCCACTCTCCCCTTACCTTTTCATAACTTGGTTGAAGTTCTGGGGAGGAGCTTCATGAAAATGGTGGATAATGACAACCTTTAGGGGGTTAAGGCGACCTCTACTACATCACCCTTTGTTTTGTAGCAATTTGTTGATGACACCATATTGTTTGGAGTGGCCTCATTTCTCAAAGCTAGAAGATGGATTTTTCTTTTTGTTGAGTCAATATGCTTAAGCCTCATGACAACATATAAATTATGAGAAGAGCAACATCTAGCCCTTTAATACAGGGGATGGACTATAGAGAAAAATATGAAAAATTTTAGGTTGTCAAAGTGTGGTTCTCCCAAGGGTCTACCTAGGCCTACCCTTGACTGTCAAAGAAGTAACCCCTTCTTTCTTGAACTCTATATTGGAAAGAATCCAAAGGAAGCTAGCAGGATGGGAATGGAAGTTATTAAGTAGTGTCGGGAAATTAAAACTCTTATTTGTTTCCCTATAGGGTCTCTTGGTCTACTTCCTTTCCCCTTTTAAAATCACAACAACTACAACTGATAAAATCAAAAGAATTAAAAAAAAATTCTTATGGACTAGGATAGAGGAAAAGAAAAGATTGGCTTTGGTCAATTGGGACATGGCATGCTGCCCTTAGAAGTTAGGAGGACTAGGTTTAAGGAGAATTAACCTCCTCAACAAGACCCTCTTATCCAAAGTGGGATGGAATCTCTCATTACACAAAACTGATTGGACTGACACTATGAGTGCTAAGTACCTCAAATTAGAAAATTTTAATAGATCCCTATCCACCTCTAGACTCCTAGGTGGCTCTAGGATCTAGAATAATATCCTTAGAAGTAGGAGATTGATCTCAATGGGCCTTAAGTGGAAAATTAGTGATGGGCTGAATTCACTTATGGTAGGACAAATGGATGGGGGATATGCTTCTCACTATTCACCCCAACTTGAAAGATATTAGAGAAAGGGATCAAGCCTTCTTTAGACCCCTAGCTGTAGACTACATATCACCTTGTAGATCACAGAGAGACATAACATAATGCTATCATAATCAACCACACTTATTACATATCACTTCATTACTACAACAACTTATCTAATGTTTTAGAATTCCTTTTTTTTGACAAAAGAGGACAAGATTGTCTAGACCAAAAACCTGAAAGACAACTTCTCAATTAAATCTGCTTACAATATGTTGTTAAAGGAGGGTAATTGTATGGGACTTTGGTGAAAATTTTGGAACCCCCAACTCCTCCCAAAAATCAACTTCTTCTAGTGGATGATGATGCATAACAAAATCCTAGCCCAGTATAACCTCAACAAACGAGGTTTTCAACTCTCGAACCGATGTATCCTCTACAAGCAAGAGGAAGAACCCATCTTCCAAATCCTGTTACATTGGCAATTTGCTTATAATACGTGGGTTTGGGTTTTGTAGAAGCTAGATATGTATTGGTCTATGAATAACACTCTCCCAACCCAGGCCCTTAATTGGAAAATAATGTCCCAACACCCTCTGGTTGGAGAACTTGGGAGACAAATTCCACCACACCTATGCTGGAGTATCTAGAAGGAACGAAATAACAATATTTTTAGGAAAGAGGAGAAACCTATGGAGGAGGTGTTTCACATCTTCACCGGAATCTTGATGGATAGCATTTTGGTCTCTAGATGGGATCACACCTCCTACCCCCCGTTTCCTACTTTCCAATGAGTTTCAAGGGGTTTATCCATGAATAGGATAATTATTTTGAATGAATATACAATATTAGGTCTTGGTGTGGTCAAGTAGTTCAAAATTTCCACCAACTTTCTATACAAAGTGTCATTAACTTATTTTGTACCACAATTAAAAGAAATATTAATATTAAATAGTGTAATGGAGTAACTGCTAACTTTCAACCATGCACACTAAACCTTTGAACCATTTTATTTTCTTACCATATTCTCTCCATACTTAAATTTCTAAACAATAACATCTCTTTCTGACATCCTTCATTTCAAATTTTGTGACAAATCTCTTTAAATTTCATTAATTAAACCTACAAATATTTCTATTTTGATTAAATCGTTAACATATAATGAAATCAATGCAAAATTCTCATGTTTATGTTTCTTTATGTATAAATTTTGATCACACTTATGCTTGATAAATCCTTGTTTGAAGAAGTTATCAATTCTCACATACCATGACCTTGGTTCATACACGGTTTATATTTCCAAGAGTTTACATACTTTCTTTATCTTGCATGAATATATTTGTCTCCCTACTTTACAAAGTCTTTAGGTTGAACAAGATAAATTTCTTCTTATAAATCAGCATTCAAAAATATTGACTTATCATCTATTTGATATAGGTTCAAATTATGCTTAGGAAGGAGTGAAAGTATAAGTTCAATCGTGCTCAATTTAGCTACATGTGCAAATGTGTCATCATAATCGAATATAACTTTAAATTTTTCAATAGTACTATCAACATTAAACGTAGACTTTAGCAACAATTTAGAACCTAGATATAAATTTTATTTGAGGTAATTCAGTTAGTTGGCAAGTGCAATTTTTCACAATCAAGTCATGAATATTTTTCTTACATAATGTTCATACAATATTCTTATTCTTAGGCATCAATGCTAGGAATCTGTTTTATTAGGAATAGATTAAGACTTCTGAATAGAAGATTTACAACTTTACAAATGTGAGGATCTTTTTTCTTTTATTTTCTTTTTTTATTAGAGATAGGTCAATACTTTTTTCAATAAAGTATTGCTTTAAAAAAAAATTCTTCTCTTTCCTTAGAAATGGCTAATTCCATTGTTTTAAAAGGATAAATTAATTAACATTTAGAGTGTTGGTAGCAACAAGGAAGTCATACCTGGGGTTTTCAATATTTCTTTAGGATTAATGTAAAAGCTTTTAATAGTCAATCAACTTTTTCTCTCATTGTGACTTGCTGAGGGTCCGTCTTTCAATATAGTATTATACAAATTTCTTTTAGTTTCAAAAAAAATACAATTTAAAAGAACTTAAGTTTATTTAAAATATGATATTTAAAGTTAATAAAAATCAACCTAAAAGTATATTTAAATAATGATTTTTAAAGATACAAATGTGATAAAAAAAGATGAATAAATTGTATGAATGTTGTATAAATATCAAACCACTCAAGAATGAGAGACATTCCATAAGTTCCAAAAGATCCTAGTTTACTTAGATGTCATCATACACAAAGTAAAGAAAATGAACAGGAATCTGTAGAGTTGGAAGCTCCATTTTCCCTTCCAGCATCTGCACCACTTGCCCCATGTTCACCCTCACATTCTCATCCTTTTCAATGCACAGCAACCCAACAACAATACCTCTTTTCATCTCTTCTGTATCTGCATCCTCTGCAACTGCAGCAACCTCCTCCACAATATTACTCATATATAGGAGTAGAATAGGAATACAAAGAAAGATAAGAGATGGTTTTTCTGAATATGAACAGAGTTACCGAAATCCCATAAGCGTACGTGGAAGGAAAATGAGCAGAATCTGATTGAGAAATTACGTCAAGGTCAAAGTCTATCAAGAAAATATGAAGTGATTGCGCATTCAATCTATTAATGTCAATCTACGTTAAGATCTATCAAGAAAGGACTAAACCAGCAATCGTGATTCTGATGGGTCAACAGATAGTTGAAAATATATAGAAACTGATACAAGTTTTTTTTAAATGAAGACATATCTTGTCATCCTAAATATTCGCACTACGGTAAAACGCTAAATGTTCGCCCCATGGAACACATATTTATTTGTACAAAATAAAAGATATATAATTTGAATTCCTCGCATCTTAAATTTAGAATCAAACAACAAATTTATAAATAAATTAAACACTAATTTTTTTAAATTAGTGTATTAAAGGCATACCGTCTTGAATATGAGTTTGATAAAACATATAACGCTAAAAGTTATCAATTTCAGAAAGTCAAATATCAATATGTAAATATATATAATGACAAAATATTATTTACATATTTCAAATCCTCA
Organism: Cryptomeria japonica; assembly: GCF_030272615.1. NCBI lineage: Eukaryota > Viridiplantae > Streptophyta > Pinopsida > Cupressales > Cupressaceae > Cryptomeria > Cryptomeria japonica. The sequence continues at coordinate 627,290,488 of NC_081410.1, read as the reverse complement.
TATTTAAGGTGGCAATTGAAATAATATTAAAAGTTTGTAACAATATTATAACATAGAGTTTTATACAAAAGCTTTGGATTGTAATTTAATGAAAATAATATGTAAGAAATATCTTCTTATACATTTCATGCAACTCTCACTTACAAGCATGCAAAGATGCTAATAATAAAGATGTAGAGATTGATGGTAGTCACATTGAGTTGTGGAAGCTCAAGATGGAAGATAAGCTCATAAATAGTGACCTATAAAATATTTTATCTAGATTTAAACCTACTATAGTATCCCAAGTCACACACACACACACACACACAGTGTTCTGTGTTGTCTATTATTGTTGAAATTATTGGATTTTTCTCTTTGCATGCATTATTTCTCTCCTAACAATAATAGTTTTCTACCTCTAGAGTTCCCACTTTATTTATACATTGAATATTATCAAATATAAGAATGGACTAATAACATATTTTTTGGTCTAATCCTTCATGTCCATAGTGCTTCTAGATGTAAACAACACACATAAATCCTCATCTAGAGAATTCTTAGGCTCCAAACCAGCAAAGATTAGGATTCTTGGTATCATAGTAGTTCATCTTTTATGTCTCATCAAATGACATCAATGTATTTGAGCCTTGACATCAAATGTTGAGATCCATTAGATTGCCTTCAAATTCATTTCAAATTTATTCAAATGATGGATTGTTGACATTAATGTCTTTTCTAAACAATAATGTCTTTTTTGAGATCTCCATACTTCAAATTTCTAAACAATAATGTCTTTTCAAGATCTTTCATTTCAAATTTTAGTGATATATCTCTTTAAATTTCATCAATTAAACCTACAAATATTTCTATTTTGATTAAATCATTAACATATAATGAAATCAATGCAAAATTCTCATCTTTATCTTTCTTCATCTATAAATTTTGATCACTCTTCTACTTGATAAATCTTTGTTTGAAGATGTTATTAAATTCAACATACCATGACATTGGTTTCTATTTAAAATATTGTACAATACTTTCTTTATCTTGCAGAAATATATTAACGTTTGGGGTGTTAATAGCAACAAGGAAGTCATACCTAGGGTTTTCAATATTCCTTTAGAACTTATGTCAAAGCTTTTAGTAGTCAATCAATTTTTTCTCTCATTGTAGCTTGTTGAGGGCCACTCCTTTTAGGTATTATACAAATTTCTTTTAGTTTCAAACAAGAACTTAAATTTATTTAAAATATGATGTTTATAATTAATAAGAATAAACTTAAAAGTATATTTAGATAATCATTTTTTAAGATACAAATTAAAAAAGATAAGATGATTAAATTGTATGAATGTTCTATAAATATCTAACCACTCAAGAATGAAAGACATTCCATAAGATAAAAAGAAATTAGTAAATGCGATAGAAAATTTCCAAAAGATCCTAATTTATTTAGATGCCATCATACACAAAGTAAAGAAAATGAACAGGAATGCAATGAAAAGGAAACAAATACATAAAAGATGTCTTGCTAGGACGGAAACTGACTATCACATGGAAATCTTTGTAGGAGGTGGATGGGTGGATCAATCATAAGATCTAACCATAAAACGTGAAACACAGAGCAAAAACTATATTTCCACAAACGAACATATGCTACAACATAAAAAGCTAATCTCATTGATTCAAATACAAATACATCTATACAGATATAAACTCTCCAGAGTTCTTACAATAATATTTATCTGTGTTGTATTCTTGTCAGACACATTTTTCTCTTACATCTAACATCTGAGCTTCAGCTCTTCATCTCCCAAACATCATTACATTCTGCTGTTTGACACGATTTCTTACAGCTCTACGGAGCTGGACTCAACAGGGAGTAAGTAGCAATTCCATTACATTCCATTTATAACCAATATGAGGCTGGTAACATTGATATCTTGGTCTACATGGTAGTTGTGAGGATAAGGCAACGATAAATAGAAATATCTAGAATGTTGATTGGGAAAACATCTGGAAATCAAATCTAAAAGCTTCTGTCTTAAAAGGCCGAGTTTGACGATTGCCATATGTTCGGTGATAGAAACTAATACCAACCAACAATCTAAATCTCGCTAGGCTAAATATTACAGAAGACGTAAAAACTGAAGTTTTTCTGACACATAAAAACTTGTAGCTTTAGCTCCTACTTGACTTCAAACTGCATCCCCACTTACATTATTGCAAGTAATAACATCCTCGTCGCTATCGCTATCCCTCGGAGTCTGCGAAGTTGGAGGGTCCATCTTCCCTTCCAGCATCCGCACCACTTGTCCCATGCTTGGCCTCACATTCTCATCCTTTTCAATGCACAGCAAACCTACAAGAATAGCTCTTCTCACCTCTTCTACATCTGCCTCCTCTGCAACTGCAGCACCCTCCACAATATTCACTGTGTTCCCCTCGTAAATCTGCGCTGCGGCCCACGAGGGAAAGTAATGCTTGTTTGGATCTTGCACGCTCGTGTCCAGATTTCTTCTACCCGAAATGATTTCCAAGAGTGTCATACCAAAACTGTAGACGTCAACCTTGGGAGAGATGGGAAGACCCGAGAGCCACTCTGGGGCTAAGTACCCTCTCGTTCCCCTCATAGTGGTCAGAACGCGGCTGAAATCTCTGCCCACAAGCTTTGCCATCCCAAAATCAGCCAACTTCGGGGAACAAATCGCTGTCCAGAAGAATGTTTTCGGGCTTAACATCGCAATGGATGATGCGATCTCTGCATTCTTCGTGGAGATAAAGAATCCCTCTTGCAGTGCCTAGCGCGATCTCTAATCGGGTCTTCCAGTCGAGCACTTTCCGTTTACTTTCAGTGTTGCCACTGAAAAGTAAGGAATTCAAGGAGCCGTTGGACATGTACTCATAAACCAGTAGCCTCTGCGATCCTTGTGCACAAAATCCTATAAGCTTGACCAAATTCACATGCTGTATGTTTCCAAGAGAATTTATCTCTGCTCGGAATTGCTTCTCGTCTCGTCCTGAGCCACCCTTCAATTTCTTTACGGCTACAAGCGCGCCGTCTGTTAGAGTTCCTTTGAACACTGACCCGAATCCTCCGCTCCCCAGCTTAGATCTGAAATTGATCGTTGCAATCTTCAACTACCTATAACTAAACATTCTCAGAAAGGAATTGGAGGAATCTGCACCCATTTGCATCGATCGTAGCCGATTCCTCCGCCACATAAAAAATGAATAGATACACAAAGCAATTGCGAGAGCAGCAACAACGCCGAGCACTGCGCCCACTATACTTACTGTTGTTTTGCGTTTGGAGGATGGCCGTTGATGATCAAACTTCACAAGTGCAGAGGCAGCTAATCGAATAAAGATGTCTGAATTGCTTTGTGATGAAGAATTGCGCATGCTTGGAAAATCCCCAGACCAGATTTGGCATGGTTCTGATGGAGGATTGAAAGTAAAAGCAGTGCAGGAGCAGTTGTGGAGGCACGCTTTCTCGCAATCTTTCTTTGTGGATGCAGGGTATGAGGAAGCTTGATTATCAGGCAACGTTACGCTGGAGACGAGAAATCCGTCAGAGCTTCCATTTCTGGTATCGCAATTTAACGGGATCTGTCGAATACAGCCAGTTGAGGACCAATCCTGCAAACTCCAGGAGCGATTGTCTCTGGGGACGAAGCCTTCTATGCAGCTGCAGGACAGAACATTTTTGGAAGTGCAGCTTCCGTAAGCGCCGCAGATATTATATACGCTGCATTGATCTCTGGGCTGAGACCAGGTCACACTCCATGTAGTGTTATCAAACAAGGCATACAATTGAAATACTCCGTATTTTTGTACGACGAAACGTGTGAGCACTTTGAGAGCAGGAGACAATGCAAAGCTGATATAAAAACCAGAGGTAGTATTTTCAACGCTGTAAAGGAAGGAGCCTTTCAACGACATTTCCGGAATATGAGTGAAACGTTTGCCGTCCCAAGCTCCGCTATCATAGTACTGTACAGAATTGTTCCATCTCATCACAAATTGTCTGATCCCCGACGGATCCATCTGATGAGAAAAAAGCCCCGGAGCCGGATCCAATGAATTCTTCCAACAGACTAGCTTTTTCTTTCCGCCGATCTTCATCCCTGGCAACCAGGTATCGAAGGGATGGTCGAAGCTCTGCCAAACAATCTCAGATTTATTGCCACCGCTCAGCACTACAAAATTGCCAGAATCTAATATCACAGCCCGGGAAGCCTTGTTCGACATGTTAACCGACCAAAGAGACGTACCCTCTGCGTCAAACAGTCCCAGACCACCTTGTGTTGACAGCTTGAAAACGCCGGGTCTCTTCTTTGCCGGAGTCTCCCTGTTAGCCACCCAAACGATCGTCTTCTGTGCCAGTTTAGCATACCAGATGCCAATATACCAGTTGGAGGTTCCATTTGGGCTGAAGAATCCCAATGCAAACGTTACACTATTTGAAATTAATGTCTGATTTCCTCCTAGCGAGGCACCCAAGGAGAGAGTATCTTCCCCATCAGCAGTACACTCCTCACAGTGGTGAAATATAATTAGCACAGTAAGGGCGAAGACTATACCGTTTCTTCCCTTTTCCATATTCTTGAACTTCATATGTTTTTTTTTTGTTTTGGCTTGATAATAATATATAGGAGTAGAATAGGAATACAAAGAAAGATAAGAGACTGTTTTTCTTAATATGAACAGAGTTACTGAAACCCCATAAGCATGGAAGGAAAATCACGGTCAAGGTCAAGGTCTATCAAGAAACTATGAAGTGATGCGCATTCTATCTCTCAATGTCAATCCACGTGAAGGTCTACCAAGAAAAGGACTTAACCAGCAATCACGATTCTGATGGGTCAACAGATAGCTGAAAATATATAGAAACTGATACATAAATTATTTTTTAATGAAGACATATCTTCAAATCCTAAATATTCGCACTACGATAACACGCTAAATGTTCGCCCCATAGAGCACATTTATTACTAAAAGATAAAGTTATTTAATTTGAATTCCTAACATTGAAAATTTAGAATTAAATCACAAATTTCTAAATAAATTACACACTGAGTTAAGGCATACCGACTTGAATTTGAATATGAATATGTTAAAATACATATTGTCAAAAGTTATGTAAAAATTACCAGTTTTAAAAAATCGAATGTCAATATGTCATTGTATAAAAATGACAATATTATTTGCATATTTTCAAATTCACAAATTTATGGTGGTAATTAAAGTTGTATTAAAAGTTAGTAATAATACTAAAATTTAGAGCTTTATACAAAAGATTTGGATTGTAATTTAATTGAAAGAATATGTAAGAAATGTCTTCTTATACATTTCATGTGACTCTCACTTACAAACATGCAAAGCATGTCAATAATAAAAATGGAGAGATTCATGGTTAGTAACATTGAGTTGTGGATAACAAATCTCAATGTCTCCTGCCCAGGCGTTTTTGAAAAACCCTTGCAACGACTCCTTTGTAGCGCTGGAGCCTGTGTTGGGCAATGCTATTGCGGACGTACCTGGTGGCGGATCTTTGTGGCCCTCAGCTTCGCTGAACTCTCTCTCAACATCCCCTGTTGGCAGCCCTGCCTCCTTCCTGGTGGGCGATGTGGATGCTTCATCTCATCCCTCTGCCTCTGTTGCTGGTGGTCTGCAGGATGCTGGTCTCCCTCCTCCCGTGGTTGTTGACGGAGGCTCTCTTCCATCTTCAACCACGCCCTCTGCACAGGGGTTTTGGGCTGGGTCCCCCACGGCTGGTGTCTCTGACCCAACTTTGGATTTGGAGACCCTTGCTGCTGCTGCGGGTGAAGCTACTCTGCCCAGGGCCTTTGATGGAAAGCGTAGCTTTGCCCGTGTGACTAAATCTGTTGCCCAGCCTTCTAAGGGAGTTCGTCCTCTCCCTTGTGCCCAGACCTCTCCTGTTGTGGTCTGTGGCCGAGAGGTTATGGAGAATGTTGACTTCTATCAACGCAGTGCTCTGGTTTGCAAATTTACTGGGTTTTGGCCTTACCTCTCGAACCTTCATCGCTGGGTGAGTGATTCTTGGAAGCCCCTTGTTTCTTATGGTATTGAGCTTTTCCCTTGTGCTAAGGGGGTTTTTGTTGCCTCCTTTACCTCTACTCATGAGCGTGATTTGATTTTGGGAAAGCTTTGGACTTGGGGAGATCACTCCCTCTCTATCAAGCCCTGGACTCCTTCCTTCAACCCCCTTAAAGAATCCCTCTCTGTTCGTCCCGTTTGGGTGCGCCTTCCCAATCTCCCCCTCCATTTCCGGGAACATTCTTGTTTTGAGGCCATCGGTAACTCAATTGGTAGCTTCTTGAAGGTTGATGATGCCACGTTCTCCATGGGTCATTCTACCTTTGCTCGCCTTTAAATTGATGTTGATTTATCCCTCCCTAGGGATGTGGTTCTTATGGTTGGAGATAGGCCTTGGACCCAACCGCTGTATTATAAGGGCCTCCCTTTTCGCTGTCGAAGGTGTTTCTCAACGAGTCACCTTGCTTTTGATTGTTCTCTTTCTTTGGTCGCAAAGGTGCTGCTACTTGGTGGAAAGATGCTACGGAAGACCACTTGATGATTAATACTCCAGATTTTGTTTCGGTTGATTCATCTCATGATGAGGTACCCCTTACTACTGATGAAGGCCTGGTTGATATTACTATTGTGACGGACCCTTCCCCCTTGGTTCTTGCACCTGTTGCTCCTACTCTTCATCTTCACTTTGCTCCTAAAGTTTGTTCTCTTGCTGTTGCTCCACTGCAACAACATGTTGCCGCTCTGCATCAGCAGTTTGGCAGTGACCCTACAGGGTCTTCCCTGCTTGATTCTTCTTTGAAAGTTCCTAATTATAGTGTTTCATGGACGGTTGTTTGTCGTAGGAGGAAAGGAAAATCTAACCCCCTTTCCCAAGCCCCCCCTGGTCAAGTTTTGGGTTTTTCTCTCCCCTCTTGATTTGGGTTGGGTTGTGTTGTGACCATTTCACACATCGCCCCATCGCAAATGGGGACCCCCTCTTTTTGCTTGTTTTTCGTTCGTTTTTCGCTTTCGTTTTTAGGGTTTTGTTAGTTAGTTAGTTGTCTGGATTTAGGGCCAAGCCTTAGGGTTTTAAATTTTGCCTTTTCAAGCCAAAATCCAGTCATTTTTGAGAGCTTTTTGAGTTTCTTTTCTAAGAGTGCAAATTTTTGAATGCAATGAATTCGCGAAAATGGTCTAATTTTCAATTGGAATGTTCATGCCGAGCTTAAACTTGTCTAAATGATGACCGTCAATGTGAATTTTTGTCTGATTGAATATTTTGACCAAATTTTGACTTTTTTGAAGTTTGATCCTGGGCATTAGAATTGATTTGTTTTCACCTCGTGAAGTGTTAAAATGTGAAAAATCTTGTTATTTTGGCCTGTAGGAGCAAAATCGCTCCTGTCCCTCAGTGAAGGACGGGAGCTCAATTTCAAATATCTCATTGTCCTTGCAGAGTCCAGACGAAGTTTACGTTTGAAGTGATGGAGAACGACAAGATCTTTCATTTGAATATAAATTGGAGATTTTCATGAGCACAGAAATGCCTCCAGGAGGAAAATCGCTCCTGTCCCTCAGTGAAGGACCGGAGCTACAATTCAAATTTCACCTTGTCCGTGCAAGATTTTGATGACTTAGCAATTGGAGGACGTCCGAAGGAAGATACTTTGCCAAATGAATATAATTTGAGATGCAAAAAATGGAGAAAAATGACCTATATTGACTAAATCGCTCCTGTCCCTCTCCAAGGGACCAGGGCGAGGTACCTTGTAGCTCTCTTCCCTCTCCCAGGGACCAGAGCGATTTCCTCCATTTTGCAAAATCCAGACAAGGGTCAAAGCAAGTTTACGTTCAAAAACGAAGGAGAACATGAGATGAATGCATTGAATATAAATTGAAGATTTTTGGGACGTCCATACCAGTGCTAAATGCCTAGTTCGCTCCTGTCCCTCAGGAAGGGACCAGAGCGATTTTTGATATAATTGCCTTTTTTGCAAAGTTACAAACAATGTCAAGGCATGGACGGATAGAGTAAAGAAGGACGAATCCGTTGAATATAAACTTAGCACATGGCAAAGTAAGATGAAAGCCATAAGGGAAAGATCGCTCCTGTCCCTCTCCAAGGGACCAGGGCGATACAATGGTGAAGATACGTCCCTCTCAAGTTCAAGGTCGTCCCTCCAAGGTTCAAGACCGATCCAAGCCAGGACAAAAGGTGGCGAGGACATTTCAAGGCATTTACATCAAGCGCAACGTTACAAAGGTCATCACATGGAAGGATTTGTACTCTAAAGACCTAGATCGCTCCTGTCCTTTGGCAAGGGACCAGAGCGATATTTACATAATAGCGTAAATTTCAAAAGGCAAACAAGTTTCGAGCAACCAAGAAGGTCGAAAGGACGTCATTTCACGCAATGAAGTTGATTGCAAGTTGGTACAAACAAGAACAAGCACATAATGATGAACTTCGCTCCTGTCCCTCAGGAAGGGACCAGGGCGATGTTAGATGCATTGGCCATTTCATGCAAAATTTACGTAAGGACAAGACATTGCAATATTTTAGAGGGTCCATGGTATGACAACAAGGTGATAAACAAGAGTTTTGAACGTCCAACATCGCCAAATGGTGTAAAGGCCCCACATCGCTCCTGTCCTTTGGACAAGGACCAGGGCGATCCTATCAAAAGCGCTCATATTCCTCCAAAATCGAAGCAAGGCGAGGTTAAGCAAGACAAAGGACGGCGTTTGGAAAACATCACAATGAAGGATCGAAGGTCAAAAATGCATATTGAACGTGAAAAAATCAAGATCGCTCCTGTCCTTTGGACAAGGACCAAGGCGATACTATTAGAACACTCCCGTTCTTTCAAAGATCAAGGCGACGCAAGGTTAGGAAATGCGAAGGACAACGTTTGAAGGACATTGCAAAAGAGATCGAAGTTTAAAATCGTCAAGACCAAGGAAAACATGTGGATCGCTCCTGTCCCTCTCCAAGGGACAAGGGCGATGATCCTTATAACATCGAAGGTACCTTGCAAAAGCAAGTGGAAATAAGCGCAAAGGACACAAGCAATGATATTTCGAAAGTCAAAGATGCAAGGTGAACGCAAAAACATGGAGATCGCTCCTGTCCCTCTCCAAGGGACCAAGGCGATAATGGTCATGGGACGCACTTGCTCGCACAAGAGAGGCATTCAAATTCGAAGGACCACCAGATGATCGATTTGGGACGTGAAAATGAAGGAGTTGAACGTTGAAAACGCAAGAATCATGCCAAAGATGGTGAATCGCTCCTGTCCCTCTCCAAGGGACCAGAGCGATGAGGTACGTCCCTCTAATTACATATTTTTTGGCGCCAAATTAAACAATTTGAATTTTCTTTAAATGCTAAATCAATTTAAAAAATTGAAAATCCATTTTTTTATTGGCATTTATTATGGCGTAAACATTTATTAATTATTTTTGCCTTTATTAAAATCGAAATTTGCAAATAAAAAACGCAAGGCATTAATAATTAATTATTTAATCAAAAAAAAAAATCGATTTCAAGCGCTCATATATGGAAGTCGGCCTTGTTATGTCATTGCAAATCATTTAAAAATCGTTTGAAATTGTTATATTTCATCAAGTCGGCCAAAGAGATAAATCGATGAGAGCGCTATATATAGGGGGGTGAAAACTATCATTTTCACATCATTATTTTACCTCTCTACATGCGAATTAAGGAAGACAAAGGAACGTGTTAAGTGTGTTCAAAGATAGTGCGAATATTACCCAAGGTGGTGCGAGTTTCATTCATCCAAGGGTGGCGCGCTTAGCTATCAAAGGTGGTGCGATTCCAAACCAAAGGTGGTGTGAATTTGAAGATCACGCCTAAGGCGAATTTGCTAAAGACTTGGAGATTTATTTATGCGAATTTGAAGATCCATTTGAGACCACGTCCAAGGCGATAAGTGAAGATCACATTCTATCCAGAGGTGGCGAAGTCAATTTTGAAGGGATCATATTGAAGATTATCTTTATACCTCAATTTTGCCTAGGCAAATTTTGTTTTTTGCATTCTAGAGTTAGCTCTCTATTGAGGTATGGCGATTTATTGTTATTGTTTTATTCATTCATCGTCATATTTCAAATTTTGATTTTTAAATCTCTTAGCTCAATCGTTATATTTTAGGACATGATAACTCTAGGGACTTATCATGAGGTTTCCTAAAATCTATTTCTCTTATCTGCGTTATTTATTGCAAAATCTATTTCTTATAATGAAATGTTGTGTAGGTATGGCGACCCCAAAGGCGGGAGCATCCACCAGTCGCTCGGCTCTCATGAAAGAAGATCAGAAGACCGAAGAAGTGGAGACCAAGATCGTGTCTAAATGGAGCAACATTGGAGATACCAACTTGGGGAACTTTAGCACGAAGAAGTTTCGAGAGGTCCCTTACATTGGCAAGCCATCGCCTGTCGCCCGGAGAATAATAGAGAGTGGCATCATCAAGGCGGCCGGTTTTCCTCCAGCTATTCAGTGCCACGAGTTGATGATCGAGTGTGCCCGTCACTACAATCCACAGTCCAGGACAATTGTGTCCAATGAGGGAAACACTTTGGCGTACCTTTCAGAGGAAGCCATAAGTGAAGCCTTCCATCTTCCAGAGCACAGGGACATGATATACAAGAGCATTGAAGGAGCCAGATCAGTGTACGATGATGATCCAGATGCTTGCCTAAGCATAATCAACAAGAACTGGCTACTCAAGAGTCGTCCCCGTCTAAGCAAAGTACCGAACACACCACACAGGATTGATTTTCAAGAGGAGTACAGAGATTTGATTACCATGCTCAACAGAGTTACAGGAGCACCTCATGCCTTCTATTTTGAGAAATGGATGTTTTACTTCATCCAGGTGATTGTTCAAGGAAAGGGTACAATACATTGGGCTAGGATAATTAGCCATTGCTTAGACGTTCAGTTGAGAAGACTCAGGGCTACTAAGTCCTTCCACATGAGTTCATACGTCATCTATGCCTTAATCAGGAGCGTTGAGTACGCAGGACTACCTCACAGAGGAGTGATTGGAAGAGGACCCGGCGAGGTCAGAGCTTGTGAATCCTATACCTACTTGCATCATCCGCCAGGAAAGAACTACAAGCTAGTCAATGACACTTTCACGATGAACATCACAAGGACGTTGCAAGGTGGGATTCACAACAGATTATCTCAGGATGCCCAGGAATTCATCAAGAGGTACGGTGCTTGGTTCATTCAGTTTCCCAAGTTCACTTACATTAGAGTGCATGGATGTCCTTTACCCCCATACATGTTGCCGAGGTATCCGACAGACAGAATTGTGTTACTTGAGGTAACAAGGCAGTTGGTAGCATATGTGAAGGCATTCAGACACAGACATCAGAATGGAGTTCAGGTACCTATTATTTTGGGTAATTCAGTTGAGGTATGTCCCAATGTCTCAACCATGGATGATGCAGAGAGGGAGTTAGCCTTGTATCCTTTTTCATCTTTTGCTTGGAGGAATAGTTTTGATCCTCATGGACATTTAGAGGAGACAGTCGGTAGAAGATTTAGACATGAGTACCAGATTGAAGATTTTATGATGAATCTCCTAGATGATCTCGAAGTGAAACGAAAGATACATTCTAGATTGCCTCTAGATTTCATCAGGAAATGTAAGATTTACAGAGTAGCCGACCAAGCTCAGGACAACGGCAGGCACATCCAATCTTCATATGATAGAGAAAGCAAGACAATAAGTTTGAATTGGAATGAGCCCGAGGCCGTGGATTTAGATGAATTGATGGCACCAGTCTTGTCTTGTACTCGCAGATGGGTAGACATTCAACATCAGAAGTTGAGAGAACAAGGCATAGCCATGTCTTTTACTTTGGAAGAAAAATCAGCCGAAGGAGGAGCCAGTGTTAGTGAAGGCAATCCTAATCCTAGGAATTCAGGTGAAGGTAACCTTCGATGTGCCAGTGAGGGCAATCTCCATTCGAGAGGTTCAAAGAGAAAGGAAAGATCAGAAAAGAAAGAGCCTTCCAAGAAAAAGCAAGGTGCCAACAAAGATCAAACACCAGGTACTTCTTCCAGGCCAGAAGATAGAACAGTTCGAGTGGAAGAATCCATGGAATCGATGGTACAGAATGACAGGCAGGAGGAAGAACAGGCACAGCATGTTTCATCCGATGGATCTCTCCAAGACTATGATTTAGAAGAAGATAATGAAGTAACATCTCCTCCCAGACAAGAAGAAGTAGTACACAAAGAAATTCAAGTTCAAGAGACAAGATCAAATATCCCAGATTGGTTGAAGGAAAGATTGACTAAGGTGATCGTAATGGAGGACGAGGACAGTGCAATCGATCTAGAGAGCCTTGTTGGACGTTCACATATGACAACAGAGAAGAAGAAGGCTACAAAGATGTCCAAGATGATTCGAGATGAGACTGGATCCAGAAAACTGCAGATAGCTACACCGGCAGCAGACAAATATGAGGGTGAGATCCTAGCAGAGGACTATCATATACAGACTATTGAGTTAGGACCATCCACAGCAGAGCAGACTTTAGATGATGCCACCGACACATTTGAGGCATTGAAGGACAAGTTCAGAGAAGAAGTAGAAAAGAATAGAAAGCTTGAGAAAGAGGTCGGTGCGTGGAGAACATATTTCAGTCACATCAATGAACCTTTGGGACGTCAGGATCCAGTTAGATCGCCATTGCAGGCATTGCCCCTTCAATCAATCAATGAAGCAGAGAGATTCAGGAATATGGTCCAGCGTACATGTAATTGGATGGATAGATCTCACACGGTGGCCATTGAGTTTATTACAAGGATGTCGAAGATCACCCATCAGGCTAACCAAGTCCTTGAGATAATCCACAGACTGATGGCAACAGTAGCTGCATTTGCCCATACCAAGGACGTTGTCATTCCTGTCTTGAAAGTTATAAGACATACATCCAGAAGAATTTTAGCACAAGAGAAGATCTTGGAAGGCGATTCTCACAGTTTGTTTCAGTGGTCAACCTTACTCCATATAAAGAGTGTTCTCTTTGAGGACATCAGTATTAGATGTGGTCAAGTTGAGGAGGTGATCAATCCGATCCAGGACAGAGTATTTGAGGTACTTCGTACCATTCTTGGCAGAAGGATCGAGGTCGAGACAGATGTGGATTTACAAGAATTTGAAGATAGAATCAAGATCATCTTTCGCAAGGACGCAGATGTTACAGATGAGCAGTATGATCAGATGTATGCCACCATGCTCCTAATTGATAGAACTAAGGAACTTGAACCTACTTGGGACACAGCTCTTCTAGATGCATTTGATCAGGTTATCCACTTAGAAGAGAGTATCAAGAATCTTCCCGAGATTCCAAGCACAGAAATCGAAGGAATTGTGACAAAATTCATTGCATATGCTAAGAAAGAGAATTGGAAGGGGAATAAGATTCTAGATGAAAGGTTGTTACAGATGACATGACATCTTATTTCTCATTGGCTGATACCTCCTAGATTTTTGTGCCAAATTTAATATTTGGCTATGTATTTAATGTTGTTCAGTAAAAAGGAGGTCATTTGTAACAAACCCTAATTAGGGTTTAGGTGTCATGATCTTGTCCGTTGATTTACTTTCAATCTGGACCTTTCATTGTAATTGGGGATGCTATTTATACCCCCATTTTTCATTTCATTTGTAATAGAATAGTCAATAGAGAAATAGAGAATAGAGTTGAGAGATTAGAATTGTAAGCAATTTTTATTTTGTAGCAAGATTGAGTCTTGAAGAGAGAAGTTCAAGCAATTGTTGTATATGATGACTTGGAAATCAATAAAATATTGAAGTTATGGTGTTTTGTTGCAAGTTTCTTGAGTTATCTTCATGGTTGTTGGATGTACTTGAATCACGCTCAATCAAAGTAGTTTGTTAATTTGAAAGGCTAAGTGTGAGGTTTGATATTTGGTAGGATTCGCTATCCAAACCACTAGCTTCTTGCTGATTGTAGGAACGCCTTGCGTGGTCGACTGGAAAACGTTTTGAGTCCTTAACCTTCAAGCATTTTCGCATCTAGGATATGTACCTTCGTAGTAGTGTCCTTGGTCTTTGATGCATTGAACACCATTATTACCCTAGAAGATCGCACTAATTTCAGTTGAGTTGTTATCTTATGGCAAAATTGAAGTTGGTTGAGTCTTGCCAAATCTCATTCATGCTAAGTCGTTCATAGGATTAGACTAGATTAGATTTACTCAAACCCTGTCCTTTTTCCTTTTTTTTTGAAAGTTCCTTTTAGATTAGTAAAACCTTCGAACTATTGAATCCGTAAGAAGCCTTGAAGGAAACAGCAAATCACATCATACCACTAAAAAAGCTTGTCCACACGTGGAGACCCCACTAAAAGAACCTTGGAGTCCACCTAACTGATCCTTTTTGCAGATCTTCAGCAGTTAGAGACTATTTTCTCAAGAGAGGATAAGATGCCTAATGGTATTTTATTCTGTGTATGATTGTGTACAAAATACACGTCAACAGGTTGTTGATGGTTTGACAGGTCAGTTTGGCCTGTTCGACTTTGTTCTTTTGGGATTTGCTCCCCTGCTTGGTGTTTTTAATTTTGATAGCCTTTGGATTTGTAAAGGGTCAACGCCCTCTTTAATGCTACTTTTTTAATAAAAAACATTGAGTTGTGGAAGCTCAAGGCGGAGGATATGCTCATAAATAGTGATCTATGGGATATTTTATCTAGATTTTTATGTATTATAATAACTCAAATTAATTGGGATAATGCTAGATAGAAAATCAAAGGGCCCTAGTAATGCCTATTTTCTAGATTTAGGGTTATTAAATATATATGAATAAGCCACAATACAAGCCTTATGGGAGAAGGTAGGATAAATTTATTAGACATATCTTGTGTTGTGTGTTCTCTGTTATTGTTGAATTTTTTTAGAATTTTCTCTTCACATGCATTATTTCTCTCCTAGCAATAATAGTTTTCTACGTCTAGAGTTTTCACTTTACTTATACATTCAAAATTATTGAATATAAGAATGGAATCATAACATATTTCTTTGTCTAATCCTTAGTTCCATAATAATTCTATATGCACACAACACATATAATATCCTCATCTAGAGCATTGTTGGGCCCCAAACCACTAAAGATTAGGATTCTTGGTATCATAGTAGTTCATCTTTTATGTCTCATCAAACAAGATCAAAGCATTTGAGCCTTGACATCAAATAGTGAGATCTAGCAGATTACGCTCTAATTAGTTTCAGATTTATTCAAATGATGGAAATAAATATAGTTTAGATGATGGTCAGAGGTCAAATTGTAAACTCTATTCAAGAATAACACATTTTAATTATCTAGTTAGCAAAAGTCCTTGAATAATTGGCTCCATTGGCACAACCATTAGTTGAAGCTTCCCTTGGCCTAGTCCCCTTATATTCCATTTTTTTATTAATAAAAGTGAGATAGGCCCGTTTTGTTACATAAACCTAGTGAAACACCTACGACGCATGAGGGATACACAACCAACAAACCCCCCCCCCCCCCAACACAACACAAAAACCAAAAAGGGCAGCCCAAGAGCCAGTAAAACAACTAGAAAGCCAAAAGAAACATGAACACCAAAAGCCACAAAAAATCTAGAACAACCACCCATGAAAGGCAGAAAGAGATTGACAATTACATGGGAGAATTTTTATCTTTCTAATCTTGGTATAATATTAACACTTTATCAGAGAACGACACTTTTTTGAAAGAACCATTCTCAGAGCTAGAGAACACCAAGCCAAAATTAGGGGTGGCTCTAACCAGGGACTCCGTGGGGCCCAAAACCCACGATCAGGGACTGTGTATATTTCTGTGTTTTCTCCCTTTTCGTGTTCAAATTTTCTTGTATGGTCTTGATAGCCTTCAGGGAGGCGTTATGCATATTGGTCGCATTCTTGCAAGCTAGAGTGTCTTCCTCAATTTTCATTTTGAGGGCCTCTTGGGATCGCTTAATTTCTTCTACCTCAAATTTAGTCCTAGTCAATCTTGATCTTGGCTCCATATCTTCAATCCTCCCATTCATATTATCCCACTTCTCTATAAGGTCAACAAATTCATTAGTGGAGCTCCACACTTTGTCATCATTAATGTTCTTTGACCAGGTATTAGCCCTACCTTCAACTTTAGCTGCTGCCTCCAACCTATTATGTTTCCTTATCACCACATTCATGTGCCCAAAAAACCATTTCAACAAATCGTCCGGCCTTTGCACATCATCATGAAGGTCCTTCCCAATTTTGGTGAGGACCATAATCAAGCTCGGGGCTTGGTAGTTGCAGGGAGGAGGTTTTGTGGGAGGAACGGTAGGGTTAACATCATCCATAACATTAGTGGCAGGGGACCAATCCAAGCCCATAATTTCAGAGGAGTCCGATTCATCAAAGGAAATAGAATCAAAACTTGAGTCCTCAATATCTCCACATCCTTGTGCACCTCAAGTCGGGGTTCCATGCTTTTATTCCATGTTAATATTGATGTTCTTGTAGTAATTTTTAATTGTTATAGATTTTTATGTATTTTTCCTTGCATTATGATGATTCAATATATCACAAGTATTCTAATGCACTAATTTTTATTTTCATCTAATATCACACATAAAGTAAGAGAGTGGTATTTGTAAAGGACTTTACATTGGTTGCAACCATTAGATCAAGTTCTGATAAAATCATTGGGTGGATTATATTGGTTCTAATCCTTTCAAATATTGTGGTTAGAGATGTGAAAACTATCTTCTATGAGTTTATGTGTGGATTTTTAAGGCCAATAAGAAAATATATCAATGACGTAGGAGCATCCTGGGGTAACATAGAAATATTATATAACTATAGAAGAGTAGACTTTCAGGTTTATCTTAGTTATTTGTTTCTCTATTAAGTTTCTAGTTACTAGTTTATGTCAAATAGTTACCACATTTTATTGCAATTTTAAGATTTGACTTACATGATTTCTAGAGTAGACTTTGAGGTTTATTTTAGTTATGTGTGTTAATTTATTTTGTAAGCATCTCCTAGGCTAGAAGGCTTGCACAATTGCAGTTATTTTGTTTGTCATGATTTATTTATACTTTATGTTAGTAGATGAGTGCTTGAGGAGTTTTATTATATCTTTGAGGATACATGTTAAGGACTGCAAGGAGATTGTGGCATAAAATATTAGAAGCACATTATGGCTAGCTTTCCATCACGATAATGATTATGCAAATATAAAATAAACAAGAAATTTATTAAAAAAATTGTAGTATTTAACGTTGTTATGGGTCTTTTTTGCATGGTTGGATATCCTTTAATGGTGTCCTCTATCCATGACTGCATCAAGTAGCATTATATAGTTCAAGGTTGGAGTATTGAAGGAGAGAGAAATCTTCCATTTGAGAAAGTTGGATAGAATATCCCTAGTTAATTACCAATTGTAAGTAGTTTAGTTAAAATGAGGTAGTTTGTATAAAATATTGTGGGTAGACCGACAATCTAAAGTAGTTTTTGCCAAGTTAGTGTATCATCACAAAGAGGGAGTAGTAAATTAATATTGAAGAAAGAATGGAGGATATTTTTGAGATGTTAGAGTAATATGGAATCTCCGCTCTCCCAGTACTGTACATAATTGTTCCATCTCAGCACAAATTGCCTGGTCCCTGACCGATCCATTTCAAAAATTACGTCAAGGTCTATCAAGAAAATATGAAGTGATTGCGCATTCAATCTATTAATGTCAATCAACGTGAAGGTCTATCAAGAAGAGGACTAAACCAGCAATCGCGATTCTAATGGGTCAAAATAGAGTTGAAAATATATAGAAACTGATACATAAGTTTTTTATTAATGTAGACATCTTGTCATCCTAAATATTCTCCCTACTATAACACGCTAAATGTTTGCCCCGTGGAACATATATTTATTTGTACAATATAAAATTTATATAATTTGAATTCCTCGTATCTTAAATTTAGAATCGAACAACAAATTTATAAATGAATTATACGCTAATTTTTTTAAATTGGTGTAATTAAGGCATAGTGTCTTGAATACGAGTTTGATAACACATATAAGGTTAAAAAATGTGTCGAAGTTATCAATTTTAGAAAGTCAAACATCAATATGTAAATATAGATAATGACAAAATATTATTTACATATTTTCAAATTTACAAATTTAAGGTGGTAATTAAAAAAATATTAGAAGTTTGTAACAATGTTAAAATGTTGAGTTCTATACAAAAGCTTTGGATTGGAATTTAAAGAAAATAATATGTAAGAAATGTCTTATATATTTCATGCAACTCTCACTTACAAGCATACAAAGATGCTAATAGCTCATAAATAGTAACCTATGAGATATTTTATCTAGATTTAAACCTACTATAGTATCTCAAGTTAATTGGGATAAAGCTAGATAGAAAAGCAAAGGGTCTCATTAACATCTATTTTATAGGTTTAGTGTTATTAAATATATATGAAGAAGACACTATACAAGTCTTTTGGAGAAAGGCAAGATAATTTTATTAGACATATCTTGTGTTGTGTGTTGTCTATTATTGTTGAAATTATTGGAATTTTCTCTTTGCTTGAATGATTTCTCTCTTAACAATAATAGTTTTCTACCTCTAGAGTTCCCACTTTATTTATACATTGAATATTATCAAATATAAGAATGAACTCATAACATATATTTTTTTTCTAATCCTTCATCTTCATAGTACTTCTAGATGTGCACAACACATATAATATCCTCATCTAGATAATTGTTAGGCCCGAAACCACCAAAGATTAGGATTCTTGGTATCACAATAGTTCATCTTCTGTTTCTCATCAAATGAGATCAAAGTATTTGAGGCTTGACATCAAATGTTGAGATCCATTAGATTGCCTTCCAATTCATTTCAAATTTATTCAAATGATGGAGAGAAATATAATCTACATGATGGTCAAACATCAAATTGTAATCTCTATTCAATAATGTATCACATATTCAATTAGCTAGCTACCAGAATTCCTTGAATGAGTGGTTCCATCGGCACAACCATTAGTTGAAGCTTCCCTTGAACTAGTCCCCTTATATTCCATGTTAATTTTGTTGTTCTTGTAGTAATTTTTAATTGTAATAGATTTTTTATGTATTTTTCCTTGCATTATGATGATTTAATATATCACAAGCATTATAATGCACTAAATAATTAAAATAATGCAAACAATTACTTAGTTTCATCTAATATCATACTTCAACCAAGAGAATGATCCTTTGAAAAGAGAACTTTATGTTAGCTAAAACCATTAGATTAAGTTGTGGTATAATCATTGGGTGGATTATGTTGGTTCTAATCCTTTCAAATATTGTGGATTGAAGAGCTTTTTGAGATGCTAAAGTAATATTTGTGGTTTTTTTTAAGGCCAATAAGGAAATATATCAATCATGTAGGAGCATCCTTGGGCATCTTAGTTATTTGTTTCTCTATTAAGTTTTTGGTTACTTGTTAATGACAAATAGTCACCACATTTTGTTGCAATTGGGATTTTACTTACATGATTCCTAAATTTGACTTTGAGGTTTATTTTAGTTATTTGTTTGTTAATTTATTTGCAAGCATCTCTCAGGCTAGAAGTTTCAAGCACATTTGTGATTATTTTGTTTATGATGATTTATTTATAGTTTTATTAGTAGATGAGTGTTTGAGGAAGTTTATTATATCATTGAGGGTACACACTGAGAACAACAAAGAGATTGTGGTCAAGACCATTAGAAGCAGATAACGACTATTTTTTGATCATGACAATGACTATGCATGTATAAAATAAATAAGAATTTTTTTATTAAATTTTCTAGTACCTAATGTTGTTATGAGTCTTTTTGCATGGGTGGATAATCTTTAAAGGCATTATGTATCCATGATTGCATCAACTAGCACTAAAGTATAATGTTTGAGTATTGAAGGAGAGCAGAATCTTCCAATTAAGAGTGTTGGGTAGAGTATCCCTAATAAATTACCAGTTGTAAGTAGATCATTGAGATGTGATTGTTCACAAGAAGCTTGTAAACTAAGCACCAAGAATGAGGTAGTTTGCATAGAAAATTATGGGTAGATTGTCAATCTAAAGTAGTTTTAACAAAGTTAGTATTTCACCACAAAGAGGGTGTGATATAATTAATGCTAATGAAATAATTGAAGATCTTTTTGAGATGCTAAAGTAATATGAAAATTGGTAGCATTAAAGCAAGATTGCTAAACAAACCCTAACCATAAAGACAAGGAAAGTAATGAAGAGTAAGAAGTTGATTTTCTAGAAACAAGTAAAAGTGAAGAGAAGAAAGAAAAAAAAAAAGGAAAAAATAATTCTAAAACTTATAATTAGTTTTTACAACAAAATCATAATGAACATTATAAATTATTGTAAGATTTTGATTGAAAATAAACTAATAGATTTGATCATTGATTTAGAGGGACAATTTGACAATGTGACAATGTGAACATCGTCCATTTATATAAGATCAAATTAATAAAGACCAAAATTGGAAGCTTAAGTTCAAGTTCATTCTCACAAATTACCAATTAGACTTGTTCAATGACTACGAATGAATACTAGAAAAGTACCAATCCTTTATAATTTAGTTAGGAAATCGCGAAGAGAGTGGAAATAGTGGCAACGTACATTATAACACAACGTACATTGTAAATATGAAACCTTGTAAGAGTGGAAGGAAAGTGAGTGGAATCTGATTGAGCTTCATGAAGAAATTACGTCAAGGTCTATCAAGAGAAGATGAACGGATCTGCATTCCATCTTTTAATGTCAATCTACATTAAGGTTGTCAAGAAAAAGGACTAAACCAGCTATTGCGCTTCTAGTGAGTCAACAAAAAGTTGAAAATATATAGAAACTCATGCAAGTCTTTTGTCAATAAAGAAATAAATGTTTATTAATTTCTTGTCACCCTAAATATTGGCCCATAGCTTTTTTTTGACGCTTCAATAAATTTTTTATTTTTATTTTATTTTAAAGAATGCAATTATAAATATTTTTTAAATGGCTGCACTTCTTGTCATTCCAAAATTTTCCCAAGCATGGCACATGTTACGATGTATATAATCCAAGTTAAGCCATTTTTTTATTGATATATGTTCTTTAAAATATTAGATATATAGTCAATAGGGTTTTGGTCTATTGGTGAAGTTGAATGGTTTTAAATGAGCCCACCATAGATCAAGTCTTGATGAGTGCAAGGCTCCGAAATCATAAGGGATGAGGTTGGGATTGTGCCCAGGGCGAATTCGACAGAATAGATACTCCTCAATCCTTGACTCTTAGTCGAAGAGGTTTCAGCCTATAGGCTCGTGCCCTTGTATTGGGTGGAAAAAACTATTATGTGAAGGCCTTCACTGGGCTGGTGTGCTCATGGGATTCATGCCCTTTTTGGGTTGTCGTGCTTGTAGGTTTGGATCTCCATCATATATATATATGTAGATTAAGGGAAAAATAGGTTTTGAAGGGACCCAAAGCCCTTACATTTTACTAGGATCTGGAATCTACAATGAACCTTCGACCAAAAAAGATAGGCAACTAAAATTAGCAGACCACTTCAACAAATCTGGCTGGTGCCAGCCAAAAATCCAGCACAACCACAACAGAAGTAAGCCAATCAAACTAAGAGAAAATAATTACAAAACCTATTGGCATCATAACCTAAGACATTAGACGAGGTCTATAGACTCCCTCATCCAAACATCAGGGATTTTCTGGGTTCCCCTACCCATATACAAAAAATTTAGGTAGCAAAAGGCACAGTGAAGCTTTGCTAGACAGCTGGATTTTGAAAAGGCACCCACAACCTTAAAAAAAAGAAGAGGCTTGATCCAATCAGAATCCATGCAAATAGGCTCCACCAAACTCTCCACCTCTATAGGAGAAATAGGAGAAAGACCCAGCAACAAGGAAAGATAAAAAAGCACACCACCCTCAAGATAAAGGGCCATCAAAACCCCTAGCAGGAGCCATCCCTTCAAGCTTAGCCAACACTTCCCCACAACAGAGGAATGGTCCCTCTCAATAGGACTACCTGAAGAGAGAAGAAAAAAGGCATCCTATAAAACACCTACGAACCTCTTGCAAAGGATAGAAAGAGAGGCGTGATCAGACACAACAAGAAGGAACCCATGGAGAAAACAAAACAAAGACAGGCGACTCCAAAACAAAGGTCCCTTGCAGTTTCAGAACCCAACCAACGATTTTATTATCAATAAATCTGCAGCCACCTGGGTCCAAACAACCCAACCAAGCCAAGGCGAGCTCAAGGCCACATACCCAAAACTGCATGAGGAAATAAAAACCCCAACAGAATCTCTGGCAGAAGTTGCACTTGAAACTGTAGCATAGGGACCAAAAGCCCACTTGCCCCCACACCCGCACTGCATCTCTAGACAGGCTCTCCTTCTACTATAGAACCCAAACTCCATACTTGGGCCAACATTAATATTGTCGATAGCCAAACACCTATTGTAACCACATCCTTCACCCCCACAAAGTCGAGCATCACCAACAGAGGCAAACCAAGTGAGACGAGCAAGGATCTTTGCGAGCACAAACTCCTCCCATCAAAATGAAAAGGGGAAAAAATCTACGGGAACCCCTCCCTAGACTACCCAAACCGCAACTAACAAAGTAGGGTAAGAAAACAAGAAAAAATCTACCGCAAGAAGCCAAACCAAGCCTCCCGTGGGGCAAAACACAACCTTCCTCCACTCCAACATGGAAACCACACTCCTGCTTGCCGATGGAACAATCTCATCCTACAAAGAGAGGGGAAGAAAAGAAAGGTTCATTGCTTCCCCAACTCGTTCCTCCATATTTCTCGCAAATATGATAATCTCCTCCCTCCATTCCTCCTCAAAAATCGCAAGGGCCCGACCAAGAATAGTCCACGGCCCATCAAATACTTCCGCACCTGCAACTGCTACCTCTCCATCATTGTCTTCATCACACTTGGCCTTGTCGTCGCTTGCAGAAACCCTAGGTCCTCTGCAGGCACCTCTCCCACCTCTCTCGCTCTCCTTCATTTCTGCCACTATATATATATGTTGAATATTAATTATTTTTTTTATTATATATTTTTGTGTAATTGAAAGTTTTATATTTATTGTATATATGGTATGCATATTTTATTGTAAGAGTTTAAGTAATAATTATTGATGAACAATTATTATGCATTGGTTGTTTTGGTTTAGGTAAGTAAGGTTTTGAAAGAAATCCAAATCTTGTGCAAAGTAAAGGATAAAAATTGAAGCACAACCACACACCAACAAACAAGCAAGAGGAACCATAAAAAGACTAAAAAAGACAAAGACTTTCAAAAACCTACCAAACCACCTGAAATTAAGGTGGTTTAAAAAAAATTTCAAAGAACTTTGCTCAGTCTCAACAGGAGGATCCTTCACCTTGTATATAATTTTTTTGAGGCACAAAGGAGTCATTGAATCATTGGCAGAAGCATTGGCTGGCCCCAAATCATTAATTGAGGAGTTCATCATCAAATAATCCATTTGAGATTTCCCTTTAGTATCTACTTTTAGATAATTTTCTAAATCTAAATATTTTAGATAATTACTTAACTAAGAATATTTACATACATCATATACAATATATTCACAATTTGATAGTCTATTTAAAATGTGATAGTATAATCTTTTTGGTTCACTGTCATCGCGAATAATGTTTAGATGTGTACATTTAACTTGAAGAGCATCCGCAAAGCAAACGAGTAGCTCTTTATTACATATTTCTTAGATGTATGTATTGATTTATATTTTTGTGCCTCTAATGATTTGAAAAATAATATGTGTCTTGTCATTTAAGTTTGCGTATCCTCGTTACAAATTAAAAAACAAGAAAGAAGCTCTTACAAATCAAGGCAAATTGTTGATAGTTAGAGTGCACTTGTTTATAAGTAGTTTGTGCGAACTATAATGCAGTTCTATAATTCTAGAAACTAGATAATAATCATTTTATTGTATGTACAAAAATAAAAATGGGAAGTGACATATTACATAAATGACATTGGAACGAACTCTGGTATATCTTTATTGAGGCTTTTTTTAAAATAAGAGAAAAAAATAAGACTAGAAAATTTGGTATTGTGTAGGGGAAAAAGTAAGACTAGGCAAGCGAACCTTGATCCCACTCTTACATACACACTCATGGAATACGAATGAGACTAGGGAAGTAACACACTTCAGCTACTTCTTGTGAGGAAGAGAGAGTTGAGGATTACCTCTTAGGGTTTATGTTCCTTTGCTGTGAATGAGAGATAGGAAAGATACAATTATGCACTAGTAACCCTAATCTCAAAAATATAGAACTGAGAATAAATAATATGCTACTAAAAAGTATAGATTAGGAGGCCAATCTAGAGGTGCACCTGTGTTAGAAATCCGAGTTGAAATGTCTGGGACCAGTGTGTTGCACCACCGTCCTAATTCTATAGACCTGAAGTTGTACTTGTAAAACTAGAATCTGAGACTTGAAACTTGTTGTTTTGCCAAATTTTGCTGAAAATAGGGAGGACCAGGGCACCACACCCCTGACCTAGGAAGGACTAGGCCACCATACCCTTGTCCCAGAGGTTTCTGATGAATTCTTCCCTCCAGAATAGTCTCTGTGCACTCTACCGGTCCTGAAACTTGCAACGATGCTTGAATCCGAATTTGCACCTATAGCTAAAAAATAGGGTTTTAGGTGGCTATATAGGGTTTTGCCTTAGTCAAACCCCCATTTTGGTGATTTATGCCTCAATGAATAGCCAATTTTTAAAGTATAATAGTGTGTGCAAGAACCTTGTGTGTGTGGAAGATCCTAGGATGAGAGTAAACAATCTAGAGCAACCCTAAAGAGTAAACCCTAATTGCTTGTAATTGACAAAGTAAATGCTCTAAATCAATGATGCAAATTGATCTAAAGCATAAATTCATATCAAATTGATGTAATGAAGCTCATACAAAGACATGGAAAAAAAATGAAACCATACCAAACCCCAAGGGAGAGGTACAAGACAATCTTCAGTCGGTGATCTCCTGTTGCTTTCCTACATGTTCAAAAGCCCCCTAATGATGGAAGAATTCTTGATGAATGCTTGATAAGTGTTGTTGAATGTTATTGAATACTTCAAAAGATATTCTCTTTCGCTACATAGAAGGCTCCTTGTGTTTGCTTTGCTAAAAAACTCCTCTAGATTAGATTAGATTAGATGCCTCCAAATGAAGAAAGAGAGCTCTTATGTATGAAACGCTAGATCTTAATTTCATCTTTATGTTGACCTAGGATTTGAATTCCCCACCAATCTTTTGGGGTTAAGCATTATAACATCGTAGGATTATGCTCCCGAAATTTTGGGAAAAATGTTCGGGACCGTGTGCAAAGTGCACATGGTTCGACCAACTTTTCACCAAATTTTCGAGGCCGTTAGATATTATGATATTAGAGATAATCCCAAAGTTAGAGCTAATTTCAAGATGTTTTGATATGCGAAATCAAACCTTAAAGGTTGAAAAAGGACATAATTAGGGTTTATGATTTAATTATTTATTAAAGGAATAAAATGAAAAGGGGCACACTTAGGGTAAAGGGCCCAACTTTATAACATGTGAAGAGGTGAAATATGAATTTGGATTTAATTAAATTAATAATTTAAATGCTTAAAGGAGATGAGAAATGCAAGATGCAAGACACACTAAGGTGAGTGCTAAACTAAGCGTGAAATTATACTACCCTAGCAAGGGTGTACAATTTACGATACTACATTTAGCCCCCACTTTAGCGGTCATATGACACTATGTGCATATGCAAGATAGAGTACAAAAAAAGTAAACATCATTTGAAAAAAGGATATATCCACAAGTTGTCGGACGAAGCCCCCAGAGGTATCTACAATACACAGTTAGGAACTGCAACCTAAAAATTCACATGTTAGATAAAAAAATCACCTAATGATTACTAAGGAAAGTGATGAAATTAGCGGGTAGCTATATGCCCTCCTATTTTGGCTTGTTGATTAGTAAGGTGAAATAGGGTATCATGTTTACCACAACGAATTATGATGAAAATCTTGATGAAACATGTTCACAACAAGGCTCTATTGTGCATCCAAGCACTTTATGGAACAAATGTGGAGCAAGAGAGCGAATTCAAAATTTCAATGCCACTGACGGCGCGAAAATCGCATCTCCCTAGCTCAAGTTATGATAGATTGAGCAAAAGGCAAAATTAGGGTTTATAACTTAAAATTATAAAAAATGACAAAGTGCATAACACATAAATATGAAAGTGATACTTTCATTTGTCACTTTATGACTTTCAAAACTATTCACTACAGAGGAGCCCACACATCAGTTATCATGCCTTGACGTTGACCCAAGCGACCCATGTTGATGGAGATCTTGAACCGAGCCATTTTGACCGATGGACCACTCAACGAGGTGAGTTGACCTTTCATTGACTCTCCTTTGAATTTACTGTTTACACTGATTTTTGAGATTGATGATGCCATTTCCTAGATCATGTATGTTCCCCCTATTCGGGCCCCATGGGTGCCTTGGTCCTCCCTGGGCGCGTTGGTCCCAATGGGGCACCTTGGTCCTAGCTCAGGGAGGCCAAGGGTCACATGGGATCAGGCTTCAAATAGATAGGATAGATTGATTATTATCGATTAGTCAATTACTGATGATTTGATGTTTCAATTTGTAGATTCTTCCGTATATTTAAAAGCATACTACCGGTCACACCTTTCGGAGCTTGCGGAGTTAGATTCTGTGGCTCTCGCTAGAGGATAGAGAGTTTCTTCACGTTGTAGGGTTGTGGTACATGATGACCATGCCCACCATCAAGTTCCATCTGACGATGCTGATGGCACTGATGGAGAGATGGGATGTAGATACCTCCACTTTTCTACTACCCATGGGGGAGATGACAATCACACTTGAGGATGTATACCACATACTCCATCTTCCCATCTGGGGAGAGACAGTGAGATATCGAGCCAATCGCATCGCTGCTGATTATAGGAGGGTGCAGGTCTACTGCATCAGGAGAGAGATGTCGGTGAGACTAGGGATCAGATTATGATCAGTTGGCTCCTACATCCCACCGGTGAGGTTCCGCTAGTGAGATGGTTGATGATTGTGACCTTTGCATTAACTGTGTGCCCTAATGGGTGCAGTACATTTATGCACAAAGGTCTCACCTACGCAGTTACAGACATGGAGAGACATCAGAGGGTATTCTCTTAGGGGTGGAGCATGCTGGCCCACCTCTACCACAACCTAGGAGAGTATGTGTTAAGATAGGGATGCAACTTGATGACCTGTACACTACTTCGGATATGGATATTTGAGCACATTACATGAACTAGATCCGCTGGGGTTCCCATTGACCTGGTTCTAGAGCAACCTAGAGTGTTCGGATATCCACTTACCTGTGAGTAGCAATTTGGGGATCTACTGCATTGGAGAGTGAGTTTTGACAGAGTGATAGTGGACGCCATTAGATGGAGACCCTACCTCAAGATGTATATGTGGGCGGGGATACATAGGCATTTGTTTTGCATGCAACATAACCGTCTACTAGAGGGATGGTACAACCACACCGTGGTCCCATTCTACTTCGATCGACTTTGGCGATAGTTTGGGTTTGAGCATTGTGTTCCAATAGATGTGCCTATCTATATTCGACACTCACACGTGACTCCTAGGTCGGAAGCCATTCTGAGGCCTATCGACGACGAGATTGACATCAAAGATTCAGATGGGTTGGATTGGGACATTGCGATCAATTATAGAGATGATGTGGGCACACATCGACGATACATCACATGGTGGGGTAGGACATACCTTGGAGCTATCTTTCCAACAGACCATCCTAGAGGGAACCCTGGACCATGGAGACACAAGTGACGAGGAGGAGCCTGACACTTTCGAGGTTCCTGGTGAGGAGGATAAAGATGATTAGGATGATGATGTAGGGCAGTAGGAGGCTAGTAGTGCAGGAGAGGGATATCGAGATGGTGATGATGAGGAGGATGGAGAGGAGGAGGAGGATGAGGATGAGGATGAGGAGGGAGAGGATGAGGAGGACGAGGAGGACAAGGAGGGTAAGGAGGATGACGAGGAGGCTGAGGAGGATGAGTTGGATGCAGTTCCTCATCACTCAGGGGAAGACACCATAGCCCTAGATCCATTGAGCATTCCTACGCGAGTGGAGAAGGACCAGGTATAAGGGTCCTCACTCTAGTCCCCACCATCCTATGCCCACTGTGCAGAGACACTATGAGTGGAGAGATCCTAGCGGGTCCCAGTCAAAGGAGGTCCCTTTCTCTGACCCTTATTGGTGAGAGAGATATCTAGGTAAAATGTTTTATGATTATTTAATTTATGCATCTTAATATTTTATATTTGATGAAATAGAATGTTACTAATGAAAATCTCTCTCTATCTCTATAGTTGGTGTCCAAGAGTGGCGCTCCTTGATCCAGAGCGCAGTGATAGATCTCATCACGACCATACACATTCCCAACTTCTCACAAAGAGTGCATAGACCACAAGGGAGTGCAGGGTGACATGAGGACCTATTCACCCCTATTCAGTTTGAGATGGAGGTCTGGAGAGAGGGGGAGAGATCTTTTTTAGAGAGACTACAACAGATAGAGCATGATCTAGTAGTATCTCGAGCAGAGGCAACCACATACCAAGGGATCATGATGGAGAGGGATCATAGGAGCTCCTCATGGAGTCACTCATGCTCCACATCACGATATACACCCATGGGTCCACCCCCATGGCTAGATCATGAGGGGACATCTAGTCACCATCCTCCAACTACTAGTCCTAGGGATAGGAGATGATCATGATATGATATTTTTGATGTACAGTGGTATACATGTTACGACATTGATCGATATATATCTTTTTATGCTTATGTTTTATCTCAAACATGTTATTTTAATTCATGAAACAATGTATGTATTGCTTTGATTACAAATAACATATTTGGTAATGAACATGTATGTCTAATTTAATTTCCATGTGATTAATTTCTCAATGCTTCATGATTAAATTGATACATGCGTGATTTAATTAAATAACTAAGTATTTAATTAAATGCTACTTTGGTGATGTAGGAGGAAAATGTGTTAAGCCTAAGAATTATATGACATGTGATTTAATTAACTCTAATTAAACACAACATGATATAACCCTAATTAACACATAAGAAACTGTATAACATGCTAGCACATATAAAATGTAAATCTATTACAATTTACATAAATGAATCCAAGACAAACAGTAAAGTGAAAAAAAATGCTTGTCGAGAATGAAGTAATGTAGTCTAAATAATGTAATATCATTTAATACCACATACTTTAATGAAGATATGCTAACATATTATCCAATTTTGAAGAAAGAAAAGACACAAGGAGAGAAAGAGAATAAACCAGAAGGAGAGAGAGACTAAGCATAGTATCTACAAATGTGCATAACATTTATGGGTTCTTTGAGAGGCATACCTTCCACATCTACTATCTTGTGAGCACCTAATCCATAAACTTCGACAACAATGTGTGGTCCAAGCCAATTAGGGCTGAATTTTCCTTTCTCCTTGGGTAAGGCATTCACGTTGCACTGATTCTCATAAAGTACCAAATCACCTACTGAGAAGGAACATTGAATGAATTTATCATTGTAGCTTCGTTGTAGAGTTTTATGATATGCTTGAATATGCCCAAGAGCATTTATGTGCCATTCATCGAGCATCTCAAGTTGTTAAAGCTTCTATTCTCTATAGGAATCATCATCCATTATACCCTTAAGAGAAACTCTTAAAGATGAAATTTCCAACTCTAAAGGCACAATGGCATCGACACCATAAACAAGATTATAAGGAGTACAACCCGTAACAATGCGTACACTCGTTCGGTAATCCCAAAGAGAATATATTAACTGACTATGCCAATCCTTACCATGCTTGTTTATAGTCTTATGAATAATTTTCTCAATTATCCTATTTGAAGACTTGACTTGGCCATTTTATTGAGGATAATATGGTGTAGAAAATTTATGTTGAATATGATATATTTCTTGAGAAGCTTCTTCACATCTTTGTTTTTAAATGACATTCCATTATTTGAAATCAAAGTGGAAGGTATTCCAAATCGGGAATATGTTTTCTAATATAAATTGACAAATTACTTTAGTGGTAGTGGATCGAAGAGGAACTGCTTCTACCCACTTCGTAAAGTAATTAGTTGTAGTGATGATGAAAGTATGTCCATGAGATGAAGGAGGATATATTTTACCGATGAGATCCAAATCCCATGTGGAAAAGGGCAAAGACGCTACTTGAGATCGAAGTTCTTGGGCAGGAGCATGGATCAAATTGCTATGTTTCTAACATTGATGACGTTTCTTAATAAATGCGAAGGAATCCTTTTACATGGTCTGCCAATAATATCCCATTTGGAGCAATCTTTTAACTAAAGATCTACACCCAAAATGCCCCACAAGCACCTCTTTGTGCTTCCTCAAGGACAACAAGGATTTCAGCTTTGTTAAGACATCGAAGGAGAAGAACATTATAACCCCTCCTATAAAGAACATTAGAAATGATAATGTATCTAGCAGCCAATTTGTGAATCCTAGCCCTAGTATTATTGTTTGTAGAATCAGGAAAAGTACCATCACTCAAATATCTCATGATATGCGAGTACCATTCATCAGAATCAATAGCGTAACAATATGCCACATCACTAGGATTATCAAAAATAGTCAAGGTAGTGAGGTGGTGAATAATTAATTTGAGATCTACCAAGGGGTCCTCTAAAGACACAAGAGAGGCTACACATGCCATTGCATCAGCATGTCGATTATCTTTTTGAGGAATAGGCTCCATGGTATAGGAATCAAAATTTTGTGACAAGGATATAGCTAAATCTTTATATTGTGATAATTTCTCTTGCCTAGCTTGATAAATTCCTGTCACTTGCCTTATGATTAATTGAGAATATCCATAGATATGTAGATGTTTCACATTTAGTGTTAAGGTTGCTTTAATTCCATCCATAAGAGCCTTGTATTTAGCAATGTTATTAGTACACATGAAATTAAGACAATATGATAAAGGGATAGGTTTCTTTTTAGGAGAGATTAGGACCACCCTTGCCCCCGATCATGTATGACAGCTAGACCCATCAAAATATAACTCCCACGTCTCATCAATCTTAGTAGAGAGAATGCATTCATCAGGAAAAGACTCTGGGTTAGGTAGGGAAAAGGGTGAAGGAGCCTCAACTAAATGATCAATCAACGCTTGACCCTTTATTGCCTTTTGTGAGATAAACTTAAGGTCAAACTCGGTCAACATCATAACCCACTTGGCTAAGAGTCCTAAAAGATCAGTTTTAGAGAAACGATGTTTGAGAGGATCAAATTTAATGATAACATGGACTTCAACATTCAAAAGGTTATGGCTTAATTTTTATGTTACAAAGACTAGCACTGCCTTTCTATCACAGAATATTGGACTTCGTAAATGAGCAGAGTGTGACTTATATAATAAACCAGACATTCTCTACCATCCTTATCATGTTGTTCCAATAAGGATGCAAGAGCATGAGGAGAAGTAGCTGTGTATAGCAGAAAGGGTTTAGAAGAGTCATTAGCTTGGAGAATAGGAGGATTGGCCAAATAAAGTTTTTAGGTCTTCAAATACTTGACAAAAATCCTCATTCCATTGGAAGGTGACATTCTTTTTAAGAAATTGAGTAAAAGGAAAGGTACGATCTGCAAGTTGAGAAGCAAACTTATGAATAGCTTGGATCTTCCCTTGTAAGCTTTTTAATTGGGAAATATTTTTAGGAGGTGGCATATTAACAATGACATCCATCTTTTTCATATCCACCTCAATTCCACGATGCAAGATTATTAATCCTAATAGTTTACCATTATCCACACTGAAAACACACTTTCAAGGATTCAAGCGCATGTTGTACTTACGAATTCCTTCAAACACTTGATGAAGGATCTTAAAATGATCTATATGAAGAATGGATTTAGCTAAGATGTCATCAACGTAATCTTCTAAGATCTTATGCATTTAATCATGGAAGATAAGGCTCATAGCATGTTGATAGGTAGCGCCTGCATTTTTCAATCCAAAAGGCATCATAACCCAACAAAACGTACCCCAAGGGGTGGTGAAAGTGGTTTTAAATTGATCTTGAGGATTAATGAAGATTTGATTATATCCTGAGAAACCATCCATGAAGGATAATAAATCATGACCTGCTATAGAGTCTACTATCATATCAATATTTGGGAGAGGGAAATCATCCTTCAAAGAGGCTTTATTAAGATCTCAAAAATCTATACACATCCTAATCTTGTTATTAGGTTTAGCTACTGCTACAATGTTTGAAATACACAGGGAATAATCGATAGGACAGATGAATCCAACATCCAATAATTTTTTAATCTCAGCCTTAACAATTAATGGTACTTTAGGGTTCATCTTTCAAATATTGTGCTTCACAGGTTTAGCATCAGGAACTAAGACAATGTTATGAGTGAAAATATTAGGATCAATACCAGGCATATTAGAGTATATCCAAGCAAAGATTTCAGGGAATTCATGTGACAACTCAGAATATTGTTTTTGGTTTTCTTCATCAAGACATTTCCCTATCTTAATGACTTTGTCTTCAACACAAGGATCCATCCTTATATCAATAGTGTTACTTATGAGGAGATTACTTTGTTGGGGAGTATCTTTCAATTGAGGAAATTCTTTAACTATCTCATCATTATTTCTTTCTTTCCCAAAGTAGGTTTCTGCATTTAAACAATAGGGAAAACCACGACTATGGTGATAACAAGGAAGGTTCTCATAAGCTCCTAGGAACTCAGCTAAGGAATCATCAGTGGGAAAAACATCCAAAGCAAAGACACTAGAAGAATCACGGTCAATATACTCAGGATATTTTATTGAGAGAGAAGTAGAGATGACATTAACACTAATAGATGGTCTCTTGGAAGCTTTAGTATGCTCAAAAGGATCATAGACAAGCCCAAATGTCATATCACTGAAATTATTTTCCAAGGGAACCTTTATCCCTTGTTCTTGAGCACTACATCCATTACCATTATATCCACACCTAGCTATGATGTGAAAACCAGGACCATAGAGGTTAGCCATTTCCAAAAGAGAAGGAGGATTATCATAAAGTGAAGCATCAAAATCCTCTAGATTAGAAGTCAAGGGAGACAAATTTTGAGAAGCCACTAGAAAGTTATTATTCAATGGCCCAGATAAAGTGGATTGCTTTTTAGGTTCTTCTTCTTCTTTCTTCTTTTAAACCTTGGGCTCTCTAGGGGAAATTATATATTCTCCTATAAAAGTAGGAGTAAAGTCAAGGGATCCCCAATCATCTTCTGCAAGAATATTTTTAGAAGAGAAGGCATCCTCAGTGGTAGAATCTGGTTGGGAAGGTTCTTCCTCAAGAACCTTGGGTTCACTTGAGGAATTATTGGTAGGAGATGAATTTGAAGAAATAGACACACTAGTAGGAGTAGAGGCTTTAGAAGAATCATCTAATATTGTCGAGGAAGAACCAATTGAAGAGGATTTGGATGTTGATGTTTGCAAACAAGCCTGGAGATTAGTGTCACCTAGCAAGGTATATGTTTTACTATTGTAAATGAATTTAACTTGCCTATGCAATGTAGAGGGGACAACTTGCATGCTATGAATCCAAGGTTTCCCTAGTAACAAGTTATATGTCAAATCTCTAAACATAACATGGATAGGTGTAGGTAAAGTAACATGACCTACCTTAATAGGCAAGGTGATGATACCTAATGAAGATTTAGCAACATTATCTAAGCCCCAAATAGTATGAGAATCAAGCTTAATAAGAGACATGTATCAACATTTATTTTATGCAACAAGTTAATGATACAAACATTAAGACCAGAACCATTGTCCACTAGTGTTCGTCTTATTGCACTATCATTTATGATAACCATAATCATTAAAGGATCATATTGATGTTGGATCTCGCTAATAGGTAACTCATCTTGTGTAAACACAATTTGAGCTTTAGGAGATGTGATAGAATCAATTAAGGAAGCCATATTATTAGATGTCGCTGTGGATGGGATATTCAAATCTTTCAAGGTATCTTGTAACATTCTATGATGGGTTGAGGAGGTTTGAATCAAATCCCAAAGGGATATCTTGGAAGGAGTAGCTTTAAGTTGTTCAATGAGATCATATTCCTTGCCAAGAGTTTGTGAGATATGGGGTGCTTGAGGAAGAATAGGTTGAGAATCAGGAAGAGAAGTTGGGATAACCGGAGGAGGATTAAGTTGCCTATTATTTCTTGTGTTATAGGTGTGAGAAACTGCATGATGAATCTCCCTAGTTAGTTGTTTAGCCTAACTATAAGGACTCTTAGTGGGATTTCTTCCTTGCACAATAATGATAGGTGTTTTAGGAGTACTAAAGGAGTCATGACTATATCCGCCTTGAATCATGAAAAGAGGTTGATTAGAAAGAGGTGAATTTGAGGAAGGATAAGCACCTTGGACCACAAAAAGAGGTTTGCTATGTTCATTTACATTTATCATGTTGATTAACCTTTTACATGTATTATTTTTGTTAGAATATTTAGGCAAAGATATAAATTCATCAAGGGCATCATCCAACAAAGCATGGGCATATTGGTTGAAAGGTTTGTCTTTTGATTCAAAGGGAGACATCCTTATAAAGGGAATTGTTGTAAACAACCATGTCACTAGATCTAGTGGAGGAGTTGATAGGAATGTACCCATTAGAGGAATCATTCAACTTATCTTTCTCATCACCACAAAATGACATAGTAACAAGGTTGATTAGTTTTTGGCAAAATTAGGGTTTAGAAGGCTTAGGGTTCAAAAACTCTTCTATAACTTCATCTAATTCATCCTTACTAAACTCATAATCAACATAATTGCATACATCATCATAAGCATAAACATCTTGTAAATAAAGATCCGACATTCTAAGATGAAAATTAAATGAAATTTAAACACACAATGCAAGTAAAAAGGAAAGCTCTTTTTTCTTTTTTCTTGAATTTTTTCACTTTTTTTAGAATTTTAAGTTTATAAAGCAAAATGAGAAGATACTAAATCTAGATCTAACAATAAATGCAATGAAAATGAGATTGGATTCACGTCAGGTTCACCAAAGATGTGTAGGGGAAAAAGTAAGACTAGGCAAGCAAGCCCTAATCCCGCTCTTACATACACACTCATGGAATACGAAAGAGCCTAGGGAGGTAACACAATTCAGCTACTTGTTGTGAGGAAGAGAGAGTCAAGGATTACCTCTTAGGGTTTCTATTCACTTGCTGTGAATGAGAGATAGGAAAGATACAATTATACATTAGTAACCCTAATTTGAAAAATGTACAATTGAGAATAACTGATATGTTGCTGAAAAGTACAGATTAAGAGGCAAATCAAGAGGTGCAATTGAGTAAAAAATCCAAGCTAAAATGTCCGAGTCCAAGGTGTTGTGCCACTGTCCTGATTCTATAGACCCGAAGCTGTACATGTAAAATTGGAATCTGAGACTTGAAACTTGTTGTTCTGCCAAATCTTGCTAAAAAAAGGGAGGACTAGGGCACCACGCCCCTGTTCCAGGTAGGACCAGGATGCCATGCCCCTGTCCCAGGGGTTTTTGATGAATTCTTCCCTCTAGAATAGTCTATGTGCACTCTATCAATCCTAAAACTTTCAGTGATGCTCAGATCCGAATCTGCACCTGTAGCTGAAAAATAGGGTTTTGGGTGGCTATATAGGGTTTTTCCTTAGTCAAACCCTCATTTTGGTGATTTCCACCTTAACAAATAGCTGATTTTTAAAATAAAATAGTGTGTACAATAACCCTGTGTGTGTGCAAGATCTTAGGATGAGAGTAAACAATCTAGAGCAACACTAAAGAGTAAACCCTAATTCCTTGTAATTGACAAAGCAAATGCTCTAAATTAATGATGCAAAGTGATCTAAATTATAAATGTTAATCAAATTGATGTAATGAAGCTCATACAAAGATATGGAAACAACATGAAACCATACCAAACCCTAAGGGAGAGGTACAAGTGAATCTTCAGTCAGTGATCTCCTATTGCTTTCCTACATCTTCAAAAGCCCCCAAATGATGAAAGGATGCTTGATGAATGCTTGATAAGTGTTGTTGAATATTGTTGAAGACTTCAAAAGATCCGCTCTTTCACTACATAGAAAATTCATTGTGTTCGCTTTGCTAAAAACTCCTCTAGATTAGATTATATTAGATTAGATGCCTCCAAATGAAGAAATAGAGCTCTTATGTATGAAACCCTAGATCTTAATTTCATCTTTAGGTCAAGCTAAGATTTTAATTTCCCACCAATCTTTTGGGGTTAAGCATTATAATATCATCGGATTATGCTCCTGAAATTTGGGGAAAAATGTCGGGGACCGTTTGCAAAGTACACATGGTCCGACCAAATTTTCACCAAAATTTCGGGGCCATTAGATATGATGATATTAGAGCGAATCCCAAAGTTAGAGCTGATTTCAAGGTTTTTTGATATGCGAATCGAGCCTTAAAGGTTGAAATAGGACATAATTAGGGTTTATGATTAATGATTTATTGGAGGAATAAAATGAAAAGGGGCAGACTTAGGGTAAAGAGTCCAACTTTATAACATGTGAAGAGGGGAAATATGAATTTAGATTTAATGAAATTAATTAATTAAATGCTTAAAAGAGATGAGAAATGCAAGATGCAAAACACACTAAGGCGGGTGCTAAACCAAGCATGGAATTGTACCATCCTAGCAAGGGTGTACAATTTAAGACGCTACGGGTACATTCATATGTGAGGAGATGGTCAATGAAAAAAGAGGATACTTAGAATAATTAACAAGCTTGATGTACTCGAATCATCTAGACTAGATTTATTTATTCCTTTCATAGACTTGTTTTAATGGTGCTGAGGATCTGGGCGTCTGGAATCAATCTCTTACACTAAAATTTTGGCTTCAGCTTTCCTTATCCCAAGGATTTACATTGCCCATTTTCTTGGCTGGCAATTTCTCCTCTTATTTGTGCGGGATGGTTTTGTTGATTCAAAATTTACAAACATGTTCTCGTTAGTCATGATTGTCAACATAGAAATAATAAAAATATAAAATTTGATAAATAATTGGTATTCAAGCAGACCTCTGACTGAGTTTGGTTGTTGGTGGAATTAACAAAAGCTTCAACAATGCCTTTGTGGTGCTATAGCTTTAGGTGTTCCATATTTACTCTCGTTCCTGAGAAAAATAGCAGAAGAAAAGATACTTTTGACAGTTGTTTAATAATAGAAATCAGTGATTAAAATGTGTGTTCTTAATATCATTGTTTTTACAGGCAAATATACTTTTGGAGCTAATCAAGCGCGCAAGCATATGGTGATAATACTAAAAGTGAAATAGTTTCTTAACAATCATATACTTTAATGAGCAGAAGTATTTCTTTTTCGGTATCGTTCAATATTAAGATTCAATTTTATAGTTTTGATCTATATTCCATCAGTAATGATTCATGTGAGCTCTTCTTATGAGAACAAACAATGCACTTAGTAACCATTGCATTTAGATGATGGTTACAAGAATGAATCATCCCGACAATGATAAATTATAATATGTAGGAGTATTTTTTGGCAATGTCAAGTTATGATAACTTTATTAAAATTCAACTTTGACAGTGTCAAGCTTTGGCTTGTTTGTTTGCGTTTCTTTTGTCTTTGTTTTTGTTTGGGGTTGCTCTCCTATTTTGCTGTTGTTTCTAAACAGATTGGCTATTGACCGACTATTGTAAAACTTTAGGTTTTGGGTCCTTGTAAAACCCATTTATCCTTATCAAAAACTTTATTAAAATTCAAATTTATAGTTTTTGAACTCATTGACCCAAATTTAAGCAATGTTTTTTCACATGAACCCATCTTTCATGAGAATGAATGATCTACTCAGTATTCATTGCATCTAACTAGGATGACTCATAGAAACTGATCAAAAATCAACCATCTTGATACTACTTCAACTCAAATACTAATAAATACATATTCATAATGGTAAATATTTATTTGTATACAATTTTAGTCATACAATATTTAAGTTGGGTTGCTTAAATTTGATATTTATAGTTAATAAAAATCAACATAAAAGTATATTTCGATAATGATTTTTGAAAATACAAATTAAAAAAAGATAAGATGAATAAATTGTATGAATGTTGTCAAGAAAAAGAAACATTCCATAAGATAAAAAGAAATTAATAAATGCGATAGGAAATTTCCAAAAGATCCTACACTTAGATATCATCATACACAAAGTAAAGAAAATGAACACGAATGCAATGAAAAGGAAAACAGATACATAAAAGATGTCTTGCTAGGACGGAAACTGACTATCACACGGAAATCTCGCTAGGCTAAATATTACAGGAAAAAGACGAAATTGAAATGATTCTGACAGAAAGAACTTGCAGCTTTAGCTCCTACTCGATTTTAAACTGCATCCCCACTTACATTTACATTATTGCAAGTAATAACATCGTCGTCGCTATGGTTATCCCTCGGAGTCTGAGAAGTTGGAGGGTCCATCTTCCCTTCCAGCATCCGCACCACTTGTCCCATGCTTGGCCTCACATTCTCATCCTTTTCAATGCACAGGAAAGCTACAGCAATAGATCTTCTTACCTCTTCTATATCTGCCTCCTCTGCAACTACAACACCCTCCTCCACAATATTCACTGTATTCCCCTCGTAAATCTGCGCTACGGCCCACGAGGGAAAGTAATGCTTGTTTGGATCTTGCACGCTCGTGTCCAAATTTCTTCGGCCCGAAATGATTTCCAAGAGTGTCATACCAAAACTGTAGACGTCAACCTTGGGAGAGATGGGAAGACCAGAGAGCCACTCTGGGGCTAAGTACCCTCTCGTTCCTCTTGTAGTGGTCAGGACGCGGCTGAAATCTCTACCCACAAGCTTTGCCATCCCAAAATCAGCGAGCTTTGGGGACAATTCGCTGTCCAGAAGAATGTTTTCGGGCTTAACATCGCAATGGATGATGCGATCTCTGCATTCTTCATGGAGATAAAGTAACCCTCTTGCAGTGCCTAGCGCGATCTCAAATCGGGTCTTCCAGTCGAGCACTTTCCGTTTACTTTCAGTGTTGCCACTGAAAAGTAAGGAATTCAGAGAGCCGTTGGACATGTACTCGTAAACCAGTAGCCTCTGCGATCTTTGTGCACAAAATCCTAGAAGCTTGACCAAATTCACATGCTGTATGTTTCCAAGAGAACTTATCTCCGCTCGGAATTGCTTCTCGTCTCGTCCTGAGCCACCCTCCAATTTCTTTACGCCTACAAGCGTGCCGTCTGTTAGAGTTCCTTTGAACACTGAGCCGAATCCTCCACTTCCCAGCTTAGCCCTGAAATTGCTCGTTGCAATCTTTAACTCCTTATAACTAAACATTTTAAGAAAGAAATTGGAGGAATCTGCACGCTTTTGCATCGATCGTAGCCGATACCTCTGCCACATCAAAAATGAATAGATACACAAAGCAATTCCAAGAGCACCAACAACGCCAAGCACTGCACCCACAATACTTACTGTTGTTTGGCGTTTGGAGGATGACCGTTGATGATCAAACTTCGTAAGTGCAGAGGCAGCTAATCGAATAAAGACGTCTGAATTGCTTTCTGATGAAGAATTGCGCATGCTCGGCAAATCTCCAGACCACATTTGGCATGGTCCTGATGGCGGATTGAAAGTGAAAGCAGTGCAGGCGCAGTTATGGAGGCACGCTTTCTCGCAATCTTTCTTTGTGGATGCAGGGTATGAGGAAGCTTGATTATCAGGCAACGTTACACTTGAGACGACAAATCCGTCAGAGCTTCCATTTCTGGCATCGCAATTTAACGGGATCTGTCGAACACAGCCAGTTGAGGACCAATCCTGCAAACTCCAGGAGCGATCGTTTCTTGGGATGAAGCCCTCCACACAGATGCAGAACTGAGCATTGTTGGAGTTGCAGATTCCGTAAGCGCCACATACATTATATACGCTGCATTGATCTCTGGGTTGTGAGGAGGTCGCACTCCATGTAGTGTTATCAAACAAGGCATATAATTGAAATAGTCCGGATTTGTGTACGACGAAACGTGTGAGCACTTTGAGAGCAGGAGACAATGCATAGCTGATATAAAAGTCAGAGGTAGTATTTTCAACGCTGTAAATGAATGATCCTTTCAACGACATTTCCGGAAGATGACTGAAACGTTTGCCGTCCCAAGCTCCGGTCTCCCAGTACTGTACAGAATTCTTCCATCTCATCACAAATTGTCTGATCCCTGACGGGTCCATCTGATGAGAAAAAAGCCCCGGAGCTGGATCCAATGAGTTCTTCCAACTGACAAGCTTTTTCTTTCCTCCGATCTTCATCCCTGGCAACCAGGTATCGGCGGGATGGTCGAAGCTCTGCCAAACCATCTCAGATTTAATGCCACCGCTCAGCACTACAAAATTGCCAGAATCTAATATCACAGCCCGGGAAGCCTTGTTGGACATGTTAACCGACCAAAGAGACGCACCCTCTGCGTCAAAGAGTCCCAGACCACCTTGTGTTGACAGCTTCAAAACGCCAGGTCTCTTCTTTGCCGGAGTCTCTCTGTTAGCCACCCACACAATCGTCTTCTGTGCCACTTTAGCATACCAGATGCCAATATACCAGTTGGAGGTTCCATTTGGGCTGAAGAATCCCAATGCAAACGTTCCACTCTTTGAAATTACTGTCTGATTTTCTCCTAGTGAGGCACCCAAGGAGAGAGTATCCCCCCCATCAGCAGTGCATTCGTCACAGTGGTGAAATATAATTAGCACAGTAAGAGCGAAGAGCAGACCGTTTCTAATTCCCTTTTCCATATTCTTGAACTTGATATGTTTTTTCTTTGTTTTGGGTTGATCAGAATATATAGGAGTAGAATAGGAATACAAAGAAAGTTAAGAGACGGTTTTTCTGAATATGAACAGAGTTAGAAAAATGAGCAGAATCTGATTGAGAAATTACGTCAAGGTCAAGGTCAAGGTCTATCAAGAAAATATGAAGTGATGCCTATTCTATCTATTAATATTAATCTACATGAAGGTCTATGAGGAAAAGGACTAAACAAGCAATCGCGATTCTGATGGGTAAACGGATAGTTGAAAATATATAGAAACTGGTAGATAAGTTATTTTTTAGTGAAATATATCTTGTCATCCTAAATAGTCGCACTACGATAACACGCTAAATGTTCGCCCCATGGAACATGCATTTATTTTTACAATATAAAATTTATATAATTTGAATTCCGCACATCTTAAGTTCAGAATCAAACAACAAATTTCTAAATAATTTGCACCCTAATTTTTTTTAATTACGTAGTTAATGCATACTGTCTTGAATATGAGTTTGATAAAACATATAAGGCTAAAAGTTACATAAAAGTTATCAATTTTAGAAAGTCAAATATCAATATGTAAATATACATAATGACAAAATATTATTTACATATTTTTAAATTCACAAATTCAAGTTGGTAAATAATATTATTAAAAGTTTGTAACAATACTAAAACATAAAGCTTTATACAAAAGCTTCAGATTGTAATTTAATGAAAAGAATATGTAAAAAATGTCTTTTTATACATTTCGTGCAATTGTCACTTACAAGCATGCAAAGATGCTAATAATAGAGATTTAGAGATTGATGGTAGTAACATTGAGTTGTGGGAGCTCAAGATAGAAGATATGCTCATAAATAGTGACCTAAGAGATATTTCATCTAGACTTAATCCTACTATAGTATCTCAAGTTAATTGGGATAAAGCTAGCTATAAAAGCAAAGGGCCTTGTTAACATCTATTTTATAGATTTAGCGTTCTTAAATATATATGAAGAAGACACTATACAAGCCTTTTGGTGAAAGGCAGGATAAATTTATTAGACATATCATGTGTTGTGTGTTGTCTATTATTGGAATTTTCTCTTTGCGTGCATTATTTCTCTCCTAAAAATAATAGGTTTCTATGTCTAGAATTCCCACTTTATTTATACATTGAATACTATCAAATATAAGAATGGACTCATAACATATTTCTTTTGTCTATTCCTTCATCTCCATATTACTTCAAGATGTACACAACACATATAATATCCTCATCTAGAGAATAGTTAGGCCCCAAACCACCAAAGATAAGGATTCTTGGTATCATAGTAGTTCATCTTTTATGTCTCATCAAATGAGATCAAAGTATTTGAGTCTCAACAACAAATGTTGAGATCGATTAGATTGCCTTCCAATTCATTTCAAATTTATCAAATGATGGAGAGGAATATAATCTACATGATGGTCAAACATCAAATTG
Source organism: Cryptomeria japonica (assembly GCF_030272615.1). Classification (NCBI taxonomy): domain Eukaryota; kingdom Viridiplantae; phylum Streptophyta; class Pinopsida; order Cupressales; family Cupressaceae; genus Cryptomeria; species Cryptomeria japonica. The sequence goes on along the minus strand of NC_081410.1, from coordinate 627,247,877 downwards.
CAAACACTCTTCAAAAACATCACCTTTTCAATTAGCTAGTTATCAAAAGTACTTGAATGAGTGGCTTCATTGGCACAACCATTTGCTAAAGCTTCCCTTGAACTAGTCCCCTTATATTCCATGTTAATTTTGATGTTCTTGTAGTAATTTATAATTGTAATAAATTTTTTCAATGTATTTTTCCTTTCATCATGATGATTCAATATATTACAAGCATTCTAATGCACTAAACAATTAATATAATGCAAACAATTACTTAATTTCATCTAATATCACACATCAAGTAAGAGGATGATCCTTTGTAAAGAACTTTATGCTAGCTACAACCATTAGGTTAAGTTGTGACATAATCATTGGGTGGATGATGTTGGTTCTAATCCTTTTAAATATTGTGGTGTAATAGAAGTTTTATTGCTAGACTCGAGATGTGAATCTAACCTCTACGAGATTATTTATCAGTTTTTTAAGACCGACAAGGAAATATATCAATAATGTAGGAGCATCCTTGGGAATCATAGATATATCATATAACTACAGAAGAGAAAAATTTGAGGTTTATCTTAGTTATTTGTTTGTCTATGAAGTTTTTGGTTACTAGTTTATGATAAACAATTACCACATTTTGTTGCAATTGGGATTTTACTTAAATGATTCCTAGATTTGACTTTGAGATTTATTTTAGTTATTTGTTTGTTAACTTATTTGTAAGCATCTCTCAGGGTAGAGGCTTTGCACAATTGTGGTTATTTTGTTTATGATGATTTATTTATAGTTTATATTAGTAGATGGGTATTTGTGGAGTTTTATTAGTCCTTGAGGATACATGTTGAGAACCACAAAGAGATTGTGGCCTAGAATATTGGAAGCACATTATGGCTATTTTTTCATCATGACAATGATTATACAAGTATAAAATAAATTAAGAATTTATTATTAAATTTTCTAGTACCTAATGTTGTTATGAGTCTTTTTGCATGGTTGCATAATCTTTAATGGTATTCTCTATGAATGATTGCATCAATTAGCACTAGAGTATAATGTTTGAGTATTGAAGGAGAAGGGAATCTTCCAATTGAGAGTGTTGGGTAGAACATCCTTAATAAATTACCAGTTACAGATAGATCATTGAGATATGATTGTTCACAAGAATCTTGTAAGCTAAGCACCAACAATGAGGCTTGCATAGAAGATTATGAGTAGATTCTCAATCTAAAGTAGTTTTCACCAAGTTAACTAGTATGTTACCACAATGAGGGTGTGAAATAATTAATGTTGATGGAAGAATGCAAGAGATTTTTGAGATGCTAAATAATATGAAAAATAGTAGCATTTAAGAAAGATTGCTAAAAAAACCCTAACCATAAAGACAAGAAAAGTAATGAAGAGTAAGAAGTTGATTTCTAGAAACAAGTGAAGAGAGCAAGGAAGAAAGAGGAAGAAAGAATTCTAAAATTCATTAGTTTTGACAACAAAATCTTAATGAACATTCTAAACTATTGTAAGATTTTGATTAAAAATAAACTAATAGATTTGATAATTGATTTAGAAGGGAAATTTGACAATGTGAACATTGTCTATTTATATAAGACCAAAATTATAATTCATAGTGTTGTATGGTGGAAGGAGTGAAACCTAGAATTGAAAAGTAGGACCAAATGGTCTAGAAGCTAAAGATCAAGTTCATTTTGACAAATTACCAATTAGACTTGTCCAAGAAATTATAAAATTATGGTAGAGAAACATGACTACGAATGAGTATTAGAAAAGTACCAATCCTTGATAATTTTGTTAGGAAGTCGTGAAGCAAGTGTGGAAATAGTGGCAACGTACATGATAACACAACGAAAGAGTAGAGACTGTTTTTCTAAATATGAAACCTCGTAAGAGTGGAAGGAAAAAGAGTGGAATCTAATTGAACTTCACGAATAAATTAGGTCAAGGTCAAAGTCAAGGTCTATCGAGAAAAGATGATCAGATCCACATTCAATCTATTAATGTCAATATACATTAAATGTCTAAACCAGATATTGCGCTTCTAGTGAGTCAACAAAAATTTAAAAATATATAAAAATTCATTCAAGTATTTTGTCAATAAAGAAATAAGTGTTTATTAATTTCTTGTCACCCTAAATATTCGCCCAAAGCTGCTTTTTGACGCTTCAATAATTTGTTTCTTTTTTAATTTTAAAGAATGCAATAATAAATTATTTTTTAATAGTTGCGCTTCTTGTCATTCCAAAACCTTCCCCAAGCATGACATATTTTACTATGTATATAAACCAAGTTAAGCCATTTTTTTTAATTGAAATATGTTCTTTAAAATATTGGATATATAGTCAATGGGTCTTTGGGTCTTTGGTTTATTGATGAAGTTGAATGGTTTCAAATGGGCCCACTAGAGATCAAGTCTTGCAGAGTGCAAGGTTCCAACATCATAAGGTATGAGTCAGGCGAATTTTGCAGGATGGATACTCTTAAAAAAAATTAAAAAAAATATTGGATAATAATTGCATTAGCAATTTTTTTAATGATTGTTCTTTCAAATTTTATTATATATTATTGTGTAATTAAAATTTTATATTTATTGTATATATGGAATGCATATTTTATTGTAAGAGTTTAAGTAATAATTATTGATGAACACTTATTATGCATTGGTTGTTTTGGTTTAAGTAAGTAGGGTTTTGAAAGAACTCCAAATCTTGTACAAAGAAAAGGATAAAACTTGAAGCACAACCACACACCAACAAACAAGAGGAACTATAAAAAGACTACAAAAGACAAAGACTTATAAAAACCTACCAACCCACCCAAAATCAAGGTGGTTTAATAAATGATCCAAATAACACTGCTTAGTCTCAAAAGGAGGATCCTTCTCCTGGGATCTAACATTTTTGAGACACAGAGGAGTCATTGAATCATTGACATAAGCATCGGCTGGCCCCAAATAATTAACTGAGGAGTTCATCATTGAATAATCCATTTCAAATTTCTCTTTAATATCTACTTTTTTAATGTCCCGAATGGGAGTAAAGGAATCCATCATAGGAGTTAGTAAATTATTATTCTTCCAAACAAGTAGAAAGCTTTCCCATGTAAGCTAATTTGAACCCTTGATTTTATCCTTTAATGTAAAGCCTCCATTCCCAATGCAATAAATCTATTTATGAAAGGCTTGCCCAAGCCATTTCATACATGAATCACAAAATACCCTTATTCTGACAAATTGAATAACTTCTAACCTTAGTGCACACACATACCAAAATCTTATATCATTTTGGGCAACATCAAAACATCTACTAGCTTTGTTATGCTTTGAATTTTTTGTTTCTTGTATTTATTTCTCTATCTTGAACATGCCATTTGATTTGAGTTTTGGGTTTCATTATTACATCTAATTTGCATCTTGTGTAGCTCAATTTGGAGGTCCACAACATTAACATGTCAACTCTTACTCCATGTCCAAGAGCTCATCAATGCATCAAGAAGGTATAATGTTTTATTCTCTTTGTATATTTGTAGCATTTTGCCTTCTTTGCTCTATTAAAAATGCTACGTGTAATTTAGATTACTAGATCATATTCATGTGTATTCTTTTGACGTATATTGAAGATTTTACCTTACACTTTTAACTATTTTAGATAAATACTTAACTAAGAATCTCTACTTACAACATATATAATATATTCACAATTTGGTAGTCTCTTTCAAATGTGAAATTATATTCTTTTTGGTTTACTGTCATCTATAATAATGTTTAGATGTGTACATTTAACTTGAAAAGCATCCGTAAAGCAAATTAATAGCTCTTTAGTATGGATTTCTTAGTTCTATTTATTAGTTCCTGCCCATGGCAGGAATACTTATGCATCTACCATGGTGTTAAATGGTTATTAGTTATTGTCCTTGACAAGCAATGAGTGTTTCAAATTTTTGAAACTAAAATAAATTTTTGTTTTTTCAAAAGTTAACATGCACAATTTTTAACAAAAAATATTTAAAAACATAATTTATTTCTCATCTCATTGGTCTACATTAATTTTAGTAGGCATAAAATTTAATTTTTATCAATAAAAAATAAGAATTTTGCTATCAAATGTCATTTCTCCTACTTGTGTTTGTACATTTAATAAATGATATGTATCATTGACATTAAATAAATTCCATCTTCCCATAACATTTATCTCACGTGGGCAACACGTAAATTGCGACCGCCTTTGACTTGTTCTGCCGATCGAAAGAGGCAAAAAAAAACGATATTCACGATAGGTGCTTCATTACGAAGATAATAGAATGGCATCGACACTGTTGAAAAGATCAAGGAGATTTTCACACGGCTGAAGCTATTCTAGGTCCAAAACAGATCTTTCGTACAACGTGTTAGTGACAGGTTAGTCAATCGCAGCCGTTAATTGCAAAATTGATGATGTAAAACGCGCGAGTCAATCCGTACTGTCTTTTTAGAACTAGAATAGACGTGTCCTTTTCACACAGCATAACTCGCTGTATTCGCCCGCACTGATTCAATCGAGGTTGCCTTGGATTATGTTTTTCTCGTCTGTTAATCTGATTTAATCAGAAACCATTAATTTAATATCTTGAAATCACCGTTGATTTTGACTGGGCTTGAGTTGGTACGCATTATTATGTCTGATCTGTGGGTCTGGTGTCAGGATCCCTGCAAAATTTTGCCTTCCGTGAATGAAACGTTCCTCCATTACAAGTTTCTTAACATTTTCAAATGGGTTTACACTGTTAGATTTTTTATGACCTTGAGATATTACCCATGTGGGCATTTATGGAAGAGGTGAGGTGAAAATTGTCAGATTTTTTGGGGATTTACGATTTACAGTGGTAAGAAAATTATTTTTTCCCCAAGCACATCAGAGACGTTAACCTCTGGATTGTGCAGGTATACTTTTTACCATTTGCTTGACTATTTTGGGTCAATTTTTCTCTATGTTTAGTTTATTATTTGGTTAATTTTTAAATGTATAAATTATTGGACACATCCACTCATACTTATCTACTATTCAGTTTAATTGTAATTATTACCTATTAAATGTATAGTAAGTTTTAGCAATACGTTTTGAAGTAAAAGATAGTCATGAGTGTCCTTAATGAAAGTGAATGTATGTGGTCTATATTAATTTTATGTATATTTTTTAATATTTTATTTAATTTTTAAATATATTTTATCATTTTTTTTCATTCTCCTGATAGTGGATTGTAGTGTATCTAGGATCCTAAACTCCCATGAGAAAAAAACTAATCCAAATGCAGTTTGGTCAATTTATTTTATTTTATGTTATTTATAAAAGTGTTTTAATAAATTAAATATTTTTTATGTATGATTTTAGTATATAATTTGATTATTTCAATGTACTTATTTTGCTTTTAATAATTTGTAAAAGTATTTTAATAAAATAAATATTTTTAATGTATAATTTTATTATTTCAATGTACTTATTTGATTTGAGATATTTATCTTGTATTTTGTTATGTTACATCATTATTTTTAGAATGTGTTAAGCATCTTATTAGTCTATCTATTTTGAATTGGATAATGCTTGTGATTGTCTCCTAGACTAAATCATGGACATGATTGTGTCATTTTTACTAAAATTTAATTTCATAATTTCAAGACCAACAATATCAAGATTTACTTGTTACTAGTCAATTTAACACCAAAAGTTTGAATTGTGCATATGGGATTTATGTATAGATACATGCATATAAAAATAAAATGGATTTTGGAGGTCAGCAAATATTATATAGTAGTTACTATTAGTTGGGTGCATATGTTTTGTAAGTTATCCCACTAGTTAGTTAGAATAAAGTTTATATCTCATATGTATGGGATAGTGGCAACATCGTCTTTAGGAAAAATATGTATTGTAATAACTTTCAAGTGGAAAGTGTGAACATATAAAATTAGAACAAATAAAAATTGAAATTGTATTTAAAAACTTATTATTCTAATTTAACGACATCTACCTTTCAAACTAATTTGATGAATTTATTAGTTGATCCCACTCCCTATATACTCATCTATCTATCTCTCTACCTTTATCTCTCCCTCTACCTCTTCCTCTCTATCTATCTATCTCCTTATCTCTCTCTCTTTGTATTTTTATCTTTTCTTCTACCTTTCTTTATCTCTCTATGTATTTCTCTCCATCTTCCTCTCCCTCTATCTTTATCTCTATTTTTATTTACTCTAAACTAATCATACTAATGGCAGGAACTTGACGCTTTGCGTCCTTGTTGATTTATGTTTTTGGGCCTCTAATGATTTGAAAAATAATATATGTCTTGTCGTTCAAGTCTACGTATCCTCGTTACAAATTAAAAAATTAGAAAGAAGCTCTTGCAAATCAAGGCAAAAAAATTAGAAAGAAGCTCTCTTGATTTGGTTGATAATTTAGAGTGCAGTTGTTTATAAGTAGTTTGTGTGAATTATAATGGAGCTCTATAATCTATAAAAGATAGTGATATTTCGATACAGTCTGGAGACTGGATAATCATTCTATTATGTGTAGAAAATATAAATTGAAAGTGAAATATACCATAAATGACATTTGACATTGGAATGAAGTCTGGTATTTCTTTAAGAGGAAAAAAGAAGACCGGAAAAGTAGGTACGCTCATATGCGTGGAGATGGTCAATGAGGAAAGAGGATAGTTAGAACAATTAACAAGCTTAATGTACTCGAATCATCCAGACTGGATTTATTTATTCTTTTAATTCATAAACAAACTTGTTTTAATGGTGCTGAGGATCCGGGCCTCCAGGAATCAATCTTTTACACTGAAATTTTGGCTTCAGCTTTCCTTGTCCCAAGGATTTGCATTGCCCATTTTCTTGGCTGACAGTTTCTCCTCTTATTTGTGCAGGATGGTTTTTCTGATTTAGAATTTACAGAACATGTTCTCGTTAGTCATGATTGTCAACATAGGAATAATAAAAACAGAAAAAATGATAAATAATTGGTATTCAAGCGGACCTCTGACTGAGTTTGGTTAGTGGTAGAATTAACAAGAGCTTCAGCAATGCCTCCCTGGTGCTGTAGCTTTAGATGTTCCATATTTACTCTGGTTCCTGAGAAAAATAGCAGAAGAAAAGATGTTGTTTTTGACAGTTGTTTCATATTTATAAGAATGAATGGTCCACTTAATATTAATTGCATTTAATTGATGGTCACAAAGATGAATCATCTCTATTATGATAAATTATAATATGTAGGAGTATTTTTGGGCAATGATATGTCTATTAAGATTCGACTTTAAAGTTTTCGAACTCATTGACCCAAATTTGACCAATGATTATTCACATAACCTATCTCTTGTGAGAATGGACGACCCAATTAGTATTCATTGCATCTAAGTAGGATGAATCACGGAAACTTCACAAAATTCAACCATCTCAATGCTACTCCAACTCAAATACTAGTAAATACATATTAATAATGGTAAATATTTATTTGTATACAATTTTGTCACACAAAATTTAAGTTGGATTGGTTAAATGTCAATTTTATGATAAATATTTTATTAATTACTTATAATTAGTATAACTAGATTTTTATTTTTATTATTGAGGGCAAGGTCCCAAGACCTACTATCTATATTTATAGCTGGAGGAGGAGTGTTTGCTGCATCATTGCATCCTTCTTGTACAGGGTCATGACCTACATGGCAAAATATCGTATTGTCCACAATGTGCACAACTTGAAGCGGTTTAGGGATGCAAAAATAACACATGTGCGTATGAAACCCAATAAATCTTGCCAAAAAACTCAAATACCTAGTGAGAGAGGCATGTCGGGCACATAATGGCATTCAATTCGTCATAGTGAAGACACGCTTGGACCAAGTATTTAGGATCTTCTTCTAAAAGTACAAGGCAAAAATGTGTCATTTGTCAAGGGGTTGCTAAATCGAGAGATCAAAATGTGGGGTCAAATCAAAGTCCTCTCCACCCAACTACTTATTTCGAGAACTACTATTCCCAACCCAACTCAACCCTTATATTCCAATACAACCCTACATAAAGGCCCCTTTCCTATTCTAATTTTAGTGGAGGTCATGTTACATATAGAATCTCGTCTTGATATATATAGCTTTTGATATATTGTAATTATTGTAAATTGTTGTATTTATGAATGTGGTATAACGATGAAATTAACTCTTGTACTAAGACTATAATTGTTACTAATGAATATGTTTACATTCTTAACCTTGACTCTACTCTTTTATGATCCACTATTAAAAGAATCATTTCCTATAACTTTAAAATAATATAACTACATGCTCAAAAAAAAATATATTAAAATTCTTCTCAATTTATATTTATTAACTTTTTTCCCTCAACGAATACATCCTTTCTTCTTCCAGTTCTAACCTCCCTTATCAAGCCTCTCTCTACTAAAACAAAATCGAAGTTCTACTCTTAAAATTGTTGACACTCTCTTATGATAATTCCACTCCACCCTCATCCAGGTCTTTACTGAAATACCACCCGTGAACGCCCAAAAGCACGTCAATTTCAATTTTTTTTTTTTGTATATACTCTAAGCATTAGGAAAGAAGAAATACAATGATTTGTGCTTACTTTTAATTGCTGATCTGCCGCAGCCACCAGAGAAAGTAGGCTGAAACAATGAGAGAACCCTTTATGTTATCATCATCTCATATTTTAAAAACCCTTTTGTTGGTGGAATGTGGGAAAAAAACAACATTTTATTGATACTGAGTGAAACATGACTCCTACAATTATTTTTAATACATGGTTTCTTTTGTTGAAGATCTTCACAATAATATTTTTGTGTTAGGTAGTCTATAATAACCAGAGATCCAATGGGCGGTACCGTAGTTTGGTCTTCATAATGAAGAAACCATATCTTGAGAGAAATTAATTGTATATTCCAACACTTCCAACTTATATGACAACCATGAACTCTTCATTAATGCCTGGCTTAAATCACACACTAAGCTTTGATCAGATGCGGGGTCTATTTTCTCTGCAAAGGGGGCATGCAACATGATCTTTTAGCTTAGGAATCTCATTCTTCTTTCTCTCAAAAATGAGTTTATGTGTTCCCTTCATATTTAATTCACTATTGTAAATGTGAGAACTCCTAAAACGCGACTTAATCAATCATGCAATTTCATAATATACAAATAAGTACTCTAAAAGAATCTTATAGATGCATGATTTACTTTGATTTTGCTCAATTTACCCTTAATTTAAGAGTTCAATGGTTGGTACTTGAATGGGTTTGACAAGTCTAGTAGACTCAACATTGATGTGTATAGATCAAAATCAAACAAAGATAACTTAAATAAATAATTTCAGAATATATATGATGATATTCATAACTAATATACTATTAAGTAAAGTATAAGATATAAAAATAAAAATAAATTGTAGTTTCTTGAGCTCAAATTTAATTGATAAATAATTGAACACAAGCAAGGTTGTGAAACATACAAAGAGCCAAAAATAGAAAAAAATAATAAATTTATAATTTACACTAAGCTTGTCATAAAATATAAAGTGGAACTTCATTAGGCTAGATTCTCCTAGGATACCCATTAATTCTAACATTGGACTAAGCCATAAAAAAATAGACAAAGCGAATTTAATACTCTTATGAGTTTTTTAGTCGCGATCTTTAATTATTCATTTTTTAATATATTGTAAGATCTCTATTAGAGAACATTCCTATTCCTCTACGATAAAAGAAAAGATCCATGGCTTTGCGAAACTCTAGTTGGGGATATTCCCATTTGTAAAATTACTCTATCATTGGTCGGTTTTCTCTGAGAAATCCTAAAAAATGTAGCTTGCATAATCTAATTCATAATAGGATATTTTCCATTTCAAATTCTCATTTTGGTCAAGCTCTCATTAACAAGAGTTGGGATAATAGGGGACCAAAATAGAGGAGTGGTGAGAATAGGGCCACCTTCTTCTCGCTCACAAAGATAAGGAAAAGGCTTGTTTGACTACTACCTCCCTAGATCCTTCTTTTTTTACTAGGCCTAACATTATTCCTCTTTAGAATGTAGACAATCTCAAAGTGGCAAAATCTGGTCTTTCAAAGATTAGGGATTGCGAGATCAAATAGAGGATAGAGGCGCCAAATGTGTATATCATTGAGAATTTGAAATGTCCTTTGTTGTCTGGGGAAAATCATTTCCTTTCTCTTCCACACATTAACCATTCTTTTCAAAAAAGGGGCTGGGAGATGAATCTTAATAGAGGATGGAATAAAAGGAAAGATATAGGATTTAACAAGAAAACTCTACCCCAAAATCAAGGCTAGATAAACAAGAAAAGCCTAGATAGAAAACTCTTTGAGATGCTTGCAAACTTTATTGAATGAAATGCAAACAGGCTGGAGGAGGAGAAAGCATTATTGGTTAAGTGGTGTAGCATGGGTGATTTTGATAATGAAATCATGGAATGGTGGAGGAACACTTTCCCTGGTAAGATATGGATAATTCGTCCTCTTCAAAACTCATTTTTCTTAGTTGAATGCATTGATTTAAATTTAAAAATTGAATTCTTGTATGATTTTGCTATTTTATTTAAAGAAGTAAGCTTCCATAGAATAAATTGGACCCCTAACTTCAACCCTAAGAAATACCACTTTCAGAAAATTCCTGTGTGGTTGAGGTTAGTGAGTCTTCCAGTAGAATACTAGAGAATATAAGCTCTAGTTAAGATTGGAGATTCTTTAGGCTCTTTTGTGGGGATATATGAAGACTTTCTCAATAAAAAATTAGGGGATATTTCCAACATGTATGTAGAAATTGATACTGATTTGGGAAATTATAAAGAACTAGATATTGTTTCAAAATCTAGCAAATGGGGTCAATTTTTTTGTAGGTTGTTAAACAAAATGCCTCTTCATTGCTTCCCAAGAGAAAAACTAGAGGTTTGTAGCTTAGGGAGCAAAGAGAAGGATCTAGAGAACTATAATGATAATACTCTTCTGATCTACAAATCTAGAATATTGTAAGGTGAAGATAGAGGCAACTCCCTCCATCCCATCTATAGATGTTTGACCAGAGGTTCTTAAGATTCAGTCACTTGAGCATGTGTCGGATACACATCTAGAGGGGGTAAGAGTGGATAAATGCCAAGATTACCAAGAACCTTTGGACATAAACATGCAAAAGGTAACAGAGTAGGTGGACTCTCCAAGAGAGTAAGATTGTGAATAGGCAAGATTCTCTGATATGTATATAGAGTTAGTTTCATATTTTAATCTTCAAAATAGCCCTAAAATGGTAGGAGACAAACCCTTTAATAAAGAATAACTCCTTCAAATGAGGATTGAGGCAAATAAATTAAGATAGGAGATCAATCTACAACTAAATCTCATCAATTCAAAAGGAAAGCAACTTGAGATTGTTCTCAATGATGATCTAATTAGCAATCCAAATTGCAGTGCTCCTAATAAGAAGTTGGGTAGGGATGAAGGGGAATCTGAATTATTTATTCAAGATTATAAGACAAAATAATTAGTTGCTCATACTCTTGATAGGTCGACAGAGAGTTTTTTAGTGGCGAATCTTCACCAATTGGCGAATTTCGCATTTTTTTTTTGAGGAAATGGCGAATAGTTTGGGGCAACATAGTGGTCAAATCGCCCAAAATTTCAGGGTTAACGATACACTATATTCTGGCTTCACCATTGACCACACACCATTCGACGTGCATGCCCATAATATTCACCTGGAATCACTCGGACGTGGGTATTATATCACCTCCGTTATTTGCCAGAAATAGTAAAATGACCACGTACCCAAGACCTAATTTCCCAATGATAAATAAAATGTTCATTGCACACATTGGCCAAATTGGCCAATATCAATTAAAACATTATAAGCATTCGAGGACCCATTTCACCCCACTTAAATCAAGATGCATTTTCAAACGCCCGTGCATGAGACATGTTTAATGTTTCATCTCTAACTCGCAGATAAATTTCATGTTTAACAATTTAAGTGGCGAGTTAGCGAGTGTTGGTTTGGGTTTAAATTGCGAGGTCTATAGTTTTTTGGGTGTTAGCATTTTATGTTAGCGAGCTGGATATTGTTAATGAAATTTCTTTGGTCGCGAGGTCTCGAATTGGTTTGATGCCATGCATTATAGCCACGAGAGTTAGCGAGCAAGTCATTAATGGTCTGTGTGCCACTGCTCGCATTTGTTTCTGAAGGTAATTAACATAAAACATCAATTTTTGTTGGTACTCGTTGGGTCGCTGCGGTCAAGAGATAAATTGTTTTGAGATTTTATGGTTTTCGCTAGCTCGCAGGTCCTTTATCATCAAGTCAGTTTAAGTCGGGAGCTTGCGATTACTAGGAGATTTTAGTTGTTCCTACCTCACAATATATTTTGTAGTTGACCATTTTATGTTGCGAGGTTGTGACTGGGTGTGATTTTATGTTATCGCAAGGTCGCGAGGTGTTCACGATTAAGTCATTTTAATTTGTGATCATGCAATGTGGCTGGTATCGCAACTTAGTTGGTTTCATCGCTTGCTCGCAGGTTTTGAAGTTGTTTAGCATTTTATGTTGCGATTTGACAACAGGTAAGTTTTGGTCTGATTTTGTGGTCATTGCATGCTCGCGGGTTTGTAAGTCTTAAGTCAAAAAGTGTTGCGAGCATGCAATGGTAGTTAAGTGTCTTGTTGTCGCGGGAACGCAAGGGTTTAAGTCAAGTTAAGTTTTGAGTTGCGAGCTTGCGATGAAATAAGTTGTTTTGTTAGATTTGCAGTGGTCACCAACTCGCAGGTAAAGAAAGAATATCACAAATGTTGTTGCAAGGTTGCGACTGAAGGGCTTGATGAAGTTCAACGGTTGTCGCTCACTCATGAGTATCTTTGAGGATTTGTAAAAGGTGTTGTGAGCTTGTGATTAAGAGGATTTGGTAGCATTGTTGCTAACTCGTCGATTACTTTCCAAATTCTTATAACCGATTGTGAGTGTGCGATTAAAGATGGGGATTGACAAGTGGACTTGTTTGCCAGGTTCTATAAAATTTTTGAATGGCAATCGCTAATCAAATAGAAGGGCATGAATTCAAATTTTGCTCGAGTACTTCTGCTTTGAATTAATGCCATAGTAGCTAGTTCATGCAAGTGTGGCAATTAATGAGACTTGAGAGAAGTGATGGTGCTCGAATACCATAAATTGCATGATCGAGCCAAGATTTTGTATAATTGCATTAATGCATTCTATCTTTGAGATAATCAAGTGAATTGAGCTCTACAACAATGTTGGAGAATTCAGAGTGTTGGGTGTGGGAAAATTTCAGAAAATTGGTAATGTTTTTCTCCTACAACTAAAATGAGCAAGGCAACGAGTGCAACTAGAGGTTCTAAGCCCAAGGCCACCAAGGAAAAGAAGGATAAGAAATACAAAGAAGAATTTGTAGATTTTTTGCCAGGGACTTTTGTTGCTTTGAATACAAATGATTTGGCATGGAAAGATTTATGGAGCCAATGCAGAAACCCGACCACGCTTCATATGATTGGTTCTGCTCTGTTTCATTATTTCTGGAAAGATAGGGTTAAGGGTGTCCCGATGTCAAACCCTTGCGATTTAAATATGGAAAAGTTAATTGTGCCAGATGTGTATGTTGATTTGGATTTGATCAAAGAGTTGGCCAAACTCTATTGCCCAATATATAAGGTAATCAGAAGAAAGAACTAGTCTGCCCTAGTTTCAATTAATAGAGCTAGCTTTGTTGAAGCTTTCTATATTACTGACCTACTGCATGTACAGATATATATTTGGAGTGGATTGCAGAGGATTATGACAAATACAAAGGTGTTATCAAGAAGCATGCAATGCCCAAATACATGCATAGGGTGAATAGGAAACCGGTTATAATTCCAGATAGTATCGAACCACCATTTGACATCACACCTTTCCACCATTATATGCATTGTACAATCTATGGATTATGCAGTGTAAAAGTATTGTAATTTCCAATTTAATGAACAAGTTATATGTAGGATGGTGTATTTTAATTTGTTATTATGACTATGACACTAATATTGCTATCTTTCTTTTACTGCAGGTTAGGAGGATGAACATGTATCGATTTCAATGTCATCTCCTTTGGTTTGAATAATGTATAAGTAGTAGGATGGCCACGATCAAGTGGCACCTTGATCGGACATGTCTTTTAGACATGTCTGACCAAGATGTCACTTGGTCGTGACCCTTACTAACATTAACCGATCCATAACTAATTGGTGCTACAAACATTAATGTATCGGTATAATGATAACAGTGCTTATACCCGATAATGAATTGTTTAATGCTTATGAACATACCCGACGGTGAATTGGTATCACTGTTAATGATAACAACGCTTATAAACACATCCGATCATGAATCAGTATTTGTTAATTGTTTTAGATAAAACATACCCGATAATGAATCAGTATCAAGCATATAATAATGGATCAATATAAAGTAAACAATAACAATTATGGTTAGCATTATATGCTATTGGGTTAATACCCTGATAGCTCTTTAGATTGACACTTAACATAGTTAAGTAGATCGTTAATCTAATCCATCATTATCCAATATCAATATCATAATTATGATCAATGTTATAGTCTGATAAACATAAAGCATGAATGAGTAAACTAATAACAGAGTAGAGAGTTAGGAGAGTCTTATCTTGCAAAAGCTACTAATGCATTAACACTCCCTCCTAGCTTTTGGAAGATAGATAAAGTAACCTGCATCACATTTCTTTTCATAATGTCAGTCTCCAAGAATATATATCATCTATACATATGATATAAAGTATCATCAGGACATAGGATACAAATATAAGATTTTACTCTAAGTATGTATCACCCAATCATGTGATATACAGGATTCATCATTTTATTATAACAAAATATCACCTAGACACATGATATTAGTATTGCCTAAACACGCAACACTGAGGATAAACATATGAGGATGGTTAAATTCTCATCTTATCCATATTGTGATATATGCACAAACATTTTATTCAAATGTTTTATCACAACACCATCATGGCACATCCATGACATACCAGAGATCCAACATGATAACTAGTTTGAGAATCATAAGATCGTCACCTTATGATGTCTGCATACAAGTGTTCATAATCTGAGAAATCGTCACCTCTTAGATATCAACACAAGGGGTAAAACCCATAATGTCTCAACATGACAAAAGAAGTTTTACATTTTCAACATCTTATTTACAAAGTAGATTACCTTTCTGTCATACTTAAACCTTTTCTGAAGTGATCAACCTTCACTCTGGAAAGTGGTTCGATCAGAATATCTGCAGTCTGATCTCCCATACTAACATATTCTAATTTGATCACATTTTTGTCTACCATGTCTCGTACATAATGGTATGGGATCTCAATATGTTTGGATCTATCATGGAATACTGGATTCACTAAAAGTTTTATGCAACTTTGATTGTCGCAATGGATGATTGTAGGTTTCATTGGATTACCAAACAATCCCACAAGCAACTTTCTAAGCCACACCGCTTCTTGGGCAACCATGGAGGCTGCAATGTATTCGGCCTCGGTGGAACTTTGTGCTATAGAAGACTGCTTTCTGCTGATCTAGGATATCATGGTTGATCCCAAACTGAAGCAACACCCAGAGGTGCCTTTTCGATCAGTCACACTTCCAGCCCAATCTAAATCTAAGAATCCATGTAGATTAAGATCAATTTATACTTGAGACCAAGGTTTAAGGTGCCTTGTAGATATCTCATAATGTGTTTTATTGCTACCAGGTGTATCTCCTTTGGCTCACACATAAACTGACTCAAGGTATTTACTGCATAGTAGATATCTGATCTTGTATTTACCAGATACATAAGAGACCCAATCATTTTCCTGTATAGAGTGGGGTCAGTAGAAGGCGATTCTGCTGCTCCTTCTTTGAGTTTATGAAGATTGGTCTCCATTGGAGAGGTCATAGGTCTGCAATTGAGCATTCCAAATCTCTTTAGGATGTCTAATGTATACATGCCTTGGTTTAGAACAATGTTATCAGGATTCTGCCATACTTCCAACCCTAGGAAATAATGAAGGAATCTCAAGTCCTTCATATCAAATTCTTTGGATAGCTCTTTCTTGCATTGATCTATAAGGTGATCTTCTCTAGAGATTAATAAGTCATCAACATATAAAATTATTATTAGCATATCACCTTTATTCTGTTTGTAGTAGAGATTAGGATCTGCATCATTTTTAGAGAAGCCTAGTTTTGATAGATATGTGTCAATTCTTTCATACTAGACCTTGGGAGCTTGTTTGAGCCCATATAGAGCTTTCTTGAGTTTGCACACATGAGACTCTGCATGATGGATCTCAAACCCTTCAAGTTGCTCTAGGTATACTTCTTCAGATATCTCTCCATTAAGAAAAGTTGTCTTTACATCCATTTGATGTACCTTCCATCCCTTAGCTGTTGCAATGGCTAGTATAGCCCTGACTGAGGTATATCTGGCTACTGGAGCAAATGTTTTTCAATAGTCTATTCCTTCCTTTTGAGAAAATCCTCTGGCTACAAATCTTGCCTTATATTTTTCAATGTTGCCATCTGCTACATGTTTGATCTTGAAAAACCATTTAGAAGAAACAACAAACTTCTTAGTTGGCCTGGGAACAATTTCCCATACATCATTTTTCATTATGGATTGATACTCTTCAGACATAGCATCCTTCCATAATTGATGTTTAAGGGCATCTATCACATTGTCAGGTTCATTTTTAGGTAGATCATTCATAAGAGCAACATAGCTAGTAAATTTATTAGGTCTTTTGCTTTCTCTGAAGGTTCCAGAAGGAGCAGCAAACCTCTGAGCTTCTTCTACTGTTTTGGTGGCCCATAGTGGTCTTTTCTTGAGATTTCTAGGTGAGTGTTCATTTTCATTTTCATTTTCATCTAGATTCTCCCTCTGAAACTCAGGAGGAGGATTTTCATCTAAGTTAGAGGTAGGTACATAGATTTCAGGTTCTATGAAATTTTGAGCTCTTTTGAAAGCTAGATCCTCTTCAAATATTACATCCCTACTTAGTTAAATATTTCTTTGACTAGGTACATATATTCTATAGGCTTTGGAGGTTACACTATATCCTACAAGTAATCCTCTTTTTCTAGAAGGCTCTAGTTTTAGTCTCTTTTCTTTAGGTATATGGATATAGACAGGGCATCCAGATATCCTAAGGTGGCTAATATTAGGCTTAATCTTAGTGAATACTTCTTGAGGAGTTTTGTCCTCAAGATGGGAGTGAGGGCACCTGTTCTGTATATATATAGCGGTGCTGGATGCTTCAGCCCAGAGATTTGTGTTAAGGTTTTGATCTAGGATCATGGCCTTGGCAGCTTCAACTATGGTCCTATTTTTCCTTTCTGGTACCCCTATTTTGTTGAGGGTTATAAGGTATAGTAAGCTCCCTCTTAATCCCATTATCTCTACAAAATTCTTTAAATGAATCTGATGTGTATTCTCCCCCATTGTCGATTCTTAGGGTTTTAACTTTGTTTCCTGAGTGGTTTTCAGTTAGTGATTTAAATTCTTTAAATCTAGAGAGGATCTCTTCTGATTCTTTACTTTTTAGAAAGTAGATCCAAGTCTTCCTAGAGTAGTCATCAACAAATATTACATAATACAAGAATCCCCCTAGAGAGGATACGGACATAGGTCTGCATACATCAGAATGAGCTAATTCTAGAATTTTGCTAGTTTTCCTAGTACTATTTTGGAATGCACCTTTGGTATTCTTACCTAGGGCACATCCTTTGCATGCACCTGAATGATCTTGCTTTAACTTGGGTAGACCTGTGACAAGGTTTCTCATTGAAGATAAAGCCCTAGAATTTAGATGACCTAATCTTCTATGCCAAACTTCATTTGCATTAGTGGCTTCATGGATTAGGGCTAGATTAGGTTCCGTGCACAGTTCATACAAATAGCCTCGTCTCTGTCCAATGGTCATTGCCTTCTTGATGGAGGAGTTCTTTAGCCAAGCCAATACTTTGTTGTCCATGAATGTCACTCTGTATCCGTTATCTTCTAGTGCTGATATAGAGACTAGGTTTCTTTTGATGCCAGGGACATATAGTACTCCTTCAAGCCACAAGGTTATGCCTGTCTTCAATTTGATGGTGCAGGTTCCTACTCCTCTGACTGGATGTGTGGAGTCATCTCTGATGGTTATGTCCTCATCACTCTCCTCTGTCATGGAATCAAGTACTTCTCTAAACCCAGTGATGTGCCTGGATGAACCACTGTCAATCACCCATGAGTTGATTTTGTTAGAAACGTGACTTGTGAGTGCTGAGTAGAATACATATTTCCCGGAGTCATCTTCCCCTTTAGTCTTTCTTGCTTTAACAAATGTAGCATGTTTCTTTGTTCTTTTCGGGCATTTTGCAACAAAGTGTCTGAATTGATCACATTTGTAACATTGAATGTGAGATAAGTCCTTCTTTGAAGTATTCTTGCCTTGACGACCTTTTCTCTTTCTAAACTACCTTTTCTTGTTATGCTTGGTGGAGTTGGTGTTTAGAACTTGTAGGTCTTCATCTATATTCTTTTGTTTCATTCCCATCTTGTTCAATCTTGATTCTTCTTGGAGACAGTCATCCCTTAATCTTTCAAACTTGGGATATTTGGACCTTGCACTGATGCCTTGGACGAATGTGCTCCATCCACTAGGTGACCCATCTAAAGCAATGAGTGTCAACTCTTTGCTTTGGATCTCATAGTCCAGAGTAGCAAGTTCATCTTTTAGAACTGATATCTGCATAAAGTAGGCATTGATTGTCTCCCCTTTGTTCATGGTGATGTGATTTATTTCTCATTTTAATGCTAGAGTTCGACTTGTATTTGATATCTCAAATGTGCTTTCAAGAGCTTTGAACATTTTATAGGCTGTCTGATGTTTTCTTATGATGGGCATTATGTTGTTTCTCACCCCATCAACTATTATTATTATTGCCTTTTCATTTCCCTCAATCCATGTTGATTTGTTAGGTTCATTTTCGAGTTGATCATTTTTGGTTTGAACAAATGAATCCACTTTGTTCTCCTTTAAGATCATTTGAATTCTGAATTTCCAGGCTGAAAAATCATCGCCACCTCCGAGTCTGTCTTCGAATCTGATAGCACTGGCCATTTGAAGAAATGTGATGTAGTATATAAACTTGTTCTTAAATTTGTTTCACGAAATTAAATAGCCTCAAGTTTGATCAACTTGGCTCTGATACCATGTAAAAGTATTGTAATTTCCAATTTAATGAATAGGTTATATGCAAGATGGTGTATTTTAATTTGTTATTATGACTATGACACTAATATTGCTATCTTTCTTTTACTGCAGGTTAGGAGGATGAACATGTATCGATTTCAATTTCATCTCCTTTGTTTTGAATAATGTATAAGTAGTAGGATGGCCACGATCAAGTGGCACCTTGATCGGACATGTCTTTTAGACATGTCTGACCAGGATGTCACTTGGTTGTGACCCTTACTAACATTTACCGATCCATAACTAATCGATGCTACAAAAATTAATGTATTGATATAATGATAACAATGCTTATACCTGATAATGAATCATTTAATGCTTATGAACATACTCGATGGTAAATTGGTATCACTGTTAATGATAACAATGCTTATAAACACATCCGATCATGAATCAGTATTTGTTAATTGTTTCAGATAAAATATACCCGATAATGAATCGGTATCAAGCATATAATAATGGATCAATATAAAGTAAACAATAACAATTATGGTTAGCATTATATGCTATCGGGTTAATACCTCGATAGCTCTTTAGATTGACACTTAACATAGTTAAGTAGATTGTCAATCTAATCCATCATTATCCAATATCAATATCATAATTATGATCAATGTTAGAGTTTGATAAACATAAAGCATGAATGAGTAAACTAATAACAGAGTAGAGAGTTAGGAGAGTCTTATCTTGCAGAAGCTACTAATGCATTAACATGCATAGTGTCGGGTTTTGATGAAGATTTAACAGTGTCAGTTGAATTACTGATGATGGCTATGGACATTCAACACCCAGATGTTAACAAAGATTATGATTATGTGGGCTATGTGGTTGAACACATTCATAATGCTCTAGTTGAAATTCAGAGTGGTGCGCCCAACCCTACATTCAAGAATTATTCATTGCTAATGCATTTAATCTTGTTCTATAATGTTGAGTTCATGGATAAAGAATTGGAGCTTTTCAAAGAAGAATTGGGTGTCTTAGTGCCAATACAAAGGTGGACCCAGGTTTCGGATAGTAGTTCTCCCCATTCTTCTTTCCTTTTCTTTGAAAATTGGATTGTTTTGCCAATTATGGAAATGCTAGGAATAAATAGGGAACGATTGTCAATTAATGTTAGGAGAGTATTGAGACCTTACCAGTATGTTCCAAACTGGTCTATTTCACATAACTGGGGGGGATTTTTCTTTTCTGATAACTTTACTGTGATCAGAGTCTATGGGTGTCCTCAGCCTCCCTATATTTTACCAAAATTTGTTCCAATTAGGATTGCTTTTATGGAGTTTATTTGGCAATTGACCCTAGTTGAAAAAGAATACCTTGACAAACACGGGAAGGGTTCTTTTCTTCCTAGTCTTTGGGTTGTGTCTGATTTTACCATTAGTAGGAGTTCCTTTGATGAAGTAAACAATTTCCTTAAACAATATAGGTTGGTTAATGTTGTGTCTAGATTCTGTGATCCTGAACAATTTATTAAATGTGCATTGCCAAAAATGACACCTTGGGCCACAATAAAGGACCATGAACCATTGGATGATGAAGATGTGGTTAGATCTTGCTAAGAAAAGAGGAAGTACAAGAAAGGAGAAGAAAATGGAAATATTTGATGAAAGTTGAAGCAGAATTGAAGGTTGTTCACCCTAGTTTCTTAGATTTTTGCCCTGATAACCCATACTTGGAGAGGATTAACAAAATGTTGATTTTATATGAAACTCTGATGGAACAAATGCCTCAAATTCCAAAAGTGGCTGCTCAACAGTAAGACCCCCAAGATGGACATTTTTCACATGGCAAGAGGCCACTTAGTGTGTCAGTTGATGATGTAAAGTGTGGGGATGATGGTCAATCTACCCGAGTGCCAACTGCAAAGAAACAAAAAATCAAAGAGGTCGGTACAATTGCGAGGAGAGACCCTGCTAGAGAAATTGTTACAGAACAGGACACTACTTTCATCAAATAAGGACACATCTCAGAGAAGGAAGGTAGAATGAAGAACAGGGAGAAACAACCGAAGCCCTTGCTCAAGGCTTTGATGAGCGTGTGATGTTGTCAAATGAGTTCATGAAAGATGATGACTTTATTAAGTCAGATGAATTTAAAAGTTTTTTGACAAGGTTGAAACAAAATCAATTAAGACAAAATATGATCATAGAGGAAGGAAATGTAGAAAAGAAAGAGGAAATCATCAAGGCACTGTAGGAATATGATGGGTAAGTGCACCAAGATGGTGAACAAAAAGGGGGGTATAAGTGGCCACTTTTTTTTTTTTTTGAAAACAATTAAACCTGAACTTCAAAGAGCTATTTGAAGGTCATACACTCAAAACTAGGAGTTGAGAAAAGAATAAGAATTGTAGTACTTTGAATCTAGTTTCTAAACTACTAATTTTTTTAAAAATTGGATAAGATTAAGAGGGTCAAACCTTTCACGCATGAAAAAATGTTCCTATTTTTTTCATAAAAATATAACATAGCTATTTTTTGTGCATTGCAAAAAATATATAGTTAGATTTAGTATTTTGCAAAACCATTTGGTAGGATGATAGGTAAGAGTGATGTCTAGAATTTGCGTATTTTTTTGTAATTTTCTGTTGAGTATTTTATTTTTTATGATTTTTGGAAGTGACCACATCCTGAAAATTTGGTACCTGTTCGTGTGCTAGGCATAACTTGCATCAAAATAATAAAAAATGCAATTTTAAAAAAAAAGTGTATAGAATATAGTGTAGAATAATAATATATGATTTATTTTGAATTTGGTCAAGTATATCAAAATTTATTTAAAAAATGGTAGACATATGTCTGTGAGGACTGTCAAGGCACTGATAAAGAAAATTAAAGTTTACTATGCTAATGTTGTCCAAAACTAGAAAAATTTATATGGTCAGAAAACTAAGAAGATGTGTGAGATTATGGTGGTAGTTTTAGAGATACCCACTTGATCATTTGTAAACCTGATGATGATGAAGTCAAGAAATCATGGTGGAGGATGAAAAAACGTGTAAAGGAACAAAAAAGGGGAGAAAATGTCTTGCAAGCCTTAGGGTCATTTTCCAACCCTCTTACCAAGCCAAAACCTGCACGGGTTTTGAAAAACCAAAAGTACTATTCGCAGTTTTAAATAACCTGTACGGGTTATGTAAAACTATAATTTTTTTTTTTGTTTCACAAAACCCGTATGGGTTATGAAGACATAATAATGTATGCTTGTAAACTTAGCATTTACTACACATGTTTCAGACATACCTAGATAATATGTGTTTATTCATGTATATATGCATATCTATAGTTATATATACATATATTTATATAGATATATGTATGTATGTTTGTATACATGCATGTATCTCTTCTTTTCCTCTCTCTCTCTCTCTCTTGTCTTACTTCCCCCATCAATGTCTGTCTATTCTGAGCCCTAATTATCTTCCTTGAGTTCTATCTCATCTCTCTCCCCCTCACACTTCTCTCTTTTTTGATTCTCTCACCCTTTTCTCCTTCGTGTTCTCTCTCTACCTCATGTCTCTCACCCTCTCCTCCTCCTACTCTTTCTCTCTCTCTCTCTCTCTCACACACACATGCGCGCGCGCACACACACACACACACACTCACACACACATTATCCTATCCTATTCTAACCCTCTCCCCCCCTCTCTCTTTCTCTCCCCCTCCCTCTCCCTCTCCCCCCTCTCCCTCCCCCTTTCGTTATCTTAAATCTCTCTTTCTCTCCCTCTCTCTCTCTCTCTCCTATACTCTCTCTCTCTCTCTCTCTCACTCTCCCTCTCTTTATCCTATTCTCCCCATCTCCTCCCTCCCTCTCCCTCTCCCTCTCTCCCAATTTATCCTCTCTCTCCCCCTCTCTCTCCCTCCCCCTCTCCTTATCCTATTCTCTCTCTCTCTCTCTCTCTCTCTCTCTCTCTCTCTCCCTCTCTCTCTCTCTCCAAATCTCCCTCCCTCTCTCCATCCCCCCTCTCTCCTTCTCCCTCTCCCTCTCTCCTTTTCCTAATCTCCCTCTCTCTCCCGCCCTCTCTCCCTCTCCCTCTCCCCCTCTCATTTTCCCAATCTCTCTCTCTCTGCCTCTCCCCCTCTCCTTTCCCCAATCTCCCTCTCTTTATCCCCCTCCCCTTTCCCCAATATCCCACTCTTTATCCTATTCTCCCCATCTCCACCCTCCCTCTCCCTCCCCCTCTCTCCCAATTTCTCCTCTATCTCTCCCCCCCTCTCTCCCTCCCCCTCTCCTTATCCTATTCTCTCTCTCTCTCTCTCTCTCTCTCTCTCTCTCTCTCTCTCTCTATCTCTCTCTCTCTCTCTCTCTCTCTATCTCTCTCTCTCTCTCTCTCTCCTTTTCCCAATCTCCCTCTCTCCCTCTCTCTCCCTCTCCCCCTCTCCTTTTCCCAATCTCCCTCTCTCCCACTCCTTTTCCCAATCTCCCTCTCTCCCACTCCCCTACTCTCTCTCTCTCTCTCTCTCTCTCTCTCTCTCTCCTTCCTTTTCCCAATCTCCTCTCTCCCTCTCTCTCCCTCTCCCCCTCTCCTTTTCCCAATCTCCCTCTCTCTCACTCCTTTTCCCAATCACCCTCTCTTCCTATCCCCTTCTCTCTCTCTCTCTCTCTCTCTCTCTCTCTCTCTCTCTCTCTCTCCTTTTCCCAATCTCCCTCCCTCTCTCCATCCCCCCTCTCTCCTTCTCCCTCTCCCCCTCTCCTTTTCCTAATCTCCCTCTCTCTCCCTCCCTCTCTCCCTCTTCCCCCTCTCCTTTTCCCAATCTCCCTCTCTCTCCCTCTCCCCCTCTCCTTTCCCCAATCTTGTTCTCCCTCTCCCTCTCTCCCAATTTCTCCTCTATCTCTCCCCCTCTCTCTCCCTCCCCCTCTCCTTATCCTATTCTCTCCCTCTTCCTATCTCCTACTCTCTCTCTCTCTCTCTCTCTCTCTCTCTCTCTCTCTCTCTCTCTCTCTCTCTCTCTCTCTCCTTTTCCCAATCTCCCTCTCTCTCCCTCTCCCTTCCTCTCTCCCTCTCCCCCTCTCCTTTTCCCAATCTCACTCTCTCCCTCTCCCCCTCTGCTTTCCCCAATCTCCCTCTCTCTCCCTCTCTCCTTTTCCCAATCTCCCTCTCTCTCCCCTCCCTCCCTCTCTCCCTCTCCTTCCTTCCCTCCCTCTCTCCCTCTCCCCCTCTCCTTTTCCCAATCTTCCTCTCTCTCCCTCTCCCCCTATACTTTTCCTAGTTCTACATAGCCCGTACGGGTTATGTAGAACTAAGGCCAAAACTTCTAGTTCTACATAACCCATACATATAAGGTTTCCATAACCCGTACGGGTTATGGGAAAATCTTTATATATTTTAGTCCCAACGGCCTAAAAACCAGCATTGCAAGTTGTTTGAAGGCCCCACTGCTTTTGCACATGATTTTCTGGGACAGTACCAGTCAGGTTTTCATATTCTTTTGTCACTTTTGCTTTGGAATGATTGATTTTGAAGTTATTTTATAATTGTTACTTTATCTGATAATAACAAAATCATGATCATTTGTTGTTTTTTTGCTTTGATCATGACTTATTTGTCTTGTATTTTTGTTTTTTTTGAAGTTATTTTATTATTGTTACTTCAGATTATAACAAAATGATGATCATTTGTTGTTTTTTTTCTATTTGATTGTGGATTTTCATCATGATGTTATGTGTAGGACAATGGGAAAGAATAAGAGAGGAACAAATGAACAAAGAGAGGTAGCAAAGGAAAGACAAAGGGAGCGCATGAAGAGATTACGTGAAGGTACATCATCTAATGCACCTAATGAAAGTGATGAACATTCAACAATTGAAATTGATATGATTAATGCACCAAATCAAAATGATCAACATACACCAATTCAAATACATATGATGAATGCACCTAATGAATGCAATGAATATACACCATTTGAAAATGATTCGGTGAATGCACATGTTAATGAAATTGAAGAAGATATACCATTTGAATTTGATGTGATCAATGCACATAATGCACCTAATGAAAACAAAGAGCATGCACCAATCTTAACACCTCTTAGAATAATTCGTAGAAAACCAAAGTTCCTAATAGATATTGATGAAAATATTGTGAAGCCAATGCATGATAAAATTTCTGAAAGAACTTGTAGACGAACGGTTAGAAGAATTTGGAATAACTATTTTGAAAACTTAAATCAAAGTGGAAGATTCCAATTAGTTGTTGAAATGATTAAAAATTTGAAATTTAGAGAGACAATGAAAATTTTGGGGTTAAGAACATCCGAAAATAATAGTGAAAGAACCATTGTGAGAAATCTTTTTGACGTATACCAAGCCATTGGTTTGAAATCACACACTAAAGATGCTAATGTTACTCATCGTGTTCTCACATCAACCATAATGGAAAAGGAAATGAAAAAATATCATTTAATAAGCAAAATAAGCAAGTCATTAAGGATAAGTAGAACCACATTACACTATGCCTTAGAGAGGCGAGAGAAAATCGAGGATCCTAACAATAATTCTCTTTGGGCATTCTCGAGTAGACTCCCACACAAGGACAAGGTTGTTGTTGATGCACTAAGAAAGTTAATTGAGAAATATTGGCATGACAACACAAGGGTTTCACCCAACCAAAGAGATGTTGCTAAAAGGCGAATTGGAATTAGTAATCGTGAGCCACATCCAAAACACTATTTAGATACAACTCCAACACAATTTTATGAAAGGTTTCTTCAAAGCTTTCCTTAGATTAAAATTAGTCAAATATTTTTTAAGATGACAAGACCATTTTATGTTAAGATTAATCATGCACATACTACATGTCGTTGTAGGGTCCATGTTGAATTTTCCATGCATTATGATATTTATTGCTATATCTATTGTACTTTGCACACTAACGATGTTTTACAGGAATGTGGTCTACAAGCACCTCCTAAATCACCGAGAGAATTTATTTCAAGTGTACTATGTAGACGAGATGATGGGTGCATTTACTATAAGATGATGTGTTTGAGAGATTTTTGTCCTACATGTGGCAGTTTGCAACAGTTGCATAGATGCCTACATCTGGATAGCACACATGAAATTGGTAAGGAACTAGTTTCTATTGGAATATATATATGAGTCACATGGTGTTAAAGATGGAAAAGAATTAAAGAGGTGTGAGTTAGTGAAAAGGGATATATGCGTACCTAATTTTATGAAGATGTTTCAAGAGAAACTAGTATATGAGTACATAGGTCACACACATAGAGCTAGGTGGCTAGATGAGCAATTCAAGTTGTGTAAGGACACTTTCCCCCTCAGCACTATTGTCTCTGTCATTGATTTTGTTGAGAATTATACACTAAAGCCACAAAATGAAGTAAAATCTATGTATTACCACTCTACACAAGTTACAATTTTTGTACACATAGCATTCATGCATGCACATGATAGCACTGAGGAGGACATAAAGGTTATAAGAGAATATCACTTCTATATTAGCGATGATCGTACTCATTCCTCAGAGTTTGTGCAAGGATGCTTTACAGTCTTCTATGATAGTTTAAGGGAAAGAGATATAAGATACAACCA
Organism: Cryptomeria japonica; assembly: GCF_030272615.1. Classification (NCBI taxonomy): domain Eukaryota; kingdom Viridiplantae; phylum Streptophyta; class Pinopsida; order Cupressales; family Cupressaceae; genus Cryptomeria; species Cryptomeria japonica. The sequence continues at coordinate 627,220,963 of NC_081410.1, read as the reverse complement.
ACACTTAATATGGTCGGATGTTCTACTGGTTGACTAGGATGCATGTGACAAGTGGTGTGCAACATTTTTGGAATTTCATTGAGGTAGGGCATGGAAAGGGAGAGCATGATGGTGTGGGAGCATGTGTGAAAAGAGCTCTTACTAGAGAGGAATTGAAGTACGAAGGTGGTGCAATGTTAATAGATGCAAAAACAATTGTGCAATGGTGTAGCTCTACGATGGGACCAGGTAATGTAGGTAAGTCTATGGTTTCTAAATATTTTTGGTTAATAAGTGAATCTAACATTGAAAAATATCTAGATTGTTGTACACTTACTGGATAAAGTGACATGCATTTATTTAGAAGTTCAAATGCAACATCACTAGTTATTTATACTAGACATATTGCATGCTTTTGCTCTTTGTGTATGCATTTTTTGTGGGATGAATGTGAATCAAAAGAGTGGGTTGACCAATGGTCTTGTAGACCTCTGCAAACCCTAGATACATATCAACTTCCTAGAGAACTACAAATGAACCAGATTGAAGCATCAATGGATTTTGACCATGTATCAGACATAGTTGAACCAGGTAAAGGGTTGCAATTTGCTACAATTTTAAGCTTAATTTATTAGTATTAACTTATGCTAATTTTGGTATTAACTTATATCCTTCTATTAAATGCAGGTCATGTATATGCAGTTATTGCAGATGAGAACAACGAAGAAGGAACAAATTACTTTTTGTGTCGTTGTATTGAGGCCAAAAAGAAATTGACTTCTACAGTGGTTGATGGAGAGGGTATTGAGTACCCAATAGGATCTATTGTTATGACGAGGACATGGCTTAGAAGGTATCATTTTTGTGTCGAGTTGTATTGAGACCTCTTAAACTCATTTATTTAGTAGTCATTGGATTGATTTTGGCATTATCCTTCTATAAAATGCAAGTACCCTATCAAAAATTCTAATGCCTGGTTGTTTGAGGACTTTGAGACACATAGACATTCTTCATTACTCAAACCTTCTTGTTGCAACAAATATTCATTTGAATAAATATCATGGTAGACCTCTTAACAAGGATTTGTGGAAAGCTTATGAATCAGACCACGAGGCAATAATTGAGACACTAAGGGTTAGAGCTGATCTGGAAGGTTCATTTGATTGATTTTGGGCCATCTAGAAGAATAAATCTATAATATGGTAGAATAATTTTGACAATTTTGTATATATCTTTTACAAAACGTTGTAACTTCACTTTTTTGGATGTGCTCTACATGCATATGAGCTATAATGTGCATATGAGCTGTAATGTGCATATGTAGATGCCAATTTTTGTATATAAAAACACTAATGAGTTGTAATGTGCATATCTAGATGCTAAATTTTGTATAAAAAAATAACAATGAGTTGTAATGTGCATATCTAGATGCTAAGTTTTGTATAAAAAAACAACAATGAGTTGTTATTTGCATATTTAGATGCAAAATTTTGTAAATATAAACAATAATGAGCTTGATCGTTTATATAAGATGCCAAATTTTATGTATGAAAGTGTCCATGGGGCTGATTTGCAAATTTTGAGAGCCCAAATATGTACCATTTGATTATAAATACATTTGTAATAAACTTGTACCATTTGATTATAAATAATTGAGTCTGATTCTTACAAATGTTAAATAACTTGCAAATGGGTATCTGAATATGCAATTTTTTTTCAAGTGTTTTGGGAAAGTTTTGAGTTATTATTGAATTACCCGATTTGAACAGCTAGTAGGAATAGTCCGAATCCAAGAAAGGATTTTTTAGGTAGTGACAACACGACCCCATAGGTTCACATGGATCGTCCATAAGTGCCACGGTCTTCGAGTTATGGGATGTCAAAGTTTGGCCATTTTTTCCACTTTGAGCGCTTAAGGGAAAACATCGCTACAAGGTGGCTCGTAACGATTGGACATCTTGGGGAGCGAGACAAGGGCACACCTAGCATAAACCTAGCCACCCTGACGCGCTCACACTGACGGGTCATTCCCATGACAAGCAGAATGAAAGATGCACTATTTTGCCACCTCTCTCTGACAGTTTTTGACGGTTTTTGGTGCAACAAAAAAAGTATCACCACAAGAAAACAGAATTGAGTTGCCCGAAATTGAGATAGGATTTTTTAGGCAGTGATAACACGACCCCATTGGTTTACATAGATCATCCATAAGTGCTTCAACTCTTCTTTTATAGGTGATTTGGATGAATAGGTGTGTCTCTTACCCTAAGGCCGACTTGTTATGGAATAAAATTTAAATGAAAACCTTACCTAAGCCAACTCATCCTTAGATAAATTTCAAATCTTCTTTGTGTGCTTAAATCTTGTCTTAATTGGTTCTTGAAATGATGAAATTCACTCCATAAGCATGAGTTTATGAAATAATAACTTCATTCCAATCTTTTCATGCACGAAGGACTCAAAGCAAATTCACTCAATCAAAATACACAATATCAACATTACTGGTATCAGTAGTTGGGTATACACAATATGAGCAATAGATAGTTTAAAAGTATATGCCATATGAGTTACAAGTAATGAACAAATTGGATCACATTTCAAGACATATACATAATGAACAAATTTGATCACATTTCAATAGCAAATAACTAAGTTTCAGGAATATCATGTTTCATATATATCAATGAACAAATTGGATCGAATATCAAGTTTTATATATATCAAAATGAACAATAATCATGTACATATATCAAAAAATGGCATAGATGCCAAATCAATAATAGTTACAAAAAAGTGGCATGTGCCATGTCTGTCAAAGTCGATATATACATATACAAATGTTGAATATATAAAAATTGGTCCTTCAATGACCACAACTATAACTATATGTCTCTATCGGTATCTATGACTATGGCGGATCATCAAAATAGAGCCTCTTCGAAGAAGTATGTGGTTCTGCAGGTGGCTGCACAAGGACAATTCAAATGTCGAATCAAATATATTTTCTCAATATAACATCAAAATAACTAAATATTGAACTCTAAATTGTTTGAAATTAAAATGTTGATTACCTCATCTCTGTCTTCTGCAATTCGGTGAGGCTGAGGATCTGTGGGATATCTTGAAGGAGGCTGTAACTGGTAAAACAACATTAATACATGTTAATGACATATATGTCAAATAATACATAATAACTAAAAATGAATAGACTAAAAAACTAAAGCATACCAGAGCCTCAGATGGATGTGTTGTGGTCGTAGGAGGCAAAGTCACAGATGAATCAATTACAACCATTTCCTATATCCATGGTAAGTGATCCAAAAGGAGTTAACTAGATGGTTTCAACTCTGTTGTGCACTTAGTGAAAAGGAGTTGATCTAAGATAGACATACCTTTTGCCTTGGTCATGTTGGATCCCATAATATACGTGTAGGAATTCTACTATAATGGAATGGTAGAATAACAGTAGGAAGTTTGGAAGGGGCCTATAATAGTTTAAAGACAATCATACAAGTTAACCCAAAGTTGTTGACAAACTAGATAAAATAAATATTTATAACATATGTAGAAAAAATGCACACCGAAGCCTTGTATAGTTCTCCTGTAACCTTAGGAGGCCTAGTCGAATCTGACGCAACTATTACCATTTCTTGTATGAAAAATGATAACATATGATATAGACTTTAAAAGATTTAGTTATTTCGAACAAGCAAGAATGCAATCCAAACTGAATATGAAGATATCACCTCTTCCCTCTGCTAAACCTCTTGACATCAGGTGCATTCATTAATTCCGTAAACCCAATATGTTTATGTATATAGAACAAATAAATTAAGTGTATTTATCAATATCTACATATACATGTTTAATCATAATACATTTCAACAATTGAATTTAAATTGTAGTGAATTACCTTCTGTCATTTGGGTGTCCGAGAGGATATCTTTCTCTGCCTTGGAGTGCTAGAGGGTGGCTTTCTCACATGAGATGTCTTCTCGGTAGGTGGGGTAAACTAATGGAAAAAAATTAACATAAGGGAAAAGAGCATGTATTTAATATATCACTTAAGTCAAAAATATATAAATCTAAATGGTACCTCATTGCTATCTTGGCCAAAGTCAATGGCTGAAAGTGTGATATCATCAAGTTGGGACATCTCAGCCACTGATAAGCCCTACAAAATATCAAGTAATGATACATATAATTAACAAAATATATTTCAAATCCAATGTATTATTATATTTTCAATAAATTTACAAATCTTTACCTCTGCTAGTGAAACTACTCGTGACCGTGGAGTCGACTAAACAGTATGTGGTGTACTCCCACCACCTGTTTCACCTTGCAATGCATTTTATTTATATGTCACTTTAAATTGTTCTAAAAATAAAAATTCATTTCTTTTTATAAGATTTAGTCACTTAATTGATAACATGTCATATATAGAATTAAACGCACCTATGTCTACTAGAGAGGGTACAACATATTGAGCAGTTCATTAGTGAGGGCCACATCCTCTGTAGTGGAAGCATGGCATCTACTCCCGCAACATGTACACGAATGAGATGTCCCACCATCCTCATCCGCGTCAATGTCTACACCAGAACATACACCCTGGTAGGTGGGGCACATATGTTGAATGGGCTGGCTCCTGCCAAATGATGCATGAGGTGCTGCTGATGAAGGAGGTGCTTCTTAGGAAGGAGGTGTTGTTGATGAAGGAGGTGTCATTGATGAAGGAGGTGTTGCAGGTGCTGGTACATCCTATGCTCCGACTAGTTGTGTGCCATGCTGAACAATGACATCAATCAATGATGCAGCTACCTGAAGAGTTTGTAATTCCATAAACTCCTTCAAGGATATAGGGACAATGACATGAACCATGGGTTTAGGAGCTCTACACCTCCTATGTTGTGGGTCTACCACCCTATGGGCCCCAGGTCTATCCTATGTAGAGCCTTTCCCTCTACCATGAAATTATCGGATGTCAAAGTAATTCAGCTTCTTGCCAGGGATAAACTCGCAATACAACTTTCTCAAAAAATATAGAGGCACCTCCCAATTATTACAAGGTGGTTGGTCAAAGCCCATATACCACCTATCCCAAAAATCTTCTTTCAACCTAGCATGAACACATCAATGTATAGGAAACCGAGTCGTATTTAGTTCTAGGTTGTTATTGGTAACAAGATCGGTGAAAAGAGCACATATGTCAGCTTTACCTATGCCCTTTTTCTTCACTTGATCATATGACAACCATCCACATAAAATATTTGACATCTATCCCTCCATGAACCCCATTTCATAACCTCCCTAGATACCTCATTTGCATTATTAGCCATTGTTTCTAGTGTTCTAGCAAGGGTTGAGTGGTGCTCAAGCCTAGAGGTCCTCAACCTATTCACCAATATAGAAATTTGGGCACTATTTTGTGTAAGGCAATTGATGAAATCCTCTTGTGTGGCATCTACATGGTCTAATGGAGGACATGGAGGGTTTCGGGGTGGTGGTGGTTGTTGAGGAGCAACAATTTTTAGGATTTTGAGGGTTTTCTTGTTGCTCTTGTGCAATGTTAACAGGGTTTTCTTGTGTTGCTTGTGCAAGAGGAGGTCTTTGTTGTCTATTTCATTTTTGGGGATTGCTTGAAGAATTTGACATCAAATTAATAAAAACAAAAGTTAAATCAATTAAAAAACCCTAATTTAATTAAAATGCAAAGAAAAATAATCAAACAAATCAAATCTTACCTGTTTGACAGGGTGCCATTGTTGAAAATTGCTCTCGATGTTGGGAAAATAAAAAATAGCTACAAACCTGTGTAGGTTCTATGCTTTTTTGGCTTCTCCTTGCTGTTGTTCCATGGGTTTTGGTGTTGAAAATGGCCAAAACCCATGGCCTACATAAAAGAAATAGGTTTCGTACAGGTTTTGAGAAACTTTAAATTTTTTTATTTAAAAAAAATGTTCCTCAAAACTCATACGAACTTTTGGTTTTTTATATTGTTTTTTCTCTAGGCTGGTGTTACCAAGCCTAGCACATTTTTGAAATTTTAGAACCCGCACGGGTTATGAATTTTTTTTTTTTTTTTTGGCATGTGGCCACTTTTCTGTTCACCATCTTGGTGCACTTACCCTGATCCTGATAGGGAGCAAATATCTGTGGAACAGGCAAGACAATTGATTAAGAGTACTAGTATGATCATGATGCGTGACTGGGATATCCAGTCTATTTTTATTATTGATCAGATTAGGAAGCAAGAGGACCCAATGTTTAAAACTAAATTTGAAATTGGAGATGTAATAAGAGGATCAGGATTTAATCCTAAGTCAAAGACACTACTGCTTGGTCTTTGGCCCCTTCCACTCAAAATCCCCACCTTCTAAATATCCAAGTAGAAAATAAAGCGAACATAATGATCTGGAATTTGCAGAACACAACTGACACGAAGATTACCTCATTTTTGACTCAAGTTTCTTTCATGAATTTATCAAAAACGGAGGATTTATGAAGAAGATACACAAACATATAGCCAATTGATTGCATTAGCTAAAAAATATGAAGAGATGCTCATGAAGAAGGGCACTTTGGAGGAAGAGTTAGTGGAGTTGAAAGAAAAAATTGCAAATGAGCCCCCTCCAATATAGATTACAGAACAAGTACAAGAAATACCAGCTGATGTGATAGTAAAAAAGGAGGAATACATAGAGAAAATTGAAAATCTTGAAAATGAACAAAATGTCAAGTCTATCTCTATTGTGTCAAGAATTTTGAAGTACAAGATTAATGTATTGAAAGGAAAATTGACGGTAGTGCATGATTTGCACATTTCTTTGAAAGAGGCAAGTAAAACATGTTGAAATGTGGCGACTGATCAACAAAGTACTATACACTTAGCACGTATCCTCGCTAGGGTCTGAGGCTGGGCTGGGCCCTAGGTAGGGGTTCGGGGGTGGTAGCCCCTGAGAAAAGCGGGGGTTCAGGGGTGGGAGCCCCTGAGAAATTTTTTTTTTGCCATTTTTCGTTGATGAAAACTGACATTATAATAAAACCCTAAAAAGGCTGACTTTGTTTGTTGCCCTAAAAATGCATGTTATAAGCGGCTGGGATGCTTAAGGCATTGTAAGGTTGATGTACTATTTTTGCTAGATAATAAGAAAGATTGGATGACTGTGTATGGTGGACATAACCCATTCTGGGTGAACCATGTTAAATCTCTGTGTTATCTGTGTCCTATTTTATTTCTTTATCTTTTGTATTTAAATCTGCATATAATTGTTAGTTCATCTTTGCTTCGGATCTGCTCGAAACCCTAACAAAACATCCTCTGAGGCTGTCGCTTTTCTTGGACCTTTGTTCAATGTTTGGTCAGGAAGAAGCAGATTAATGGATAAGTTAGATACTGCAATGATGTATAGTGATGAGTTCCCTCCCAAGATCAGTGACACTAAAGACATGGTGGAGGTAATGAATGTAGCTGATGCATTTTTCACAAGGAAGGATGTGCTTATAAATGAAAAATTGCAGACATTTGGGGAAGGTTATAGTAAATTGGTGCCTTCAATTTATGGTAGTAATGGAGATTTTAAATTAGTTTCTGATTGGACCAGCGAATTTGATTTGATTTGATTATGGAGGAAGAAGAAATAATCAAGCATATAGATGAATAGGTTGATGCTGATTTCCTTAACGGTATGCTTGATTCACTGTTCAAGGTTGAGGTTGACCATGCAAAGTTTATTATTGAGGCTAGGGTAGTTATAGATGCCAGATGGACAGATTCAGTTACAAAGTTGGAAGAGGTAAAGGCATTTAGTTGGCCAACAAATAAAGAGGTGGACAGGTGGCAAGCCATGCTAAAGCAAAATAAGAAATGTCAGGTTGCTACCCAAGATTCCTCACAGTAATTCTAAGATTGTTGAATCCTCATCTTATAAAAGGATTCCAAGATTAATTTGAGAGGGATGACCACTTTTTCTTTTTGATCGGTAGAGAGGGATGGCTAGTTGGCCACTTTTATTGATGTTGAAAACTCTGATATAGTTATAATAGTTCAATTGTTCAAGAATTTGATAAGTGCATAGTTGAATCGCATTTTGAATTTACTTTTTGATATCATTATGAATATAATATCAATATCATTTGTAGTTTGAGATCTTCACATAATTGTCTTTGTGTTGAATTTATGTTTTCACTATGAATTGAATGGTCAAGGGTTTTTCAGTTTATGTATGAATCTGGGTTGTGTATGTAATGGCATATTCATTCCTATTTATCTGCAAACGAATTTGATTGAAGTTTATTATTAGGTTGTTTTTGAATTGTAAGTGACTCTATGCCCTAGGATAAGGCACTGGTTTGTTGTCTTGATGTTGACTTGGTGAAGTGACCTTCCAATTATAATAGTTGATTCATTGTGGGTGAATATGTTTTCTTGTTTACCTTTGATCATGAAATTGTGATTTGTCTATAACATCTATCATGGAATTGGATCCTCAAAAGATATTCCCTTTAATTGAGTTGCATGCATGTTTTACTAATTATGTTGTATTCCTATCTATTGTGGTGTTTGATACTTTCATTCTTAATACTCTTATGATTTTATATGCTATGGATGTTTATGTAATATATATGGAGGTGTTCTATGATTATCATGTACATGTTTTCCCTCCTCTATAAATTTGGCATTTACTCATACCTATAATCCGCCCACCAATTACAATGAGGTGAATCCTTAATATTATTCCAGACTAACATAAATTTTGCATTCATGGGCATAATAGGAAGCATTAAATGAAAAATTACATACACCATAACAATGCAAAAAATGAAAAAAGTTAAAACTCATGATTCTTATCATTTCAAAGAGATAGAATTATACACCAGAGAGAAATAGATTAGAATTTCATTTCTATTGAATAAAATTACTACTTTTATCAACTGTCACAAAATAAATTTATATATAACTCCTTCAAGAATTTGCACAAAGCTTGACACTAAATGCTTTTCATTTGCTCTGTAAATGACTATACAACTTGCTCCCTTCACCTAGAGTCTAGAATCACTATTGGAACCAGAAAAGGAACCCCAATGACTATACAACTTGCAAAACTGCTTGAGCCATGCCATTATCACCTTGATGCCTTCAGATGGAATGTGAGATATTACGTTCTATCCAATAGATCATTTCCAAATAGAGGAGGAAGCCTTCATGCCCAGGAACAGATAAAATGGAAATAGGAGCTCGAGCCTTCATGTCCACGATCAGGGAAAGTGGAAAGAGGAGCTTTAGGGTAAATGTAATATGTTGAGGAGGGGTTGTAGCTTCCATGTCGTCACAAAGATGATGGGCTACCACTCCCCATCCAAACAAATCCTTCTTTCATTCCTCTGTGGGCTCCTTCTTCAAACCCCTTGCCATCTTGTGGCAAAGTAGAAGCAGAGGATGTGCCATGCTTGGCCTTTATTGATAAGAAAAGTCTTTCACACCCCCTCTGTCAATCCTTCTCACTTTCACAACTCCTTTGACAATAAACAAACTCACATAGGAGAAAACAAAAAAAACACCCATCCGGTATTACAGAGCACACATCAACTCCATGCACGATCCTGCTCAAACATCATCTTCCTTTCTGAGGAAAAAACCACTCTCAAAAAATGAAAAAGGTTTTTTTTCTCTTCGACCAATGAAGTCACCACTCCATTGTATTTATAACCTTTTAACACTTCATTTGGTGATGCTCATTCACATGAAAAATCATCATTTTGGTGTTTTTCAACATGACTGTAGACTCTAGAAGTCATGCCTATCAAATCCACTAGATCTTGCTAAGGCTCATCTATTGTGAACGATTTTGTTCTGATTTTATTCCTCCTTGATTGGACAAATTCTGCTTCATAATCCCTGACAACAAGCAACCCGAGCTCTGATTTCTCAGAGAAATTCATGATCTCCCATCTCTAATTAAGAAGCTATCCAATCCTTTTATGCTTTTGAAACCATCGTCCTCGCTTGTCTAATCAACCTCGACTTAGGAGAAACCTTCAAACTAGTCCCCTAGGAATGAGTCAGTATCCAAGCCTTAAAAATTCCTCGTACATATTAGCTTGCCACCACAGTTGTCACTAGCTCTCATGTTTGTTTAATGTTAGCATTTTTAGGTTGCGAGCTAGCGACCAGATAGTTTGTGGTTAAGTTTTATGGTTATCTCCAGCTCACGAGGTAAAATGTCTGAAGATGTGATCAAGCTGCGAGCTGGGGACAAGTTGGTTTGGGTTTACATTGTGAGGTCTCTAGATTTTTGGGTGTTAGTGTTTTATGTTACCAAGCTGGAGATTGTTAATGAAATTGCTTTGGTCGCGAGGTCTCGAGTTGGTTTGATGTCATACATTATAGTCGCGAGAGTTAGCGAGTAACTCATTTCATACAGTTCTCGCTAGCTCTCATGTTTGTTTAATGTTAGCATTTTTAGGTTGCGAGCTAGCGACTATATAGTTTGTGGTAAAGTTTTATGGTTATCACCAGCTCGCGAAGTTAAATGTCTGAAGACCTGATTAGGCCGCGAGCTTGCGAGTGAAGTGCTAGCAGTTAAGAGATTAACAGTTTTATGTTGGTGAGTACGCGACAAGGGTCAAATTAACCACTATCTCCAAGTCGCTGCGGTGACGAGGACTTAACATTTTGTGGTAAAAAATTGGCGAGTGGCAGTTCAGTTTCCCTCAGTCTCTAGATCTTGAGGTTATAAAGGCTTAGCATTTTCAGCATGCGAGTTGGAGATAGAGTCGTAAGGGCTTGTTGCTAGGTCGCGAGATTTTTTAATGGGTAGTCTTTTAGGCAGAGAGTTGACGACTGTGTGCCACATGTTTTAATGAATTAATATCTTGAAATCGCCAATATATTTTTTTAATGGTTTGAAAATAGCTTGAAATCGCCAATATTTTATTTTTATGGTTTGAAAATAGGTTGAAATCGCCAATATTTTTTTAATGGTTTAAAAATAGGTTGAAATCGCTAATGCAAATATTTTTCTGGTTTTAAAAACATTACAATTCGCCCATACAAATATTTTTTTGGTTTTAAAAACATTACAATTCGCCAGGATTTTTCACAAACTTTGACCGATCACGGCTAATTCGCCAATGGAGATTATTATTTTTTCTCCGTAAACCATAAAAATTTGCCAGTAAAATTAAAATTTTCCTTGGGAATTATACATCTTTCGCTAGGTTTTTACACCTTGTCCAAGGGGGGGATTTCTTAAAGTTTTCCTTGTAGGTCGAACAGAGTTGAAGAGACTTAAATGGACATGGAACTTGTTGCAGCTTATAATTTTTTGGGTATATCTCAACCCACCACTGAGGAGAGTGAAGAGGCATTAAGGCATAAACAACAATTAATACAACGAGCCCTTGAGAAGAATGATTTTGATTTAGAGGAGCAGGAGTTTCTATTTGAAAATATGGTCCTCTCAAATCTTGAAGATGTCAACATTAAGGAAAATTTCTTGGGTATTCAACAATAGAGCACTCACAATAGGTAAACCTGATTGTGGGAATCTAGCGGTAAAGAATCCTAAACATGGGAAATCCTTGCAACATCTACTTCCAATCTTCTAAAGTGTACTTCATCATCATCATCTTCAATATATCTTACCATCTTAACTTTACTTAACCAATATTTTAGTATAATTTTAAGTTGAAAAGGAAACAAATTGACTATTATCTTTTTTTAGTAGAGGGCATAAACAAAAGAATCCACTATCACGCAATAGATCCAATAACTACATGCCACATAAACCTAGTCTAATACCACTTGCTATATAAACAAGGAGGTTACTCTTATTCTATGTTATGTTCAATAACAAATATCTTACTTCAGAAATTCAATTTGAGTATCTTCAAACATAGTCTTCATCATTAATAATGATTACTCATAGAGTGTCTCTAGTTCAATCTATAGCTAGGAAATTGGAAATCATCAAAGCAAGTAGAAACATTAGCCTAGCTCAATCACGAAAGCTCAAATGTAGTGATAAATCCTAATTACACTCAATGAAAACATGAAAACAAGACATTCAAAAGGAAATCTAAGCAAACCAAATGCAGATGTTTCCTTCATGTGGCTCCATTGTCCTTCTTTCTCCTTCAAATAACTTTGTTTGTGGATCTTAACTTCAAGTGCATAAACCTAATGTGAAAGCAAGATTGACAAGTAGTGCAAGAATACTAGAAGCGTGATTGATTCGACCAGGGACTTTGATTGAAGAAATTCATCCAATTTATAGATAAATTGGAGAAAAGACTAGATTAGCATGACATTGATATTAGAGGCAATTGATTTCGAAAATGGCACAATTGATGGAAAGAAGAAGGTTATGACACCTTCTATGTCATGAATTATGACATATTGCCAATGCAAAGGTTAGAGAACTAGAATCTTATGACATCTTGCTATGCCAAAAGTATGACGCATGAGAAATTCATGCTTCCACCGAAGCACAAAAATAGGGAGAAACTAGAGAGAAATTAAATAGGTGGAAATTGAAATTAGGAAATTAGAAAATGAGGAAATTAGAAAATTAGAAATGATGTGGAAATTAGGAATTAGGAAAATTAGAAAATGGGGAAATTAGGAATTAAGTGAATTAGAAAATGAGGAAATTAGGAATTAAGTGAATTAATTAACAATTTTTCATTTATCAATTAATTCACACAAAGAGAGGGGATTAATTAGCCAATTAAATAAATATTTAATTGTGACAAGAAGAATTAGGATAAATAAATAAATTATTTAACCTAGAGGGAAAATGCCAAACAACATTAAATGAATAAATCATAAAACCTTAGGAGATGAATTAGAAATGCAAGGATGACAATTAGGGCTTGACAAAAGATAATTAATGTCGATTCGATTTGATCATGATTTCTGACTTGATAAATGATTTGATTGATAAACAATTGAAATTGGTTAACAAATTGACCAATATTGATAAAGAGACCAAATTGATATGCGCCAATTGACATGATTGAAGAGGACAAGGATCGATGACAAATCGATTGCAAAATTGACGAGATTGACAAGGACGAGGATCGATGACAAATCGATTACAAAACGACAAGATTGATAAGAGGACAAAACCCTAATTCAAAAGCGATAAAAATAAGGAATGCAGAAGAAGGACTCGATGCTCTCAAATGATAAAGACCAAGTACGCAACATAGAAGAAATGTTAATGCGACGCAAAAACCTAAAATAAGGCAATGCACCAATGTTAAAGTATGACTCCACAAGCGTTGACCATTTTTAGGTGTCTACATTTTGCCCCTCTTTGAGACAATGCAATTTTAAGCGTTGTTTCAAAGAACAATAATGAAAATGCCCTAGACAATAATAATGACATATGCATGCCCCCTCGAGGAATTGGCCAGAAAAATCCAGAAAAGAGGCCAAGTGATCAATAAAAATGACAGAAGACGATAGGTTCGAATGGACTACCAAGACTGACGGAAGAAATGTTAGTAAGAAGAAATTAGACAGAGGACAGTTAGAGATGAAGGAAAACTTGCTTTCACATATGCACATAAGTAGGTGAGAACCTTTATTTGATATGGCAAAATGGATGCGGCGCAACATGGCAATGAAAGCCAGAGCGATAATGCAATCCCTTTGTGTAAGACAGACATGTTCACAGACAAGGAATAGTTCAAAAATCCTAAGACAAACTTGCCCCATAATGTTATGAAACACTCCACAAATAGAAGACAAAAAATAATAAAGGACCATAAGCCATCCCGACCACTCTAAATCACTTAGTGACATCATCGAGCAACATAGGAACATGGTCGAAGCCAAAAATAAATCAATAAAAAGATAAGACTCGCAAATTCAAACAAGTCAAACAAACATTTTGATCATCATTGTCAAAAGTGGAAAACAAGAATGATCATGCTGTCTGGTTCCAGGGAATGCGGTACCCCGTCTAAGACAGGACATAGTCTGGTTTGGAGTATACCACACCCTATATAAGACCCATTATAATAGTGACAAGGACAAATGATATTAATGTTGAGTGATTGACATGACAATTTTGATCAGTTTGAATGCCTGGTTTGATTGAAAAGTTCATTTGTTAATGCGTGATTTCATTAAAGCACAATGTTTGATTGATTGTCGTTGGATGTATGCTCAGCGATCTGTCTATGCACAAAGTGGATATTTATTGACAAAATGAAAAATGCAAAAGGAATTGTTTTTGGAATTTGAATGTTTTGAAATTTTTTTTGTTCATTTTTTCAGGACATTATTTGATTTTTTTGGTTTTTTTCAGGACGTTATTTGATTTTATTTATTTTTTATTATTTCAGGACATTATTTGATTTTTAAGGATTTTGCCTCTAGTGTCTAGCAAGGCAAGGAATATGACAGGTGAATAAATAGGCTTTCTAAAATGATGGTGGATAGAGGGAAGACAAAGGCCTTTTATCATGGAGACAATGTGGATGCAATTTTCAAGGGCTATGGCATGATGGGACAAGAGACTGGATATGACAATGTAAAGCAGTGAAATGACATGAGGGACATGTCAAGAGGTGTTTGAAACTATGTTTAAATTTTGCATCCTTATGTCAGATCAAGATCGAGGAATGGAAAAGAGTGTATGGATAGTGATAAGATATGGATAGGATAAGAAAGACCAAGAATGGATAAGGGACATGGACTGAAGGTTGGGGTAGGCTAAGGGATAGTGGCAAAAAAGTTGCAATAAGCTAGGGAATATGGATGAAAGGTTATAATAAGCAAATGGATAAAGACCAAAAGCTATGATAGACTGAAAGCTACAAACAAGATGCATGATGCTCATGAAGATCGTCAGCCTTGTCAAGATCAAAGGTGGAAAGGGAAACTGGACATGAGGGACAATAGGATATGAAGGGTAATGACATGGTATGATAGGATAATGAAGGGCAATAGGATATGAAGGAGGAAACCTGCCCCCAAGTGTGGTGTGAAAGAAGTTCATAGATTATGCATGATGCCTGTTTGCCAGGTTTTCATCATGGTACTTGCCCAAAGTGCCCGTTTGCCAGGGTTTCACCAGTGGACGAATTATTTTTGCTTTACTTTTTTTTTTTGTCCTTTTTTTGTCTTTTTTTTTTTTTTTGTGTTTTGACTTTTTCAATAGAAGATGGACACATGATAGGGGATGGAAGGACTCAAGCAAATTTTTTGTTTGGATAGTAGCCTTGAAAAAAAATGGACCATGACTTTTAAAAGTATGCTTAAAGACGTTGGTAGGATAAGGACATGGAAAATAAGATGAAACTAAAGCGAGGATTTATGCAAAGGATTGGATCAAAGGGATCGAAGGATGGAAAATATGCATTGGATAATAGGTAGGGTATTGGAGGAATTGGGCTTCAATGGATGGAAATGAAGGCAAGATCGACATTGGCACACACCTTGAGGGGTGATGGACTGATGGAGGAAAGAAGTATTTTGGATATTGATATTTTGACGAAGGAAAGGCTATGGATTTTGGGACATAAGGGCCCAAAATGGATAAAGAAGGTGATGGAGGAATAGACTTGGAATGTTTGGATGGAGGAATAGCAATTGTAGATGCCAATTTTGATGTTTCTTTAGGCTTTTGTGCTTCAAGGAGCCGCTTAGGGATCCACATGGTTTTTGATTTTTCATGCTTTTGTGGTTCCTTGGAGTGCATTGCTTGCACAAGGGATTTAGGAACCCATATAGATTTTGACTTTTGTTTTTTAGCAATGGGCCTTTGTGACCTTTTGGATATATTTTTTTCTTTATAGATCATATTGTTCTTTGTTTTGACATGTCGATTATATTGGACATGTTGATCCTTGAATACATGTGGATTTCTAGACTTATGACTTTTATACTTGGCATCCAAATTGCTTGGAGGGGGAAAGGAATGCATGGATGGATATGAATGAAATGGATTTCTTTTGGATTGATAAAATTTACTCAAGGATATGTGCCTTTGTTGACCTTGCATAGAGGACGAAGGGATATAAGGACCTAAGATGGATGGAAAGTATGATGGGGAAGGTGTATGTTTTGATTTTGATGGAGGGATACCAACGTCTTGAGAGATTTCACTAAGGCCATGACCCTTAAGATCTTATTTGATATGGAGGGGTTCTTTCTTATGGAGATCTACTCCTTAGCCTTTATGAATATCTTGACTTGTAGGATACTCTTTTGTTTGGGAAGAAGACGCGAGTCCATTATGAGGTGGATATGATATGAGAGAAATAATGAGATCTTGAAGTGGATCGGATTGCACCAAAGTGGAAGAACCCATTATGCATGTCGAGGGTTCATGAACATCTTGCAAATGACACGTTAGAATCATGAAGGGGATTAGGATCATGAGGGGGACTAGGATTGTGTTGTGGACATGGTTCAATGACAGGCTCTTCAAGAGATGGAATGGGAGAAATAATGGGATCATCAAAAGAAATGCGATCTTGGAGTGGATATGCGGGATTAGGACAAGGAGATGGAGGAACAAAAGGATCTTGTGGAGGATTTGAAGGAATGATTTGATATTGACAAGGAGGAAGATCATTGGAATCCTCTTTAAAGTTGGTTTGCTCTGGACTTTTAATGGGATCATCAGAAAGGATGGAAGGGATATCTTGATCTTTCTTAGGAAGTGGAATGCCAATGGGATTTGAAAGGGTGTTGTGTTCTTGGATAGAATGGACATGAATAATGGAATCATTGCGAGTGTCTAGGGAAATGGGATCCTGGTCAATAATTGGATGGGATGATAAGGTTTCAGGATCTTGATCTTGATCTATTTCAAGACATGTTTCTTCATGCTCTAAATTATCCTCTTGACATGGGGTTGGACTTTGGATATGCATGGAGGATTCTGACAATGAATCAATGTTTTGGCATGAAGGAAATGCACTTTGAACATTTGTGATGGATTCTGGCAAGGAATCAATGCTTGAACATGAGGAAGAGGGACTTCGAATGGGGTCCTCTAGAACAGGTAATGGCAATAAAGTGCATGGTGGCATTGGGTCTTGTATTTCTGAAACATGACAAGGATGTGCATCATGAATTGGATTATCTTGGCAATCAATTATGGATAGCCCTTGGATAATTGCATCCTTGGGTGTATTGTTTGATGAGGACAATATGGAAGGTTCTTGTGGAACTTCTAGAGGTGTAGGGATAGATGCCACTAGAGAGTCAATTTGTTTATGGGGGGATGAGCCATTGCTAGACATAAGTGTATTATTTTGATCTTCCTCAAAGAACTCACTTGGTAATTTCCTTAAGATCATTGCAATAAAGCCACCTTTCTTTCGAGGTTTTGACATAGTTGTATCTGGAATTTGAACTTGTTTGGCAAGGAGTTGGTTCTGATCTAATGTCATGTTTTGATATTGGACTTGGTTCAATTGTTCTGACATGTTTGAAACTTGGGTTGGTGTGTGCTGCAACCTTTGTTTTTGAATGTTTGGTTGTGGTTGTTGACATTGATATGTTGATTGAACTATTTGTTGACATTGTATAGTTGGTTGGACATATTGTTGAAATTGGACCATTGGTTGTGTTGGTTGTATATGTTGGACCATTGGTTGTGTCTGTTGGAAATGTTCGAACTGTTGAACAATTGGTTGTGATGGTTGAAAATCTGATTGATAGTAAACACCTTCTTGTTCTTGTTGTGGAGGCACATAATGTTGAAATTGATGTTGTCTCTTTTCTTGAAATTGTCTCATCATCTCTATTTGTGAGAGGAGAGCTGGTATGTCTGATCGTTCAAGAAGAGATCTTACATCAATTGGCTCAATCTTTGGATTTCAACCTGGAAATTTTTGAAACATTTTGGACATTTGTGATCTATTCTTCTCAATGTTTTTCACTTTTTGTTCCAAGATCTCATTTTCTTGAGCTAGCTTCTCCTCTAGTTTTTGTATTTGGAGACTTGTTTCATCATAAAGAGTTTGATCGATATTGCCTTGTTGTTGGGTTGGATAGAATTGTGATTGCATTGTCGGTTGATATGTCAAACTTTGTTGCATCATTGGTGCTTGGAACCTTGTTTCAATAGACATGTCACTATGCAAATGCAATATTTTTTGGAATTTTTCAAGGATAATGTATGATATGCAACTAAATGCAAACTAAATAGATGAAAATGCAATCTATGGCAAGAATGCAATCTATGTTTTTGGTTGTTTTTCAAGATTTTGACAAACTTTTTGGAATGCAAATCTAAAAAGAGACCCTTAGGAAATTGAAATGATGTCTAGACCTCAAAGGACAAAAGGACCAAGTGACAAAGGACAAAATGACAATGTCTCCCCCATATGCTTGGATACTAAGCTAGGTTTGACGAAATGACAATGATAACAAAAAGACAAAAGGTTTGATAAGGTCTAGACTTCCTAACAATGACTTAGGGTTTATCAAAGATTTGGATTACTCAAGTATGACAAAACCTAGTTTTGACACTATATGCAAAGGGACAATTACTATGCAAATGACCCTAATATGATATGATAATGACCTAAGCTTAATGAAGAAACCTAGGGTATGCAAATGCAAATGTATGAAAATGTCAACCTAAGTTTGAATTATGAAATGGTATTACTCTAATGCAAGAGGACACATGCAAATGGATGACCCTTATTGATATGCAAAGGAGTATGACCTAGGTGAGACCTACCCTTGGTACTTGACAATGACTTTGCAAAATGCAAACCTAGGATGAACCTAAATCTAAGTGACATGAATGTTGAGACAAGATTTTGAAAAATGTTTGACAACCATGTTTGAAGGTGTTTTGAACTTTGTTGGATGAAATGTTCTTGTGTTTAACCATATTTTGAATCAATTTGCCTTGTTTTTGAAATGAGATACAATTCAACTTTTGACAAGCAAAGAAGACAAGATATTTCAACTTAGACTCAAGACAATCATGCTCATTCACACATTTCTTATGGATGGCAAGGATAGTAGGTACTTGAGAGGTAGACTCGTTATGAGATTCAAGGAGAATACATAGATGCTTGACCCCATGGGCTCCCCTCCATGACACTTACTTCTCAGGGCAGCCAAGCATCAGTCCCCATGGAAATCTCCCCATGGCGAACTTAGCATCTCTTCCAAGTATCCAAACTTGTCCTTCTCAAGCAACTAGAAGGATTTTTGGCCTCTAAATGCAAGGTGTTTAGTAAGGATTTCTGTTAAGCATTACTCCTTGGTGTCACGCAAGCGTGATTGAGACACAGGCCCACCAAGATACCAAACAAATGTAGTCACGCAAGCACGATTTAGACCGCGAGGCCCTACTTAGATGTTGATATGAGAAAGGGTTCAAGGGTCATCACTTCCCAAGTAACTACAATTCCCACGTAACCCTTCCTTCAAAGCTTTCGCTCATCAGGTATTTATTTATAGTGAGTTAGAATGCCAAGGTATTCTAGCTGTACTCACTTTGGGTCGTTCCCTTCTCACGATTGTCACTTGCTTGCAAAAGCAAATGGTCGGGAAGGCAGGCCCTCTAAAGCTAACACACAATCAAAACATGAGAATGGTATCGAAGATCTAGATTTCTGATCACCCTAAGAAGGATGAGAGCATACTCTCCTACTCCAATGTCAAACTCAACAATCAAAGCAAACATATGTTCATTCCATCCTACTTAGCAATCAAAACTAGGTGCCTAATTATGAATTACAAACACAAGGTTTAGTTGGAATATAAGGCAACCTGCAAAACCACCAAGTCAGAAGTTTGATTTGTTTAGTCTTTGACTATTGAGCCTGCATAAAATGTGTTAATAGTTTCATTTGTTGTCTTTGTCATGTGTAATGCCAGGGTTCTGCACAAAGAATTAATACCAAAGCAAAACCAAAAAGCAGAAATAGAATGCAAAACAAATCAATTTGCAAGTAAAACACTACTTTTTACCTCTGTTTTTGGCCTTACATAGGCACAAAATGTCTCACACAGGCACAGAAAACTCCAACACAGGCGTAGATCCCTTTGAAATAGGCACAGAAGTCCTTGACATAGGCACAGAATGCTTGACATAGGCGCAAAACTCTCCTACACAGGTGCAAAAGTGCCCAAAAAGCCCTGAATTACCCTGTTTCTTGGGTTTTTCATTTGCAAATCAACTCAAAAGCACTCAAAAGCATGGTTAGGGGGTTAGTTCACTTCGGGTTCACCATTTAATGTAGCTAGGAATCTGGAAATCATCAAAGCAATATAAACATTAGCCTAGCTCAATCACGAAAACTAAATTGCAATGATAAATCCTAATTACACTCAATGAAAACATGAAAACAAGACATTCAAAAGGAAATCTAAGCAAACCAAATGCAGATGTCTCCTTCATGTGGCTCCATTTTCCTTCTTTCTCCTTCAAATAGCTTTGTTTGTGGATCTCACCTTCAAGTGCATAAACCTAATGTGAAAGCAATATTGACAAGTAGCGCAAGAATACTAGAAGCATGATTGATTCGACCAGGGACTTTGATTGAAGAAATTCATCCAATTTATAGATAAATTGGAGAAAAGACCAGATTAGCATGACATTGATATTAGAGGCAATTGATTTCGAAAATGGCACAATTGAGTGGAAAGAAGAAGGTTATGACACCTTCTATGTCATGAATTATGACATATTGCCAATGCAAAGGTTACAGAACTAGAATCTTATGACATCTTGCTATGCCAAAAGTATGACGCATGAAAAATTCATGCTTCCACCAAAGCACAAAAATAGGGAGAAACTAGAGTTAGTGTAGGTTTTTTTATTTTCCTTATGTTAGGGGGTATTTATTTTTCCTACACATATATTATTAAGCTTGCTTAGGTTATTAGGTGTGGTTAATATGTGGACACATGGTGGAATACATTAGCTACATGTGTAACTCTCCACCTCACATGGGTAGTTGAGTTACACACCCTCTTTTGGCTTGTTGTGCCACCTCTCATAACCACTATTTTGTCATTTCCTAAGTGTGTTATGGAGTAGTTGGGTTTCTCACCCTCTTTTGGCCTTATGTGCCACCTCTTATAACTCCTTTTTTGTTTTCATGTAAGGAGGTTATGCCACATGTTTTGACATTTACCAAGTAGGTAAAAACCTCCCACCTTTTATGGGGTAGTAGGTAAAACCTCCCACTTTTTATGGAGGTGGGAGTTAATGCACCTCTTGGTTGTATATGCTATTATTTTTCTATATAATAAGCAATATACTCTCACCTTCACTAGTTAAGTGATAGCTCGATGAGAGTCTTCTCAAAATTCTTTTCTTTATCTCTATTTTTCTCTCATATCAGATTTATCTTCATTCAACTATTTTGATCTTCAATCATCCGTTGCTTGGAGTTGCATGTGATCTATGACCGACATCAAATCCTGGCTCGATTCTTGCTTCTCACAGAATTTAACATGGTATCAGAGCCGTGTTGTCTGGTATAGCTCATTGCTTTTTTGATTTATTTGAGAGATTTGAGATTGTTAGATAGCTAATATTTTTCTTAAAAACCAAGTATGGTCTTCTCTTGCATTTTCATGTGACCTGGAGAATCAGAACAGTTTAAAGGAAAATAAGCTTCTAGTTAAACCTGGTTTTATATATGTGTTCTTTGAGATCTGGGTGATTGCAGCATTTTTGGTAATATTGGAGGCTTCTTTAGCACTTCCAGAGTGTCCAGAAGGCTTGTGAAAATCATAAGTGACTTTTATTTCACCAAATTCAGAGTTTGGAGAACATAGTAAAAAAATCAAAGTGAAATATTTTACTAGAGCTATTTTCATTTTGGCCATAGTGTTCTAACCTCCGTTCATTTTCAGAAAAAAAAAATTTCTGGGTTTTGTTCCCAGCATCGAAAAACTTCTGGGTTTTGAAGTTTTTTTCTAGAAAATTAATAATTTTTTCATAAATCAAGTTTCAACAAGGCTTAAGCCGTTTTTCTATCAGAGAAATTCAGCACCCTTTCTTAAAAGTTGCATAACTTTTGCCTCGGGTGTCAGTTTTTTGCAAATGAGTACTTGATGAAAAGCTGGAAATGAGAACTCTTCATAATTGTAGGTCTTATTGAAATATTCTACACTTCTTTGTTAGATATTGCAGGTTGAATCAGCTACATGTTTTTTTTTTCCTTCTATAGATCATATCTTTCTTCTCACAACTCTATTTTACAAAAGTGAATAGTTGTTGGAAATGTATTAAGATACATTGAACAGCTATAAGGCTAATTTTTTCAGATTTTGTGTTAAATTTATATGTATTTAAACTTTCTATTTTGGCCATTAAAGCCTTAGAAAGCATTATAATCTAATAAAAGCCTTGTAAATGCACTAATTATAAAGTGCCAACCTTGTAATATTTGGGGGGGGGTGATTTCAAAGACTAGTGGAAAGGGGGGGTGTCTCTTGTGTCTTCTTTCTTGTACTCTTCTTGACTCTTTGCAATCTTCTTTTCTGCTATCATGGATGCATCTGCAGTTCCACTTTTAACACCATATAATTACTTTGAATGGAAATCTAAGATGATAATATATCTGAAAAGACATGGATATCATCATGTTACTATGGGACTTGAAACTGAACCTCAAGATGCTGCAGAAAAGATTAAATGGTTTAATAAATGTGATGAAGCTTTTGGTACATTGTGCATGTCAGTCTCTCCTGACCTTCTTTTTCACATTGAATCCGCTACTACACCAAATGCAGTATGGACTACTTTGGGAAACCTCTTTGGTAAGCAGGATGAACTAAGAGGTCATCAATTAGAGAATGAACTCATAGGGTTGAATCCAACCAATTTTGATACTATACAAGACTTCTTCACTAAACTTAAGTCTATAAGATTGCAGTTGAAACAGTGTGGAACTAAAAAAGATGATAAGCAACTGATCTTGAGTATTCTTTCTAAGCTTGGTCCTAACTATTCAGTATTTGTTTCTACATTCTATGCTACAAAATGTGCCCTAGGTACCACATTCAAAATGCCTTCTTTAGATGATTTTGCTGCAGAACTCACTAGGGAGCAGGACAAATTGGTTCAAATGGGTAAAATAAAGCCCTCTAAGTCACATGCCTTAGTTGTAAATCAAGGCACAAAAGAACAAAAAGGGTCTAGTAAGCAAGATAAGAAACAAAAGAACCAAGGAGAGAAGAAGAAAGATCAGAAATCTGCTACTTCAAAAGTAGACAATGAGACCTCTTCATCAAAAGGTGAACAACCTAAGAAGGAGAAGGTCAAGTGTTCTTATTGTAAGAGGCCTGGTCATGATGAACATAAGTGTTTAAAGAAACAAATTGATCACCTTTCAAATCTTCTTGAAAAGAATAATATCAAGGTTCCTGATTCAGTCAAACAGAGTTCATCAGAAGGATCTTCTAAGGACATAGATAAGAGTAAGGGGAAAGGAAAGGGTAAGGCCCTAGTTGGTATTGCTTCACAACCAAATTCTTGGATAATTAACTCAGGTGCTTCACACCACATGGCTTCTTCAGAAGATGATTTCACATCTTTAGAGCCATGTTCTATGCCTTCCATCCTAATGGGTGATGACACTCCTATTGAAGTGCATGGGAGAGGGTCTGTTGATGTGGGTGAAGGAACATTTCAAGATGTCCTTTGTGTTCCATCTTTATCAACTAATCTCCTATCTATTTATCAGATCACTCACACTAGTTCTAGCAAGCGAGTTGAGTTCACACCAGATGCAGTGATAATCAGCGAAATGCATAATGGGTCTACTGTTGCTGTGGGAAAAGCAGATCATCATTCTAGATTATATTAGTTTTCTCACTTTGTTCCTGACTCTCCTTCGACAGTTTTACTCATTCATGCAGATGAGGTGAGTTGTTTGTGGCATCAACAGTTTGGCCACTTGAACTACCATTACTTGCAACAACTCAGTCAACAAGAAATGGTTTCAGGGTTGCTTCTATTCGATTTTCTGATGGAGTTTGCCAGGGGTGCATTCTTGGTAAGCATCCAGAGGAGAAGTATGATAAAGGTAAAGCTTGGAGAGCTACACAACTATTGGAGTTGGTACATAGTGACTTGGCAGGACCATTTCCACAACCATCTTTCAGCAAGGCTAGATATGTCTTGACATTTATTGACGACTTTTCTAGATATACATGGGTTTACTTTCTCAAACAAAAGTCTGAAGTCTTTGAAAATTTTCTAGATTTCAAAGCTTTTGCAGAGAAACAATTTGGGAAGTTCATCAAGATTCTGCGTACAGATAATGGGGGTGAATATGTTAATAATCAGTTTGAACAGTTTTGTGCTTCAGAAGATATCAACATGCAACACATAGTTCCATACAGTCCTCAACAAAATGGTGTAGTAGAACGAAAGAATAGGTCCTTGAAGGAGATGGTTAATTGTATGATTCACTCCAAGTCTTTGGCACCTCAGTATTGGGCAGAGGCCATCAACTGTGCGTGTTACATCCATAACTGAGTTCCTCATAAAGCTGTGAAGGGGGTAACTCCCTTTCAAGCTTGGACTGGTTGAAAACCCACAGTTAAACACTTTAGAGTGTTTGTTTCTCTTGCATGGGCCCACATTCCAGCTGAAAAACACAAGGCTATGGATCCGCAGAGTAAGCCTTGCATATTTGTTGGATATCCAGATGATGTCAAAGGGTATAGGCTTCTCCATCCCACTACTCATGAGTTGTTCATTGAGAGGAGTGTTCATTTTGAGGAGAGTTCTTCTAGTTCTTCTCATACCACTTCTCCATCCACTATCACATTGGAGAAATTGCATTATGATGACAGTTCTTCAGAGGATCTTAATCCTCCTAATCTTGATGAGGAGTCTTCTTCCTCTACTTCAGATGGTGACAGTGATGATGAGGATTCACATTCCTCTCATAGTCATCATTCAGAGGTTGATGATTCTCCCCCAGACTCTCCAGCCTCAGTGCCTCTTTGGGCTTGACAAACGTTTGAGTCAGCAGGAGATTGGCTTGGTGATCCATTAGATACTAGAAGAACAAGGTCACAATTTCAACGAGCTCCACATCTCTTCATTGCTTTAGCTTCTGATCCACAGTCCTTTCGAGAAGCTTCAGGTGTTCCTGAGTGGGATGTTGCAATGCAAGAAGAGTTTAATTCCTTGGAAAGGAATCACACATGGGATTTAGTTCCTCTTCCTAAGGGAAGGAAACTTGTTCGATGCAAGTGGATCTATCGAACAAAATTTGTAGCGGATGGGTCGGTTGATAAGTATAAGGCTCGCTTGGTAGCAAAAGGTTTTTCCCAAGTTCCAGGGGTTGATTACTCTGAGACTTTTGCTCCAGTTGCTAAGATGAATTCCATCCGACTTTTTCTTGCTATAGCTGTAGCCCATCATTGGGAAGTTCATCAGATGGATGTGAAGAGTGCATTTCTTCATGGTGACCTTCAGGAGGAAATCTACATGGAGCAACCACAGGGGTTTGTTCAGGATCCTTCACTTGTGTGTCGACTTCGAAAGTCTCTCTATGGCCTCAAACAGGCTCCTCGAGCTTGGTATGCCAAGATGGACTCATTCCTTCTGACAGTTGGTTTCACTTGGTGCCATTTTGATCTGAACGTATACATTCTGCAACAGGATGAAACTCTCACATTTCTGGTTCTCTATGTTGATGACTTGTTACTCACAGGGAGTCACTCATCCACCATCAAAGTAGTGAAAATTGCTCTACATGATAGATTTTTGATGTCAGACTTGGGTCTTCTGCAGTACTTCTTGGGAATTGAGATCACTCAATCATCTTCAGGAATCTTCCTTGGACAACCCAAGTATGCACTTGATATGCTCTCCAGATTTCACATGGCTGATTGTAAGCCTGCACCTACTCCATTTTTGTCAGGGTTCAAACTTGAGGCTAAGTGCTCTTCACCCTTGGTTGATGGCACTTTATATTGACAACTTGTTGGAAGCCTCATTTATTTGACTCATACGAGACCCGACATTTCTTATGCTGTGGGCATGGTCTCTAGATTCATGCAGGAGCCACATGAGTTGCATTGGAAAGCAGCTAAGCAGATCCTCCACTACATTCAGGGTACTCACAATTATGGAATTCAGTATGTAGCAGGTGTGGATATTGACTTGGTAGGATATACGGATTCAGATTGGGCAGGTGATTCTCAGGATCGCAAGTCTACTTCTGGGTATTGCTTCTCACTTGGTTCTGGTCCAGTTTGTCGGTCGAGCAAGAAGCAGTCTGAAATTGCTCTTTCATCGACAGAGGCCGAGTATCGAGGGGCAGTCAATGCCACCACTGAGGCTATTTGGCTTCAAAATATTCTTACTGAGTTTGGTATTTCAATTAGAAAGCCTACCATCATCTTTTGTGATAATCAGAGTGCTATACAGATCTCAAGAAATCCAGTTCATCATCAGAGGATGAAACACATTGAGATACATATGCACTACATTCGAGAGCTGATTCAAGAAGGCATCATTGATCTTAAGTATTGTTCTACATTGGAGCAAACTGCGGACATCTTCACCAAACCTTTCACCGAAAGCAAGTTCCTTCATTTGCTATCTTTGCTTGGGATGCAAAAGGTGTCTACATCAGGAAGGGCTTCTTAGTCCTTCATTCTTTCTCTCTCTATTTAGGGGGGTCTATTCCTCTTATGGGGGGGCTTCTTCTTTTGGGGGGGATATTTATGTACATGGGTACCTAACATGGCCTCATTTGCCGGGACCCATCTTTTCACCCACCTAAGCTATGCTTAAGGGGGGGTGTTAGTGTAGGTTTTTTTATTTTTCTTATGTTAGGGGGTATTTATTTTTCCTACACATATATTATTAAGCTTGCTTAGGTTATTAGGTGTGGTTAATATGAGCACACGTGGCGGAATACATTAGCTACATGTGTAACTCTCCACCTCACATGGGTAGTTGAGTTACACACCCTCTTTTGGCTTGTTGTGCCACCTCTCATAACCACTATTTTGTCATTTCCTAAGTGGGTTATGGGGTAGTTGGGTTTCTCACCCTCTTTTGGCCTTATGTGCCACCTCTTATAACTCCTTTTTTGTTTTCATGTAAGGAGGTTATGCCACATGTTTTGATATTTACAAAGTAGGTAAAAACCTCCCACCTTTTATGGGGTAGTAGGTAAAACCTCCCACTTTTTATGGAGGTGGGAGTTAATGCACCTCTTGGTTGTATATGTTATTATTTTTCTATATAATAAGCAATATACTCTCACCTTCACTAGTTAAGTGATAGCTCGGTGAGAGTCTTCTCAAAATTCTCTTCTTTATCTCTATTTTTCTCTCATATCAGATTTATCTTCATTCAGCTATTTTGATCTTCAATCATCCGTTGCTTGGAGTTGCATGTGATCTATGACCGACATTAGATCCTGGCTCGATTCTTGCTTCTCACAGAATTTAACAGAGAGAAATTAATTAGGTGGAAATTGAAATTAGGAAATTAGAAAATTAGAAATGATGTGGAAATTAGGAATTAGGAAAATTAGAAAATGAGGAAATTAGGAATTAAGTGAATTAGAAAATGAGGAAATTAGGAATTAAGTGAATTAATTAACAATTTTTCATTTATCAATTAATTCACACAAAGAGAGGGGATTAATTAGCCAATTAAATAAATATTTAATTGTGACAAGAAGACTTAGGATAAATAAATAAATTATTTAAACTAGAGGGAAAATGCCAAACAACATTAAATGAATAAATCATAAAACCTTAGGAGATGAATTAGAAATGCAAGGACGACAATTAGGTCTTGACAAAAGATAATTAATGTCGATTCGATTTGATCATGATTTCTGACTTGATAAATGATTTGATTGATAAACAATTGAAATTGGTTGAGAAATTGACCAATATTGATAAAGAGACCAAATTGATGTGCGCCAATTGACATGATTGAAGAGGACAAGGATCGATGACAAATCGATTGCAAAATTGACGAGATTGACAAGGACGAGGATCGATGACAAATCGATCACAAAACGACAAGATTGATAAGAGGACAAAACCCTAATTCAAAAGTGATAAAAATGAGGAATGCAGAAGGAGGACTCGATGCTCGCAAATGATAAAGACCAAGTACGCAACATAGAAGAAATGTTAATGCGATGCAAAAACCTAAAATAAGGCAATGCACCAATGTTAAAGTATGACTCTGCAAGCGTTGACCATTTTTAAGTGTCTACACAATCAAATGTGCATCAACTATAAATAAAAAGAACAAAGTAAAGATAGATAAAATAAAACATAACACAACCACAACACATTAATCATTGAAAGACGAATCTTAAATTATTGAAAAATGCTCCAATAAGAATGAGCAATAATGATCTTTCAAAATATATATTTAAATAATAATTTTTAAAAATATAATTGAATTTTTTTTTTTAAATTCTATAATAATCTATAAATTTCTAAATAAAATATATAAAAACAAATTTATTGAGTTAAACAAGAAAAATATTCCAAAAGAATTTAAAACACCAACTTTATAGATTTTTGATAAGATAACAAATTCTGAAAACTTTTAAAAAATCCCAATTTTCTTCGATACCATCATACATAAGAAAACTTCCCAGAAATCCCAATTTCCTTACATGCTGGGAAAACCCAATTTCCTTATATACAATGGACAAGAATGGCGGGAAACAAATACATAAAAGATGTCTTGCTGGGACGGAAACAAACCATGACGTGTAAATTTCACCAGCACAATATTTACTTTTTAAGCATTACAAAGACTGAAAAGATTCTCCCCGTGTCGAAACTGAAAATGGTTTGACAGATGAACTTGTAGCATCCCCACTGAGATTACTGCAAGTAATAATATCGCCGTTGCTACCGCTATCGCTCGGAATCTGCGGAGTTGGAGGCTCCATCTTCCCTTCCAGCATTCGAACCACTTGTCGCATGCTTGGCCTCACATTCTCATCCTCTTCAATGCATACCAACCCTACATCAATAACTCTTCTCACCTCTTCTATATCTACCTCCTCTCCAACTGCAATACCCTCTTCCACAATATTAACTATGTTCCCCTCGTAAATTTGAGCTGCCGCCCACGAGGGGAAGAAATGCTTGTTTGAATCCGGCAGGCTCATGTCCAGATTTCTTCGCCCCGAAATTATTTCTAGCAGCGTCATACCAAAACTGTATACGTCAACCTTGCAAGTGATGGGAAGACCGGAGAACCATTCCGGGGCCAAGTAACCTCTCGTTCCTCTGATTGTCGTCAGCACGCGGCTGAAATCTCTGCCCACAAACTTCGCCATACCAAAATCGGCCAGCTTTGGGGAAAATTCGCTGTCCAGGAGAATGTTTTCAGGCTTAACATCGTTGTGAATTATGCACTCTCTGCATTCTTCGTGGAGATAAAGTAACCCCCTTGCAGTGCCTAGTGCGATCTCAAATCGGGTCTTCCAGTCGAGTACCTTTCGTTTACTTTCGGAGTTGCCACTGAAGAGTAAGGAATTCAGAGAGCCGTTGGGCATGTACTCATAAACCAGTAGCCTCTCTGATCTTTGTGCACAAAATCCTCGAAGCTTGACCAGATTCACATGTTGTATGCTTCCAAGAGAATTTATTTCCGCTCGGAATTGCTTCTCTTCTTGCCCTGAACCCTCCAATTTCTTTGCAGCTACGAGGGTGCCGTCTGTTAGAGTTCCTTTGAACACTGAACCGAATCCTCCGCTCCCTAGCTTAGACCTGAAATTGCTCGTTGCGATCTTCAACTCCCTATAACTAAACATCCTAAGAAAGGAGTTGGAGGAATGTGCAATCATTTGCATGGATCGTAGCCGATGCCTCCGCCACATTAAAACTGAAAAGATACACAAAGCAATTGCGAGAGCACCAAGCACTACACCCACAATACTTACTGTTGTTTTGCGTTTAGAGGAGGATGGTGGAAGTGCAGAGGCGGCTACTCGAATAAAGACATTTGAATTGCTTTGTGATGGAGAATTGTGCATGGTTGGCAAATCCCCAGACCTGATTTGGCATGGCCCTGAAAGAGTATTGAAAGTGAACGCAGTGCAGGAGCAGTTGTGGAGGCACGCTTTCTCGCAATCATTCTTTGTCGTTGCAGGGTATTCAGAGAAATCGGCCTGATCAGGGAACCTTGCTCTGGAGACGACAAATCCATCGGTGCTGCCATTTTTGGCATCGCAATTTAAGGGGCTCTGTCGAACACAGCCACTAGAGGACCAATCCTGCAAATTGCCTCTGTGGGTGAAGCCTTCTACGCAGCTACAAAACTGAACATTTTGGGAGTTGCAGCTTCCGTAAGAGCCACAGACATTATATACGTTGCATTGATCTCCGGGTTGAGACCAGGTCACACTCCATTTACTTTTATCAAACAAAGCATCTAATTGAAATAATCCTGTTTTGTCTAGGACGAAACGTGCGGGCACATTAAGAGCAGGCGTCAATGTATAACTGACATAAAAACCAGAGTCAGTATTTTCATAGTTGTAATTGTAGAAGCCTTTCAACCCCATTTCTGGAATTCGACTGAAATGGTTGCCTTCCCAAGCTCCGCTATCCCAGTACTGTACAGAATTGTTCCATCTCAGCACAAATTGTCTGATCCCTGACGGGTCCATCTGATGAGAAAAAAGACCCGGAGCTGGATCCAATGAATTCTTCCAACAAACTAGCTTTTTCTTTCCGCCCAACTTCATCCCAGGCAACCAGGTATCGACTGGATGATCGAAGCTCTGCCAAGCAATTTCAGATTTATTGGCATCGCTTACCACTACAAAATTGCCAGAATCTAATATCACAGCCCGTGAAGCCTTGTTCGATATGTTGACCGACCAAAGAGACGCACCCTCTGCATCAAACAGATCCAGACTACCTTGTGTGGACAGCTTCAAAACCCCGGGCCTCTTCTTTGCGGGAGTCTCTCTGTTAGCCACCCAAACAACCGTCTTTTCTGCCACTTTGCCATATCAGATGCCAATATACCAGTTATTAGTTCCATTTGGGCTAAACAATCCCAATTCAAACGTTCCGTTCTTTGAAATTATTGTCTGACTTCCTGTTAGCGAGGCACCCAACGAAAGAGTATCTCCCCCATCAGCAGTGCACTCGTCACAGTTGTAAATTATAATTAGCAGAGTAAGAACGAAGAGGATATACACAAATGGACCATTACTTCCCAGTTCCATATTGCTAGTGCTCATATTTTTTGGTTGATCGGATTATATAGGAATAGCTTAGGGCTACATTAAATCATAAAGAAAGATCAGAAACGTTTTTTTCTCAATATGAACAGAGACTGAAATGACGGGAGCTTCGAAGGAAAGTTTAGGTTCACCATACGCATTCGATCTATTAATGTCAATGCACGTTAACCTTCTATTAATTCCACTCTTACTGGGTCAATAAATTGTTTACGTCAGGCCTGGAATTATATGTCTATATGGCCTTTTTTTCAACGGTATGGATTAACATTCATAAAAGATGTCAATGCACGTTAACGTCTATTAATTCCGCTCTTACTGGGTCAATAAATTGTTTACGTCAGGCCTGGAATTAGATGTCTATATGGCCTTTTTTTCAATGGTATGGATTAACATTCATAAAACTGTATAGAAAAGTACATATAATTTAGCATATTAAGGAGGTATGCTATTTATTGTTAATATAATCTTTGAATACAATTTTGAAATACGTACAATACTGTCTCAACATTTGAGAAAGATTTCTATTACAGATTTGCTTATAATTGATTGAAAGAAAGATTTGGAGCAATTTCAATTTTGAAGAATTTGTAGTGGATGATTCTCTTTCCCTTTGCTTGTATGAAATGAATGAGTTTTTGGATTACTCATTTAATGTTCCTTTACATTGAAATAATTTGTTAGTGAAATTATATAATAAATGAAACATAGGAAAAATTGTTTGATGTAGTAGTGTACTAATATCAAACTTGCACCTTTTTTATTGATGAACATAAATTGTTTTTGATTATGTGAAAAACAAGTTTTAAAGGGGCCCTGAAACCCTTTACAACAAATTAGAAAAGAGATAAAACAAGAAAGGCCTGGCAAGAAAGAACATAACAACAAACAGAAACAGTTGGCAGAAACAAAAAGTCAGCAAGAGAACCACAAGTAACAAAAGGACAACGCAACGACACCAAAGGGACAGCAAAGAGCACAAGACAACAAAACTAAGAGAAATTCTTAAGAAGCTCCACCACCTCTTTCTCCAGCTGAACCATAGAGGCAGCACCACTCTTGAGATCATCCAGTTCCTTAGCTTGCTGAGCCATCTTCATCGTATTCGCCTAGGATCTTTTGCCAAGCCTAGCAGCCATACCTTCAGGGATCAAGTCCCTGTCCTTAGAAATATCTATTGTTTTCTTTTCCAGTTGACCATAAATTGTTACTTGAAATCTTAATAATATATTTAATTTACTATATATATAATATAATATAATATAATATAATTTTTAATATTAAATAGTTAAAATTATACTAATTTTATATGCATCTAATATGGCTAACCTATTTTTAAATACATAGTATATTGATGTGGTGAAGAAAATATAGTCAAATAGATACAAAAACCAAGGCTCTAATTTTGCAAGGAAAAGTTTTGGTTTTTTTGTAGCCAATCTTTTGTGATACCATGAACCCAACTCTCCATAAATTTTAGAATGGAAGCAACTTCCATGGAATTTCTTCTTTACAAATGCCTTCCAGTGTAAATGATGTAACTTCTTCATTTCAATATAAATACATATACATTTAAATATTTAATTTTTTTTTAGGTTTCAGGCATATTCCGGCTCCAACCAACTTCTTTATAGTAGTGAGCCTATTTCTTCTACAACTAATAGTTTTAAAGAAAATAAACCAAAATTTTTAGAACCATGGCCATGAGGGACAATACCATTAGTATTTACAATATAACTTCATAGATTTAATTGCTAGAAAGAGAATTTTTTTGAGACGCTACATTATATTTTGACATGCATACAGTTCTTCCCCAACATAAGTTACATTTTAAGTGTCTCGACTACCCTATTTAATAATTGTCACAAAAGTTTGAAAATATTGTCACAATTATTGTTTTCAAAGATAGATCAAAACCATGAAGCTATGTCTAGCAAAATTATTTGAGAGAAAAATGGATGTAAGATTGTGGGGGTGGTGTCTCGTTTTCATGTGATGAGCATTTTGATACGAAGTTGTACGAATTCCCAGGAGAGGGGTTGTTTTCAATGTAGGAACTTTTTTGAATTGGAAATTCAAAGAACAACATAAATTTGAAATGTTGGTAACTTTTATGGTAATTTTTTCTATTTTGAAAGCTACATGAAATTTTTTTATGAATATTTATTAACAAATTTTCAAGCATTTCAATATCTTTTATCTTTCCATCACATTCTTTTGTTTTGGGTTCCATACAATCCTCATATGACCATGGGTAGTAGAAATTTTATCATAGACATAAATGAAATAGAGAAAAACATTAAATTGAAAGAAGAGCTCTTAAGTAAATTCCTATTCAACTTGGTGGAAGAATGATGAACTGAAATTCTCTTGTAGGCTCTCTACTCCCCATTGAATTTAAGGATATAAATATTTTAATGTAGTTAGCTAATTCAGTAGTTGAATTCATTAGCACATTAGATATAACTAAAAGCTCGTTATTGTGTATTTATGTCTAAATGCGTTAAAAGTTCATCTTGGACATAAAAATATAACAATCAATTAGAATTTATTCTTCCTTGTGGTTTAACAGCTTGAGATATATTATGAATATCTTATCTTTTTATGCTACAAGTCATGGCCTAAAGCTTGTTTGGAGGTCTTTTCCCATTGCTAATTAAAAAACATATATTTTAGTAAAGAGTTTATGGGTAATAAATTTGATATTAGATTTATAATTTCTTTTTATGCTACAACTCATGGCCTAAAGCTTGTTTGGAGGTCTTTTCCCACTTCTAATAAAAACCATATATTCAAGCAAAGAGTTTATGGGTAATAAATTTGATATTAGATTTATAATTTATTAAAAAAAACAATCTTCCTTGCTTCAATCTATTGGCAATAATTGAAAAGTAGATAAAAAATTATTAGGTTCTAGAGCTAGTAGTCTCTTGAGCTAGCAGTCTTCTATATAAAAATATTGGTTGCGAGTCAATATTTGTTTTCAAGTGTATGTCGAGGAAAATTTCAACTGCGTGAAGAACCATGCCTTCATTTAATAGATAACAATAGAATTGTCTTGGAATGAAATATAACAAAACAAAAAAAATGATGAGGACTGAAATCAAATGATTTACCTTAAGATTTTGCACAAATTGTGTAGTACTATCAACAATGGCAATGAGAGATGATGAGTTTCCAATTTTTAGAATGTCACATGTTAAAGAAATGAGGAACTGACTAACGGGGGCGGGGAGTAGTCATTCCACTTTCAAGAAGCCCATATCATTATTGTGTGATTAACCCTTTACTGTGATGGTGTGAACTACGTACATTGTCCTTTAAATGTGCATTGTGGGATGTCATTGTAAGGCTGTAAGAACTACAACGAACTACAACTGAAACGCAGAAAAATTCTCCAATGGTGAAGAAGAGAATTTGATATATAATCTTTAAATATGTGACTTTTAATTTTATAAGCATGTTAGATTCTTTGTCGAAGAAACCTAATTTCACAACAAACAACAGCTTGGAAAATTCCTGCAGCGATGACAATACTAAAGATATGGAGTCATTTAATTCCAAGATTTGTAGCAAGAGCGAAAGACTGCAATGGTGGGTACATCAATAGCACCTTGATGACTCCAACATTTATACATCAGATCCATTAAAATTTGTTCAACTCCTCTTCGCTTCAACCTATATTTAATGAAATTCAGGGCAGTGGAAGTGAAAGTGCCAATGTGTTCCAACTTCTATTTTAGCATTGATTTGGTTATGAAGGAAAAATTCATGCTATATAGCCTATCGGTTAATAAATAAATACAATATAACATTTTAATTTATAATATTAATATATATTATTTTATAATATCTATTATAATAATATAAATTAATTTAGAATGTTTTAAAAATATGGGATACTGTTTTTTATTTTTAGATATTTAAATATAAATTTTTACAATAATTTTAATTTTTTATATGAATTTAGAAACTTGATAAAATAGAAAAAATTATAATTTTGACATTTATTATTAATAATTATTAATTGATTATCACTTAATTTCAATATATAATATATGATTCTATAATGTTTATTATCTAAATTAATTTAATTTAGAATCTTTTCAAAATAGAATATAATTGTAAACAATATTATTTTGAATATTTTTGTTATTAATTTAGAAACTTAGTAAATTTAAGATTTAAAATATATCATTGATTTATCGTTGTTTTCTAATTACACATTTATATATATATATTGACAATTAATATTTTCATTAAAAATGTCAAATGAAAGGCATTGAGATGACCAAACTATCATCAAACTTTTATATGAAAGGTAGGGGTGACTGTCAAATTCCAAGCTTGGTTTACATACAGAAAATGAAACAAATTATTTGTTAATAAACAAATTATTGTTTATTAATTTCTTGTCACCCTTGATATTTAACCACCTAGCTACTTTTTGATGCTTTAGAAAGTTGGGGGCTTTCCCTATTCCTCATTCCGCTTATCATTTCATAACCTTTCCCAAACATGGCACATTGGTAAGATGTATACATCTCAAGTAAAAGTCAGTTTTTTTTAATGGATAGGGGAAGAACACTAGTTACCCCATGTTCTAATTACTATTCAGTTCTTGTTTACTTAACTTTCTA
This sequence comes from Cryptomeria japonica, assembly GCF_030272615.1. Taxonomy (NCBI): domain Eukaryota; kingdom Viridiplantae; phylum Streptophyta; class Pinopsida; order Cupressales; family Cupressaceae; genus Cryptomeria; species Cryptomeria japonica. The sequence goes on along the minus strand of NC_081410.1, from coordinate 627,185,120 downwards.
ATTATTAAGTTTAAAGATATCATAAAAATATGAGTAAAAGTTCATTAATAAATTTTACATGTACTAACAATTGTCCACTTTACCCTCCCTTATTAGAATTTTTGGACTTTAATTGGATGAGTTGTACAACTTTATTGGTACCCATTGCGCATGACTACTGTGACATTTATGCATAAGTATTGCCCATTTTTGAGGTGATTGTAGCGCATGGTTATTGAGATATATTTAAGTAGATATCAGGTGACACTTTGAAATGATTGCATTTTTCCGCTTGCACATATAATGGATACCATAGCTTGTGTTGTTACTACCAAGAAGCCAAAACAATAGCTATACGAGTTCAATTGCATATGGAGACAAATTAGATATATTATTTTGAATTTGTGGGTGTGCAAAGTTAACTATAATGACTAATGGTTAGCTTCCCCTATAATATTATTTTTAAATATTTTATTAAATATTATATTAATAACATTAAAATAGTATAATATTAAAAAAAAAGTTAGGATGGTAGAAAAACACACCCACAAAGTCTAATAAGATTGAGTTATAAATAGAGATGAAAATAAACAAAAAATAAAACCTAAAAAGCTTTTAATTTTATTTCAAGCAATCTATAAGTTTTTTTTTTAATAATTGCTATAACTAAAAATGATTATTATTTAGAATTTTATTATATATTGTTGTGATAATTTAAATTCTTATATTTATTGTGTGTAGGGTACACATATTTTATTGGAAGAGTTAAAATATTTAGATTACATTATAATTATGCAAAAGACATTTCCTATTTGAATCCAATTGAGTTAAGTTGGATGATTAATGGCTCATATCATTAAAGTATAGTACAAGATAATTGAAATGATCTCAACCATCAAATTATTTCTATTTTATTTTCTTACCTTTTTTGTCCTAGCCAGTTTTTCCATTGCTATAGATTATCCATTTATTCCGCCAAATTTTTTCTTGCAAACTTTGTCCATTTTTGTCAATATCATTTGAGCATTCAGTACCTTGGGAGACACACAATCAAATGGTCGATTAAAATTATATGTTGCTAATTCATTTATTCTACGCATCATCCTCTTTCATGCACATTGTTCTAATACAAATCTATAATTAAAATGCTAAAATAGGTTAAAAAACTTTTCTTTATTTAATAATCATTATAAAACTGTTAAGAAAAAACAAAATCATAATATTAAATTATTATTATTATTATGCCATATTATATATAATTTAAATTTATTTTTATTAAAATAATATTATATTACTATATATTACATAATATAAAAAAAACTATTAAATACATATACGCTAATATACCAACATATACGCTAATGAACCATTACTTCCATTTCTAGATTATTGGTGCTCATATTTAATGAGTTCATCTGAATTAATAACGCTATATTAAAGTATAGAAAAATTAGACAAAATTTCTTTGCATATTAAAAGCGAAGAAAACGAGGTGGGCTTGGGAGGAAAACAATCAGAAATGATGTTTACACCATTTACCTTTTTGTTCTATAATTTTGGTCTCGAGATTGAATCACATGATGCCCATTTTTAGGGAGAAATTAGACTATCAAAGGATGTTCATTTTTCTTGGTGCATTCGGTATATTAATGTCTTGGTCAATTTGATACTTCTACTTTAAAGAGGTATGACAAAGAGAGATTTTTTTAGTTGAAAATGTTGTATTTAATTATGACTTGCATTTCAATGAGGTGTAATGGTTACACTGATAGCAAGATATGCTTTGGGTAATATGTTGGAGGGTAAGAAATGAACATTGCATTTGTTAGGAGTAATTAGAGTACAACTAAGTGGATCTTTAAATGTAGGAAAAACTGAATATAAACAGATGCAACTTATAATTTAAACTGACAAGTTATGCAAAATATTTTTGTAATACAAAATGTTTTTATGTTTGTTGTGTATGTTGTGCTATTTTCATTATGTTCTTTGTGATGTCAAATTTGTTATTTGGTATGACTGTGTCTACTAACTCCAATCTTGATTAAAACCTAATACTAAACCTAACCCTAGTTCCCAAACTTTATATTAGAAGGGTAACCCTAATCAAATCCTAATCGTAACCCTAACTCCAAGATTACCCCCTAGTTGAACCCTAAGCCTAACACCAACCCTAATTGAATTGTAACACTAAATCTAAATCAAATATTTCTCTTATATCCGTACTTGAACCCTAAATCAAATATTTGTGCATGTGTGTATCTTATTTGAATATTATAAAAATATATTTTTAATTATCAAGGAATGAAATGTCGACAATGCTAGTCCAAATTGTCATGATGTATAATATCCTAAGTTTGATATGAACTTTATATGTCTCTAAAATAATAGCTTTATTTATCGCAATAGATTTTGTAGATGTACAATAAAGATTGTATAACAATTAATTAATATGAGTTGTTGGCCCACTTGTTTTTTAAATTTTAAGTGTTTTAATTAATGTGATTTGAATATATTAATTTAATACAAATACAAAATCATATATATATATATATATATATATATATATATATATATATATATATATATATATATATATATATATATATATATATATATATATATATATGGGTAAATGCACAAAGTTGGGTCCCAATCCCACGGAAGTCCACGAGTTGGGAAAAGAGCCTGCTAGAAACGGGTGCTCAATTTGTGCAAATCGGGCACCCATTTCACTTCGGGTGCCCAAGCCATGAAAAATGGGCGCCCAAAGCTAAACGAGAACTTGTTTTTTTCAAATTGGGCGCCGATTTGAAAAAAATGGGCGCCCATTTCTTGAATGTATTTTTTTTTAAACCATTTTTCATCGTTTTCACTATTTCAAAAACGGGTAAACGTTTTAGAGGAGCACGGGTACCCATTTTTTTCATCCCAGCTAACCCCCCAAACCATTTTTTACCTCCTTCCAGGTACGTAGTTTTATTTTTTATATTATGTTTTATTTATTTATATTATTTTTCATAAAAAAAATGTGAATTTATTGTTATTATTTTTCATAAAAAAATGTTAATTTATTGTTATTTTTTAATGTTTAAAGTTTGAAAAACATTTTTTATTTTATTTTATTTCATGTTTAAAATAGTTTTTAGTTTTTAAATATTGCAAAAAACATGAATAGTAAAAACCGTAGGAAAAAACAAAAAACAAAAACGTAAACGAACAATAAACATTAGACACAAAAAATAGACAATAAACCCTGAACTAAAAAATGAACACTAAACCCTAGATAGAAAAAAAATGAACAATAAACCCTAGAAAATAAGCGAACAACAAACCCTAAAAAATTAACAAACAATAAACCCCCCTTCTCTCTCACACACACATGTACACGTTACCATCTCTATCATTGCGCTCTCTCTCTCTCTCTCTCTCACATTATCCTCTCTCTCTCTCTCTCACACACACACACACATTACCCCCTCTCTCCCTCTCTCACACACACACACACATTACCCCCCTCTCTCTCTTTCACACGTTACCCTCTCTCTATCATTACCTACTCTCTATCTCTCAAATTATATATTCTCTCTCTAACTCGTTGAATCTCAAATTACCTAGTCTCTCTCTCTCTCTCTATTTTAATCATGCGTAAAAGTTTGAATGTTTAAATTTATATTTCTAAATGTTGTATTTAATTATAGGATTTTTTTGTAAAAGTTTGATGTTTAATTTATGTTTAAATTGAACTTTAAAATGATAATGAATATGAATGTGTTTTTTTGTGTGTGTGAAAAATAGGGTTCTTAAATTTGATAATACTCTAACTATCACTATTAATCCTCACTACTTCCTAACTTAGCCCAATCTCTAAAGATATACTATATATTTACAAACATGATAACATGTCATATACTTTGACTTAATAGTGGAAAGAGAAACCACAACCTATCACCTACTCATCCAACTAATTGCACCACCACACAGACTAAATATATAGTCAATGTTAGACTTCCTAATGTCAACATCCCATATCCAATTTGAGTTTGCAAGTCCCTATATTTTTAATAACATGTGGAACAATCCTACTACTAAACTTTCTTCTTTCCAAACTTTGCTCTTTGAAAACATGGATTTTTCTTCTTCTTTTAGATTATTCCACGAATCACCAATCATTTTAATGATCTCCCTATCCTTGCCAAGACGCAATGCTTTCAATTGTTTATACTGCTCAACAAAGAAAAGATTGTAGCCATTCCTATTTTTCTTTGAAAACATGGTTGTTGAAAGCATTTTTTCTAAATATGAGTCATTGAGATGCTAGATATTAAATTCCAGCCTAGAGGTAGTATGTCTATAAAGTCCAATGGCTACCGAAGTGATAGATTTCCACTGAATGTTAGCTCTTATTGAAGTAACATTAAGTGTTGTTAAACTATCATAAAAAGTTGTCAAAGATTCAACTTGTCATCAAAGTGACATTATCAAGGTGAAGTATCCCGATTGTTTCTAAAATGACATTATTATACTAAATTTCAAGTACTCCTAAAGTTCACCTTCTACCAATGTCGCAATGTGCATCTAAAGATATTTTTGAATTTAAAAAATATTACAGTAAATGTAAAATTATGCCTCAATGAGAAATAGAATGTCATGTGGAAAGAATCTCTATATTTAATCATCCATGTATCCTCACATATATCCATTCCAAATATATAACAATTATATCACTATTGTCATCCTAATAATTTATTGAATCTAAATCATCATTTAATTCATTCTTGTAATATTTTTCTTGCATTCATTTTTATGTGGATTTTCTTGACATAATTATAAAGCTTAACATAGGATTTATTGAGAGACTTAGATCTCACTTAGATTTGGAGCTTTGTCCTTTTTCTTATTTTTTCTCTTTTGTTTATCCTTTTATCTTCCTCTAATAACCAATGCCTCCTTTTTATAGTAAATATCCCCCTAATAAGCGAGATAAAACGAGAATACAAAACTCCCCATAAAGGTAGGTCACATGCTAATGATGAAAGATTGAAGAAAAAACATGATGCATTACTTGCAAACAACATTTGTTTTCCTTTAGGAAGAAATAAATACATTGGTGACTCGAAATGTCATTATAATAAGTTGGGTAAATACAAAATTCAAATCTAAATAGACTTGTGTCTCTAAAAACTTTGCAAATATTTACATGTTGGAACAAAATGATGATAAAGAATCTTGTGAGGATCGAAGTAGAATGAGTGCCAAAGATAATATGATGGGTTGCCAATGATGGCATAGCTATCATGAAAGAGGATATCAATATCCTCAAAATAATATTTAACATATGTAATTCTAAACTCCTCAAACAAGGATAATATATTCAAAAGATATGAATCCCAAGTGGTCATGTTTAGAAGGTGATTAATGCCATGCTAGACTAAATCAATTGGGTTTATGGAATTGGTGATAATAATCTAAAATAATAAAAAACATAAGATGGATATTAGGTCTTGATAGGATGAGTACTTGAAGAATGAGACAAGCCTCTAAATTGTCAAAACATGCAAGACCTATGATATAATAAATTTCCTCTTAAGTATCACCATCGAAGGGTATGTGATCTTCATCTACAAAGGGAATGAAACAATCTACAATGGGATCCTCTAGGAATGGAGAGATATGAGGATCTCCATGGATCTCCTAAGTCTATCCCAAATTGTGTGGGGGAAATCAATATCCAATGCAATACACATAGAATTATGATCTTGATACTAGATCAAATCACTCCTACATGGTCAATGCTATTACACCAAGATTATATAATTTCTAGTGTTTCTAATTTAGGTATGAGTCCATACATAAAAGGAAAATGATTACACCACCTAAAACTTATCAAGATATCATTTTACAAAAGAATCATAGTTATCCCTTTCTAATTTTACCACAAAAGGATGAATAGAGAAACCTATGATACCTCCTCAAATAAAAAATTAAAAGATCAATAAAATCAATACATATAAAACATATCAAACAAATTTAATGTAAGATGGTCATTTTCAAGTGCCAAGATGTCCAAGTAAATGACTAGAATGTGAAATCACAAAAAATAAAATATAAAATGCGAGGGAATATTCTAGAAAATAATTGTGTGATCTATGAAGATTTATGAACCACCTTTTCAATGCCACATGAAGCATGAAAAAATATGCTCTCTATCAAAAGTTACGAGGCTTTAAATTTACATAGCTTGATTTAAGTTAAGAGGACAATAAATCACACTACTGGCAGATTTAAAAAAAATAAGAATCAAATATAGATCAATATTGGAATCACATTTTGTGGGTTGCGACTTTGAACAAGAAAATACCAATATAAAATTGAATATAAAAAAAAAAGAGTTTTTTTTTTTTGTTTTAACTCCTCCAAGAGTAGAGAACCTACTATCTATTCAAGCTTCAACTTAGCGTAGTACTACTAGTTGCAATCACTAAATCATCCCATGATTCTAGCAAAGAACACAACAAAGCTGTACATGTATTGACAAGTTCATAGATATAACTTATGACTTTAATGAATTTAGTTAAAACCAAAAGAGAGTAGTTGAATCGATTCCTATCAATTTGAAAATATAAAGTGGTAGCCTAATTGATGATAATGGTTAAATATTGCAAGGGTACTAAATTGTAATTCCATGGAAGTTACCTTCTTTGAAAAGATGAACTACACAACGCTACCATTAAACTATGATTAGAAGCCTCTCATGACAAGATGGTCAACTATTATGGGTCCCATAGTACAAATATCATAGGTATTGTAATCATCCATCTCTCTATAACAAACATACAAATGCACCATGATGGCCCAAAATGCCAACTGAAAAAAAAACTTAATCGAGAATGAACCCTCAGTGGAGTCTAGAGGAGATGATTATCCATTATCTAAATTAGTGGAGTCATTTTATTCATTATCTATTCTCTCTCTCTCTCTCTCTCTCTCTCTCTCTCTCGATTATTTTTATGATTTTGATGGAACTTATACTAATGCATCTTTAGATGTTAAAAAGTATTATTTGAGTTGCATAGGCATTATGATGTTTTATTTTGTAGAATATTTCTTATACTTTTATTTAAGTGGATAATATTTCTTAAATGATTCTTGTTATTAAAATAGACCCACCTATTAATAATATTATAGATCTATGTGAGTTTCTTTTTTTTATATTAAAGTTGGTAAATTGTATTTAATTATAAGTTTTTTTGGAAGGTGAAATGTAAATTAAATAGTAATTATAAATTTTCATGTTTGTATATATATGCAGATTATTTTCACATAATGAATGAGTTTAAGATAGATGAGCTATTAGGTCTAGCACCACCTCCACCTCCACCTCCTCCACTTCCATCACCACCTCCACCTCCACCTCCTCCACTTCCATCACCACCTCCACCTCCACCTCCACCTCCACTTGATCAGTTGAGGCAGACCATTAGGAGGAATATTGATTCTTTGATTAGAGATATCCATACCATTAGACGTGAGCCTCATCCACCTCCATAGCTATTACACCTTGGAGATAGTATGCAAGGAATTGTACAGTCTGTACAGGCTTTAGATAGCGAGCTGGATATATATCGTAGTTGGTAGGAGGGATTGCATGCATTTTACGCTGATGGTCTAACATACAAACAAGTCAATGAATTAAGATGAGTGAAGAGATAGATCCGAAGAAGCCATATATCTCAATTGATGGTGTAGGCACCCAGGCATAGCTAGACACTTTTGGGAGCGGTGGTGGATGGTCTTTGACCATCCACCACACTCCAATAATGAGGTCCCGATGTATTTTTTTTTTTAAATTATGGGCCGAATTTGAATTGGGTAAAAATCCCAATTACTTTGATATTATATCATTTCAGGGGGTCGGGAGAGGCATGCCCCAGGATAGGCCGGAAGCCAAATTTAGCGACAAGGTTAGAAACCATGTGCGCGATGATCCCTTGGTTCCTCTTCTTGCACCAATTGTTCCAGCACCTACCCATCATCGAGCAGTGGATTCTGCTCTTGGTTCATTGAGTGCCCTGTTGAGCAATTTGGTACAACAGTTACACGAGGTGAGGGCTGCCCCCAGCTTAGCACATGTTTGCACGAGCTGCGGGGATGTATGTATGGGTCCACAGAGTGAGGCTACCCATGGAGGAGATGGTGATTTTGATGATGTTGATGCTGCCCATGGTGGTTATGATGATGCTAAGGAGGCTCCACATGCTAATGCCATCTCTTCATCTGTTGATCTCCTGTGGGAAGACGATGATTAGCCTACAAAGGTACAAATTTATTTATATAATTTATAGTGCAATATTAAATTCCTTATATATACAGATATGAACCATAACATGAATTATTTTTTTCTGAACAAAGGATGGATCATACCACATCGTTGAGGAATCGACATCATGTTACCTTGATACCTAGAGATGTTGGTGCCCCATTTACGATATGCACTTTCATCTAGATACATTGTATTGATATGTACATTTAAAATAAACAATATTTTTTTTAATGTAATGATGTGTATGATATGTTTTTTCAATTTTGTAGGGTGCTTCGTGTAGCACCGAGGTGGGTAATTCTTCACGTGACCCGTGGACCGCAAAGGCTCAGCCTGATATACCACTAGTATGTTTTTTATCCATTAATTTGAAGTGTTTACATGCTTACTAATGTATGTACAACTTTGATTCATGATCGTTATTTTTTGCAATTGTAGGCTTCTGGATTGTTTGACGGTGCATCACATGTACGCCTTCACCCATCAGTTACTTTTCCTGCATCACATGTATACTTTTCTACGATAAACTTGTAGTCTATATATATACTTTATAATTTATTTATATATACAATTTTGATTCATGCTTTATATATGTTGTTCAAGTCGATACCACTACCAATTTTGGTATCGCTATGGGATTGAGTCAGATGCAACTGTCGACATTGTCATTTGCGATGATGATTAGAAAAATAATTTCTAGTTTGTTTATACTATGTACCTGATAGGGATTATCAAAATTGATGTACAATGTTTTTTTTGTAGGACTTGACTACAACCACTTTTCTTGTTCATGATAGTGGACCTCCACGTGCCAGTGAGGGCATTGTAGAGCATGGTCATATGGTAATTTATTTTAAATTTTTAGTATTTAATCACTTTATAAGTGAATTATGCAAGTAACTTCTTCTCATGTTAAATCTTCTTCTCATGTTAAATATTCTTCTCATGTAAAATCTTTTAATAATGTACAGGAGGGTGGAGACGCTGATACTGCACACACACAGGATGGTGCATCTCAGGAGCACATGCAACATGATGATTCATCTCAGCCACCTTCACATGGAGTGAAGAGGACTGCAGATGAGATGCACACGAGTTCTTAGATTATATATTTTAGATCATGTCATGTTATTGTATTATGGACTTTTTATGATGACACTTGTTATGTTATCCTGGGACTTGTTATTATGTGATTATATATAGGACTTGTTGTTCTAATTGATTGAAAAATAGGTTTTAAGGACCCGAAACCATTGCATCATAGTAAGAAAGAAAGTAGTGAAAGGAATAAAAGTCCACATACAGAGCGACTGGCCAAAAGACCAGCGAACAGAAAGAATAGCTAAACAACAAAAAATAGCAAAGAGACCAAGGAGACACTACATAGCAATTTTCTTTAGCAGATCCTCTGCCTTTATCACCAGCTCATCATAGGTCACCCCGACTACTTTCAGCTCCTCCAGGTCCTTATTCACTTTCTTTTCCTTCCTCTTGCCTTTGGTGTAGGTTCTGGGACCTTGGGCTTCCCCTGTTCCTTCAGCATCCAAGTCAATTTCCTGGATTTCCTTGATGTCATCAAGCTTTCTAATGAGGGTATGGGTGTTATTGGCCGAGATTTTTAGAATGCTACGGCTCTGCTCCGCGATGTTCTTAAGGAATTCCTCAATCTTTTCCACTTTGGTGATTGTGTCCGAGAGCGTTTTTTCACTAAATTCTACCAGGGTTTTTCTGTCATGTATCTCCTTTTCAATATTCTCAAACCTGGGATTAAAGGCATCTTTGATGTCTTCTGCTTTAGCAAAGGTGTTCTTCAAATCCTCGATATAATTGGCCATAGTATTCCCCTCTCCAATGTTAATGGTCTCCAAGATCAGGACTCTATTGCAAATTTTTTTGTACTCATCCGCAACTTTCTTATACCCATCAATAAGCCATTCAATAGTTTTCATAAAACCATTCAAGGCCTCGGGAGGAGGGCCAGAAGAGGGAGTCACTTTTCTAGAGGTTACCTATTCATTTTTAGGGATATGGAGGGCGGAAATAGTGTCGACGGCCCTGAGAGTCTCCTCCATTGTCTCCATATCCAGGTTGTGGTCAACTTCAAGGGTCCTAGTTTGCTTGTCATCTTCCAGTTCCTTAACAATCTCCTCTGGTTCCTTGCCAGTCTCCTCTATTTTCCTATGCTTCTTTCGGATCTGGGCTTGGTTTTTACTTTTCTTCTTCAGCAACCCCTCAGGGTTCTTTCTCTCTTCAGGAAAATCAGAGTACTCTTCTTCCAAAGAGATACTAATCAAGGATTTGCTTTGAGGTTTTTTGCTTTTAGAAGAAGAGGGTCTTGATTCCCTCTTCTTACTACTCTCATACTCTGAGTCATCAGAGCTATCCTCATTATCAGTCGAGGAATCATTGTCTGATTCCTCCTCTGAAAAATTAGAATCAAACATATCATCCTCAGAGTCCATAAAGAGCTGCCTCCGGTTGATTTGACTGGCCTTTAAATGGTCACAAATGAGGACCATAAGACCCTAGTGCATTGCGGTATCACCCCGAGGATTTTCTTTGTAGGCTTTTAGGGAGGCATTCATAGAGCAGAGTAAGAAGTAAGGGAAATTCACCTTATCATTATGCCTAAAATGGTTTAACAGAACAAAATGATACACATAGACTTTCATAAACCTACCATCTAGAGTTATATACCGCATTAAAACAAAGAGAATTTCCTGCCAGGGTTTTGCAAAAGCCTTAGGCGGGTAATAGGTTTTGCTCAACTTTACCAGTCTTTTCTTCTCTTTCTATGTAACTGGGTACCTTTCAATGGCTTCCCTGCTGACCTTCCTGTCTCTGTAGAAGTTGCAACCCTCCCTATTGAGACCCGTAGCTTTAGCTATTAAATCTTCATCAATTTCCACCATTTGGTCACCCATTTTAAGCATGCCCTTCTTCCAATTTTTGCAGAATAAGCTAGTTACCATTCCATCACGGCCGTGGAGTCTCTCTATGAAGCTTGAAAGACCACCCTTCTGCAAAATTTCCCAAACCTCTTCTTTTTGTTTCCACTCCTTGCAACTACTTGGCTCATATCGTCTCCTATTTCCACCCATGGTGTTGTTTCTCACAGCCAAATTTTGAAATTTACAGAACTGGTAAAATAGAGAGCTTTTCGGAGATAAAACAAATACCCAAAAAGCGTGTGTGGCCTTAACGATCTGATAGATTATAAAACACATTTTGCTGGTTTTGATGTTATAATGAGTGATTATCTCATTATAGAAGTAACTTGAAGTGCTTACTTCAGTACTTATTATAATTTCCCTATCAATCAAGAGTCTTTGGGGTACTTCAATATCTTTCATCAATTATGATTTGTCTGACATCTTCGAGGAGACCGCTCTCACCTATCCATGTGGTAGTAGTCTCATTCTTAATTGCCACATTTGCAACCCAATCAGCAGAACAATTGGCCTCCCGATAGATATGGGATATATGACATTTTTTGAAGGTTCTAATGATGTCAATAGCAGAAAAAATTATATTGTGAATCGACCATGAGGGCATATATAGGACTTGTTGTTATGTGATTATATATAGGACTTTTTACTATGTCATTTCGTTGCTATTATGATATTAGGTCGTGTTATGTGATTTGGCGCACTCTAGTGATTATATATGTGATGTTGTTTTGTTATTATGTTATTTGGACTTGTTTTAATGTCATTTCCTTATTATTATTTTTTCAAGACTTGTTATTATGTCATTAGGAATTGTTATGTGATTATATATAAGACTTTTTTTTATGTCATTTCATTGCTATTATGATATCAGGTCTTGTTATGTGATTTGGCACCCTCTAGTGATTATATATATGTGATGTTATTTTATGATTTGGTGCCCTCTAGTGATTATATATGATCTATTTATGACTTTATATTTTAACATTGTGATTGATCATCTTATATTGCAATAGTTTATAATTCAATAAAATAATTATCCCAATTTACAATAACATCCTATTCTTAAAATAATAATAAAATCAAGAACTTACAATTAATCTATGAAGAGATTACGATAAAATAAATATATCATAAAAAATTAGAATGATTGTAACACAATTACAATGTGCACAAAATAACATTAAGAAGAAGACTAATACAATGTTGTTTATGAAACCAAAATTGTATCAAATGTAGACAAATACAATGTTAAAGGGACAAAAAAAAACAATTATCATAATTAAATATAAAAGAGTTCACACAAGTAACACAAAATTACATGCATATAAATTTGATTCAACCTAATGTACCATCTGCATCCTCTCTCTTCTGCAATGCATCTATGATTGCCTCACGATCTTCTATTGAAAGTGTCCACAATACCTTATTAGCAAGTCTGCCTTTGTATCTTTCTAATTTGATGTTTGTTGCCACCACAAAATGAGAATAGTGTATAATCTTCTTTTCTAATTGGTAGTCTTCATAAGCTGGCAAGCCATTCCTTCTTGTTAAGTATTTGCATAGCCATGTGCCAACTACCACAACAGACCCAACTGGATACTGAAAAACATCATCATCTACTTGATCACATATCAACTTTTTCTTAGGTTCTACACATCTAGCTAGCCAATACTTAACCTTCTCATCATTATCCTCAGGTGCAACAACAACATACACATGTCCTAGAAAACAAATTTAAGTACATGTAGAAATAAAACTTGTTAGAATTTATAATTCAAATACAATCATAAATTATATGACAATACATAAAAAATATATAATTTAAAGTTATAAACAAGAAATTGAATTAAATTACCAGGTTGTATGAGGTCTAAAACACGATCATAATCTTCTGATGCAAATGCATGATCTAGGTCTTTATTTCTTCTAACATCTTGATATTGTGTCTCACTAGGTGTTGAGGATTTGTGTTGTCATTCTTTGACCCATCCATATTCTCGCATTCTTCCCATTCACCTGCAACACAAAATTGACAAAAACATGCAAGCTCTCTAGTCCATATAGTCCAAGTGTTAGAATTAGAACTCTTAAATGAATGCCATCTAGCTGACCCATTGATTGTATCGCAATCATATCTTGGAAGGATATTCTCCTCTTTAACTATCCAGAAGAAACATCTAATTGTAGAGTTCTGACTTGATCTTGTGAATAAAGTTGCACTACACCAATCCACAATTGCACTTGCATTTTTAAATTTAGCCTTTTCCTCTAATTTGAGTTGCTCTCTGCAAAGGGCTCTCTTAACACATGCATCGACACCATCATGTTCTCCTTTCCCGTGTCCAGCCTCAAAAAAACTCCACATGTGTTCGATATTAGCTTTCTTATGAATCCTACTCAACCAATAAAACATTCTAGCATTCTTGAATTGCCCTATGCAATTATCAGACCATATTAGATGTTGTGTCATCTGAATTTCTCTGTCCCTCAAATTCTGAAAAAGGTCTTGAAGAAATACTAGACAAACTCAGATGAGTGTAATTTATTATCACTCATATAGAAATGGTACTCTCTCAAAATTTTGTGATCCTCTTTTGTACTATCTGGTTCATGCCTATAGACAATATGGACAAAAATCGATGCTTGCACTGAATTGTAGTATTGTGATTGGACCTCATCTTGTGGTGCAAGCGTGTAGTTCTCTGCAAAGTCAACATCCAAAAGTATACTACCAACAGGAAATGTATCCTTACATATTCAAAACTGACCATCGAGCCATCTAACATTTTGAGTGTGTTTAACATATTTAGGTATGATGTTACTCTTAAATTCATTCATAAATGCATGAACACTAACTTTTCAGTGATTAGATCGCATTGTCTTCCAACTTTTCCATCCTTAAGTGGATACTCAACAATTTTAAATCTTTTAACATCAACTAATTATTGTCCAAAATCATTTGAAATATTTTCATGCAAACATTCATCCAACAATGCAAGATTGCCACATATATCACATACATCAGAAACACATGCCTTGAAAAGAAAATTTTGCTCATTTGGTGGGTTGCAAAACAAACTTGATATAAACTCTTTTATAGTTTTAGGTGGTATATTTATACCACATTCTTGGAACATTCCATTAGTATGCATGGTAACACGTATATATCAAAATACATCATAATGGTAGTGAAATTGAACATGAGTTTTGCAACAACATGTGACTATTTCCTTGTTAATTTGAACATACCAAGGTTTACACTTTTCAAAAGACCTTTGACAAATGCTAATAGTCAACACCTTATCATCCAATTTTTTTTTGTACAATTCAGTTTGAGTCATGTCCAATAGGTGTTTTGGATGTGGATCACGAATTTTTGACCCAACTCTTACATCTCTAACATTAGGTGATACTCTCGTATTATCTTGCCAGAATTTTTCGATCAAATTTTTGACTTCACCAATAAGTTTCATATCAGACCTTGGTAGTCTACCACTAAAAGTCCACAATTTGTTTGCCGGATCACTTTCAAAATTATCTCTTCTTTTTACAACTCTTGACAAAGTTTTACGATGAATATTAAGATATCCACTTATGTTACTCATCATTCTTCTATTAGAAGTTGTTTGGCTTACTAAAGTTGTTGTTATTGCCTATTGTGCCACATTTTTATCTTTAGAATGACTTTTCTTTCCGATTGTATCAAAGGCGCTAGCAATAGTCGATGCAACTTGTTTTAAAGACTCATCCTTCTTCTTGGGTTTGAAATAAAAGCCTAACTTCTTCATCACTTTTTGCATTTTAGTCAATTTAATTAGTTGTACCTTTAATTGGCATTGAAACCCAAATTTATTATAATAAAAAAAATGTCTAAACAATCTATTTGCATGTGTCCTAATCTATCTCCATGAAACCAAGCCAGGAAGGTTGTCTAGTACATCACTTTTAATTTCAAAATTTTCATTCGATTGATTATCATTCAAACATGTTTCATTTTCAATTGGTGTTTCCATGTCTACATACCCATTATTGGTTTTAGTTGCAGGTGGATTTTTAATTTCATTTGGAGTTTCAAATTTGGTTTCAATTTCAGTTTCACATTGCCTCCTTCTCCCTATTTGCTGCAATCTCCTTAGTTTTCGAAACCTTCCTTTGCCTCTTCCTGTGTTGATTTGATCCCATGGCTGCACCAAATTTTGAATTCGAATCGATCTCCTTACCAAATCGACAATAAGACAAAAAAAAGAGAATGATTAATCAAAACATTCTCTTTGCAGATCGTACCTGTCAAACAATGATTGAAAAATTGTTCAATCATTGGGATTTGTGCTTGTGGGCCAGATTCTGGCCCAACGGATCTTTTCATAAATGGGCACCCATTATTTAATGAAATGGGTGCCCGTTTTTAAAAACGAGCGCCCATTTTTTGAATTTAGAAAAAGGGTGCCCGTTTGTTAAAATTAGGGGCGGGAAACAACCCTTAGCATTGTTTTTTTATTCAAGATAGGCTTGGTCCCACCAAGCCTATGCTTGGACCTCCAAAAAAATGACTAAGGTAAAATGACATCAAATTTCTACCTTGGCCTAATTTTTTGAGGGCCTTTCTGATTGAATTTTTTGATGAAGCGAAAACCCATTAGAGTTTTCAGCGTCCTGATTTCAGAAATGTAGATTTCACAGTGATAAGATTATTTTTACTATTTTTGTATTATTTATTAATCAAAAGTGGAACCTACATCTAAAATACACGGGTTCACTAAAACTTTAATAACTTTTTTGTTTTTAGGATTTTAGAAAAATAAATTATATGACATCGATCTACATACAATTCTTTTGAATATTAAAAAAAAAAATTGAAAAATATGAAATTTTCATCAAATGATGGTGGTCGTACACCTGATGTTTTGAAAATATACTTTATTGTTAGTTAAAAATTAATAAAAAAATATATTGAATAAAAAAATAAGCAAAAATATTCTCATCAATATTTGGTGTCTTAAGTATCATTTCCCAGAAGTATTTGCAAAAATTTATTTATTTGCATCAAAAAAGAGTGGTCATACACGTGTAGTATGGTCCTAAAACAGATATTTTGAAAAACTGGTTTTTAAACATGCCTACTAAAAAAGGATTTGTAGCATGTGGGTATTAAAATAAATTACATATTTGAAAAATAGACTCCGAGCACTGCATTTTTCTATTAGTTAAGTTTTTTGAGATTCAATCTCTAAGTGCATCAAATTTTGACATCAATCGACAAAAAATTTGAAAAATAGATAAATACCTCCACTTTTTGCCCAAAAGTGGGACTCAACTTAGATTGCAGCCACCCATATATATATATATATATATATATATATATATATATATATATATATATATTATAATTTATATAAATATTATGAAAGATTCAAAATTACTTACATGTATAGATTGAGCTCAAACCTTATAAGCATTGTAGAGATCATATGAATCAAGTTTGTCACAAAAATGAACTTAAAAGTCTTAATAGCATGTAAGAATCATAAAAATGAGTAGTAAAACTTTTAAGCATCTCTTATAACATCAGATTTAAAATAGATTATGAGAGTTTTAGTCAGAATTTATTTTCTATTGTTGTCACTATTCAAAATCTATATGAGATAGATATATTTATTCATAAGAATATCCAACACCAAAAATATATGGGTAAGTGCATGAAGTTGTGTCCACTTAATGTGGAAGTTTTGGACTTAGTTAAAAAGTCAAAATCAGGCGGAAAGAATAGGAGACGAATCGGGATCCCGTTGGCTCTCAACATTCTTAGCCTAAAATCAAACAAGATCCCATGTTGAAAACGAAATGGGATCCTATGTTGAAATGAAACGGGATCCCATTTTAGAATTAGAGGATCCCGTTTTTTTTTTTAAATAATTTGCAATAAAAAATGGGATCCCATTTTCAACACGAGATCTCATTTGTAAAAAGATTTTTATGGGGCTTTCTTGTAGGTTTGAAATTAGGCTTGGTAAATGGTTCGGAAAGCTGAACCTGAGGCTCGGAACTAGTTTGACCTGCAACTTCACGCCTAAATCAAGCTTCATACAGAAAAATGACTTCAAAAATATATCTGAACACCTAATTTTCAGAATTTTTTTAAACAAAAAAAACTCATTATAGTACACATTGTCTAGAATCCAAATATATATATTTTTTAAGAGAATGGATCAATATTTTAATTTTAAAATAATTTCTAATGAAAGAGATCCATAATTTTGAAATAACATGGTTTTTTAAAATTTTAATAACTTTTTTGTCTTTAAGTTTTTTGAAAAAAAAATTATATGGCATCAAACGACAGACAAATCTATATAGTTTAAAAAAAAAAAAAAAAAATGTTAAGTTTAGGTCAAATTATACTTGTCGTACACGCGGATTTTTCAAAACAGTGATTATGCCCAATTAAAAAATAACAAAAAAAAATATATATGGAAAAAAATTACAAAAAAAATTCCTCATCAAAGGTGAGTGAGTTATAAATCTTTTCCCAAAAGAATAAAGAAAAATAGTTTCATTTAGGTCAAATTATGTTTGTTGTACACGGACATGGTATGGTCCTAAAAAGTGACTTTTAAACTATAGGTTTTACTAATGCCTATTCAAACTTCCTTTTTAAGATCTAGGTATTGAAAAAAATTACATATTTGGAAAGTAGACTTCAAGCACTACATTTTCTATTACGAAATTTTTTCAAAAATCATCCTTTAAGTGCCTCAAATATTTAGGTCAAATGAGACAAAATAAAAAAAAAAGGGAAAAAACTTCCACTTTTTGGCCAAAAAATGGACACAACTTCTTGCACTTACCCATATGTGTTCTCTTCTCAATATCACAAACTTTAAATGTCCAACTTCATAACATTTAAAGCAACAATTGTATTTCATATTAACATCATACAACAAATTTAAATATATGAAATAAAATCTTTGATAAAATAGAATTGATGGTAATATAGTGATAAGATCATCGGTTATAGTATGCCTCATAGAGATGCCATCTAATTAAATGTAATAGTTGCATTATATGTGCAAATGGATTTGTTGATAAGGACTTTGAACACTTTCAGCCAAATGCAATTAAACCAATCTATATTTAATGATTGTGGTAGCATAAATATGTAACCACTGGACATCTATTCCATTTATATCTAGCATTTCACTAGTGAGATAATGGCCAATGCCCAATCTATTACTTGGGTCAAAATTATTAAAACCTATTTAGACAAACCAAACAAAGAGACCTTCAATTATATTATAAGTTTTGAGTGGATTAATCAATCAATGAATTCAAGATATTCTTCTAATTTGGATCAAAACAAACAGCTAGTTACGAAAAACACCAATGCATTTGCGTGAATTCAGAGTAGCTAACAAGACAATAAATCTGTTGTACACATGGGTAATTATAGATCCTCTTGGAGCTAATCTGGAAACTACCCAAAAGAGAACATCAGAAAAAGGAAAAAAAGAAGATAGTTATTATTAAATAGGAGGGAAAATTGCAAATCCTCTTGGTAATGATTCAGAAGCTGCCCAAATGAGGAAAGCAAAGAAAAGAAGAAAGATTTGAAAGTGGTTTCCAATCAATGTGTGATACAAACTAAAAGGAAAACCTTATAAACAATTGATGAGTACATAAATAGTGCGAGCCGAATCTTCTTTGTTTTCTCCCTTGTTTTTTCTCTTAAATAGATGGATAAAGTGTAAAGATAAACAAGCAGAGAAAAACATATAAACAAATAAATTTAAATGAAACACAAACAAAAAATAAACACATAACATAGTTATTTATGCGGTTCACCATTACTGGCTACATCCACTAGAAAGCAGGTAAATCATTTATTAACCAATATCCAAATTACATCATACATAACTACACTCATTCATTTATACAATCACATTCGGCTGTGAAACGAATAATTGGGGGAAATCGAATGGTCATGCAATCTACATATAATACCCAGGTTTTTGTGTCAAAACTGACAATCAATGACATCCACATCCAAGTTCAAACACTCATCTGTAATCTTCACCACTGGTAGCACTCTAACCTAAACCGCTACCCCATCAAGACATGCAACGAACTTGGTCTACGAACCATAAACATTATGAGTCATTAGTGTATCCACGTTCACCCACAAATTTTTCCCAGGGCTCATTGTAGACATCTCTATGACCCTTTCTAAAATATTTTCTATCATGAACATGACGTGTTTCATGAATCCAATGGAGGCAAGGAAGTGTTGTAGAAGATTCACTTTCTTGTTCAGTGTTTCACTTATCATTGGCTCCAATCTGTATTGTAGCGATGCCAAAGGATATGTTAGAGTATTCGGGTATTTACTTGATTAATTAAATAATGTTTGTTTAATTATTTAAGTTCCCTTTATCTCTTTCACACTTAAGCTAACTTTAGGTGCATAATAATTAATTCTTTTATTAATTATTATGTGCAAACGTAGGTTTTCCTTTTTAGGGTTTCTTGACCTATTAAAGGTTGAGTTCATTCTTTTCTTTGTAAGAAGAAGGTTTTTTACATTACACATTTGGTGAATATTGAGCTCTCTCTTTTTTAGCATATTTTTTGTGTATTTCTTTCTTCTGTGATTTGCTTCCTTGCTTCTCCTTGTAACAGGTTTTTCAGCTTGCAGAGATCATTTGGGCTCCTGTGGTGTTGTATTTTCTCAACTTCAATATGGTATCAGAGCTTCAGATCTGTAGCTACTTGTTCTTGTTTTGAGAATTTTTGCATTGGAAGCAAATCTGGGGTTTCAGAAAAAAAAATTTATGCACCTAGGGATAGACCTTTTTTCTGAGCACTTTGGGCCTAAATGGACCTCACCATCGTGCTCAGAAGGTCCAAAAACCCCTATGGTCATATAAAATTTGACCTATTTTGGTTCCTGAGCCTCTGGGAGTATTTTTTCTCCAGATCCAGGTCATACAACCCTAGCACGCAGTTCGAGAAATTATTTTTTTTGCCTTTTTATGGCATGCAAGCCTAAATTTGATTTTTTTGTACAAAATGTTGAAAAAAAAAATTTAAAAAAAAAGAGATTTTTTTTTTTGCAAAAAAATAAAAATAAATAAAATCAATTTTTTTTAAATATGTTTTACCCTTTTTATGTCCAAAAAGAGGGTTTTTTTTTTCTTTTGGCCATAACTTGGGCAAACGGAGTCATTTTTTATAAAATGAATAGGTGTCGGAAAGTTAGTTCCTAGCCGAACCTTGTGGTGTTGGAATTTTTTTTCCAATTTTGCTGTTTGACTGTCTTTTTTTCTAGTCAAAGTGGGGTCTTTTTTTTGCACCCCGGGAGCCATAGAATGAGCATCCGAACTTCATTTTTTGAAAATTTTATATCATTGGAAAGCTTGTTTTGTTACTTTCCAAGGATATGAGTTTTATTTTGAGATTCTCCTCCATGAATATTTTATTCAATTTTTTGCTTTTCTGCACTCTAATGGATATCTTGGTTGTTTCAGGTCCTGGGATCTCTTCTTTAAGTAGGATGTCTCAGTTTTGGTTCTTCTTTCTATTTCTAGTCTTCTTATCATTGTAGCTTCATTTATGCAAATGCACTGAGATAAAGTGTCATCATGCATTGTTAACTCAGGATCTTGCATATCTTGTGTCTTGTTGTACATGCACTACTTATAAAGTGCCATGAGGGGGTTGATGTTTGCCTATTGTTTGCCATCTTCCTTTGTCCAGTGAGTGTTCCTTCCATGACATTCAACTCATGATGTGTGTCGAGTGAGTGTTCCTTCCATGACACCATGTACTTTTCTTAGCACCTTTGATGTTCCTAGTTCTTCGTCGTGCAGTTCTTGTTGGTCGTTGTTTTCAGTGTACCTGTCCCTCTCCCTCTTCAGCATTATGGGGAGGTTTGTTCTATTGGTTCTAATGCTTCCATGGTTCGATTGATCAGCTCTTTAGGCTTTGGTGTTTTCATGCCATCTGTATCTTCAATTTTAGTTGTTTGTCTTGTTTGCCTTCTGATTTGAGTAGTGTCATTTGAGGGAACTCATACAGATTACAGTCTTCTCTACCTGGTCATATTCTATTTCAATGGAGGTTCTTTAGATCAACAGTTATTCTTCGACAGTGTTTGCAGGTTCTTCATGCTTTAGTGGTGTTCTTTTCCATCTCTTTTTGGAGTAGAGTTTTTTCCCACTTGGTTTTCTCTATTTCTCCAGTTCATAGAGATTTCATTGTATTTGGGTACCTGATCAGGCCTTGTTGTCGGGACCCATCTTTATTGCTTTGAGTAGTTTTTCTAGGTTTTAGCTTCTCCCTAAGTCTAGCTTAAGGGGGGTGTTAGAGTATTCGGGTATTTACTTAATTAATTAAACAATATTTGTTTAATTATTTAAGTTCTCTTTATCTCTTTTACACTTAAGCTAACTTTAGGTGCATAATAATTAATTCTTTTATTAATTATTATGTGCAAACCTAGGTTTTTCCTTTTAGGGTTTCTTGACCTATTAAAGGTTGAGTTCATTCTTTTCTTTGTAAGAAGAAGGTTTTTTACATTACACATTTGGTGAATATTGAGCTCTCTTTTTGAGCATATTTTTTGTGTATTTCTTTCTTCTATGATTTACTTCCTTGCTTCTTGTAATAGGTTTTTCAGCTTGCAGAGATCATTTGGGCTCCTGTGGTGTTGTATTTTCTCAACTCCAATAGGATAGTCCTAGTATGTCTTGTTAGTGTAGGTTTTTTATTTTTCTTATGTTAGGGGGTATTTATTTTTCCTACACATATATTATTTAAGCTTGCTTAGGTTAATAGGAGTGGTTTATATGAGGACACGTGGTGAAATACTTCAGCTACATGTGTAACTCTCCACCTCACATGGGTAGTTGAGTTACACACCCTCTTTTGGCTTGTTGTGCCAGCTCTCATAACCACTATTTTGTCATTTCCTAAGTGGGTTATGGGGTAGTTGGGTTTCACACCCTCTTTTGGCTTGTTGTGCCACCTCTCATAACCACTATTTTGTCATTTCCTAAGTGGGTTATGGGGTAGTTGGGTTTCACACCCTCCTTTGATCTTATGTGCCAACTTTCTCAACTCCTTTTTTGTTTTCATGAAAGGAGGTTATGCCACATGTTTTGGCATTTACCAAGAAGGTAAAACCTCCCACTTTTTATGGGGAATAGGAGTTAATGCACCCCTTGGATGTATATGCTTATATTTTTCTATATAATAAGCACTATACTCTCACCTTCGCTAGTCAAGTTATTGAAGTGATAGCTTGGTGATAGTCTTCTCCAAATTCTCCTCTTTGTCTCTATTTCTCTCTCATATTGAAATTATCTTCATTCGGCTATTTTGATCTTCGATCATCTATTGTGTGAGGAGTTGCATGTGATCTACGACTGACATCAGATCTTGGCTCGATTCTCGCTTCTCGCAGAATCTCACATGGTATCAGAGCTTATTGTCCGGTATAACTCATTTTTTTTATTTATCTATTTGAGAGATTTGAGACTTTTATATAGCTAATATTTTCCTTAAAAACTAAGTATGCTCTTCTCCTGCATTCTAGTGTGATCTGGAAAATCAAAACAGTTTAAAGGAAAATAGCTTTTAGTTAAATCGGGTTGACATGTATATATTCTTGTAAGATCTGGGTGATTGCAGCTTTGTGGTAATATTGAAAGCTTAATAAGAATTTTCAGAGTGTCCATAAGGCTTGAAAAAGTCAAAAGTGACTTTTACTTCACCAAAATCAGAGTTTGGAGGACACAGTAAAAAATCAGAGTAAATTTTTTTTACTGGAGCTATTTTAATTTCGACTTTAGTATTCCAACTTCTGTTTAGTTTCAGAAAAAATGATTTCTGGGTTTTCTTCCCAGCATCAAAAAGCTTTTGGGTTTCAGATGGAATTTCTAGAAAATGAATAAAATTTTCAGAAATTGAGCTTTAATAGGGCCTAAGCCATTTTTCTATCAGGGAAATTCAACAACCTTTCTTAAAAGTTGCACAACTTTTGCCTCGGGTGTCAAATTTTCGCAAACAAATACTTGACGGAAAGATGGAAATGAGCACTCTCCATTATTGTAGGTCTAATTGAATTTTTTTTCTTTTGTCTATCAGATATTAAAGGTTGTATCAGCTGCTTCATTTTCTCTTCAACTGGTCATATCTTTCTCCTCACAACTTTGTTTTTCAAAAACTAATAGTTGTTGGGAAGGTATTGAGATAAATTAAGAAGTTATAAGGCTAATTTGTTTCAAATATTGTTTAAAATTATTTGTATTTAAAATCTCTATTGGTTTCTTCAAAGAATTGTAATTTGATAAAAAGCCTTGTAAATGCACTAATTATAAAGTGCCAACCTTGTAATATTTGGGGGAGTGATTTCTGAGACTAGTGAAAAGGGGGGGTGTCTCCTTTCTTGCACTTTTCCTGATTCTTTGCAATCTTCTTTTCTACTATCATGGATGCATCTATAGTTCCACTTTTAACACCATATAATTATTTTGAATGGAAATCTAAGATGATAATATATCTGAAAAGACATGGATATCATCATATTACTATGGGACTTGAAATTGAACCTCAAGATGCTATAGAAAAGATTGAATGGTTTAATAAATGTGATGAAGCTTTTGATACTCTATGTATGTCAATCTCTCCAGACCTTCTTTTTCACATTGAATCTGCCACTACACCAAATGCAGTGTGGACCACTTTGGAAAACCTCTTTGGTAAGCAGGATGAGCTAAGAGGTCATCAGTTAGAGAATGAACTCATAGGGTTGAATCCAACCAATTTTGATACTATACAAGACTTCTTCACTAAAATTAAGTCTGTAAGATTACAGTTGGAATGGTGTGGAACTAAGAAAGATGATAAGCAGCTAATCTTGAGTATTCTTTCTAAGCTTGGTCCTAACTATTCGGTGTTTGTTTCTACATTCTATGCTACAAAATGTGCCCTAGGTACCACATTCAAAATGCCTTCTCTGGATGAATTTTCTATAGAACTCACTAGGGAGCAAGACAAATTGGTTCAAATGGGTACAATAAAACCCTCTAAGTCACATGCCTTAGTTGTAAATCAAGGCACAAAAGAACAAAAAGGGTCTAGTAAGCAAGATAAGAAACAAAAGAACCAAGGAGAGAAGAAAAAAGATCAGAAATCTGCTACATCAAAAGCAGATAATCAAACCTCTTCATCAAGAGGTGAACAACCTAAGAAGGAGAAGGTCAAGTGTTCTTATTGTAAGAGGCTTGGTCATGATGGACATAAGTGTTTAAAGAAACAAATTGATCACCTTTCAAATCTTCTTGAAAAGAATAATATCAAGGTGCCTGATTCAGTCAAACAGAGTTCATCAGAAGGATCTTCTAAGGATACAGATAAGAGTAAAGGGGAAGGAAAGGGTAAGGTCCTAGTCGTTGTTGCTTCACAACCTAATTCTTGGATAATTGACTCGGGTGCTTCGTACCACATGGCTTCTTCAAAAAATGATTTCACCTCTTTAGAGCCATGTCCTATACCTTCCATACTAATGGGTGATGACACTCCTATTGAAGTGCATGGGAGAGGGTCTATTGATGTGGGTGAAGGAACATTTAAGGATGTCCTTTGTGTTCCATCTTTATCAACTAATCTCCTATCTGTTTATCAGATCACTCACACTAGTTCTAACAAGCGAGTTGAGCTCACACCAGATACAGTGGTAATCAGTGAAATGCATAATGGGTCTACTATTGCTGTGGGAAAAGCAGATCATCAATCCAAATTATATCAGTTTTCTCACTTTATTCCTGACTCTCCTTCGACAGTTTTACTCACTCATGCAGATGAGATTAGTTGTTTGTGGCATCAAAAATTTGGCCACTTGAACTATCGTTACTTGCAACAACTCAGTCAATAGGACATGGTTTCAGGGTTGCCTTCTATTCAATTTTCTGATGGAGTTTGCCAGGGATGTATTCTTGGTAAGCATCTTGAGGAGAAGTATGATAAAGGCAAAGCATGGAGAGCTCCATAGCTATTGGATTTGGTACATAGTGACTTGGCAGGACCATTTCCACAACCATCTTTCAGTAGGGCTAGATATGTCTTAACATTTATTGATGACTTTTCCAGATTTACGTGGGTTTACTTTCTCAAACAAAAGTCTGAGGTATTTGAGAATTTTCTAGATTTCAAAGCTTTTGTAGAGCAACAATCTAGGAAGTTCATCAAGATTCTACGTACAGATAATGGGGGTGAATATGTTAATAATTAGTTTGAATAGTTTTGTGCTTTAGAAGGTATCAACATGCAGCGCATAGTTCCATATAGTCCTCAGTAGAATGGTGTCGCAGAACGGAAGAATAGGTCCTTGAAGGAGATGGCAAATTGTATGATTCACTCCAAGTCTTTGGCACCTCAGTATTGGGCAGAGGCCATCAATTGTGCATGTTACATCCAGAACTGAGTTCCTCATAAAGATGTGAAGGGGGTAACTCTTTTTCAAGCTTGGACTGGTCGGAAACCTACAGTTAAGCATTTCAGAGTGTTTGGTTCTCTTGCATGGGCCCACATTCTAGTAGAGAAATGCAAGGCTATGGATCCGCAAAGCAAGCCTTGCATATTTGTTGGGTATCCAGATGATGTCAAAGGGTATAGACTTCTCCATCCCTCTACACATGAGTTGTTCATTGAGAGGAGTGTTCGTTTTGAGGAGAGTTCTTCTATTTCTTCTCATACCACTTCTCCATCCACTATTACATTGGATACATTGCATGATGATGACAGTTCTTCTGAGGATCTTAATCCTCCTAATCCTAATGAGTCTTCTTCCTCCACTTTAGATGGTGATAGTGATGGTGAGGATTCACATTTTTCTCATAGTCATCCTTCAGAGGTTGATGATTCTCCCCCAGATGCTCCAGCTTTAGTGCCTCTTTGGGCTTGACAAACTTTTGAGTCAGCAAGAGATTGGCTTGGTGATCCATTAGATTCTAGAAGAGCTAGGTCACAATTTCAGCAAGCTCCACATCTCTTCATTGCTTTAGCTTCTGATCCACAGTCTTTTCAAGAAGATACAGGTGTTCCCAAATGGGATGCTGCAATGCAAGAAGAGTTTAATTCCTTTGAAAGGAATCACACATGGGATTTAGTTCCTCTTCCTAAGGGAAGGAAACTTGTTCGATGCAAGTGGATCTATCGAACAAAATTTGCAGCAGATGGGTCGGTTGA
This sequence comes from Cryptomeria japonica, assembly GCF_030272615.1. Taxonomy (NCBI): domain Eukaryota; kingdom Viridiplantae; phylum Streptophyta; class Pinopsida; order Cupressales; family Cupressaceae; genus Cryptomeria; species Cryptomeria japonica. Next base: position 627,158,624 of record NC_081410.1, on the reverse strand, counting down.
TAAGTATAAGGCTCGCTTGGTAGCAAAAGGCTTTTCCCAAGTTCCAGGGGTTGATTACTCTGAGACTTTTGCTCCAGTTGCTAAGATGAATTCCATCCAGCTTGTTCTTGCTATTGCTGCAACCCATCATTGGGAAGTTCATCAGATGGATGTCAAGAGTGTATTTCTTCATGGTGACCTTCAGGAGAAAATCTACATGGAGCAGCCACAAGAGTTTGTTCAAGATCCTTCACTTGTGTGTCGACTTCGAAAGTCTCTCTATGGCCTCAAACAAGCTCCTCAAGCTTGGTATGCCAAGATGGATTCATTCCTTCTAATAGTTGGTTTTACTCGATGCCATTCTGATCCGAACGTCTACATTCTGCACCAGGATGATACTCTCACATTTCTAGTTCTCTATGTTGATGACTTGTTGATCACAGGGAGTCACTCATCCACCATCAAGGTAGTGAAAACTGCTCTACATGATAGATTTCTGATGTCAGACTTGGGTCTTCTACATTACTTCTTGGGAATTGAGATTACTCAATCTTCTTCAAGCATCTTCCTTGGACAACCCAAGTATGCACTCGATATGCTCTCTAGATTTCACATGACTGATTATAAGCCTGCACCTACTCCTTTTTTGTCTGGGGTCAAACTTGAGGCTAAGTGTTGTTCACCCTTGGTTGATAGCACTTTATATTGACAAATTGTTGGGAGCCTCATCTACTTGACTCATACGAGACCTGACATTTCATATGCGGTGGGCATGGTCTCTAGATTCATGCAGGAGCCACATGAGTTGCATTGGAAAGCAGCTAAGCGGATTCTCCACTACATTTAGGGCACTCACAATTATGGAATTCAGTATGCAGCAGGCATGGATATTGACTTGGTGGGATATACAGATTCAGATTGGGCGAGTGATTCTCAGGATCGCAAATCCACTTCAGGGTATTGCTTCTCACTTGGTTCTGGTCCAGTTTGTTGGTCGAGTAAGAAGTAGTCTGCAATTGCTCTTTCATCAATAGAGGCTGAGTATCGAGGGCTAGTTAATGCCACCACTGAGGCTATTTGGCTTCAAAATATTCTCACTAAGTTTGGTATTCCAGTTAGGAAGCCTACTATCATCTTTTGTGATAATCAAAGTGCTATACAAATCTCAAGAAATCCAGTTCATCACCAAAGGACAAAACACATTGAGATACATATGCACTACATTTGGGAGCTCATTCAAGAAGGCATCATTGATCTTAAGTATTGTTCTACAATGGAGAAAACTGCGGACATCTTCACCAAACCCTTCATCGAAAGCAAGTTCCTTCATTTGCGATCACTGCTTGGGATACGACAGGTGTCTACTTCAGGAGGGACTTCTTAGTCCTCCTTTCTTTCTCTCCTTATTTAGGGGGGGGCTATTCCTCTTATGGAGGGCTTCTTCTTTTGAGGGGGCTATCTATGTACATGGGTACCTTACATGGTTGCATTTGTCGGGACCCATATTTTCACCCACCTAAGCTATGCTTAAGGGGGGGTGTTAGTGTAGGTTTTTAATTTTTCTTATGTTAGGGGGTATTTATTTTTCCTACACATATATTATTTAAGCTTTCTTAGGTTAATAGGAGTGGTTTATATGAGAACACGTGGCAAAATACTTCAGCTACATGTGTAATTCTCCACCTCACATGGGTAGTTGAGTTACACACCCTCTTTTGGCTTGTTGTCCCACCTCTCATAACCACTATTTTGTCATTTCCTAAGTGGGTTATGGGGTAGTTGGGTTTCACACCCTCTTTTGGCTTGTTGTGCCACCTCTCATAACCACTATTTTGTCATTTCCTAAGTGGGTTATGGGGTAGTTGGGTTTCACACCCTCTTTTGGCCTTATGTGCCAACTTTCTCAACTCCTTTTTTGTCTTCATGAAAGGAGGTTATGCCACATGTTTTGGCATTTACCAAGAAGGTAAAACCTCCCACTTTTTATGGGGAATAGGAGTTAATGCACCCCTTGGATGTATATGCTTATATTTTTCTATATAATAAGCATTATACTCTCACCTTCACTAGTCAAGTTATTGAAGTGATAGCTTGGTGAGAGTCTTCTCCAAATTCTCCTCTTTGTCTCTATTTCTCTCTCATATTGAAATTATCTTCATTTAGCTATTTTGATCTTCGATCATCTGTTATGTGAGGAGTTGCATGTGATCTACGACCGACATCAGATCTTGGCTCGATTCTCGCTTCTCGCAGAATCTCACATGTCTTGCATTTCCAAGCAATCAATAAACATCACCATCCAAAATTTTGGGCTTCTCCAAATTAACAAAATGTCATGTGGGACTGATCAAGCTGACGTCTTTAATATTATTGTTTCTAAGACTACACTTGAATAAATTCAACTTATTTCTCATCCAACTCCCCATTTTAGCAGGATCCCACTTGGAGTAATTCACCACACACACTCCAAACGATGCTATTGGAGCCACAATCTCTTGCCCAAGCAACATAGCCCATGGTAAAGAAGACGATAGATAATACGATGGAGAAGAAGATAAAAACTTGCTCACTTTATTATGATTATTCCCAGGCAAATGACCGTTCTTTGACATCCACTGGAGCCTGCTCATCATATCCTACAGAAACCAAACTGAAACATAGCTGCCCTTCATTACCTTTTTATCCACTTTCTTACCATATGCAAGCACCGTGCCATTTACAACAACACCATTGTTTAACGTGTCCTCTATGGAGGTAGAGGTGGCAACAATTCCTAACATGGAGTATCTATTATCCTCACAATGCCTCACCTCCCTCTCCAAAAATGGCTCACATATCACTACCGCCACTTCTCCCAATGCATTATACATAACATTCAAACCTACTTCAACCCGTCTTTTGAAATCTGTAGGCACCAAATTAAGAGAACTACCCAGTTGAGAGGTAATTATGAATACATTGAGGGCCTCAGTTTGAAGGTCACTTGGAGATCACTGCATGCAAATAGGAGTGCACTTAATTCCTTATGCTAAGTAGTAACAGTCTCTGCTTCCAAATTTTCCATAAACTCTTCTTTCATCCATAGGTAATCCACGTTAGCAACATGGCCCAAAAAAAAATAGCAATCATGGCCACAACGGTCAGAACCCCAAGCGTCGTTCCAACCACTGCTGATGCATACAACATTAGCCATGCAATGGGCTCTTCCTCCTTCATACTTGCTTGTCATTTCAACTTGGTTATCACAGACTATAGTGAAATATTCCTCTTTCACGCAGCTGCCCTCAACCTTAGATTGCTCATTATCTGCATCCATCCAATCAGGTTGGTGAACCTTAAAGAATTCTGGTCAAGAGAAAACATCTTCTTCTGCTCCAACCTTCACCTTAGGACATGAAATATTAACCTGCGATGCATGAAACCACTTGGAACTATGCCCATTTTCCTCTGCTCCTGTCAATGGCCACTTCTACTTCAAACTAAAAAACTGTGTTTTATCTTTTACTATGTCATCCAAATCCATAGTCTCATAGTATACATGGGAGTGCCTAGTTATCTTAGATAAGGCCATGCCATTTGCAGAGCCCTCTAAAGCCACAATTTCTCCTAGGCTTCCTTGCCCTACTACCTCACTCCAATTTGCATCCTCCTCATCCTGAGAGGCAAAAACAATTGCAGATTCAACTTGGGTCTCTGATGGCATACACTCTTCCTCCCAAAATATTTTAACGACTTCTTTTCCAACATCTTTCTGCCAAGAAATTCCAACCGAGGCATCATGGGGTTGAACCTTCACCACACGAATGCCAACAACTTCTTGACCATTAACAATTTAGCCAATAAGTTCCAAAGCTATTTCAAGAGAGGAGCAAATAAGAATCCCAACATCCTTCTCTTTCGCTAGATTCTCCTCTTCAACTAAGTTCCCCTCTTTCTTCTAGCCATCCCACCAATGCACACGATGCTTGAAGCATAGTTTTACATGGAATGTAAAACTACCATAGAAGTTATGAATTTGACCTTCTCCTTCTTCCTCCATCTCTGCTCAAGCCAACCACAGCTCTGATACCAATTGTAAAAATAAAGGAGCAGATAAAAACATATTAAAAAAAAACTAAAACACAAACACAAACAACAAATAAACACATAGCATAGTTACTTGCATGGTTCACCAATACTAGCTACATCCACTAGAAAGCTGGGAAATCATCTATTAACCAATATCCAAATTACATCATACATGGCTGCACCCAGTCATTTATACAATCACATTTACCTGTGAAATGAATAGTTTGGGGAATTTGAATGGTCATGTGACCCTTGGGCTTCATATACCCAACATAAAGAAAGGGGGAATTTGAATACCTGAGCTTGGCAATGAGGAAAGCAAATCTAGCAGAAAATGCTTGTAGCGAATACACATCTTCATCCACACTCCCATCATAAAAATTAAGCACATAACTAAAAGCATCGTACTAAAATCTCCCAGATTTGGTCTAATTGTTGTTGTAAACCTAGCTTTCTTTAGTTTCTTGAAAAAATTGATCCATTTACGAGCACTCACTTCCCCAAGACAAGGATTCCTTCAGCTTGTCACTCCATAACGGATTTATTGTCAACAAATGGAGAATCCTTTCAATTAGGGGTATCGACGATTAGGGTACTCTCGGCTAAATATTTAATGGTTTAATAGTCAAATAAATAATTAATTATAGTTTTTAAAAGTAAAAGATATGTCAAATATAAAATTAGTATAGATATATATACATTATGATTTTTCAAATTTATTTTATTTTCATTTGAAAAAATTATATTTATTGATTTAAAAGAGTTATCTTATTTAATTAAGAGTTGCATTATTTTAATTTATTTATATTATTTGAATTTTATTTGATGATTTATTTTATGAATAGAAGAGATTTTATATTTTTAGTTTTTTAAATAAATGTTGATTGTGTTTTAGTTTTTGTTAACACACTTGTATCATTACATTCCATCCCTTGCTAGATTAATAATAGTACTTCACATAAAAAAACACTAAAGGATATAGATAATATAAAATCATTTTAAATTAACAATTAAAATTTATGCATCCATGAAATATGTAGTAAACAAAATAGTTATAAACTAAAATAAAATAAATCTTAAGTAAGTAAAATAGTTTGAAGTTGATATTTTGTTTACCCTTTATATAGATATATTTAATATATCATTATTATTTTTATACTTTATTTTGATATAAAAGTAAGACTATTAAATTGTTTTCAATAGAATAAACACTGAAATTTTTTATAGCAATAGTAAAAAAAAATAGAACTAATCATTTCTTATATATGTGTGTATGTATGTATGTGGATAATTTGTATAATTACCTTATTCCTTAACATCTATTATTTGACTCAAAAAATGTAATGACTTGTTTTGTTATTCAGTTTCTTTGATTGGGATTTCAATTTGGTAGTTTTGACAACCAATAATTTTAATTCTCCATAATCTAAATGATATGAAATTCTTTGACTTTATCATAGATCTAATCTTTCAATGAGTTAAATAGTGGTAGTAATATGGATGCATGTATAACAAAAAATGTCAAACAAAATATTTATTTGGAGTTTGAAACTAAAAATTATATTTTGTTGAAAAGTTATAATATTGTTCCCAAATATTGTACAAATAAAATATCATTGATATTTTTGGCGAAATTTCTTCAAATTATCAAAAGGGTTTGGAAAAATTCATTATACTTCAATGAGGGATACGTCACAAATCATAGATGATAAGATAAAGTTTTGGATAATTTAGGCATCTAGTACAAACTTGATAAATTATAAGTAGGATTAGATTCACTTGATGGCAACTATTATCCTATAGTTTTTGGGAATGTAGTCAAGTAGATAATAGTTCAATTCCTTGTCATTCTCTCTTGTCAAAGTGAAATGATATTCGTAGGTTAAAAAATGTTAATACCAACATACAAACACTTCAAAAAACTAATAAATAGTAAACCACTCTAAGGTATAGGTCTCTAAATATATATTTTTCTTGCAACAAATTTCTTCTTCTTTCTATTATTCTTGATAGTGACTCTAGTGCCAAATGTTTTGACTTATTAAAGTTGGAGAGGACTTGAATCCTTAACATAACATGGAGGAACTCACAAGTAGTGAGACCACCAAAACCAAAATAGAGGAAGCCCCTTTTTTGAAAGAGAGGCTTTTGACCAAAGCACCCCACTAGTGGGAACAAGGGTCTCGAACCCTCAATAGGCTTACATTTTCAGAATAGAGGGATTTAGGAGAGCACCTCGAACCATAATCTAAGAAAAAAAATCCTTGCACTAGCAATAAAACAACCAAGGAAACAAAAAGCTAACAATGGGTTTTGAAAGGCTTCCCACAACCTTTTGCCTAAAGGGCCTCCATGAATAGAGACATCCTCCAAAAAGGGAGGAGACCACAACCTCAAAAATAACTAGTTTTGGTAGGCATCCTAAAACCTCATGATAGTAGAGATGCTTAGTCATTCCAGACAAACACAAAATAGGATAGTCATAGAATGGACAAGAGAAAACAAGCCTATAGGGTTTTGAAAGGCACCCCTAAACCTTTTATTGGTAGGAATCCTTGGAAGTAACACATTTTGGATTACCTCCATATGTCCACAATCCACAATGGCAATAGCCAAAGCGACATATCCAACGCTAGTAAGGGTGTTGCTATCCTCCAAGTCTTTCTCATCCATAGAAGACCATAATCCCCTTTCACTCTAGAAAATGACTTCCAAATCTCCAAAAATATCCCAACCACCACAACCCAACACAATCACCTTTTGTCTTAGCAAATAACAAAGCCCACCAAAAATTTGCAGCCATAAATACAATGGCCAGAGCGGGAACAACATTTCGCCAAAAGAACATCTACACGAACAAGGAGAGAAGGAGGCATATGTAAAGACCTCAAATGACTACATCCACAAGAGAAAGCTGATAATCATCATTGAAATAGGCATGAAGGAGCTAGGACACTCTTTGGTTAAATATCTATAGGGCAACCAGTCCTCAATGTGCATCCAATGCCAACCCACTTCATGTTGGAGTGTAATTTCTCCCCGTGGAAGCCAAGGCAAGCCTTAGTTCCACCATTAAACTCCAATTTTGTGAGCATGCAAGTTCCACCACCGTGAACCTTCAGTTCCACCATTAGCAATCATCTAACTTCTATTTCCAATAGTTCACCGGTCATGCAAAACTAATTCTTTCATGCAATATTTTTTCAGATCTCTTGAAGTTTATTTAGTCTACAATTTTCTAAATTCCTATATTAAAGAAGCACGTGTAAATTAATTATTCACAATGCAATAAAAATGGTATTATGTGCAGCAACACAATATAATGTGTGTTTTATAATTTCTGTGTATAATTTCACTGGTTAATTTATGTGACTTTTATGTAATTGGATTTGTTAATTTTTGTGAAAATTCAATTGATAAGTTCATGCATATTTTGTTCTATCCACCTCCAACAAGTGGTATCAGAGCCCAGGTGCAAAGCATATCAGAGCAGGTCGTGTTTTCTAGGAATAGCTAATTCCTGGTGTGAAGGAGAACTAAAGTTGGAAGATCTTTTTTTGCAGTTTGGAAAGAAGGAAGCTGTTGAAGATATTTTTTGTTAAAAAAGAGAATTTGCTACAATTACTCATAAGGAGATCAGTTTGTAAAAGAATGCAGATCTGATTAAAGGAACCACCATGAAATGAGATGATGGAGTCTCTATGCAGAAGCCACAGTTGTTTGGTTTTAAAGTTGTTGAAGTAAAAAAGGTTGCTGATTTTGTCACGAAGACTAATTATTTGCTTATTCTGAAAATAGCATTGTTTGAATTTAATAACTACCAAGGAGATCTACATGGTCATTTCAAAGATTAAAGGGTTTGCAAAAACACAAACGTGGCAGGAGACAAACCACGGGGAAAATGTAATTTGTCAGTGCTGATTAGAGAAGAATAGAGTCATAATTGTAAAAATTGCAAGTGATCAAAATTCAAAGGAAACCATTTAGATCTGTAAGTATATCATTGCCCTAGTTTGGGTATGGTACCATTTTTGTTGAAATTTTCAGATTACAGATATTATATTTAAGGAAAAAGAATGTTGTGAGATTGCATGTATCAAGAAGTTGATGAAAGTTATGATTTGAGAAATAAATTTGAAGGAGGATGAATCCAGAATCAAAAAGGTAAATCAAGTGTACAAGGTGAGTAAAATTTCTTTGTTGCAATGGGAAAATTAGGCAAAAGAGTGTTGAAAGAAAAATTAATTGTAATTTCTGAGATAGATTTTTTAAAAGAATTAATGGAGGTGAAGAAAACTAAAGCACATATACAAGAAGAAAAATATATGCTTTAAATGAAATTAGTGATTAAATAAAAAAAATTGAAGATCTATAGGAAAAGTTTAAGTAGTTGGAAGATGAACACATTTTGTAGATAAAGGAATTGATTAAATTTGATAAGAAAAATAAAGAATTAGAAGAAAAATTGAATTTGTTTGATGTCTTTAAGAAAAGGAATGAAGAATTGGAACAAAGAATGAAGTTGGTCGATGATTTAAAAGAAAAGATAAAGAAACTAGAAGAGGAGAATTGTTTGTTGAAAGAAGAAAATCATTGTTTGAAGTCAAAATCGGTATGTGATGTTTCATTTAGTACAAAGGATTTGCATTTTTCATTTGGTGAATTTGTTTTGTTGAAGACAATCAAAAGGCAAATGATGAGGTTATTAAATGTAATGACAATAAAAATGAATATTGGTTTGAAAATTATGAAAAGAATGGGTTATAAAGGTCATGGACTAAGAAAGAATGAACAAGGAATGAAGGATCCAACTGAACCAATAATGAGGCTTAAATATGAAGGCCTTGGGTATATGATAGGTAGAGGAAAGAATGATACAGGTATTCCAGGTTCAAGGAAATCAACAGAAAGAATGCAAAGTGGGTTGGAAAGGACATACAAAACAAAATTGTTGGAATTTACATCCCTATACCCTATGTGGGTTGAGAAATCATTGTGAAAAGATGTATTGGAATAGAAAATCCAATAATGAATATGTGATAGGTTGTATAAAAATGGATTCTGGATGGAGTTGTGGGACAAGTTGGCAAACTCTTACTGGTATGATCAAGAAGTTGTTCAAGTTTAAATATTCATATGCTGATAGCAATCAAGAATTTTTTTCTAAAGGAATAATCGATGTTTCAAGTCAAAGGAAATGAATGTCTAGAAAGACGTCTATAGAATGTGAAGTTGGAGAAAGACCAAGATGGGTATTTTGAAGATTTAAAAATCAAAATATTGAGAGACTGTCATAGCAGTGGGAGAAGCCAAATGAATGGCACTATTATTAAGAACTGGATATGAAGATCAACAGATCTAGAGTTGGTTTGGAACTAACAAGCAAGAGAAGTTTTGAGAAAGTCTGAAGACAAAGAATGAGATAGAAGAAGACAGTAGTCAAGGAATTGTAAATGAAGTAGCATATGGTCAAAATTAAGGGGTAGTGTTGGAGTGTAATTTCTCCCAGTGGAAGCCAAGTCAAGCCTTAGTTCCACTGTTAAACTTTGATTTTGTGAGCATGCAGGTTCCACAACCATGAACCTTCAGTTCCACTATCAGCCATCGTTTAACTTCCAGTTCCCATAGTTCACCGGTCATGCAAAACTAATTCTTTCATGCAGCATTTTTTCAGCTATCTTGAAGTTTATTCAATCTAGAATTTTCTAAATTCCTATATTAAAGAAGTAGATGTAAATCAATTATTCACAATGCAATAAAAATGGTGTTATGTGCAACAACACAACATAATGTGTGTTTTATAATTTATGTGTCTTTTGTGTGATTGGAATTGTTAATTTTTGTGTGTAAAATTCAATTGATAAGTTGTTGCGTATTTTTCTTTATCCACCTCCAACACTTCAACCAATGAAACACCAACTCCAAAAGCAACACCATCATCCACTAAAGAGGACGTATTCTCAATACTCCCCCAACAAGCTCTGACCCTAGGCAGCACCAGGAATGAAACTCCAACACTTGTCTTTAGATCCAAAATCCCACACAACCCAAAGGAAAAGGCCTAGGAACAAAACCCCCATACCAAGGGAATCCTATGTTTGGGTCGGATCGCAAGCAAGCAGACAAACAATAACCACAAGCTTTGGAGTGCACCCCTCCTCAAAACACCCCACAAACATTGCAGCATAGAGGTAAGGCTCAACAAGGAAAATTGACCAACTCTCAGGCGGAAGGCAGACGCAAACTCCTTCACCACACAAAAACGCTACACCACCACAAAAGAAATAGGCCCCAAAATGAAGTAGAGCCTAGAGAAATCGGACATAAGAAAATCACCCTCATAGCAATGCTGAACCTAAAAGATTCTAGTACCAAATATTGAAATTAAAAAACTTAAATTAATTTTATTAAATAAATTTTCTCTATATAAAATTTATAATCCAAAGATATCTAAATAGATGATATAAATTAATAGATATATCTTTTACACGAAACATGACAAATGTATTAAGACGTGGAACTGAATATAATTTATATTTTTATCAATACAAATAATCTTGTAACTTAATCTATGTTTTTAAATCAATTAAAAATATATAAAATGTCAATGGGCTCTAAACGGGAAGCAAATACAGAATATATTTTGTTTCTGGGACCTAAACAAACCATCAAATGCCAATTATAATATCACTTTTATTACATTAAAGAAGACATGTAAAGATTCTGCTAATGATAAACTTGAAGCTTATATCCTACATCATTCTAAACTGCAAGTAAAAACATTGCCATCGCTATCCCAGGAAATCTGCGGAGTTTGAGGTTCCATCTTCCCTTCCAGCATCCGTACCACTTGCCTCATGCTTGGCCTCACATTCTCATCCTCTTCAATGCATAAAAACCCTACAACAATAGTTCTTCTCGCCTCTTCTATGTCTGCCTCCTCTACAAGTTCAACACCCTCCTCCACGATATCAATCGTGTTTCCCGGCTGAATTTGAGCTGCAGCCCACCAGGGAAAGTAAAGCTTGTTTGATTCCTGCAACCTTAGGTCCTCATTTCTTCGGCCTGAAATGATTTCTAGCAGCGTCATACCAAAACTGTAGACGTCAACCTTGGGAGTTATGGGAAGACCGAAGAACCACTCCGGAGCAATGTACCCTCGCGTTCCTCTCACAGTGGTAAGGAAGCGACTGAAATCTCTATCCAGAAGCTTCGCAAGCCCAAAATCAGCCAGCTTAGGGGAAAATTCGCTGTCCAGGAGAATGTTTTCAGGCTTAACATCGTTGTGAATTATGCACTCTCTGCATTCTTCATGGAGATAAAGTAACCCTTTTGCAGTGCCTAGCACGATCTCAAATCGCGTCTTCCAGTCAAGTACCTTCAGTTTACTTTCAGAGTTGCCACTAAAGAGTAAAGAATTTAGAGAGCCGTTGGGCATGTACTCGTAAACAAGTAGCCTTTCTAATCCTTCGGCACAAAATCCTCGAAGCCTGACCAAATTCTTATGTTGTATGTTTCCAAGAGAACTGATTTCTGCTCGGAATTCCTTCTCTTCTCGTCTTGAACCTTCCAATCTCTTAACTGCTACAAGCGTGCCATCTGTTAGAGATCCTTTGAACACTGAACCGAATCCTCCGCTCCCCAACTTAAGTCTGAAATTCTTCGTTGCAATCTTCAACTCTTTGTAACTAAACACTCTAAGAAAAGAATTCGGGGAATCTGCATGCCTCTCCATCCAGCGTAGCCGATGTCTCTGCCACTTTAAAACTAAAAAGATAGCGGAAGCAACGCCCAAAGCACTAACAATACCAAGCACTGCGCCAACCATACTTAGGGTTTTGAGTTTGTAGGATGGTAGATTCAACTTTGGAAGCGAAGATTCAGCTACTCGAATAAAGACATTTGAATTACTTTGTAATGGAGAATTGTGCATGCTTGGCAAATCTCCAGACCAGATCTCGCATGTTCCTGAAGGCGGATTGAAAGTAAACGCAGTGCAGGAGCAGTTGCGGAGGCACGCTTTCTCGCAATCTTTCTTCGTCGTTGCAGGGTATATAAAAAGCCTGATTATCAGCCAACGTTGCTCTGGAATCGATGAATCCGTCGGTGCTGTCATTTTCGGCATCGCAGTTTAACGGGCTCTGTCGAACGCAGCCAGTTGAGGACCAATCTTGCAAACTCCAGGAACGATTATCTCTGGGAATGAAGCCTTGTACGCAGTTGCAGAACTGAACATTATTGGAGTTGCAGCTTCCGTAAGCGCCACAGACCTTATATACGGTGCATTCATCTCTGGGCTGAGACCAGGTCACACTCCATGTGGTGTCATCAAACAAAGCATATAATTGAAATACTCCGGATTTGTGTAGGACGAAACGTGTAAGCACATTGAGAGCAGGCGACAATTCATAGCTGATATAAAAATCAGAGGTAGTATTTTCAACGATGTATCTGAAGGAGCCTTTCAACGTCATTTCCGGAATCTGATTGAAACGTTTGCCGTCCCAAGCTCCGCTCTCCCAGTACTGTACAGAATTGTTCCATCTCAGCACAAATTGTCTGGTCCCTGATGGATCCATCTGATAGGAAAAATGCCCCGGAGCTGGATCCAATGAATTATTCCAACAGACAAGCTTTTCCTTTCCGCTTATCTTCATTCCAGGTAACCAGGTATCGACGGGATGGTCAAAGCTCTGCCAAGCAATCTCAGATTTATTGTCACTGCTCAGCACTACAAAATTGCCAGAATCTAATATAATAGCCCGGGAAGCCTTGTCCGACACGTTGACCGACCAAAAAGACGCACCCTCTGCGTCAAAGAGATCCAGACTACCTTGTGTGGACAGCTTCAAAACGCCGGGCCTCTTCTTTGCGGGAGTCTCTCTGTTAGCCACCCAAACAACCGTCTTTTCTGCCACTTTGCCATACCAGATGCCAATGTACCAATTACTGGTTCCATTTGGGCTAAAAAATCCCAATTCAAACGTTCCGTTCTTTGAAATTATTGTCTGATTTCCTGTTAGCGAGGCACCCAAAGAGAGAGTATCTCCCCCATCAGCAGTGCACTCGTCACAGTTGTGAAATATAATTAGCACAGTAAGAACAAAGAGCAAATATTCTAATGCACCATTACTTCCCATTTCCATATTGTCGATGCTCATAATATTTGGGTTGATCGGAATATATAGGAGTAGCTTAGGGCTACATTAAATCGTAAAGAAAGATCAGAAACGTTTTTTTCTGAATTTGAACAGAGACTGAAACCACGTGAGCGTGGAACGAAAAAGAGCAAATACGTTAATGCGCCATTACTTCCCATTTCCATATTGTTGGTGCTCATATTTTTTGTGTGGATCGGAATATATTGGTGCTAAATTAAATCGTAAAGAAAGATCAGAAACGTTTTCTCTGAATTTGAACAGAGACTGAAACCACGTGAGCGTAGAACGAAAATTGAGCGTGACCGTATTAATTGCATGATGGTCAAGGTCTACTTAAGAAAAGATGAACCTATACGCATTTGATCTATTCATGTCAATGCACGATAATGTCTGTTAACTGCGCTTTTAGTGGGTCAACAAATAGTTTAAATACAGAAAATGAAACATGATAATGTCAATGCACGATGATATGATAATTTATTTCTAATGTATATTAATTTCTTGTCACCTTCACCCAGGGTCCCACGGGAGCATAATTTCTATTTTCAAAGACCACAATTTTTCTATAAGATTATTTGGAATCTTCTTTAAAAAATAGAAGCTCCTATTTTTTAGGTCTCTATATTTGACCAGTGAAAATGGGGTGAGGCAGAAATTTCCCCACCAACTTAGAAATATTATTTGCCCAACTTAAAAATATTATTTGGCACTTGGCAATCATCTGAGTTTCATTCCCACCAAAAAAGAGATGAATCCCACCAAAAATTTTAGAGAGAAAAAAAATATTTATTTAATTTTTCACTGCTCTGATGGATATTGCATAGAGTAAAAAAGCCAAAAATAATAGCAACTACAAACACAGGTACTGTATCTTGTGCATGTTGCAGGTTTTTAGATCTATTTTTATGAATTTCTGAATTGTCAAACTTTTAGATTATAAATCTATCTCAAGTTTTAAATAAAACTTCAATATTCAGACATTCAAACAATGGTTCCTTTGTTCGCATACAATTTTGTTTTTCCGTGGGTGCTTTGTTGAAATGATACTGTTTCGCTTTTTTAATTTTTCTCATGTAGCAGTAATATTGTATTTTTTTAGAGTTGTGTGGCCTTCTTGTTCACTTCATATCAATTTTAACCTACTTGCTTTTATTGATTTTCAAAATCATTCCATAAATTTATTGCCAGTGTTCTCTAACCTTGTTTACTACTAGTTGTTCATGAATACAACATAAGTCCTGGGTTGCATTTGTAAACCCATGAAATTAAGTTGACAAAAAATTAATTGTTTACTATCCAATCTCAATATGTCCCTTTCCATTGCCAACAAAACACCATAAAATATGAATTTTGGCTAAGTTTGTTTTCTAAACACTTAAGACATCTTTCTCAGAGTTCAATGCAATAGATTTTTTAATCCTAAAGCAGTCAACCTCTGGTTCAAAGAAAAATAAAATACATATCTAAGCACTGAAATAGGGGTAGAGAATGAGATGAATTAGCAATAGTGGGATCATACTCAGGCAACTCCATAGCTAGAAGTTTAGTCTTCTATAACCCTATGCTATCGTAGCACATCAAAGTGGTGATACTTCAAAGAAAAGACATCACAAAGGTTGATATGATTGCAAGATTTGCCAAAATGGATTGCAAATAAGGCAATAATGTTTTTAGACAATGCGATTGGTAGTGAATAAAGAAATTCTACGCTCCCAAACAAGTACATGTGGAAAGTTAAAAATTATTTTTTTCCTTTCTATAAGCAACACCTAAAAAAATAGAAAGCATTGTTTAGGCGATACAAAGT
This sequence comes from Cryptomeria japonica, assembly GCF_030272615.1. Lineage (NCBI taxonomy): Eukaryota > Viridiplantae > Streptophyta > Pinopsida > Cupressales > Cupressaceae > Cryptomeria > Cryptomeria japonica. The sequence goes on along the minus strand of NC_081410.1, from coordinate 627,143,609 downwards.
GAACACACATTATATATCATTTAGGGACCGATTTGTGGCATATTGGTTCAATAGTTGAAGCATAGGTAAAGCCAGAAAAGGGGGTTGCAAACTGGTAATACAAATGCAAAACATGTGCAAGAAATTATATTATTTTTTAAGGTTTAAAAATATAATATCACACAATAGCTTGCAACATGCATTTTTTAATTGATCATTGAATCAGTTTAGCAATGGAATGGCCCCTGGTCGTCACATGTTTTGGTATAATTTGTATACGTGGGAGAAGAAAATATACACCTCCCAAGGAATGTAACTACTCCTCCACCTAAAGAACATTTTCTAGCAAAATACATATGATCTCATGACATGATTGTACAATTTTCATAATGATGCAATCCTCCTATCCAAAGCTGCCATGTTATATTTATTTTCTTGTAAAGCATATCGTGTCATACAACCTCCTACATCCACCCATATGGCCATTGTTTAAAGATTTGTCTATAGAATAACGTGCACTAAAAAATATTACTTGTTTCTTCAAAGCCCGAACCAAACTATGTAGCAAGAGACTTAGCAATGCAATAGCAATCTAATACAAATAGTATTATATTTCTCACATAGTTACCAAAAGACAAAGGGATTTGGGTATCCATATGGGAATAACATGCCAGTCGTATTAGAGTATGAGAGTAAATGAATAAGAAGACAATTATATTATATATAAATGCAGTCAACAAAATTGTGGGTACAAGGATAAAGACACGGTCCTAATTATTATAATGGAGTCTCCTGGTAACTATGGTTGCTCATGAATATCTCAAAAGAAACATGTGTACGAAACAATAAAACATAGAACATAGATCATAGACACTGATTATAATCCTTGGAAAACAAATGACATGAATATGAACTTCAATTGGAGGAAGATATGAAAATATTAATAGGGTATATCTATGGAAATTACAAGAAAAAAGAAAAGTTGACTAGAGATTTTCTTGTAATTTAAAAAAATTAACAAGTAATTAGGATTGAATATGAGAAAATTCTGAAATATTTTTCTAGGTATTAAACAAAAGAAATTTATTTGACAATTCCACAATGGTACAAGTTGAATCTCACAATTTTAAATATAAAAATTCTTTTCTTTCTAGTCCTTTAAGTCAGGCCTTTATTCACTTCCCAAAGAGGATAAATATAGCATTACATTTTTAGAGTGTACCTTTTTCTCATATCCAAATATATTAGAATAGAAACAAACATATCGCACAAATAAATACATTCAACCTTGCAAATACAAATAAAGAGTAAATTTGTGTGTTTTAAATTCACTGACTATCTTGGTTGTACACTCACTAAACTACATTATCGCTTAATCATTTGATTTAAAACACCTAATGTTCTAGGAATAAAACACATTAATAGTCGATCTAACCAACATTGAACAATGGATAAAGGTTTATCTTTCAATAGAGGGACCAAACCCATTTGATTATTAATTTTAGTAAATGCTCCTAAAGAAGTATATTTTTTTGAATTGTAAAATTGAAATCCCTTACCAAAACTTGTATTCATGGACAAACTTCACCAATTAGTGAACGTTAAACTTATTTAAAATATATAGTGAATAATCTAACAAAGCAACAATTCCATTTTTGGAATCCTTTATGCTCCACAAATGACATTAGAGAATTCTTAGCAGCAAAAACTATTATATAAAGAGAGATATCTCTTCTAATGTTCTTTTTAGGCCTTAGTGAACTTCTAGTTAATTATTGATGAATGTGGAGAGCTGATTGAATGAAGCCATCATACTCAAAAAATGGAATCATCCACCTGTAGCGTCCTAAAATTGTGACACTTGCAATTTCGACTGCATTTCGGTCTTCACGATGGCGACGCAACACGCAACCTGAATGGAGACCCCAAAACTTGCTTGCGACACTGAAAACTGCATTTTTCAAGCACCCTAGCCTGAACCTCCTTGCACCCTGTTGTCCCGGAAGGTGGGAACAGAGCGCCCAGCGCCCTGGTCCCTGGGTCCTATTTTGGGCCCGGTCTCCTAAGGGGCTTGGGTCTTTTTGTTTGCAATTTGGAAATTACATTTCCTGGTCGGCCTAAGGTCGGGAAAATCAGTCTATCAGCCCTAAATGACAAGTATATAAACTACATTTTTCTCTCTCATTTGGGATAGATGATGAAGAGGAGGAGAGGTGTACAAAGCGTGGAAACTATACTCAAACATTCAAGCATTCAAGCATTCAAGCATTCCTTCAAGCAATTGATCATTTCAAGTCTCCATTCAAGGCTAAGTGTTGCATTCAAGTCAAGGATTCAACCATTGAAGAGGAGATCACATACTACATGCTACAACATACAACATACAACATCTATACCTTCGCACATAAGGATACAAACATCCTTAGAACAAGGTATTAGTACTTGTTTTACATACATTTACATTTACAGCTCTTGCTCATTTCTTGGTTAATTCCAAAACCGGGGTTTGACCTAAAGGCAAACCCCTAATCCCTAACCCCCCAATCGTCTTCGCTTTTCTGTGTGTAGGTTGCAGGTACGCGGCTGAAATTGAAGATCTGGAATCCTTGTGCAGAGACGAACAGATCCCCCTTCGTTTCGCGGATTTTTCGGAGGACCGTGGCGCCGGGCGCCATCGTCCCGACAACTTTTGCTCAAATTTGCAGGACAGTGCCGTATCGACATTCTACTGCTAATTCCAGGTCCGCAGCTTCATCCTATAACCCGAACTCAGTTTATAAGCGAATCTTTATGACTTTCTATGTATTCTTAGCTTAATTTCCTTAACAACATTCTTTACAAAAGAGGGTAGCCTTGCTTTTCTAACCCTTGAAATTCATTTAGCATCCGATCTTACATTGTGTGGGATTGGATCTTATGAGTTTCAACCCCTCTTTTGAATGTAAAGTCTCTCCCCTAAGTGAAAACCATCGAATCCTAGCAAACCTCCCTTCTCTCTCCTCGGAGTTGGAAGAGGGGAGAACAACTAGGGTTCGATCGCGATTTTCCACTTTACACCACCTATTACCCCCTCCAATACTCTCAAGCCTAACAACCAAAGCCCCTCACAAGGAGAGGGAAGCAAGCCATCTCCCACTTTCAAATGTGAGATTAATAAATATATCCCTATCATTTCTATAGAAGATCTTCTCCATTTTATGTACCACTCCCAAAAATTTATTGAAAAGACCTTTTTTCCATCAAAAAGGACAATGGTTGCTAGATGAGCAAGAAGTACCCTCCAAAGGTCCCTTTTTTAAGAATAAAAAGGGCTAAAAAATGTGGCTTATTAAAGAGAATTATGCTTGATTAAGAGAATTTTAGGTATATATAATTGGGTCAAAGGTTGAGGTTTATCAAAAAGGATACTTTAATTTGTAGATTTGAGCTATATATACTAGCCCACAAAACATGAAAGTTTGGATACATAGAAAATAGAAACATTCTAGGTCAATACATATAATAATGATGAGTAATGGATATATTATTTGTTTCTTCATCGTCAAGCAATAAAAGGGTTAGGTTTTCCAAAATAGACCCCTTATTTCTAAAAAGTTGGCATATTCATGGAGCCATGGTCTATATAATTCAATCATTGGAGGACCTTCCAAGCATTATTCCCATTTGGATAAGCCTTCTGATTCTCTCTAGTGAATACAATAATTTACACTGCATAATATAGGAAATGCAATATGCACAAACATATTATTGCTTTTTATTTCACTACACAATCTAGAGTCCTCAATTAGACTAGGATGTGTTCAACTTTGATCAAGAGAAACCCCTACCCAATGGGATTCTACTAGATGTGGAAGAGAAAGAGTAGAAACAATCCATTGACTACAACAATATTCCTTATAATGATGAATCTAAAATGATCTACAACAATATTTCTTGTAATTTGTCTTTCCTCCTATTTAAGGCATTATAATGTTTTTTTTTATGAACTTCTATCTATTTTTGTTCAAGTCTAATAGAGAACCTTGTGATTTTTAAGTGTTTTTAAGGATTCAAATATGAATACAACTTTTCTTGTTCAAGATTATTGTAATTTTTTGATAACAGACTCACAGAGTGACATAATAGGTTGTTAGCTTAATGTAAGATGATATTTTTTTGATAACAGATCCATAGAAAGACACTATTTATTGTGCAACATACGTTTATCAACACAATATTCTTACTAAACATTATAATTTTTGAATGTTTATTTGCAATGTAAAGGAACATATATTTTTCACAAAATGCATGGATATGAATTTGCATCACCCAATTACTACAAAGAGTGATTTTAGGAGGTTTACAACAATGTTATCCCAAAATGGCATACAAGATGATGACATATATATTCCATAGATGATGAATTTGTTGATTTTGTTCCAAGCAGCCAAACAATCAGTCACCACTGATTTTCCTCCAAGTACTCAAACAATGAATGAACCAATCACAACTGACTTTCCTCCAAGTACAGAAAGGGAAAATGAAGAAGTATACACCAATACTCCATTTGAGAAACAATCAAAAGTTAAAGATAAACACCTATGGTTCCTCCTATATAGAAAGGAAGGACGCGTTGGAGTATTTCAAATACCATGGTCCTTATAGAACCAAAACATAATGAGAAAGACACACTTTTCAATGGTGTGTCGATGAAGAAAGCTACTACAACTACTAAAAAGTGGAAAATGTGAAAGAGTATTGTTCTCATCATGGTGTCTTCCAAACATTGAATCAATGTTGAGATCAATGGGAGCATGTTTTACAAGACTATAAAAGGATAAGATATTATGAGTTTCATATTACCTTTGGCCATGATACCTATTGGAATATGATAAGTAGTGAAAGAGTAGAAAATAAAATTTCCAAATAAACTTATGGATGCAATGGAGATCAATTTGGGGAATGATAGAGCTATTGATCCAATAAATATAACTAGTCAAGGACCAATACACATTGACAATGAAATAGAAAAAGGCTACATAGGTTTAAAAAAAAATGAAAATCAACATTTAAAACAACTAGTATGAAAGACACCATTTTTTAAAACAATAAGCTGGTTGTTTCTACATTGCATCTTGTTGAAGAGGGTCATACGAAATGGCATAGAAAATAGTATTCTCTAATGGAACGATGATTAAATAAGGAAGAACTAAATGATGAAAAGTTGATCAAGTTGGAAGAACAAAAAGTTAATGTGCAAATGAACCTAGTTGCTGCCCTTAATTCTATTGGACAAGTAATGCTCAAGATATTTGAATCATTTTCTGATGAAAAATGATTTAGCTTAATGTTTACAGTACTTATTTAGGTTAAATTTTGTATGACATTTAAAGAAGAATTTGTATGACATTTGCAATCTTTGCACTTACTCTTTATAGTGTTGTAATTTCATGAATTTATACTCATGCTCAATTGTCATTTAAATATAAACTTCAGAATTTTTTGTTCCATTGTGTAATGATATTTTTGTTTTCTTTGATCTAGAAGCATTTTTGTTATTTTTGTTATTTTTCTTTCTAATATATTCATTCTAGTTTTTTTTGGTCTCGAAATAATGAGTTGTTCAAGGTCTATTTTTGTTGCTTAATATTATAAAAAAATATTGAAAAATATAAATTTCTAAAAAAAGTCAACACTAGTTAAAATCTAATGAAGTGAGATTATTATATAACAATTTATGACATGATTCACATTGTTCGTACTCTATGATATTAGAGTAGAAATTTTTGTTTGTAAAAATTCCTATGTTTTTTCTTTATGTTGTTTGCAGTGCATGTCTTTGGTTTAACAATCTAAGTCAACAATTTTGTATATTGTATTTCCTATTCAAGCTTGTTACTCAAATCATCACTGCATCTTTGTATATTGCAACTATCTCAAGTGGTTTTCTTACCAATGCTTCCCTCTTGGTTATCATTTACTATTGGGTTTTTGTTTTAACCGATAGCATCCACTCTTTTTTAGTTGCCATCTTCCCTAGCTTTTTGAGAATTTTCCTTGTTGTCTTACACTCTTCATCAAACCACATAGTCATTGGGAATTTGTATTTCTTCTCCTTCTTAGGTTTAGACCTCTTACACTTGTTTAGTACATTGTAGATTGCATTCATTAATTTGTTGCCTTCAATGTGACTCATATGTGGCATGTTGTTCTTGTCTTCTACCCCCTATAACCTAACTTTTAGCAATTTTTTTTTTTAATTTTCTTGTGTCATACTTATTTTTTCCCTTCTCTTGTTTGTGCCTTTGTCCAACATGGATTTCTTAATGGGGTTACATTAATCCTTAAAAAGTGTACTTTTATGTATATTGATTATTAGGTTATGATTTGATATAAGATCATGTATGCTGCATAAGCCTAATAATTCTTCCCCAGAGTAAGTTGCATTCTTCTCTGCATCTGTCGATTTATTTTCTGATCTATTTCCTTCATCTTCTTCTTCCCATAAGAGATTATTTTTGTCTCCATTATTTTTTAGAGAACTATCTTGTTTGTTTGGTTTTTAGGCATTGAAATCCCTCATCAACATTACCTCACTAACTGGGGATGACCCTTTTGTGAAATGGTGGGGCTTCTTGCCTGTAGTGCCTACAACCTAGGTTCAAACCCCACGAGTTCATCTCTATTGTGTTAACAATACAGCATGCTTTACCTTGGGGAGAACCTTGGAGAAATAGTGGAGCTTCTTTCCTATAGTGCTTACATCCTTGGTTCAAACCATAAAGTTTAACACCGGGCAGCCAAGGGAAATCCTGGGCCGATAGGTTGTGGGGGAATGGCGAGGAATCATTGGGTTTGTTGGTCTCTATGGTAGCGTTCCCTTTGGGCACCCAGGCTAACCATTTTATAGAGGCCAACATTGCCTACATAGGACTACACATGGCAAGCAAGCAAGGGTTCAGACGGGTCTGGCTGGAAAGTGACTCGCTTAATATTGTGAAATGCATTAAGGGAAGTATGGAGCTTAGTTGGACTATTTCAAAGCTAATGAAGGATTGTCTTGAAATGATTGTTGGCCTAGAGGATTTCAAGATCTTGCACATTTTTTGGGAAGGAAACAAACCGGTGGATCATGTTGCCAACTTGGTTGTTGATTACGTGGAGGTTAAATGGTGGAGAGGAAGGGAAAATTACCCAAAAACTCTATGCGACCTGGCAAGAAATGATGTCAAGATCTTTGGCCTTTCCAATAAGTTTAATGATGAAAGATTATGATGGGATGGTATTCATTGGGGTGGTATTTTGAATTATTACCACTTTGAGAAGTTCTAGAACTTTTAGTCTACCCTATTTCTGGTTTTGTTTCCTCTTTGTTTTGCTTCTGGAGTATTGTTGTCTGAATTGCTCGAGCTACAGAATGGGAGGTGAAAAGAATAGGTTTGAACCCCTGACCTATGATAAGTGGCAGAAGAATAAGGAGGTTTGGGAGGAAATTTCTGACGGTAGGATGGTGCCCTTTTTGGAGAGACTACATGATCATTTTGCCTTGGTTATGAAAATCTTTGCCAAAGGTTGGAATAAGGGTCTACTAGCTGCTTTCGGTGCAAAGTTTCAAGTTGAGGAACCCTGTTTTCCATTGTTACTGGTTTGGATATGAAAGGAAGGAAATTTTATAGAGATAGGAAGTCAGGTGAGGAAGTCATCGCTGCCTTTTATGATAAGGAAAAGGAATGACAGAGGGTTTCGAAAATGGTGGATGGTGGCTACAATGGGAAAGAATTGATTTCCCTTTGGGCTGATATGGTGGAATTCATCATGAGGTACATTACCCTTGATGGTAGATATGCTAGTATTTTCTTGTATCATTTTACTATCTTAAATCATTTTAGGCATGGTAGATTTATCTCCATCCCCTTCTACTTGGTTTCATCCTTGGAGAATAGTTTATATTGAAAACCAGGATAACCCTGTACTTCATGAAGGGTTGTCATGTTAATTATGGAATATGCCAAAGCTCATGAAGTGAAACCCTCCCCCAAGGATAAAACCCACATTTCCTCCTCTAACCCTAATGTGCAGTTTCCTTCTAACATAGAGATGGATGAGGATGACAGTGGTACTGTCATGGACTGACATGACATCAAGGATTTAGAGGACCCTAAGTATAGACCGAATAAAGAAGGGGAGATTATGGTGACCCTAGGAACTAATAGTAGTAGGAAAACCAATCCTCCAAGGTGGGCGGCAAGTAAGTTCAAATCTAGCAGCAAGAAAATGCAAGCCCTGAAGCCCCCCACGAAAAAGAAAAAGAAATTAGCCAAATCAAGTGGGTCCAAAGACTTGGACCGCAAGATTAGGTTGGACATCCCCATCAATGTGGATAATGAGAAATAGGGGGATATGGATAAGGAGAATGAAGGTGAGAAAAAGGAGGAGAATTTGTTGGTAAACCTATTTTTGGAGGTCATTAGAAGTCAAGAAAACTACTGGAAGTGGGTGGGTAAGGAAATTGGAACCTTGAAAGATGGGATTAAGGAATTATTGAAACTTTCATGGATTCCCTTGGGCCCAATAAAACTGAGAAGATCATGAGCATGATCCAGAAGATATCTCAAGATGTTGAAACTATGAAGGTCTTCCATGAACACATAATTGATAAGCTAGAAGAGTATGTGAATGATATCAAGGAAAGCCTGAACAATCTGGTGGAAATCAGCAGGGAGGTGATGAACAATAGTGCCGATAGTTTGGAGAAAATCAATTCCACGATGACAGACTATAGATCTAGACCCATTGCCAGTGATCCCCCCTTAGGGGGAAAACAGAAAAATAATGCTTCGTAGGGTGGACACAGTGTTGCTGGTGGGAAGACTAGCTTGAGTTCTTGCACTAGAACTAGGAGTCGGAGCCAGGACCAGGGAACCTCCAAATTCATCATGGAGGATTTGGATAAAATTAACAAGAAGATTATTCAGAAGAATATTGAATTGGTGCACTCTCTCAGTTGAGTGTTTTGCCCTATTTTTTGGCTTTGTTTGTTTTGTTTTTTGGCATTCGGTCTATGTGGGGTTTTTCCCCTATTTCTCTTAGGTTTAATGTTTGGTTGCCTACTGGCCTTGGTCTGTAAAACCTGTTTATCTTTATCAAAAACATTACCTCACTAAGCTTTTTGCAAGCTGCAATGTCTTTCTCTAAAGCTATATAGCATTCTTTATAATTTAGATTCATTTCCTTACATAGTTTTTATTATTGTGGGGCAACGTAATATGCTATTCTAATTGTTTGAGTTTTTTTGTGATAGGAAACCACAAGTATTACTTGTGTGGGTCCTTTTTTTTTTGTAAAATTATATATATTTTTATGTTATTTACAATGCATGTCTCTACTTTGACAACAGGTTAACATTTTTTTCTATTGTATTACCTACTAATAGATCTTGAATTTTAATTCAAAAACATTCGTGGCCTATATTATGTTCTTCTAAATGATGCAAAAATCACCTCCAAAATCTTTGGGAATAGAAAAACTAAGATGTCATATACCAAAAATTCTAATTTCATTATGAACAACTTGAACTATATAATTCCTTTTTTATAATGATGCAAAATTCCTGCTCAAAATAGATGGAAAATACATCAAGATAGTGAAGTTTTGAATTTTTATAATTTATCAAATTAAAGGACAAGAGCCATCTTGACAATGGTGGTAGAAATTTTGCTACTACATTACTGGTATCATATTGTTGTACATGTGTATAGCAGACAAGATGAATGTGAGAGAGCATTGTTTTGTAGGTAAGTCAAAAATAATATTTTTCAGTTACCATTTATTTTGAACACACCAACTCATGTATAAAAAGATGATACATAGTAGAAAAGAATTAAGCATTCTAGTATAAACAAAAGTAAGGAATAATTCACCAAGAAAATAGGAAAGTGGCCAATTAAAAGAGCTAGCAATTTCATTCTCCAACATAATTAGCTTACTCATTTAAAAATCTAATAATATGAATTTACTTCAAAATTTTGAAGAAGCTTTTGGATTGTAAGAATTTAGATGACTCCAAGAGCTATAATTTGTCACTTGATCTATATGCCCTTAGCTATAAGTATAGTGTAAAGTTTACTTGTGCAATTTTAATAGAACATACATGAGTAGCTGATCTTTTAATGATTTATTATTTTTCTTTAATTAATTTACCTTAGTATATGCATCAACTTATTTTAACATAATATTCTACAAGCCAAAACTTAAAGAACTTTTTTGCATTTTGTGGTTTTGTAGGGAGGAGATCACTATTGCACAATGAATTCTAGTTCAACCAAAAAATGAAATTTCTTCTTTCTATTGCATCAAATATTATCCAATTGGCATTAAAAATTTGGAATGTTATTCAAAATTAAAAAGGTATACAAAATAGTTTTAAGAAACACAAAATAGACTTACCTGAAATAAGACAATTGTCAAATATGGAATCAAATGGCATGGAAACAGTTCTTCATGCTATCACTTATGAGCTATAAAGTGATATTATTGGAGGTGATTTATATGTTTCTCAATGAGAAGGAAGGATTCACATTCAAGGTGAGTGGTATGTCAAACCATACTTTTTATATTGGTGGAACCACTATATTTTCCAAGTTAGATGTGATGATGAATGTTTTCACAACATCTTTAGGATTCCTTATGCATTTTTTCAAAACCTTTGTGAAATTTTGAATGATGACCTAAAGAAATGTAATACTATATTCATTTTTTACAACTATAAAAAGTAGGGTCCTTTCAGTTCAGAAACAAGTTGCCATTGTAGTATTACGATTGTCATCTGGGATGACAATGCTTAACATTAGTGAGCTATTTGGTTGTGGAAAGTTCATTGTCATAACAATTGTAAATAAGTTCATTAATGTCTTTTATATTCAATTTTAAATTCATATTGAATGGCCTAGTAATCAGATGACACTTGAGCATGTGAAAGTAGTCTTCTGTAAAAAATAAGGCTTTCCAAATTGTTGTGGAGCAATGGATGTAACTCACATTCAATTTCATCTTCCACCTAATGAGTTTTCCTTTGATTGGTTTGATCGTGATCATAATTATAATATGTTAGTACAAGAAACTGTTGATAAAAAATATGTATTTCATAGACATTTTAAAATGATGGTCTAGTTCTACAAATGGTTCTAGACTTCTATGAAATTTAGGTTTCTATAGAATGTGTGAAAGTGGACAAATACTAAATGGCCATCCAATGTTAATCATCTCATTAAATATGAGAGAATATATTATCGGTGATGGTGGATATCCGTTGTTTCCATGGTTAATTACAACTTTTAGTGGAGGTCTGACAACTAGTCAGAGGGAACTAAACCATAATTGAATCATGTCTTTCAACTTTAAAACATATGAATCATTATCAATTCGAGAAACTGCTTACCGTATCCAAATCAATTTAGATTCCCTCAATTTATGCACCCTCTGTAATAAGTTTTCTTTCTCAGATTGCAATTTTTAATCATAAGAAAAAGGGCACTTCTATCCTTGGACTTCTAAATTCTTCCAAGTCTTTGATTACTATTTTTTATTAGATCTATACAACAATTCTAGTTATTTTGATTTCCTTTCATGTGGATCTTTAGAGAATTGTAAATTTCTGCACATGCTTATAACACTTTGAAAAAATTAAAATACTAATACTAATGCCGTTTCAACAGATTTATTGGTTCATATTCTGTAGATTTTGCACTTAGATGCTATTTTCCAATACTTCACTACAAAACTTCATTAACAGTGTGGATAGATAAGAACAGTCTAGTTGTAAAACTTGAAGATAACTAATGTTGTTCGAGCATGCATCTTCGAGCTTAGCCACTATTTTTGGCTTCCACCATCAAAGACAAAGTCATTGTCATGCATCGCTAAACTCTCATTTTTTTGCATTCACCGCATGCTCCATATTTAAACTTCTATAGTAATTTGTTTTATAGGATTCTTGCAAATAAAATCATGCTATGCATGAAGTTAGACTAATATTAGAACCGTCATTGTATAATGCATCCCCATGCAAAATTTTCTTTATAGCGAATAAGTTTATATTTCAGTTTAAAACTATAAATAGTTCTTGCCACCGATGGATGCATGTTGTGCATGATTTGCGTTAAGCAGTAAATACTTAATTTTTGTAATCCACTTGAAGTCTGTTTTTAGAGTTGCAAAAACTATAAATGTAGAGCTTTGTTGTTTTATTTATTTTATTTTGCAATAAATAATCTCTTCTTGAAAAACAAGGGTCTACGTTAAAAACAGAGTATTGTTTATTTCTGAGATTAATTGTGTTTGGCTGCAATTGTTTTACCTCTGCTAGTTTTATTGTTTCTTTTTCTCTACTATTATATTTTATTGATCAATTGGCTATAAGAACAGGGGGGTCGATGTAGATTCTACAAGTACTATCAGACTAGGTAAAATTGTTTTGGGTTAAGAGTTTTATTGTTGGAATTTCGCCAAAGTTAATCATGTCAAATTCTAACCATATGCCCGTTCTAGAATTTGATGGAAATGATTATGATTATTGGTGCATTAAAATGTTGACCTTCTTTATTGGAAAATATTTGTGGGAAATTATTGAATCAGGTTATGAGGAGCCATCGGATTGGAATGCCCTTATAGCCAATGAAAGAACATCAAGAAAGGAAGCAAGGAAAAAGAATGCTCAAGCTTTGTTTCACATTTAGATAGCTCTTGATAAGCCTATTTCCAAGAATATCAAGAGCAACAACTACCAAAGATGCCTGGAAGACTCTACAAGAAGCTTACCAAGGTAGTGATCAATTTAAAGTGGTCAAGCTTTAGGCATTGAAGTGAGAATTCAAAAATTTGAAGATGCAAGAAGCTGAAAGTATAAGTGATTATTGTGTCAAAGTCAAAGATGTGGTCAATAAAATGGCTACACTTGGGAAAATTGTAAGCAATGAAGTTTTGATAAAAAAAGGTGTTGAGATCTTTGACACCCAGATGGAATCATGTAGCAATAATCATAGAAGAAAGCAAGGATTTGACAAAACTACAATTTGATCAATTGGTTGGATCCCCGATGTCTCATGAAGAAAGATTGAAAAATTCTTTTGAAGGTGTAGAGTAAGCGTTCTCCTCTAAATTACAAATCACAAAAAATGAAGATGCAAGCAGAAGTAGTGCCAAAATCAATCAAGGCCAAGCTAAAGGGCAAAGCCAAAATTCTTCAAGAGGTAGAGGTAGAGGTGGCTCAAGAGTAAGAGGTTGTTCCAGAGGAATAGGTAGAGACAGATTTGATAAGAGAAATGTTCAATGTTACCATTGTAACAGGTATGGCCAATTTGAAAGAGAATGCAAATTGAAAGAAGGTAAAAGTGTTAACTATGCTCATGAAAGTAGTGAGAATCCTCCTTATCACTTATTTTTATCTAATGCCAAGGGTGAAAATACTAGTAAAGATGTTTGGTACCTAGATGTTGGATGCTCTAATCGTATGACGGGGAATGAGAAGTTGCTCTCAACAAAGGATGGAAGTTTCAAATCCAAGATCCAATTTGGTGATGATAAATCATTGGAGGTTACTGCCAAAGGAGCTATGGAGGTCCAAACAAAAGAAGGTATAAAGAATTTTCATAATATTTATTATACTCCACAATTGAAGCACAATTTGTTAAGTGTTGGGTAGTTATGTGAGAAAAATTATAAAGTAGTCTTTGAGAATAAGACAGGTACTATTTATGATAAGAATAAGAGCAATAGGGTGATCAATGTTGTGCCTATGACAAGAAATAGGATGTTCCCTTTGAGGTTTGGTGAACATAACAACAGCCTTGCAAATATGGCTTATGAGGATTCAAGTTGGTTATGGCATCTCAGGTATGGGCATTTAAATTTCCATAGTTTAAAGTTTCTAGCCTCGTATGCATTAGTTTCCAGTTTGCCCAAGGTTGTGGAACACAAGGAGGTTTGAGGGATGTGCTAAAGGAAAGCATGCAAGGGAAAAGTTTCCAAAGGGAAATGCATGGAGGGCCCATCACCCACTTCAGCTTGTTCATTCAGACATATGTGGTCCTATGTAGACTAAGAGTTTGGGTAAGTCATCATATTTCATCACTTTTATTGATGATTACTCACGAAAATGTTGGGTATATTTTTTGAAGGCCAAAGATGAAGTCTTGGATACAATCAAGAATTTCTAAGCCCTCATAGAAAATGAGAAAGGGTGCAAGATCAAATGTTTAAGGATTGATCATGGAGGGGAATTTTTCTCAAAAGCTTTCCAGAGTTATTGTGATCTTAATGGCATCAAGAGGCAAGTCACAACTGCATACACACCTCAACAAAATGGGGTAGCTGAAAGAAAGAATCTTACTATGATAGAAATGGCAAGGTGCATGTTACAAACCAAAGGATTGAGCAATACTTATTGGGGAGATGTGGTTGTTATAGCAGTGTACATCCTCAACCGTAGCCCCACTAGTGTACTAGAAAAGACGTCTCCTTATGAAGCTTGGTATGGAAACAGGCCTAATGTTAATCATTTCAAAGTTTTTGGTTGTTTGACTTATGTGCATGTACCTAATCAGAATAGAAAAAAGTTAGATGCAAAGAGTGAGTCATGTATTTTTATTGGGTATAGTGAGAAAAGCAAGGCTTATAGATTGTATAATCCCATCAATAATAACCTTATTGTCTCAAGAGATGTAATTTTTGATGAAGGGGGAGTTTATGGTCATCAAAAAGGCCATGTTGAAAAGACAAAAACTGTTTTGAATGATGATATAATTGTTGATATTGATCATGAGTAGCCAACTAATATTTCTATATCTGGTGGTTTAACTCCACCAAGCATTCCTTCATCAAATTCTTTAGTACCAAGTTCAAGTCCAAATTCTTCTCCAATTTCTACGAGGAATTAAGGAGATTGAGTGATATCTACTAGAGGAGTGGAAATCAAGTACATGAAGAAAACCAAATAGGTGAGACAGTGAATTTTGCTTTATTAGCCAAGGCTGATTTTGAACCATCATGTTTTGAAGATGCGTGTACTAATGAGGTTTGGGTGCAAGCCATGGAAGAAGAGATGAATTCCATTTACAAGAATGACACTTGGTAGTTGACAGAGCTCCCACATGATAAGAAAAAGATTGGCACCAAATGGGTCTACAAGACCAAGTTTAACAATGATGGGAGTGTTGAAAGACACAAGGCAAGATTAGTTGCTAAAGGCTTCACATAAAAGTATGGAATTGATTATGAAGAGACATTTGTACCAGTAGCAAGACAAGAGACCATTAGAATGTTGATTTCATTAGTAGCTCAGAAGAAGTGGAACATGCATCATATGGACGTGAAAAGTGCATTCTTGAATGGGTACTTAGAAGAGGAAGTATATGTGGAGTAGCCACAAGGTTTTGAAGTGGAAGAAAAAGAGAATCATGTCTACAGGTTGAGGAAGGCTTTGTATGGCCTCAAGAAAGCCCCAAGAGCATGGTATGCCAGGATTGATGGGTACTTTCAAGAGAATGGATTTCAAAGAAGTAAGAGTGATCCTACCCTTTACTACAAACAAGAAGGTACTGATATTCTCATCATAAGTTTGTATGTTGATGATCTTTTGTATATGGGTAGAAGTTCTAAGATGAAAGATGAATTCAAAGCTACTATGATGAAAGAATTTGAGATGAAAGATCTTGGTCTGATGAAATATTTTCTAGGAATGGAGGTTTATCAAAGTAAGGATGAGATTTTCAGTTGTCAAACAAAGTATGCACAGGATATGCTGAAGAAATTTGATATGACTGATTGTAACCCTACCTCCACTCCAAGTGATCATGGAGATGTGTTATGTAGAGATGATGGTGTTGATTTAGTTGATGAGACAACTTATAGAAGTATTGTGCGGAGCTTGATGTTTCTAACCCACACAAGGCCTGATATTACATATTTAGTTTCACTTGTTTCAAGGTATATGACAAATCCATCTGAAATACATATGAAGGAAGCCAAGAGGATTTTGAGGTATGTGAAAGAGAATTTAAATTTTGGTATTCATTACTACTCTTCTGAAAAGTTCAATCTTGTTGGCTTTAGTGATTCAGATTGGGGAGGTAGTATGGATGACCGTAAGTCTACATTTGGGAATTGTTTCTCTTTTGGTTCTGGATTAATTAGCTGGATCTCAAAAAAATAAAGCATTGTTGCCCTCTCATCTACAGAAGTGAAGTATGTTGCAATTACCTCAGTAGGTACACAAGCTCTTTGGCTCAGAAAAGTTTTGGAAGAAATTTGAGAAAATCAAATTCAACCTATAGTGATTTATTGTGATAATGTGAGTGCCATAAAGTTAGCAAAAAATCCAATTTATCACAGCAAGACAAAGCATTTTGATATGATATATCACTCCATTCAAGATTTGGTGCAGAAGAAGGATGTTGAATTGAAGCACATCAACACCCGAGATCAGGTAGCAGATATATTCACCAAGGAAGTTGCAAAAGCTCAGTTTTTAGCACTACGAGATAAGATTGTGAGCCCTCTCAGAATCAAGGGGGAGTATGAAGATAATTGATGCTATTCAAGCATGCATCTTCGAGCTTAGCCACTATTTTTGGCTTCCACCGTCAAAGACAAAGTCATTGTCATGCATCACTAAACTCTCAGTTTTTTGCATGCTCCATATTTAGACTTCTATAGTAATTTGCTTTTTAGGATTCTTGCAAATAAAAGCATGCTATGCATGCAATTAGACTAATATTAGAACCGTCACCATATAATGCATGCCCATGCAAAATTTTCCTTACAGCGAATAAGTTTATATTTCACTTTAAAACTATAAATAGTTCTTGCCACCGATGGATGCATGTTGTGCATGATCTTCTTTAAGCAGTAAATACTTTTTTTTTGTAATCCTCTTGAAGTCTATTTTTAGATCTGCAAAAACTATAAATGTAGAGCTCTGTTGTTTTAATTATTTTATTCAGCAATAAAGAATCTCTTTTTGAAAAACAGGGGTCTGTGTAAAAAACAGAGTATTGTTTAATTTTGATATTAATTGTGTTTGGCTGCAATTGTTTTAACCTCTACTAGTTTTATTGTTGTTATTGTTTCTTGCTCTCTATTATTATATTTCCTTGATTAGCTGGCTATAAGAACAGAGGGGTCGATTTAGATTCTACAAAACTCAACCTTAAAATTTCTAAATCTTTCTATTAAACCAATATACACTCAAATCTTGTATTTTACTATTAAAAATGTCATGACGGTTCATAATATTACATATAGATTTACATATAAACATTTTTCCCACCATATAGAAAGAGAAAAAAATAAATCCTTAGTTTCCTTAACCAACGTTAGCTAAAATTGCTCTTTCCATTATTTTATTTCTCCTTGCACACTATGAAGACTGAATTAGTATAGGATACGAGGATAAATATCTTATTTATATCATCCTGTAAGACTTATGGGCTTTAGATAACAAAAGTGAGGTTAAGTGGGTCCCATTTAAAACTTCCATAAAAAAGAATGAAATTCACTCAAAGTTATTTTTATTTTTTTTAAGAGTTAGGAAATAGTTTTTACCCTCACATAAGGCAAATGTTTAAAATATAGAGATTAAATAAGAGTTTAAAGGATTAATATTTATTGGAAGGAATTTATTATATTTAGTAAATATAATTAATCTTCAAATTATTCTATTATAAAAAGTATCATGTGGAATTAATTTTTGTTTTATTGTTCTATTTGGAGTATTCATAAACATATAAGAGATTAATAATATGCTGAAGTGATTTATGAATATTGGTAAGTAATATGAATTAATAGAAATATGTTTTACTTTTGTTATTAGAAAACTAAAAATGAATTGTAAAATGTGGATCATTTTATTTTGTCTTATCTTCCTCACTTGCAAACATGAGAACGTTAATCAATGCTAACTTTTGATGGTCCTTGATGACTAAGGTCTTGAAGTTGGTAACAAATATGTTTCTTATTGATCCTTTGATTTGAGTATGTGTATAATTTAGAATACTCATGATGGATGTTATTAGAAAGGTGCTTGTTTATGGGAATAAAGAGGGAAGGGTGTTTACACCTACCCCAATAGGGTTAAATCTTGGCCAAGTAATTTACTTTTCTCCCTACTATAACACTTGTAGTTAGTTCAACAATTTGGTTGTTAGTTCTACATGCATGCACAGATTCCATCCCCTGTCGATTTCGAGTTGCTAAACTTCTTCGTGTAGGGTCGGAGGTTCTTCGTGTCAGGAAGAACACTAGGGAAGCATTAATGCTTCGTGGTTTGGTGGCAAAGCACTCTGAGAGTGTTCTCACCCGTAAGTAAGTGTGGGAGATGGATGTTGGGGGTCCCTGACAAGTTGATATTTAGCTTTGTATTACTTTTCATTGTAAATAGACTTTATGGTCTCATGTAATTAAAGTGATTTCCATAATTTTGTAAATCTCTTGGCTCATGTAATTTATATATTGTGTTAAGGTGTATTAAACAATGTGTTGATTTATAACGTTATGTAACTACTTTTGTATATTGAGATTATTGAATTTATTGGTAACATTTTCTTCTTAATTATGTGATTAAATTTGTGAAAATTTATTGTAATTATGTATTTTAATATTTTAATAATATGGAGGTGTTTAGAATGTACGGTACACATATTTTATTAGAAGAGTTACAATATTTATTTTAAATTATAATTGTGCCCAACGTATTTTCTATACGAACTTGATTGAGTTAAGTTGTGTGATTAATGAATCATATCATTTGAGTGAAGTGCAACATGATTGAAATGATCTCAGCCATCAAACTTTTTCTATTTATTTTTCTTGCCTTTTTTGTCCTGATCGATTTTGCCATTACCATAGATTATCTATTTAACCTGCCAATTTTTTTGCGCACTTTTCCCATTTTTGCCAATATCATTGACAACATAGACCATTCAATGCCTTTAGAGACACACCATAAAACAAGTTATTAACATCATATGTTGTCGTTTCATTTATTCCACACATCATCCCCTTTCATGTGTGTTGTTCTAATAAAAATCTATATTTAAAAGACTAAAGTAGGTTAAAATGCTTTTCTTTATTCAATAAAAATTATAACATTGTCGGGAAAAAATAAAATCATAACATTGGATTATTATTATATGCTATATTATATAATATATGCTAATTGTGTTTTAGTTTTTGTAAACACACTTGTGTATTGCATTTCACCCCTTGCTCCTACTAATAATACTTCACATAAAAAATACACTAAAGGATATATATATAATATAATAAGTCTTAAGTAAATACAAGCACTTGCACCAAAAGGAGGTGCAATGGTTACACTGATAGTCAAATATTGTTAGGATAATTTATGAGAGGGCAATAAAAAATTGCAAGAAATGAAAATTTATTTTCTTAGGAGTAAATGTTTACAATAAGGGTCATTGGTCATGAAATATGAAAAAATTAGAATATGAATGGATGCAACTTTAAATTGGTATGTTATGAAATTTATGACATAATTTTTTTGTACAATATAAGGAGATGATTAACTTAAAAGATCATTTGGGTTGAGCATACTTGTTGTCGGTTGCTAATATATCTTGTATATAACTATTGCAATTCAAAGCAGATACAAAATTAATCATTCATTGAAATTAAACAAAAAAAATTTGATATTTTTTTCAGGTACATAAATTATTTTTTTCAAGTGTCTACATTTTTTTTATGTTGTTGGTGTAAATAAATATTCATTATGGATATTATTACACTTTACCTAAGTTAACTTAGGATAATGCATCTCTTTGTAGTTTGGATTTGAGACACTTAGGGAAGTGTGCACATAGGGATAGAGCTTTGTATATTATATTATTTATCCTACCTACCCCTAGTATTTCTTACCTACCCCTGTTTCTCATTGAGCCACATGTCATAATTGTGTGCTCGTACATCCATATGACCTTGCCTATATAAGAAAGCCTATATTCATTGTATTGATGAATCTAGTTGATCATTTTCATATTGATGAGAATACAGTTTGTTCTTGTCATTCTTTTGTCTCTATTTTTATACTTTTCATTGTGCCCTTGATCTTGGCAAAATCTCACATGGTATCAGAGTGATTGGGGCTTCATTGATTGGTTTTTGGAGACACCGTGGAAGGCTTCTATTTTTGGATCTAAGGGACTACATTTTTTGGAGGCATCTTGGAACATTTTCGACCTCACCATTGCATGCAGGAGGCCGTTTCCATAAAAATCGAGTATAAACTCGACCTATTTTGGCGAAAATCGATTTTTGGGTGTGGAGGAAATTTTCTGCCCAATTCGAGCAGTACGGTACAGAATTTTCCGATTTTTTTCAAAAAAAAAAAATTCTGAAAATTATTTTCTAGTTTAAAAAGATTTTTTGAAAAAAAAAATTGAAAATTATTTTTGGGATCCGTACCTTCTACCTAGTCAGCAGCGCACAGTCAGTGCCCAGTCAGCAGCGCCCAGTCAGCTTGCACCAAAATATGCAGCATCAATTTTTCAGAGGGTGTATGTTCAAATTGTTCCATGGGCAAGCACCCCGAGGAAAAGTTTGATAAAGGGAAAGCTTGGAGAGCTTTGGAAGTTCTTCAACTTGTTCACAGTGATGTAGCAGGTCCATTTCCAGCGCCTTCATTTAGCAAGGCCCGCTATGTCCTCACCTTCATTGATGACTACTCCCGCTTCACTTGGGTCTACCTTCTTATTCATAAGAGTGAAGTATTTGACAGATTTCAGGACCTCAAGACTCATGTGGAGAAGCAATCCGGGAAAGTGGTCAAGATTCTTTGCACAGATAATGGAAGGGAATATGTGAACAAGAGACTTGAGGATTTTTGTACATTTGAGGGGATTGATCTTCAGCATTCTGTAGCATACACTCCACAGCAGAATGGAGTTGCAGAACACAAGAATAGAACTCTCAAAGAAATGGCTAGCTGTATGATTCATGCAAGTTCTCTTGATCCTGCCTTTTGGGCCGAGGCTATCAGTTGTGCCACACACATCCAGAATTGGGTTCCTCACAAAGCTTTGCAAGGTATTACTCCTTTTGAAGCTTGGGCTGGTAGGAAAATGATTGTGAGACATTTCAGAGGTGTCCAGCATGGGCTCGCATACCTCCACAGAAACGCAAGGCATTGGAACCTCAGAGTCGGCCTTGCATATTTGTTGGATATCTTGAGGGTGTTAAGGTATATAGATTGATGGATCCTGAGACACATGAGGTGTTCATTGAGAGGAGTGTTCACTTTGAGGAAAGCTCTCCTAGCTTAGCCTCTCTACCTCCTCCACCTTCCTCCATTGTGGATAGTGATGCTAGTGATTCAGATGATGAGACTTCTTCAACTCTGACTCGTAGGGTTACACCTCTGCAATGTCCACTTGTAGTTGAGGAGCCCCATTCTCCACCTCCACCTAGACCTTGTTGGGCTTGACAGACACTTGAGTCCGTGGGTTCTCTTGTTGGGGATCCTTCAGATACATGGCAAACTCGATCACAACATCAAAATCTTCCACATGCATTCATTGCTACTGCTTCTGATCCACAGACATTTAGGGAAGCATCTGGGGTTCCTGAGTGGGACCAAGCTATGGAGGAAGAGTATAGTTCCTTGATGAGGAACAACACATGGGATTTAGTCCATCTCCCTAAGGGGAGAAAGATGGTTCAATGTAAGTGGATCTATCAGACCAAGTATGCTGCAGATGGTAGTGTGGATAAGTACAAGGCTTGACTTATTGTGAAAGGTTTCTTCCAGGTAGCAGGTGTTGACTATACTGAGACCTTTGCACCTGTAGCCAAGATGAACTCCATTCGCTTGACACTTTCTATTGTTGTAGCTCATGGTTGGGTTGTACATCAGATGGATGTGAAGAGTGATTTTCTTCATGGTGATCTTGATGAGGAGATTTATATGGAGCAACCACAGGGTTTCATCCAGGATACTTCCTTGGTTTGCAGACTAAGGAAATCTCTCTATGGCCTTAAGTAGGCCCCCAGGGCTTGGTACGCCAAGATGGATTCCTTTCTTCTCTCAGCAGGGTTCACCAGGTGTCATTATGATCCGAATGTCTACATTTTGCAACAAGATGACTCTCACTTGATACTTGTGCTCTATGTTGATGACTTGATCATTACGGGGAGTACCGCATCCATCATTAGCAAGGTCAAATCTACTTTGCATGACAGATTTGCTATGACTGACTTGGGTCTTTTGCACTACTTTCTCGGGATAGAGATTTCACAGTCACCTTCTAGGATTACACTATCACAGCCCAAGTATGCTCTTGATCTACTTGCATGCTTTCATATGGCTGATTGTAAGCTTGCCCTAACTCCCTTTCTTTCAGGAGTCAAGTTTGAGGCTCAGTGTTCTTCTCCACTAGTTGATGCCACTTTGTATCGTCAGCTTGTGGGTAGTCTCATCTACTTGACCCATACACGCCCTGATATTTCATTTGTAGTTGGCATTGTTTCCCGCTTCATGCAGGAACCACATGAGCTTCATTGGAAAGCTGCCAAACGCATCCTTCATTACATCCAGGGTACACATCACTATGGGATTCACTATGCAGCAGGCATAGGACTTCGCTTGGTTGGTTACACAAACTCTGATTGGGCTGGCGATCTTGATGATCATAAGTCTACTTTCGATTATAGTTTTCACCTTGGTTCAGGCCCCATTTGTTGGTAGAGCAAGAAGCAACATGCTATTGCTCTCTCTTCGACTGAGGTTGAGTATCGAGGCGCTGTTAATGCAGTGACTGAGACCATTTCGCTCCAACAGATTCTCACAGAGTTTGGATTCACCACTCCACGGCTAACAGTTCTACATTGTGACAATCAGAGTGCTATTGCAATCTCGAAGAACCTAGTCCAGCACCAGCGGACCAAACACATCGAGATTCATATACACTATATCGGAGAACTGATTCAGGGTCAGGGCATTGATTTGCAGTATTGTCCTACAGAGGAGTAGGTTGCTGACATATTCACCAAACCTTTCACCAAGAGTAAGTTCCAGCAGTTGCGAGCTCTCTTGGGGGTGCGAGATGTGTCATTAGGGGGGGTCAGCTAACTTCTCCTTCCTCTCTTATGGGGGGGACTTTCTCCTCTTTGAGGTTTTGTCCTTCTTCTTTGAGAGTCTTTTGTACATTCATCTCTCTTTTGGGGGCGAGTTTTTTCCCACTGGGTTTTCTCCCTTTCTCCATTTGTGAGAGATTGATTTGCATGGTTTTGCTTGCATTTGCATATTGTACATGGGTACCTATCATGGCCTAGTAGCCGGGACCCATCTTGCATTGTTGACTTAAGTCTTCATTCCCCTAAGTTGCACTTAAGGGGGGGTGTTGGTGTAAATAAATGTTCATTATGGATATTATTACACTTTGCTTAAGTTAACTTAGGATAATGCATCTCTTTGTAGTTTGGATTTGAGACACTTAGGGAAGTGTGCACATAGGGATAGAGCTTGTAGGAGAAATTCCACCTTTTGTGGTCTTGTTTTGTTGTTACACTCCACATTCGGTGGGTCATCCACCTCTTGTGGACTATTATATTATTTCTCCTACCTACCCCTAGTATTTCTTACCTACCCTTGTTTCTCATTGAGCCACATGTCATAATTGTGTGCTCGTACATCCATATAGCCTTGCCTATATAAGCAAGCCTATATTCATTGTATTGATGAATCCAGTTGATCATTTTCATATTGATGAGAATACAATTTGTTCTTGTCATTCTTTTGTCTCTATTTTTATACTTTTCATTGTGCCCTTGATCTTGGCAAAATCTCACATATGTAAATAAAAACTTATCCTTAAGTTTGATTTTAATATATTAGTGTGTAAAAAAATTGCTTGATAAAAAAAATATAATATTAAATAATGAATAAAATGTAAATAAAAATATTATATTTAAAATTAACTTTTCAATTGTCTAAAGTATTTTATATAAATTAGAAATTTATCTTTAATATTAATTCTAGTATATTATGATATGTAAACAAATTATTTTATTATAAGAATATATATAATAGAAGATAATAAATAAAATATAAATCACGTAAACTCGCTTATAGTAAGGTTAGATCTTTCATTATTTTTATTATATTTTAAAAATAAATATTGTTGGATATTGCCAAAGGGCACTTGGTTTAATGGCAAACTCCATGTTGTAGACATGTAGGTAGTGTTGAGTTCAAATCTTCGTCAATACAAAAAAAATAAAAAAAATGCTACTGCATATTGATTGGTGTAAAAAGAAAGTGGACCATAAATATAGAAGTTAATGTACAACAGCCTTCCTCTTGATACATAGAGTTTTAGGTCTTTTTTGCTTGTTTTCTTATTCACAAGATTTGTGTTTTGTATCTATGACTATCAGTTTTTACCTAGGCCTTAGTAAGATATACATTAACTAATACTAACCTTAACCTAATCTTTATGTAATAATGAAAACCTTCATTTTATTTTTCAACCTAATGCCAATGACAGGGCACTCCTTGGTTGTGTGTATGTTAGAAAATAATCATGTACCCAAATAAATCCAAACATGAAGGGAAATAAATTAGACATTCAAAGCATCTAATATTTTTTGCATCCTCCCAAAACTCAAGCCATAAATTCAATATTTTGTCAATATCCTATGAAATAATAATTAATTTAAAAAATTTCCTTTATGCACCTTTCAAACTCAAGGAGTGATGTTTTCAATTCTAGCAAGTAACATCACAACTAATAAATAACATGAAATTTATTATGTTTTCCCATTTATCTTAAGACAAAAATGTGATTCCAACATTACATTTTGGAATATCACATTAAAAGCAAATACATCATTTACATATAAAAAATAAACACTATAATGTATGTTCATTAAAATGTGCTAAGCACCTATATCTAAATTTAAAATTGATTTTGTAATAATTTGCCTATAGCAACCCAAGATCTAGAGGCCAATGAATAGCATAAAAGTAAGAGAGAACAAAATAGACAAGAACAAACTGTGTTCTCATCAAGATGTAAAATGCCCAGTTGGCCTCCATACAATGTATATGATTCTTCTTATAAAGGTAAGGCCATAGGGAAATAAGAGCACACAATCATGGCATGTGGCCCAATGAGATACAAGGGTAAGTAGGGGTAGGTAGAAGAAAATAATAGATAATTCCACTAAAGGTGGATCACACACCAAAGGTGGAATTTCTCCTACAACCATATTCTCTCGATATGCAATTCCCTTAGTGTCTCATGCAAATTATTATGAAATGTATTATCCTAAGTCAACTTAAGTAAAGTGTAATTACACAAGACATAAATTACACCAACAGATTTGGTTCTATCTAATTGCTCTACACCTTGTAAAATTACAATTTGGATAGAAATTGCCTCAAAAAATGGAGCACACCTTAGGTACAATGACACCAAGAGACTGCCAATACTGATGGTGGAGTTGAAAATAGGCAAGTTGTATAGATATCAAATTTGTGCAAGGCACCATGTGTTGTGTGTTATAATGTTTTGAGCTAGTTTCAAACCTTAATTACTTAATTTTGGAATTGAAGCTAAATTTCATTTGTGTGACATGCATCTGGACATCTTTACATTCAACACTCTATATTTTACCAAAACGATTATTAAACCTATGCTTACATAAAACCCTCAATCTTCAAATAAAATGAAATTTCATTTAGAAAACAATAAATTCATCAATCTTTGAATAAAGAACACAACAAAATTGGGATCTCAACACTGCAAGAATTCACTCTTATGTGATCTTTGCTAACAATAAGGTAACTGAACAAATTAGTGAAGTTGGTCCAATCAAAGTGGTCATTCTAGGAGAACTTTTCGTGAGTAGGTTTTAACAAAGAATTGATTGATAAATTATAATAAATAGGATGGAGTATCTGTTAGCTTGGTTTTGAATGGTTCATTTTTCCCTCTCTCATCCATCACTGGATCTCCTAAATCTGTGGATGTAATTTATCTCCTACACAAAATACATGTACTATTATATGACCTTGAATCTAACCTCTTCTAGATATCTTTTTATCCAAGCATGAAATACTTATGAAAGAGGTATGGTTGTTGTGAGAGTAGCCACAATTGTCGAGAAGTCTAATAAAACTTACCAATGTGAAGAAAAAGGACTTGTGGAGGAAACAATGTTTGTGGATATGAAACTCCACACAAGAGATGTGGCCAAAGAAATTTTTTGTTCTAGTAGGGTTTCTACCCATTCTCTCATCAGCATTGTTGATAGTAGGGTGCAATTCTTTTAGGTAAATCACTTGAGACCTGACCACTTTTGCATAGATGTTTTAGAGTAGAACATAAGTTGCAAGCTTGCATGATTTTTGGGATTCGATTGAAAATGTAGTGTTGCAAATACTCAACCTATATTCATATATGATATATAGGCACCAAGAAAACATGTCCATAAAAACACCATAGGTCTAACTGGCATCTTAATATTAAGGTTTAGGGCATCCTCAAGATAGCCAGCATGGGCATCAAGGTCAACAATGGACACCTATTGAACAACTATATATGTAATACAATAAGGACTACTCGTGTAATTGAATTATGTGCAACCCTCATCCACTAATGAGAACAAAAACAAATCTTGCAATATTAGGATGTGTTCAAGAATTCTTCATTGATTCAAAGATTTTGAGAGTTTCCTTGCAAAAACCCATTTTATGCACATTCTACAATCATTTCATTTCATTCCTTATATGACATCTCTTTTAGTCAATTTGTTAAAAAAAATTAAAAAATAGATGTAATGTCAATGATTTCACATTTTGCATGTGTGTCTCCGAGACAATTTCCAACTATAATATGTGACAAAAATCTCCCTACCATTACACTTTGATGAATGAAAAATTTAGCTTTATACCTGCCAATTGCATTTGTTTGAAATTTTCTAAAGCCTTTTTCCTGCAAATCTTGTGACCATTCCATTCCATGAGACAACATCGCTTTGAGGCATTCTGTCAAACAGTTCACATGCCTTGTTTGTGTTTACACATTTTGCATTCATATCCATTGAAATTTGTCTCACGCCAAAAAACATTTGGTGGAAAACATTTAAAATTTGTCAGTTGTGGCTTGTTTTTAATTACTTCACCTTCAATCAAACATTTTCTACACTTCTGAGAGCTTGTCTATCCTATCATCTTCCATTAATCAGACATGGCCCCCTTGGGTAATCGTGCAGTATAATCACAAGAGAAATCCGGTTTCTAGCTATTGCCTTGAGCTTGTTGAGCTAAATAAATTATCCTCAGAAGTCTTAGAATTAGGGGTGGATGAACGATAAGACGTTTCGGTGAAAAATCTGCGTTTAGAAGTACTGCCCAAAATGCTGCTATTAAAAGAAGGCATGCTAAGAATAGGCAAATTAGCCTCCCCTTCGAGTATCTGCAACTCATGCCTGATTATCAGCCCTTTTTTAGCCTGAGGATGACAACAGAAGAACCCCAAATATAACACCCTCTCTATTTCTTATATATTATAATGACTTGATAGCCTTCATCATCATGCTTTTATGGATGTCCATACCCTATTCCAGAGCTCCCATTTTATCACAGGTAGGGAGGGTGCTAACAAAGGTTGTTGAATCAAGCTTTACACCTACCCATTGCATTTGCTTGAAGGTTTCTAAATCTTTTTCAACAAAACCTTTATGTGCATATATTGCAATCGTTGCAAGCCATGAAATAACTTTTTTTCGAAGAATACTACCATGTTTTGTCTATATTTTGATGGATGTCCATGTCCCATTTTCAAAGCTGGCAAAGGTTGTAGAATTTGGCTTTAAACTTGCTAATTGCATTTTCTTTTCTTAATTTTATGACAACTACAGTTTTTATGCTATTTTTCCTTTCTATTATACTTTTTTCAAGCTTACAGTCATAGTATTTATTACTACAATTTTTATGCTATTTTTTCTTTCCATTACACTTTTTTCAAGCTTACAATCATAGTATTTATTTTTGAACATTATTCATTATGGTTGTAGTATTGTGTAAATCTTATCACAATATTATTTTGGTCCTTACTAATTGTTGTTGAGATGAAGGAATGTGTAGCTATACTCTTTTGTATCATTTTTGAATGATAATTGTTCTTGAGATAATTGATGGATTCCTTCTACTTATATGATTAAATAACATTAAAATCTATTTTTTGTAGATTGAATGGTGACGTCTTTCCAATAGTAAATACGGACTTAAAATTTAAGGTGAAGGATTCATGCAACAAATAAATGTACTTTTAGGTTAGTAAAATGCAAGGGTGATTTGATTTGTAAAACTGGATATTCCAGTTGTATGCTAGACTGATAATCAATAAATAAATTTTGATTTTAATAATGATGTAGAACAAAGAAGCACGTCTTTGAATTACAACTATACCATACCATAATATGGGGCCACATAAGAGTTTAACACATTGATTTAACTAACAAGGACCATGCATAATTGACTACAAACTTCTGGTTGGTGTTTTACCCAGTCTGATAATTAAATATAAAGTCAGATGAACTTTCAATAGAAGTGAATATTGTTAAGCATAATTGTCTAATAAAAATAAGCCTATAGGTGTGAATTGAATAGGCTCAAGATTCTCATCCTATTTAGTGATAATAAAGGACAAGAAAGTATTACAAAAAAAATTGAAGTGATCTATTTAAAATGAATCTCTAGTTTTAATAGAGTTTTCTAGGTCAGTGGTCAAGGAATTTGGAATTTGTTACCTAAACATAAGGACTAGAATCACTAGATGAATTGGTGAGAGAATCCAATACCTAGAACCTTCCAATTCTTTAAAAAATTTGTAGCAACATAGTTAAATGAAACAGGGATAGAGCACCAAAAAATACTTAAGTTTAAGTTCTTGGGTTACAAAGCCTTCCTAAATGTGAATATGGAATCTACTAGATTGTCTTCAAGATTTAAAACTATGGATGGGAAACATATTAAACATTTGTTAGAGGCAATGTTTGTTCATTGTCTTCTTTCAATGAGTAAAGGCAGATTATTCGATACACTTGTTAATTAAAATCTTTGATTTTAATCATTAAATTATATTATTAAAGTGTCTCTAGAAGAGTCGTAAGTTTTGAACTACAAAAGTACAACATTGAGCTCATGTGAATATTACAGCTACTTTGTGAAATCTATTTAACAACAAAATTAACAAATAAGTCAAAAGAACTAAGGATCATCTAGTTGTGGACCATTAACATGCTTCTGGAATGTGATCCTAAGGGATGAACTTGTTATCTCCACTATCTCCAATAAAATTCCTCTCCATTGTGAATAGTTGCATTATTTTCAAGAAAGAATATGCAATATCTTTTAAAACAAAAGAGCTATTTTGATTCCTCCAAACGAACTCTTTACTTAGTTTTTCTTTTCTGGGAACCCAATACAATGCTGAACCTCAATACCCTAATCGATTCCAAAAAAAAAGTATATAAAAGGAAACCCTCTAACAAAACGTAGTCATGAACCTGCAAAGGACGAGATTTGAATAGAATAGAAGACCAATCTTGAGAAGTTTAGAAGCACACATACTCCTATATAGCTAGCTACCTTGAGAGTCTTCACATCTACGATCCATTTTGATGAGAGACCCAATTTGGTCTAGGATAAAAAGAATCTCATCCTCTGTTCTGCAAACTAGTGGGAGGTGGCAAAGATGTATCCAAAAGGGTACCGTAGAGAGAAGCGAGAGCAACCAAATGTAGGTTAAGAAAGGGCCGAATACTAGTCCTGCACAACCATGAAACCAAAGCCATTGTTCCCATATGCAATCCTTATCCTTAGACTCTCCGAACTGTAGTCTATGTTAGAAAGAATCTATTTGAAAGAATAGCCATGTGGTGAGAATGGGGGATGGATGTTCAACCATGTTTCTGATATGGATTTTTTGGATGGTTACTCCATAACAGCTTTACCTACAAATTTTCCTACTAAGCCATTGATATTTGCTACTGAGAAAAAATAGCTTTATCTGGCTTCATGCCTGCCAGTTGCATTAGCATTTTCAATACTTAGTTATATCTCTATCATAGCTATAATTTGTAATTTTATAAAAATATTTGATACTAAAATGTTACTTATCCATAGTTTCAGTTGGATTTTGGTTAAAGAGTTTGAGCTAACATCTAATACCATAGAACAATTCCTTCAAAAAAAAATGCAATCAGCAAGTACAAAGCTAAATTCCATTAATTTCATTAACAATCTTGTTAGTTGTGTCAGTATGGGAGATTTGAAATCGGGTATGGACATCCATCAAAACATAATGAATGGAAGGTTTTTTTCAAATGTTGTGGTTACCTATTTTTATTATTATGGACATATGTAACATGAAACAAATATACAATTCTATGAAAATCAATATATGATGGAAATACCTAATTATAAACTACATTTATTTTTCTTTTCTTTCCATCTTTGTTCTCTATAGGTTATACCATATAGTATTCTATGACTATTAACACTCTCTTCAATTCGCGAAAAAAAAACCTTCTGCTACTTAAATATAAGATAGTTGCAAATACACATATATGCCATGTCATTAAGAGTGCATGGCTCAAAGTATCTAGGTGGTAGGTAAGGATATAAGAATATGGTTGATTCTATGATTAGGCCACAAAGATTTTTAGTAATTCATGATTTTGGGTCTATTTTATAAATCGACACTTTCAATTAGACATACTCTTCATTTATGAATTATGATCTTCACTACATGCTTCATAAGTGAAGAATTTTAATAGCATAGAGTATTTATAATAAATGGGTGGCCCTAGGCAACCCATGTAAAAATTATAAAAATAGCTCTTATACTTTATTATTACTGCCTGAAAAATTCAGGTTTAAAAGAATTTGTGAACCTAGTTATCTAAACAGTCCATGCTTAGAGTGTGTTGAATAAGCCCGGTCCTTAAAAGAGTTGAGCTTCTATATGAAAAAACTAAAAATTCATTATAAATAATATAAAATAATTATATGACAATAATTTGTGAGGGCCTACAATTATAGACAATTATATTCCAAATATGTGAACCTCATAAGAGTAGACAAAGTATTGCATTTATTTTGCAAGTGGAACCTGACAACAATTCATTGCTGTCTCATAAGAGTAGACAAAGTATCCTTTCAAGAATAAAGGGCGGAAAAGAATCTGGACGGTGGACTAATATGGGAATGCTCTCTAAAATATTTAACCACTCAAAGATCAGATACGTGGAGTTTCGATAAGATGAATGATATGTTCTGTTTTTCTATGTAATAAAAAATTCCCAAAGACGCGTATTTTCTATCATATGCAATGGTAAGCAAATACAGAATATATTTATTTCTGGGACTGAACAACCATCACATGCAACTATAATTAGCATAATATTACTGTTTTGCATTACAGAAGACAGGCAAAGATCTCTGTTATGTTATATTGACAGTCATATATGATTCTGCTAATGAAAAACTTGAAGCTTATATCCTACATCATTCTAAAATACGTTCCCACTTACATAACTGCGAGTAAAAACATTGCCATCGCTATCGCATGGAATCTGCGGTGTCTGAGTCTCCGTCTTTCCTTCCAGCATCCGCACCACTTGCCCCATGCTTGGCCTCACATTCTCATCCTCTTCAATGCATAGTAACCCTACAACAATAGTTCTTCTCGCCTCTTCTATGTCTGCATCCTCTGCAAGTGCAACACCCTCCTCCACGATATTAATCGTGTTTCCCTGCTGAATTTGAGCTGCAGCCCACGAGGGAAAGTAATGCTTGTTTGATTCCTGCAACCTCATGTCCACATTTCTTCGGCCTGAAATGATTTCTAGCAGCGTCATACCAAAACTGTAGACGTCAACCTTGGGAGTTATGGGAAGACCGGAGAACCACTCTGGAGCAATGTACCCTTGCGTTCCTCTCGCAATGGTCAGCACGCGGCTGGAATCTCTATCCAAAAGCTTCACCAGCCCAAAATCGGCCAGCTTTGGGGTAAAGTCGCTATCCAGGAGAATGTTTTCGGGCTTAACATCGTTGTGAATGATGCACTCTCTGCATTCTTCATGGAGATAAAGTAACCCTTTTGCAGTGCCTAGTGCGATCTCAAATCGGGTCTTCCAGTCGAGTACCTTCAGTTTACTTTCAGAGTTGCCACTGAAGAGTAATGAATTCAGAGAGCCGTTGGTCATGTACTCGTAAACAAGTAGCCTTTCTGATCCTTCCGCACAAAATCCTCGAAGCCTGACCAAATTCTTATGATGTATGTTTCCGAGAGAATCGATTTCTGCTCGGAATTGCTTCTCTTCTGGTCTTGAACCTTCCAATCTCTTAACTGCTACAAGCGTGCCATCTGTTAGAGATCCTTTGAACACTGAACCGATTCCTCCGCTCCCCAACTTGAACCTGAAATTCCTAGTTGCAATCTTCAATTCTTTGTAACTAAACACTCTAAGAAAAGAATTCGGGGAATCTGCATACCTCTCCATCCAGCGTAGCCGATACCTCTGCCACTTAAAAACAAAAAAGATACCCGAAGCAACGGCCAAAGCACTAACACTACCAAGTACTGCGCCAATAATAGTTTGGGATTTGAGCATGGAGGAAGATGGTGGATCAAACTTCGGAATTGCAGAGGCAGCTACTCGAATAAAGATATTTGAATTGCTTTGTGATGGAGAATTGTGCATGCTTGGCAAATCTCCAGACCAGATCTTGCATGGTCCTGAAGGCGGATTGAAAGTAAAAGCAGTGCAGGAGCAGTTGAGTAGGCACGCTTTCTTGCAATCTTTCTTTGTGGATACAGGGTATGAGAAAGCTTGATTATCAGGCAACGTCGCTGTGGAGTTGATGAATCCGTCGGTGCTGCCTTTTTCGGCATCGCAGTTTAACGGGCTCTGTCGAACACAGTCAGTTGAGGACCAATCTTGAAAACTCCAGGAACGATTATCTCTGGGAACGAAGCCTTGTACGCAGCTACAGAACTGAATATTATTGGAGTTGCAAATTCCGTAAGCGCCACAGACCTTATATACGCTGCATTCATCTCTGGGCTGAGACCAGGTTACACTCCATGTGGTGTTATCAAACAAAGCATATAATTGAAATACTCCGGATTTGTGTAGGACGAAACGTTCGAGCACATTGAGAGCAGGCGACAATGCATAGCTGATATAAAAACCAGAGGTAGTATTTTCAACGCTGTAACTGAAAGAGCCTTTCAAAGTCATTTCCGGAATCCGACTGAAACGTTTGCCGTCCCAAGCTCCGCTCTCCCAGTACTGTACAGAACTGTTCCATCTCAGCACAAATTGTCTGGTTCCTGATGGGTCCATCTGGAGAGAAAAAAGTCCCGGAGCTGGATCCAATGAATTATTCCAGCAGACAAGCTTTTTCTTTCCGCCGATCTTCATCCCGGGCAACCAGGTATCAGAAGGATGGTCGAAGCTCTGCCAAACAATCTCAGATTTATTGCCACGGCTCAGCACTACAAAATTGCCAGAATCTAATATCACAGACCGGGAAGCCTTGTTCGACATGTTGACCGACCAAAGAGACGCATCCTCTGCGTTAAACAGTTCTAGACAACCTTGTCTGGACAGCTTCAAAATGCCGGGACTCTTCTTTGCGGGTCTCTCTCTGTTAGCCACCCAAACAATTGTCTTCTCTGCCACTTTTGCATACCAGATGCCAATGTACCAGTTGTTGGCTCCATTTGGGCTGAAGAATCCCAATTCAAAAGTTCCATTCTTTGAAATTATTGTCTGATTTCCTGTTAGAGAGGCACCCAAGGGGAGAGTATCTCCCCCATCAGCGCTGCACTGGTCACAGTGGTGAAATATAATTAGCACAGTAAGAGCGAGAAGCATATATGCTAATGGACTATTCCTTCCGATTTCCATATTCTTGATGCTCATATTTATTGAGTTGTTTCCATTTAAACACAGAAAAGCCAGACATCGTTTATCTAATATTAACAGAGCAGCAAAGCGGGTAAGCGTGGGAGGATAATGATACCATTTACTGTTTAACTCAATAATTTTTGTTTCGAGGTTGACAGTTTTAGGAATTGAGTTTAGGGATAATCTAGACTACTATGAGATGGACGGATGCGCATATAATTGGGCACACTGTATTTTTGTTTTTTTTCCTTGATTATCTAAGGAACGTCAACGTCAAGGTCTACCAAGAAAGTATATGAAAAGCCAGCAATGCGGTTTAATGGGGTACGGAGACAAGGGATTGGTTGAAATATCGTATTTAAATATCTTAAACTTTAATGGTCAAATATTTAATGATAATTATTCCATTCACTCCATGATGCGTATCACATCGTGCAAGAGCACTAAAAAATATATAATAATGGGGGAAAGTTTTTTAAATAAAACAGTAAATAGCTCTGATATATTTAAATAATAACATTATGGATATGTGTTTCTTAGAATATTGAATATTAATTTTCAATATTCTATTTTCTTAGTGTCCAGTTTCAAGCTTAGGCTAATCAGCTTCGGATCCACTTTCAAGCTTAAGCTATTCGGCTTTAGATCCATTGTAATATTGGCTTTTGTAAAGTGCTTCAGTTAAGTAATTCTTATGTCATTTGATGACTATGTAAAGAGTCGTGATTCGATTGTAAGAATTTGTAATGTGTGTTCAATTATGAGACTTTTGTGAAATGTTATTTTTTCATCTTTTGCTACCTATTGATAGCTTATATTCTTTGTAAATTTGCTTTGTTCAATATATATATATATATTAATAGCTTATTAGTATAATAGTTATATTTTAAGGGATAGTATTATTTCTGAAATTTATTTTACAGGAGTCTGTAGTGGGATAAGTCTAATTGCGGGGATGGTAGGTGGACACTATTAGCTCTTTAGTGAAGCACAAAAGGTGTCATGTCAACACTTATCCCCAAACAGATTTGGTAAATTTAAAAAGCAACCAAATATGTGATGCCACATAAGAACACCAATAAGCATGACTTAGTGCACAATTATGGATCTTACTTTGTTTGGGACCATTTTGGAAACCTCAGTGAAAAGCATGTTGATGTGGAATCATATTATGTGGGCTTAAAACCAATTTTTTTAAGTAGGGGACTTCACAAATAAGCAACTTACAAAATTTAGAATGATTTGAAATATCCACATAAGATATTGGGAGGCGTGAAGTTAAAGTGCTCCACTATAAGACCCTCTCCCCTATAGAAGTAATAATAATCTTAATTTAATTAATGATAATTCATTGTTATATGCACATTTAAATTTGATATTATTTGTAAAGTGAATTGTGGTACATAACTAGATAATTAAAAATGAAATATTTTGATGATTTTTTATTTTTTTTTAATCTACAGTATCTCACATCTTAAAATAATATCTATTTATCTATGCAATGCCTCACAATTTAGCAAGAAATACGCTTTTTTAGAACCTACACAGTATGCAATGAATTAAAAGAAATTAATGGATAGTGTGAGCCCTAAGCTAGAGGATTTCTTAGGCCAGTATTTTAGCACTAGAGAGTTTATGCCACTAAAAATAGAGAGCGTGTATTATTAATAACATAATGCTACTTCTATTTTCGATAGAGATTATTGCAACTCAAGAATCGATGTCAACTAGTTGTCATTTTTACAATCTAAGAATGTTCCAAACACTAAACTACAACTTAGAGAAAAAAAAAATTACAACTGAAATTATAACAATTGATTCAAGTTAAGCATAAAAAAAAAATAATAAATAAAAACATATACTTGTATATTTCTCTCAAATTTGTGTTTGTTATGGAATGCTCAAGGAATGATCTATAGAATAATTTGATAGAGCTAGTTATAGAAATATTAAGTTGTGATCGATAATACAATGCATAAATGTATTTGCCCACTACTTATAATGTTTTTATTTAAGCTATCTACAAATTGTTTATCAATCACTTATAAATTTGAAGTGACGTGTGACAACTTGCCGACCTTACACTACATATTGATTAAATACATAAATGTACATTTGACTAAAATAATAAATAATTAAAATTGTTGAATGGACCTTAGTAGAATTATCTGCACGTGAAATGGCGGGACACTCGTTATGTATGTGCGTGTTGACGGAATTATTTATTTGAAAACTGTAGCCCACACTAAAGTGGCTTTTAAGATTTGTCTTTTGTTGCCAAACCCCACGCCTGTCCATAGTGGGCCCCATTAAGCTTGGTCAAAGAGGCCAAAATTTTAATAAAATTTGCTTTGTTCTCAACTTTCATATATTTCTGAAAGCTCCAAAGTTCATGTAATATTGCGCTTCTTAGCTTTCGTTATGTGGGAACGTGAAATTTGTTTGTCTACATTGTCGACGTAAACTTTGGATATGGTTAGGCCATGGTCAATTTTGAGAAGTCGTCAAGTTAGGAAAAATGATTCAGTAGTTGAACATGTTTTTAATAGTTATGATATTATTTGTTGATTGAATGTCTAATATTTTTGATAATATTGCACCAATAGTTGTGTCTTCAAAGTTTTTTTGATATTAAAAGCAGCCAAAATTAGGGGGCTGACTCAGGTACAGACCAGATAACAGCAGAGAAACAACTATTAGTAGAGAAGCAACAAAATCACAGCCCCCTAACCTTTCCTCTATCAAAAACTTTAAACATACTACGCATATTAACTGAGTATATAAAAGTCATAATTAAAATATGCCACGTGGGGCAAAAGATAGTTAAGTCCAGGATTAACCAGTAACCGTAACTATAAGCCGAAAGACAATTAGGGCCATTCAAAAAACCAAAAAACTGACCCATAGAAAACAAAGCTACTTCTTTTTGCCATGGCTCCTCTTGGGGAGGAGCTTCCTTGCCCATTCATTGGTGAGGAATTTGAAGAGATCCTCATAGTCCTCATCCTCCTTTCCTTTATCTTTGAGGGTGCTTTCCTACAAGAGACATAGAGTGGTCGCGGAGCTATGCATGACATTCAACGCAAATCTGGAGACATCATGCAGCTTATTCTCAATGGCCTTCGTTCTGCTGGTAATTTCCTGCAAGTTCTCGATCATGTCATCCACTTTCTTCTCCAAATCAGTCAGTTTGTCTTTCGCTTCCTC
Organism: Cryptomeria japonica; assembly: GCF_030272615.1. Classification (NCBI taxonomy): domain Eukaryota; kingdom Viridiplantae; phylum Streptophyta; class Pinopsida; order Cupressales; family Cupressaceae; genus Cryptomeria; species Cryptomeria japonica. The sequence goes on along the minus strand of NC_081410.1, from coordinate 627,106,448 downwards.
CTTGATGCTGCTCACTTCCTCCTCCACCACCATCTTATCAAACCTGAGAATAGGGGACAGAGAGTTTGCCCGGGATTTGGGACCAGCATCCAGGCTCATGGAATTTTTAGGGCTCTTAGACACATGGGTGGAGCTTGCAAAATGGTGGATCGAGGTGGAATGAAACAGGGCCGCATTACCAGAGGGGATGGAATTCTCAGTATCATGGGATGAGAAGGAGTCCTTTAAGAGTTTCTTTGGGGGTTTGGATGCCAATCTCACAGACCGACGGGGAATGTTAGCTTCATCTGTAATCTCCACATCAGAGTCGATTTCCTGGATTCTCACTTTCTTGGGGGCTTTTAAATCCTTCGAGTGGTAGGCACACTTTTTATTTTTCTTACTAGAGGAGCTAGGTTTAGGCATCCGAGGAGGGCTATAGTCGAAGAGTGGCTTTCAGGCACATTCTAGACCAAAATTGTGCGAGGAGGATAAAGGGCCAAGTGGAAATTGTAAAGGCGAAGGATAAGGCCTTGGTAGAGAATAGTAAAGTCCTTGCCTTTCTTCTTGGCTTCAACAATATCTCTCACATTGGAATCAATAGAATGCAGCAGAAAAAATGGGATGGAAATAAGATCCTTATTCCTAAGATGGTTAAGGAAAGGGAGGTGATAGTACTAGAAAACCCCATATCGTCCTTCAAGAGTGAAATGCTTCATGATGATGTAGCAGACCTCATCCCAAGGTGGCAGAAGCTCTTCGTGGTTGAAACTGCCAACCCGCTTCATAGGATTCTCCTCATCGCGGAAAAACTGGTTTAGGCTGGTGGTATCCAATATGCAGCTTTGTTTCTTCCATTTTCTACCCTCCATGGACAAGCCTGTCGACTGAGCAATCACATCTTCATTAACTTCGAATGAGATTCCACCCATAGTGACCCTTTTGTCCTCCCAGGAAGCCACAAACTGCTTCGACAGTCTCTCGTCATTTCCTTTCATGCTCTCCATGAATTTACCAATGCCTCCTTCCAAGCACACAAACCAAACCATCGGTCTGGCTTTGAATTCATCTGTTTTATCAAGTTCAAGTCTCAGTTTGTCACCCCCCATGATCGTTTCCTCCATCTTAGAAGTGAAAATGAAAAAAAGGGCAGTGAGGATACAAAATCATTCAAGAGAAGAAGCAGAGTCAAGAAGAAAACTCAGCAACTTATGAAATAAAATCATGCAATAATCGTCGTGATTATTGCAAGTCATGTTTAAATAGATTTCCCCATCATGAAATCTACTACACTCGTGTGAGCCATCAATCCGCCCAATGTGACTTAGCCGAGCCCATCTATTGCCTTCATTACCGCCAATGACATTCATCCAGATGATAAATAGAAAATTGCCTTTCTCGATATCTGTACTTCACCAATAAGTATCATCATTATTTAAACCCCCTTGAGACTGATGAAAAGGCCATATGCAGCTACGTGGAAACCCCAACCCATGATGGGCGGGTTCTTCCTCCAAATTCAAAATTTAAAAATTAATGCTCTTCATCTGATAACAATTAGAAAGACTCGTTATTAAGACTTAGTTTTTTATTTCTCCAAGATCTCCTTGGTGATCACTGGCAATAGATCGGTGTTCCTCCAACATCGTAAGTCGTCTTGCAGCCTTCCAACAATAGCCATAGAGTCAGGAGTCGCATTCCCTTCTCTGAAAAATGTGGTGGATAGTGAAATAGTCAAGGTTAGCCAGAAACATTCTTGCATCCCTCAAAATACATTCCACTTTCCAACCCACTACAGATCTACCACTGATAGCTTCCACAATTACTTTAGAATCACCTTCAATTTCCAATTGTCCAATACCTATAGCAGTGGCGAACTTCAAGCCCCATAGGAGAGCCATTCCCTCAGCTTAAGTGACAGTATGATTCTTCAAGCTACCCACACAGGCAACAATAGTAGTCCCCTGATGATCACAAATAACACCACCTCCTGCTTACCAGGTATTTTGAGCAGACCCATCAAAATTTAGTTTATGCCAAGAGGGATTTGGGTCTAACCATTTGGTCCTTTTTCTGCTGATCTTTGAAGTGATTTTGAAGAGCTTAAACTCCAAGGGGAGATTCCACAACTCTACAATTATTCTATCAGTCAGGTTAGGAGGATTGGAGGGGGTTTTCCACCTAGTCACAAAGATATTGTCCATAAGCATTTTGAAACAACTAGAAAAAAACATTATCAAGGGAGGTTTCAACATCTCTAAAGATTTTTTTATTTCTTTGTTTCCAAACACTCCAGCAGATATGAGGAGGGATCTACCTCCATAGCTGAATAACCAGGGTGTGGTGGGTAGGAGGTGACCATCCATTAACAAACCGATGAATGGTATCATGAAAAATCCACTGTATACCACATTTTTCAAGGGTAATGGCCCATAGGTGCCCAACGAAAAGGCAGTGAATGAAAAGATGACCAATAGATTCCTCCTCAGCTTTGCATAAGACACATTTATTGGGAAGTTGGAATCCCCTCCTTCTCAAATTGACCCAAGTCAAAAAAAATTCATGCATAAGGGACCACCAGAAGAAATTAATTTTTGGAATAAGCTGGGGATTCCATATCTTTTTCCAGCATTCAACATCATCAATGGATCTCAAGAGCTGTCTGTAAGCAGACTTGACCGAGAACTCCCCCGACTGGGTCCCTTTCCAGATAAATTTATCCTCATGGTGAGATAGAGGAACCCTGCACACAAGCATGAGATCCTGGAGATCAAGGGTAGTAGGCTACAGGTTAGGTCGATCGGTAAAGATCAGGGAGATGTTCTTCCACCTTCCTCTTCCCGACACAATGTAGTCAGTAATATAATCACCGAAGTTAACCTTTAGGGAGTTCATTAGTTGGCAGAATCAAGATTCAGCCAGAGGTTTATCATCCAACCAAGAGTCCTCCCAAAACCTAATCTTCCTACAATTTTTAATCTGCCACTTCGGTCCCTCTCTGATAACAGATCTAATCTTCAGGATGTTGTCCCATAATTTTGACCCATGAGGTAAGCCATCGAAACTCAAATTAAAGAAAAATTATTCCCTTTATAAATACAGCCCTAATAATGTTACACCAGTCCACCTCACCTTTAGCTAGGATCCATCCCACTTTAGCAATCAAGGCATTTATCTTTCTGATACCAAGAGCCCCCATGGTCTTGGGTAAGCAAACAATATCCCAGTTAACCAGAGAGAGGCATTTCTTTTCTTCCATATCCGTCCAGAGGAAAGTTCTTTGGATATTCTCAAGCTTGTCCCCCATAGCACCAAAGATATTGAACAAGGAAAGGAAGTACATAGGGATGCCCTTGAGGGAAGCAGCAAGGAGTTGGAGCTTCCCCACACTACTAAGCAATTTTCCCTTCCATCCAGCAAGTTTCTTTTGTACTCTCTCGAGGATAGTATTCCAGAACACAGGAGTAACCTCTTTGACAATGAGGGGGAGACCCAGGTAAGTCCTAGGAAGAATAGAAGACTTACACCTAAGGATATTAAGGATTTTAGTTTGAAGGTCCAACGGGGTATTGAAAAAGAAGAGATTACTTTTATCATAGTTGATACATTGCCCTGAAGCAGAGGCATATTCAGCAAGAAAATTCTTCCAATGTTTAGCCTCAATCACAGAGGATTTACCAAAAAGAAAGGTATCATCCATAAATTATTGAATCACCGAGGGGGAAATAGTAAAAGTTGCTTTGAACCCCTGCAGTCTTCCATTGCCATCAAATCCACCACATTCCTACCCAAAACTTCAGCAATCATAATAAAAAGATAAGGGGATAGGGGATCTCCCTATCGAATACCTTTTCTAGCTTTAAAGTGACCCCTAGGAATCCTATTGATCAAGATGGAGAACTGAACCGTAGAAACACATTCTCATATCATATCAACAATTTTTTGATTGAAGCCTAGTTTTGAGAGAGTTTTGAATAGGAAATGCCATTTGACTTTATCATAAGCTTTTGAGATGTCAATTTTAAAGGCCATACCTAGAATTCTGCTTCTATCCATGGAATGAATAATTCTGTGAGTAGCAATGGCCGCATCCAAGATTTGACGACCTGGGACAAAGCCTTTTTGGGAGGGGCTGATAAACTTAGATAGTAGCAGCTTAATTCTATTCACCAAGACCTTGGAGATGATCTTGTAAATAGAATTGCAGAGGCTTATAGGCTAAAAATCCATCATGCAATTGGGGTTCGGAGACTTGGGGATGAGAACAATGTAGGTGCTATTCAGCTTTTTCAATAATTTACTAGTCCTGAAGAAATCCTTCACCACTTTAGTGACATCATAACTAACTTTGCTTCTGTCACCCCCCTTCAACCACTGAATTCTAGATCTTTTCTTTCAATATATTTCCTCCTTAGAAAGGATTTCCTTCTAATTATTTTTGCATTCTTCCTCGTCAATAAGGAGAGAGTGAGGGGGGTCACCTAAGGCCATGCTTCTTTGGAACTATTCAAGTATGGAGCACAGATCCTTCTTCTTTTTGAAGATGTCCCCAAAGGTCGCTTTATTCCATCCTTTCACTTCCCTTCGGATGAGATTTAGTTTCTCAACAATTCTGGACATCGCAGTCCCTTGGACTGGGGTGGCCCACTAGCCCTTGACCAGATCTCTGAAATCCAGGTGGGAGGCCCACATGATCTCATATCAGAATGGGGGAGGACCCAAGGGAGGTCTATCAATCCAATGGAGGAGGAGAGGGTTATGATCAGAAGTGGCCCTTGGAAGGGTCCTTAGATAGGACTTGTGACCAATATCCCATTTGGCAAAGACAAGAAATCTATCCAGTCAGACTTGAATTAGGTGGTTCCCTTTCCTATTATTCAACCAAGTGAATGGGACACCCTGAAGATCAAGATCAAAGAGGCTAGTAGAATTTATAAGATTAGCAAGATCTCCCATCCTATCAGAAAAATCCACAAGTCCCCCACATTTATCAGAGGGGTAGAGAGGGGTGTTGAAATCACCAGCCAACATGTAATGAGAATTATGATCCTCAAGGATGAGCTCAGAAATTTCCTCCCACACCAGATTCCTTCCCACTTTGGAATTGGGGGCATATATATTGAATAGGTGCCAGCATAGATCACCATATTGAAAAGTAACCACCAGGAAGTTCTATGATCTTACATAGACCTTTCCTTGGACTTTGTAGGGGTCCCAAAGGATAGCAATTCCACCAGACACCCCCAACGCCTCAACATACAAAAAGGCAGCCCCCAGCCAAAATTTGCTAGCAGTGGTTGCAAAAGTTTGATAGGACATTTTGACTTCCTGAAGTAGACAAATATCTAATTTCATCTCTAAGATATATTATTTTATAGCAAATTTCTTTTGGGGGTTGTTGAGTCCCCTTATGTTCCAGGAGAGGAACTTCATTTCTTAGTTCTGTTGATTCCATCAAGGGTCAACTGTCTTCCCCTTGCAATATCCCTTGCCATAACTTTATGTTTCAGCACTCTCTTGGTTGGTCTTCCAACTTTGTTTTCAATGCCCACATCTGCCTTCTTAGATATAGTTTTTTTCTTTAGCATGTCAACCAGTCTTCATTATCCAGAGAGGGAGAACAGGGTGGTGATAACTTCACATTAGATGTCAGCAGGGGAGATTTAGCCACTTCCTCCAAAATCCCCGAATTGCTAGGGGATATTGAGGAGCTGTGAAACTTAATAAATTAGTTCCACCCAAGGAAGACTTAACACCACAGAGATTAAAGGGGGCTTGGGGACTCATGGGGTTAGCTTCAGCAGAAGGCTTAGGGGAGAGGTAGCCATCAACCATAGCCAAGGAGGGGGAGGAAGGACTAGGGGATGGCCTTAGGCTAATCACCGGGGGAATTTCTCCATCTTCCAGAGGTGCCACTAGACTAGATTTCTTCACTGGATCGATAGGGTTTTTTATAATATCTAGGATCTTGTCAGTTTGGGGGTAATCATCAGAGATCTCATGCACATTAGGCAATTCCAAAGGGGCTAAAGAAGAGGGTGCACTTGGGCTGATGGGGTCATCCACAATAGCCTTCTCTTTAAGCTTGGGTTCAGCAGTCACTAGGACCTTACAATCAGCAAACGTATGCCCTTGCTTAGCACATTTCTAACAAAAATGAGTAGCATTTTCATAGACAATGGCTTGGGACCATTTTCCCCACTTTGCATTTAGGGAAACAAAGTTGGGAAGTGCTTTGTTAATAGAAACATTAACACAAAAACGGGCATAAACCAACTTGGATTTAGAAAGGGTGACCGAATCCGCTGTAACATAGCTATCAAACGAATTCCCAATCCAGCAAGAGGCCAGAGAGCCTAACCCAAACATGAGCCATGCAGTTGACTTCAACTAAGGGGTCAAACCCAGGCTTCCATTTAGAAAGAGTTAGAATATGCTTTCCATAGGCCCAAGAGCCTATAAGGACGAAGATTAGGTCTTCCTCCGCAATAATCTTGAAAAGGAAGAGACCTTCAGACATAGCCGAGATATCACCACTTCTCTTTAACTTCCATCTTGCCTTAGCCCATCGCCTAACCATGTCAATAGATGGTCTAAAGAAGAAGAAATGTCCAACAATCGCCAAGTGAAGGGATGAAGCGATTTTATCCATGAGACTATCAGGGAGCTTGATCTTCGTTCCTTCGTTGGTTTGGGTAAAGTTAGCCAAAGTTGCTTCCATCGTCATATAAGTGGAACCAAGTAGAGCACTTTTCCAGTTGGATTTGGAACCTTTTTTGCCATCCTCCACATTCTTCTGACCTGAAACATTTTCCGGTCCAGAAGAAGGAGGGTTCTTCTTGTTAGCTTCAAGGTTATCCAAACATTTGTCCTCAACCTTCTAACCAGATTCCGTCAATACCGAAGATGAAGAGCCATAAGGAACACCGATCTTGACAATCTTTTTTGTAAGACCTGCAGACAATGGTGTCCCAAAAGAGGAACCAGGATCATGTGGACCGATCGTGGTATCGGGAGGGGGGTCCGGTTGCAGGGAGGAGGGGACTTCCTCAGAGGAGGCAGTCATATGGGTGATTTAAAATTTGAACGATGATAGAGACGGGAAGGTTGCAGAGGCGGGATAAAGATAGAGATGTTGATGTCTATATCTTTAAAGTTGTTATTGTGATGATGTTTTAATAGTTATGATGGCATTTGTTGATTTAATGTCCAGTATTTTTGACATTGCACCGATAGTTGTGACTTTAAAGTTGTTATTGTGATGAGGATTACCTATAATTAAATAATTTATATCCCTAAACACTAAAAAGCAATGAATCATGTGATGTCACATCAATGCACAAAATATTGGTCTCACTTTTTTTTGGGTTGTTTTGACCCCTTGGCAAAAAGCATGTTGATGTAGCGTCATATTTGATGATGTAGCCTTGAAAGCTTAGTTATATGTAGGGAACTTGCCAAGTTGTTGTACAAAATTAGGAGTGAATTGAAATTTCCACGTAGAATTTTGAGAAGCACGAAATTAGGGTGCTCAACTACTAGGTCCTCTTCCCTATATAGCTTATCAAGAATGTGAATGTTTTAAATCTTGGTCTCTATCACTAAAGAATCTCTTTGGTGGTCTCTTCAATTCACTCACTTGGATTGATCTCTTATATAAAAAATATTGGTTTGTCTTTAAGATTTTAGAAATATAAAATTTATATTATTTCAAATCCAAGTTCTAGCACCATTAAGAATTGGATTTCTTCTTAGAATTCAGAGTCATATAAGCACTTGCTAGTTAAATTTTTAAATCATTTCACACAAATTTAGAATTAGTTTTTCTAAATATAGTTCTTTAGGTTGAAATTTATTGCACTAAATCTTGATGAAAGGATTAAAAATGATATTATAATATTCCTTTCGAGAATTATAAGCATATCTTTGCTCTCTTCTCGCTTGCCCATGGTTCAAAACTCAATACCCAATGGATTATCTAGTCCACTAATATGTGACAATACCACATGTTTCAAATAGTTTGGTGCACACTTGTGGAGCCAAAGATGGCTCACTTTGTTTGTTGTGTCCCATACTAGGGTCTCCCATTTGATTTTATCTTATCGATTTGGTATTTTTTGGAATACCTGTCACTGACTTAAGAAAAAAAACATTAATAGACTGTACACATCCCTTTAGTAGCCTAACTTCTCGGTAAGAGTCACTTCTTAGAATTGTGTTTAACACGTGATTCAATCTCGAAACCAAATGATCGACTATAAAGGTGAATGGTGTAGACATTATTTCTGGCTATTGTCCTCAAAAGCTCACTCCGTTCGCTTCTCTGCTAATATGAGCACCAAGAATCTGGAAATGGGAAGTGACGGTGTATTACCATATCTGCTCTTCTCTTTTACTCTGCTAATCATATTTCACCACTGTGACGAGTGCAGTGCTTATGGAGGAGATACTCTTTCCTTGGGTGCCTCGTTAACAGGAAATCAGACAATAATTTCAAAGAATGGAACCTTTGAATTGGGATTCTTCAGCCCAAATGGAACCAATAACTGGTACATTGGCATCCGGTATGGCAAAGTGGCAGAGAAGACAATTGTTTGGGTGGCTAACAGAGAAAGACCCGCAAAGAATAGGCCCGGGGTTTTGAAGTTGTCCAAACAAGGTAGTCTAGATCTGTTTGACGCAGAGGGTGCGTCTCTTTGGTCGGTCAACATGTCGAACAAGGCTTCCCGGGCTGTGATATTAGATTCTGGTAATTTTGAAGTGCTGAGCGGTGGCAATAAATCTGAGATTATTTGGCAGAGCTTCGACTATCCTTCCGACACCTGGTTGCCTGGAATGAAGTTGGGCGGAAAGAAAAAGCTAGTCTGTTGGAAGAATTCATTGGATCCAGCTCCTGGCCGTTTTTCTTATCAGATGGATCCTTCAGGGACCAAACAAATAGTGCTAAGATGGAATGATTCTGTACAGTATTGGGAGAGCGGAGCTTGGGACGGTAAAAGTTTCAGTCAAATCCCGGAAATGTGGTTGACAGGGATGTACAATTACAGCGTTGAAGATACTAGTTCTGGTTTCTATCTCAGTTATACATTCACTCCTGTTGCCGGTTACCACATGCTGTCACGTTTCGTTGTACATAAATCTGGTGGATTGCAAAGTTATGTTTTGATTGTCCATAATCAATGGAGCATGGTCTGGTCCCGGCCCGGAGATCAATGCACGGTATATAATGTCTGTGGCGCTTACGGAACCTGCAACTCCTACAATGTTGAGTTTTGCAGGTGCGTGGAAGGCTTCATCCCCAGAGACAATCGCTCCTGGAGTTTGCGAGATTGGTCCTCAACTGGCTGTGTTCGACAGAGCCCGTTAAACTGCGATGCCCAAAAATGCAGCACCGACGGATTCATCGATTCCAGAGCAACGTTGCCTGCTAATGACGCTTTCTCATACCCTGCAACCACAAAGAAAGATTGTGAGAAAGTGTGCCTCCACAACTGCTCCTGCACTGCGTATGCTTTCAATATGCCTTCAGGGCCGTGCCAAATCTGGTCTGGAGATTTGCTAAATATGCACAATTCTAAGTCTGAAAGCGATTCAAATGTCTTTATTCGAGTGGCTGCCTCTTCACTTCCAAAATCTGATCCACCGTTCTTCTCCAAAGTCTACTTAGTGTTTGGTATTTTCAGTGCTGTTGCATTTGCTCTGGGTATCTCGTCATTTTTAAGGTGGCAGGGGTATCGGCTACGATTGATGGAGAGGAGTGCAAATTCCTCTAATTCTTTTCTTAGAGTGTTTAGTTACAAGGAGTTGAAGATTGCAACTAGAAATTTCAGGTCTAAGCTGGGGAGCGGAGGATTCGGGTCAGTGTTCAAAGGATCTCTAAAAGACGGCACGCTTGTAGCCGTAAAGAAATTGGAGGGTTCACAACAAGATGAGAAGCAATTCCGAGCGGAAATCAATTCTCTTGGAAGCATACAACATGTGAATTTGGTCAGGCTTCGAGGATTTTGTGCTGAAGGATCAGAGAGGCTCCTGGTTTACGAGTACATGCCCAACGGCTCTCTGAACTTCTTACTCTTCAGTGGCAACTCTGAAAGTAAACGGAAGGTACTCGACTGGAGGACCCGATTTGAGATCGCGCTAGGCATCGCAAAAGGGTTACTTTATCTCCACGAAGAATGCAGAGAGTGCATCATTCACAACGATGTTAAGCCCGAAAACATTCTCCTGGATAACGACTTTATCCCAAAGTTGGCCGATTTTGGGCTAGCAAAGCTTTTGTATAGAGATTTCAGCCGCGTGCTGACGACTGTAAGAGGAACAAGAGGTTACTTGGCTCCAGAGTGGCTCTCTGGCCTTCCCATAACTCACAAGGTTGACGTCTACAGTTTTGGTATGACATTCTTGGAAATCATTTCGGGCCGAAGAAATGTGGACATGAGCGTGGAAGATTCAAACAAGCATTACTTTCCCTCGTGGGTCGCAGCTCAAGTTTACCATGGTAAAATGAGTAATATTGTGAAGGAGGTTGCTGCAGCTGTAGAGGATGCAGATACAGAAGAGATGAAAAGAGCTATTGTTGTTGGGTTACTGTGCATTGAAAAGGATGAGAATGTGAGACCAAGCATGGGGCAAGTGGTGCGGATGCTGGAAGGGAAGATGGAACCTCCAACTCCGCAGATTCCGAGCAATGGCGACGTCATTGCTTGCAAAAATTAAGTGGGAATGCAGTTTGAGGTGAAGTTTTTCTGTGTCAGATTCCGAGCGACAGCGATAGGGAAGGCGATTCTAACACATGTTTTCTGCATTTGTTTCCTTTATTGTTTGATTCATATTCTGTCTGTCTTCTTGTCCATTTCTTACTACGCGGGCATCTGACCTAGAATAGGTACCTTTTTCTTGAGTGCTTAAATATATTCTAAGCAAGCCATAATCTGTCTCCACCTTTGAAATGCTAATAAATTATTGTATGGTTCAAAAAAAAGACATTAATAGACTGAACGCACCCCTTTATTGCCTAACTTCTCGGTAAAAGTCAATTCTTAAAATTGTGTTTAACACGTGATTCAATCTCAAACCAAATTATCGACCACAAAGGTAAACATTTATCTCTGGCCGTTTTCCTCCCAAGCTCATCCGGAAGTGGGAAGTAACGGTACATCAGCATCTACGCTCTTCGTAATCTAACATATGTATTTAGCTATGTGAATGTATAATAGATGAATGTTCTAGTGGACTATAAGTATTTTATAATTTGGCCTAAACGTTGATCATTTTTGGTAGAATTACACTTTTGTTTCATCTTATATTGTATTTGTTTTTTGTTTATGATTTTTAATAAAAAAGATAAATAAAATATGAATGTTTGTATTATTAAATATCTTGTAGTGGTGGATATAAGAACTAGTAACAACACAAAAAAAAGGGTGAGTTTTGTTGTTCTAATTATAGTTGTGACATCAACTAAGTCATCGTAGTAGTCAATATTGCTGCTTATAATGATTATGATGTTCGTTCATACAATAAAATGTGTTACTTATAACAATTGTAAGAGTTTGTCCTATCATTTGAGTTGCTTGTATCATGTGTCAAGAGTCATACTAAATAGGCATACTAGTAGCTTTAAATCTTTAGAGTCAATTCTATTTCATGTTACAATTAGAAATCTAAAAATTGGGAGTAAATGCTTTTTTTACAAGGCTTATGAATTAGTGAGGCCACAAACAAGAGACATCATCACCAACATGAACACTTAACAATAACATCTTAATAAAAGTTTGAATCTTAATGACAGGAACAACACTGAAATTTAATCGTCACACTATACCATTACCAACGTATTAAAATGATATTATATATTATTTTGTTGTATATTTAGACCAACCTCATCATAGAATTTGACATTGTGGATTGCTACAAATTGATCTATAATAATGTCTTCTTTCTTCCACAAAATACACAATCTTATTCAGTTTATGTAGCTTGCTTCCAAGAATTTCAGATAGTTACACTGATTAAATGCTTGAAGATAATTCTCTTGAAATGAATTAACGGTCTCCATTATAAGTTCTTCCCATACTGGAGATAGAGCTTGTTGTTAATGCTCGAACTATTGGCAATAACTTTCTTGGACTATTGCTTTCTTTTCAGCTATTTTACATTGGGCCGTGATTTTAAGATTAGGAAGTACATAAAAGCATAGAATGGTAAAGGAAACGGCAATCCATTTGTTTAAGAGGAGACATAGCATGATTAGAAGAACCCATGTAACTAGGATAACTTGATCACATCCTTTCTTTTCCTCTGTTTTTAGATTATTCAGAGGCCCAGTTGGTTCTAAAACGGTTTGAGTAATTTGTTGGCTTGTTGTGGCTTGTGGGGTGGATGATATGTGCACCTCAGTTTGCTTGGGATGCCTGTCAGTGGCAGAGACAGTTTTCTTCTTATGAGAGTGAGTGGCTACTTTCTTCCGTCTGACAGTGGGAACACAGGTGCAGGCTACAGTCTCTTGGTCTACTGGTGTATTAAAGGACTTGTTAGTTGGAGACTTTTTGGGCTTGGAAATTGCTGTTTCTCCTTTCTTTACTGCGCCTTTGTGCTGACCTCCTTGAGGCATGATGTTTTGGCTCTTTCCCTGATGCAATTTTGACAACAACTAGAAGTCAAAAATTTATCTTCGAGATTAATAGAATAAATTGAAAATGATTTGTTCACATAGTTTGTTTACTAATATTTCAAATTTGAACATTATTTAAGCTTCACCTAATAGCTCAATACATATTTTAATGAGAAATTTCTATATCTCACCTATTTCGATTTAGTTTTGGGTCATTTTGATGGAATGTTATATATCAATTTCGATTTAGTTTTGGGTCATTTTGATGGAATGTGATATATTGATATATAACATATTTTATGTGATTTTTTTTTTTTGGTTAATCTAAAGAGTTATTTTATTATACAAAGTATGCAAATTTATGTTTTTAAAATTATATAATTTTTTTTTTTCTTAAATTGTGGGATGTGGGCCCACTCCCCTATAACATGAGATATCAAACAACAAGAATACTTTAAACTAGAAAATGAGGAGAAAAGAAAAAAAAAAAAAAAAAAAAAAAGAAAATGTACTCAAATTATTATATTATTATTAAAAAAATTAATTTATAATTTATATTCAAAAATAAAATATCATATATTAATATAATTAAAATTATAATATAAGAGATAATTCCTTAAGAAAATAAAATAATTCTAAGGTAAAATTATACAAGTCTTAAGCAAATAAAAACAGTTTTGAAATAAAAATAATAAAAATAAAATTATCATGATTATCTTTAGAAAAATCTATGTAAAAGGTGTTGAGGGATTCACATACTTTCCCATAGTTACAAATCTAGTAAAAAATAAGTGTCTCCAAAAACGATAATATCAATTCAAACACAATAGTTTAAAAAAATTGAAGAACATATGTAATATATTGTAGAAGATAATAATTTTTTTTTATACATCTTATTTAAGACAAGAAGTGAAAAGGATTTGTAAGTCTAATATTGAATGCAACAAGCATATTTAGTTTCAATTTTATTTCTTAACAACGCATCAATGATAGAGTTCATATAAAGTGTAAATTAAGTTTACGAAAGCTTAGAAAATTTGAATAAGAAAATAGTTAAATTATAAATTTAGAGAAGAAAAAATGGAAAAATACAAAGAATTTTTTTTAAGGGCATTGGAAATCTTAATCCCAATCCTTACTCTCATATCATCACAATGGCAACTAACTATCAACAATGAAAATGAAAACAAAATTTTGGAGGTGGAAGAAACAATTTGATGGCATTTTTATAAAAGTCTTATGAATAAAAATTGAGAAGAAATATCAAATTAATTAATTTGAAAACAAATACATAAAAATCTTGTTAGAAATAAATCCTTGTCCCTCACCTTTCGTACAACAATATTAATCTCGATAGATTATAATATTATTTAAAAAAAAATTAAGTCAATAATTGAAAAAAAATCATACACCAACTTCGTAATAATAAAATATTATTAAAAATTCAGTGTTTAAATTATTTTAATATTTCTTTTAAATATCTATTTTTTTATTTAAAATAATACATATTTTTAAAAACGACTCCAACAATTTAATATTTAATTTAAAACAAAAACATACTTCATTAAAACATAACATATATTTCATCAGATTTATATTTTCAATTTATATATCTATTTTCGAAACTTCTCCTAACTAACTAAACAGAACAATTCCTGAAATGCAAAAAGCACACATTAATGGCAAAAGAAAGGGGGGAAAAATATTTCAACAAATTCTCAGAGCTTGTTGAGATTAGCCACTAAACAAAATTTCATCCAAATCCTGTAAGAGCGATATTTATTTTCAAATGGTGAATAAAAAATTTGCAATATTATTCTATTCTGCGTCTCAGATCCTTTAATATCTACTTACAGTCGAAAGAGTAGAATCAGTGACGACGATTCGAACCCGAGACCGCTGATCCGAAGTTCTGACCTTGTCTTTCTTGGACTGTGTGTTGTGAGAATACGAAACAATCCGCACGGCTTTCCCTTGAATTTCTCCGGCGTAGTCGGACTCAATCATCACCGACGATTTTCTCAAATGATCTGAACGCCCTTCAGATTGACAAGATTTAAGCTTTCTGGTTTCCTTTTCCGCGACGAAGCAATTAAAAATTGACTTACTCTTCATTATAGCTCTGAAATTTTTAGCTCTATTTTCTTCCTCAGTTTTCAAATTACAGAAATCAGAGCTGGGCGGTCATGTTATATGACATCTTTTGCTCGTATTATTTTGTTGGAATCGATGCGAAACATCGTGAGGAGACGGAGTACCCAATGAAATCTTTAAACTTAGGGTTTTTCAGCTGGCCTGTGTTCGAATCCAACTGGCGACAATTGTTTTTCAGTCCTTGACCTCTTCTTCTCTCGTCGTTTGCAATTTTTTTTTTTTTTTTTTAAGTTAAATTATATGATATATGATCAAATCTATGAAAACAACAATCATAAAAGTTAAAATAACTTTATTTTTATAAAATATAATAATTATATAAATGAATATAAATAAATTTAATATTTTGTTATTTTTATTTTATATGAAAACAACTGGAATCACATTGTTATCTTTCTTTTTATATGATAAATTGAAACAAGAAATCTCTTGTTGACTTATTTATATAAATCTGATAATAGAATTTAAACTTAATTTAACTTTATCAATATAATTGAATTTAGTTGTTAAAAACTATCTTTTTTAATATAGAATATTTTACTTAATTTGATAACATCAAGACCGTGATTACACAAATATTTCTAGTGAAAGAAGCAATTTAATCATATTCAAACATGACCAAGAATGTGAATGGTTAGAGTGATTGATTTCATTTTCAAGCTTTAAAAAAACTTATTTTGGAGCCTCTAGAGACATTAGAGGTCTATAATATGTTATTGTTCATATGTTGATCAAGTCGTGGATCTCTTTTTATCTTCATATTATATTCAAATTTTAGGATTTTGTCACCATGAAGTAGGATTGAAGGAGATAATGGATATTTTTTGTAGGCTCTACAAGCTTGTAAATGAATTGAAAGATTGGTGTTTACATGTTCGAACATTTATTGCAATGTACAAACAATTGATATATGGTGGAATGATGACTTATAAACCATTATTTCTACACATGTTTTCACCCTTTTAGGGATTCTCCATAGTAACATTTATGTGTATAGTCGTGTTCTTCTTAGGCACTCATTTTTTCATTTCTTTTCTAAAGTATATTAAAATTGATGTTTACACTATGACTATGGTTAAGTTTTCTATTGATAGTGCTCCTAGTGTTAAGAGGAGCTACAATAGGTAAATGAATTATCGATGAGTTGTTTAGGAATATCTCACTCACTTTAAATATTAGATGTACTTCAATGTCTTTGGATCTAGCATGATACAAAATATTTCTTACCATCACAACAATGCTTTTATTTTCTTAAAATATTGTAGCTGGGTAACTTCTTGTATATGTGTTTCTTCAAGTATTCTTTCAATCCATAATGCTTCTTGAGAAGATTTTGAAGACCCACTTTAATCAACTAATGTCAATGAGAGTGATATTGTCAACCACTTCTTACTAGAAGAGATTGGAATGGAACTGAGATGAAAGATATATTCCTAAGTTGATTTGATGTTAAGCCCTAAGATTTCACACAAGATTAATGATAAATGAAAAGTTGAATACATTTTCATGTCACAATGAAATGCACATCTACACATAAGATATCTCATGTTAAATAATGCAACGAGACTTCTGAAGTGTGACATTAATGCATAAGGTAAAATTATAAATGAAAAATAATTACACATTGCTAAATGATGACCTCATCATGAAGACTGTATGAGAGGGTAGATTCTCCTTTTAATTATGAAGAAAGGGTAAAATACCATTACTCTATCTCTCATGAATGAATAAGATGCAAATGTAAATGGGGATTTTTTCCTATTATATGGAAATCTAAGCATTGTTTCATCCAACCTAGCCAAATAAAACATGCACACACATCTTAAATGATGTGGAAATAACATCCAAATACAAGGAATATCTAAGAAAATTTTAAGAAAAAAAATCCAACACAAAATGATGAATAAAAAACCAAGAACATAAAATTCTACAAACCAACATGATAGGAAAATTAAAGGAAGTGTTGGAGTTAGCCAGGATTGGAAATTATAAATTGATAACCTTTCATAAGTGAACAACGATGAGCACAATAGTTTGTCTATCATATATAAATGAAGAGTGTAACATACAATGATCAACCTTGCATATATAGTCAAATGTGAGGAGGTGAGAAGGTAGGAGTGAAACTATGACTACCCTCCAAAGGTGCAACAATTGTGATCTCATTTGGAAAGTGTGTAAGTTGTTAGGAAATAATTCCTCATACCCAATTACATTTATTCCATTTCCTACATAACCCATGAGAGAAAATAATACATACAAGCTTACAAAATCATCATTATGCAAAGATCAAATAGACAAGCCACAAGATAACACAAGATATACACTGAGAAAACTGTCATGAGGGTAAAAACCAACCTCCTAAAGAATCCATACTCCATTGTATTATTTAGCCATAAAGCAATACAAAGCACTTACAAATTTATAATGAATACCCTCAAACCATCAAACCCTCCAATGCATTCCCATGTGTCCGACCATGAATCCACACATCTCATGCCATGATTCACAAATGCAATCCTCCATAGAACTCAATACAATGACAACCCAAACCACCAACCAACCTTAACCACTAAATTTTTTCTTGCTTTTATACATTGAAGCTCACACAAATTCAACTAGTGGTAAAGTAAAACCATGTGGACACAACACTATTGACCCCACATTTAATATTGGATACTAAATTTTCACTCTAAGAAAATTGAAGACATCCAAGTCATCATGACCATGGGGGCTTCATTGGCTAGGAAATATTCTATCACATGCATTCATATTGGGGGGTTTAATATCCCAAAAATGAGGGTGCAATCTATTGCCTATCGGTGAAAATAGGGGGGTTTTTAATTATGGCCATGAAAAAATGCAATATTTGGTGAAAATAGGGAGGCTTTTAATTCAGGATGTGTATTGGGAGGGGGTGACAAAAAAAGAGTTTAGGGCAATATTTTTTGAAATTAGGGGGATTCCTTAGTATGCCATAAATGCACGTGCTATAATCCATCTTCACTAAGTGAAGCCCTCATGATCATGACTCACTCTAAGAACAATCTCCTCTCAAATCTATACTAGGTGAAAGCTCCTCAGTCTTCTTGTTAAAACTAGCAACCATTTGAACATAAATCTCTAATCACAAGAGAATACCAGCATCACCTATGTCTCCATATATCCATGAGAACCTATAACCAATCAATCCATGCCAAACTCCAAATGCAACATAGCACCATCATGAAGTAATCAACAAATTGATAGTGTACTTACAACAAAGAGAACTAGGATCGTAAACATGGCGAAATGATCTAACCATCCTCTCCTAGGAGATCACATGCTCCATATGAACATGTCAAAAACTATACCATGTCAAAACTCAAAACTAGTAATCAAGAGTATATCATGACAAAATAGAAAACCATGATAACATGTCAATAAAACAATAAAATACACCTCAACCAAAGACTCCATGAATCCTCTACGGCTCCAAGATGTCAACCATCTCAAATTATTATGAAGATTGATGAATAATGATGAACTACTAAGGTCCTAACCGGTACTGAGAGGGGGGTGAATAAGTACACAAAAAAAAACTGCTTCAAAGCTTTATCATATTAAAACGCAGCTAACCGATTGTCTTCACCACTATACTTAACCATAGCAATACCGGTTAAACAGAAATACTTCAGACAGCTAAACCGGCTAAATAAAAATACTTCAGACAACATTCAATAGATCTCAAATCTTGATGACTACTTCACCGATATAATCATACATGAGTTGTATCAATAATATCACAACCATTTAACACTGCATGCATATCTAACTTAATCATAATCAAACAATCATCACATGAAAAACTCACAACCCATAACACACAGATTTTTCACGTGGAAACCCAAATGGGAAAAACCACGGTGCGGATGAATACCCACAAGCATGTTTGTGAACTCTTTTGAAGTCTGCTCTGTTAGGAGCCTAGTCCAGTTAAAGACTTTACAATAAAGGTTTTCTTAGGAATCCATCCTATTAGGGATCACCCGGTTAAGGGATGGCTATATACCCTGTTAAAGGTTGAAACCATGTTAAGAGTTACCTCGCTAGAGGATTTAAATAACTCAATGAACTTGAGCCACCTGGTTAGAGGATTTACAACAAAGCCTGTTAAAGCTACCTAGTCAAGGGATTTACCTTCTCTTGAAATGGTTAGAAGACAACAGGTAAAAACACCGATTTGATAATAGCACTTCTTGCTAAGGCAAATCCTTTTCAGTTCCTCTCTTCTGCAACCACACTCTGCAGATTCCTCACTCTGGTTCGGCAAGTATCAAATCTCCAACACGCAGACACAAATACAACTTTTGCCAACCCCTAGGATAATAAAACTCATCGAACTTTTAGACAACAAATACATTGGCAGCATAAACCCTAAACCCTAAATATTTTATGTTTACAATTACAAGCGGTCCAATCCTGACCATCCAAACACATTACATAGAGTGAAACGATCTAAAACAAACCTCAAGATATTTTGTATTGTCCAATCTTCACCGCATTTGGAAATCAATAACCCATCACGCGCTCTTCACACATCACTAAGAAAAATGCTCATGCTTGAGGGAGGCATTCAATGCATTCAATCTTCACGCGCAAGAACCACAAAGAAATCCTTCACGTGCACATAGCTGACGTGGAATCTCAATCCTTATCCTTATTCCTTAACTAACTAGTCACAAAACATCATCAGTTGCACCGCACAAGCCAAACCGGTAACCCTGGAGCTGAGCTGAGACTACCAACCAGTAGTCACACTTAGTGAACCCCGACATCGGTCCCACTCCATCCCGGTTGGCCATAACTGCTTCTGATCTTCATACTAGTTCACCTACTTGAGCACTTATTGACATCAATGACAACATGCATTATCACCGCTTCATCATATGCCAACAAACTATCCTCTACCAGTGAACCTATAAATGTGAAAGATCCTTCTACAACAATAGGATCTAAGGACTCCTCCAATGTAGTGTCCCTCCTAGACTTGCATTTTGATTTACGTATTGATAGACTTATTTAGACTTATGATGGTTATTTGGATGGTTGTTTATGACTCTTCTTCTATTTTAGATGGTATCTATGATACTAGGACTTTATGTGGATTTATGGTATCCATTATGACTCTCTATGATTGGAGACTTTTAGGATTGATGATGCGAGACTTATTATATGACATTTAATTCTTATGGATGTTGATATATAGTATCTCCTAGATGGATGGATTTGTATGGCTCATGGATTTACATATGATTATTGTTTACATGGATTATGTGACAGATGATGATACTAACCTTACTTCATGACGATGATTTTATGCGGTGTTTTGGTATTATATTGTGTGACTGTCTTCGTGAGTAGAGACTATGCCATATCACTCATTGTGATCGGGATATGTCGTCGTGATTCTCTATCACCTGTCTATTTATTGTGATGTATATGTATTGTATATGTCGTGTTGGTCTTTGATGCAGGTTTGCAGATACCAGACATCGACTCCACCTAGCTCCACAGGTTTGAGTGTGTCTTTATCCCAATAGAAAGTTGTCGGAGATGACATAGTTTCCCTCACACACTCTCGATCTAAGATGTATACTTTGTTAGTTTATCTTGATGTCATTTGCTTGGTTTATTTCTCTTTAGGTTCAACTAAGAGATGTGGTGTATTGGTTAAGTCTCTTCCACCTTGTTTCATAGGTCATTCGGTCAAATCTCTCCACCTTCTTATTTTGCTAATTCATGGCTTGGTTATTGGCTTTATTGCATGATTGGATTGTTCATTTTATTAAGAATCTAATTAAGTAATTAATCTATATAATCTAATTTATTGATATTTAATTGAGCTTCATTTATTGTTTAATTATTTAATTTGTTTGATTTATTGTTGAGATGACTTTTATTTATTGATTTTAATTTAATTATTTATTTGAGTTCTATTTATTTTATTTTATTTATTTATTGGTGTTATTATGAATAATGATAATTAATTATAAATTATTGTGTGGGAATTATTTAATTAAAATATGGGATATTATTTGTAAATAATATTAATTCTACCTACCATCTAATTATGAGGAGATAATTGTATTTCCTAATTGATTGTCATTCCTATACTAAAGTAATTGAGTTTTGATTTATTTTCCCTACCCTTATTTTTTATTGGTCGGCTTGATTGAGTAGGTAAGAAATATATATATTTATATTATGTATTTTTTGAACTTTGCAATAGTAGGTGTGATATATGGTTTATGGAATTTTCTTATTGGTGGGAAAAACTATAGTCTATAATTTAATTTTTCTATTTATCCTGGCTTCCTAGTCTATGCACAAGTTAATCATCCAACGGATCATTGCAAAGGCTTTCGAATTTGGTTTGAAGATTGGATTGTGATTTGGATTTGTGAAGGCTTGGCAATTTAAGATTTCATCTTCAATTTTTGGTTTTGTGAATTGCAGGTTGGTGGCTTCTTTCTTCTACATTTTATTTTTAGAAAAGATTATCTTCTCCGTGTCTGCAAATTGAGTTTTAATTTCTCTTGGGGATTGGTTTGATTGTAGAAATGATTTGTCTTGATGGATTTGAATTTGTTTATGCAAGTTTGGGAATAGGGAATATGCAGATTTGATTATATGTCTTCATTGTGCTTTCTGTGATTTCTATGTGAGTGTGCAGACTCTTTATTCCACTTGATTTAGCTGCATTTAGTCCCTGCCTATCTTTCTTGAGTCCCCTTTTGTTAGTTGTTACATTTCTCTCTCTCTCCCTTGTGGTTTTGGTTCCCTATACCTCAGATTATGCTCAATGGGAGAGGATTTCTTCTGCAACTTTTACCAGTGAGTATGCAGTGAATGTTTTGGTTATCATTGTTGTTATTTGGATGTCTTAGACCCTTTGTATGCATTATGAGGGTCATTTTTTATCCCTGAGACCTCTTATGCCCCTTCTTAAGCCTTAGGACTCGGATTTGCTTAGTTTTATGCACTTTCCAAAAATGCTATGCAAACACCCAAAACGTTGTAGTATGTTCCAGGGGCGCTACCTTGCATGCCAATAACACCATCCTTCATCCCAGAAATGCTATTGTATCTGCCAGAGCTGCTAAAAGACCCATCAAGAGAGCTAAGGTCCTGATTTGTAGATGCAAGCCTAGAAACCAAAAACGCCATCCTAGAGACCAAAAACACTAGCATATATACTAGAAATGTTGGCATGTGTACCAGAAATACTGGCACACATACTAGGAATTCCATCCTAGGAATCAGGGGCCCTGAGTTGTCCTGAGGGTCTCCGGAAGTCAGTTTTTAGCATGTTTGAGTGTATTTTTTGATTGTGTGATTACTCCAGAGGCTTATGCAGTATGTATTGAAATTTTCATTGTTGATTATGATTTATTTTGATCTCTTATGATGTTTCATGTTCTCTGATAAGAGGGTAGGGGGAATGCCTCGTTGTTGAGGGATTGGTTATATGACTCCAATGGGATGCGTTATACCTCATTGTTGAGGATTTGATGTTATTTGGATCTCTTTTATGGGTTGCATTTATAATTGTCTTATCTTTGATGTTGCATTTTTTAAGGCCTCCTTCTTTGAGTTTGATTCATGAGTCCTTTTTGCTCAATTAGTGCTCAGTTTGTTGAGATTGTCATGTTGTATCCTCTTTGGGCCTTCATGATGATGTTATGTGTTCATTTGATATGTATTTTTACCCTATGGTAATGGTCCATGGTAGGTAGAGTGGGCTCTTGCATGTGTGGACTAGGGTCCTTAGCATTAGGCCTCTAGGAGGGGGTCTAGACTTATTGGAACCACATGAAGAGTTTGTTGTAATTGCAAGTGATAACTTAAATAATTGATTAGAGGGTTTTGGGTATTATGAATTCACTAAACAAGATAATAATTTATTGAGTTCCCTTACTCATAGCCCTAGAAGTGTGCATGCTTGGGATGAGCTTGGGAAGACAGTTGTAGCGGTAAACTAATATCCATTGAATCGCTCCAAGGTTGAGATGGTTCCACATGTCTATCAGAGTGAGGCTTGGCCCCTTCTATTGTAAGGATAGCATGTGATGACACTCTTTCCATACATGTTTCCATTGCCCATGTGATTTTCTTTATTGATTATGCCTCTGGAGGGTCTCTTGATGATTTTAGCCTTGTGTTGCAGCTTTGTGTTGTCATCTCTTGTTGGAGTCTTTTTGAGTCTTGATGTATATGTTGGTTGATAGGTGTTAGCTTAGTTCATGAGTGTGGGTTGGAACCTTTGTCATCTCCTATCACAGGGGGTGGTTCCTTGATTGGTTCCACATGGTCAGGTGGTTGATTTTCTTCTTCCATTGGGATACTCTTCTTGGTGTTGCATGTGTGAAATGGATTCTTCATGATATTGCACTTTGGAGCTGATTTTTCTATGTTCATTAAAAGAAGACATTGTATCATAATCAAATGTATATGTAAAATAAATTATGTATCCTTGTATATGGCATTATCATGTATTTGAAGAAGAAAGTTGTAATAGGACTTGATGTTAGAATTAGGTATAGATCTATGACTATTTCATGATGTAAAAGATATTTGCTATGATTTTAAAGAATCCATGTGAATGGAATAGCATTTATGTATTTGAGTTTCAATGAATTTATGAGATGTATAGTATTATGTTATGATGTAGAATGAATGATAGTAAAAAAAATGGATTGGATAGCATTGATCTTTACTTGAGTAACTAGGTGATCATTGAGATCAAAGGTTAAATGATTTGTATAATGTTCTAATAAAGTACACTATGTTTTTGAACTATGCATAAATGATAATGATGATTAGATGCGTAAAATTAAATGGTTAGAGGATGATAAATATTACCTTCTAGATAGATAAATATTGTAATAAGATGGTGTCAAGTAGTGGCATTAAGATACCCTAGGGAAGGATACTGTTGCAAGAGTATAATTGAATAAATGTTTGATAGAATTACTCCACTCGCGTAATGTTGATTTATGCTTTCATGCATGTACTTTTATGTGTTCTTGAAACTGGATAATGTTGTGTTGATGTATGCTAATGTTGGAATAATGTTGGAATAATGTAATAAATTTGTACTTTAAAAAAGAAATCTCCATTTTATTAGTAGATTTTAGATTATTTCTCTAGGGTATTTTGGCAAGCATTACATCCAATATCTGCATACTAAACAATATCATCCACCATCCAATGGTGAATACACATCATTGCCAACAACTCCCACTAAACTATGATATAGAGTCACACATGGTATTGTGACAACCATCTCCTAAATGAAGATCATCCAGGTCTACACACACAACTGAAATGTTAGTAACATCAATTGTAACCAAGATCTCTAAGCCAAGAAGATACATACAACCATCAATTAGGAATCAATCCTACACCACTAATACATCACTATCGAAAGATCCCACTAAAAAGTGCAATGAATGAATAACCAAGCTATCATGATATCATGATAAACCACATGTTATAAGTCCCAAAACCAACTATCCAAGTATTATAAACAACATCCATCCTCTCATCTCAAAGAAAACTAACAAAGGATCTGCAATAACAATGAATCAAACTTGGTGGATATAGACAGTCCACATCTGAGTCATCCCACTGTAGCCAAATAGGCTATACACACCTAAAAGTTTGAATAACTTTTAGATCCAAACATGAAAAATGAAAACTCATCATCACATTAGTAAACTAAAACTAATATATCAACTTGAACAATCCTACAGACCAAATGACTCAAACACCAAATCAATCGCTGATCTAATTTGCCAAACATATCCACAAAAAAGTAACATAGTCAAGGAACCTAATAAGCATCCAAGAGATAATCAACAACCTCCTAATATCAAATCAAACCACCACAAACATGACTATATCATGTCAATGCAAAAGGTATACTTGCATAACCATGGGGTACATGCACCAAGATGGTGAATAAAAAGGTGGTATAAGTGGCCTTTTTTTTCTGAAATTAGCTAAACCTAAACCTAGAGGAGTGATTTGAGACTCATGCACTCAAAATTTGAAGATACCAAAACGAGAAGAATTGTAGTACTCTAAATCTAGTCTAAAAACTACTTAAGTTTTTCAAAAATGGACAATATTAAGAGGTTCAAATCCTTCCCAAACAAAAAAGTGTTCTTATTTTTTCTAGAAAAATATAATAGTGTCTAGTGTGTGGGTCAAAAAAGTTATCTAGTTGCATTTACTATTTTGAAAAAACCTTTGGTAGAAAGATAGTTAATAGTGAGTATTATAAGTTGTTCACATTTTTTGTAATTTTTTGTAAATTATTTTTTTAATGGTTTTTCGAAGTGGACACATCCTAAAAATTAGATACGTGCTTGTGTGGGTCACATATCTTGTACCAAAATAATAAAAAAAATTCAAAATTTTTTTTGAAAAGTGTAAATAATAAATTATAGAAAAATAATATATAATATATTTCAAATCTGGACAAGTAGGTCAAAATTTGTTAAAACAATCTTACTTGGATCACACTCATTCATCTTGATGATGGATCACAAAGAGTGATTTGAAACGTTGACGCAAAAAACAACACACAATCAAATCTAGAAGTATTTATCATAATTTCATGAATTGTGGAAAATTTATGTATTTGAATGGTACACATGTCTCTGAGAAATATGGAAACATTGGTAAAAAGAATTAAAAAATTAATATGTTGATGTTCAAATCTAAAAAAATTATATGGTTAGAAAGTTCAGAAGATGTGTGAAATTATGGTGGCAATTTTACAAATGCCCACTTGATAGCATATAAACCTGATCATAGGAAGTTGAGATACTATATTGGAAGAAGAAAATACATATAAAAGAGAGAAATGAAACTTCCAAGCCTAAGGCTTGTCATACAAGGATAAGTACAAGGAAAAATATATATGTATAAAGAAGGGGAACTAGAGAGAGAGTGAAGGATGAGAGAGAGGTTGAAAGATAGGTCTAGATCTTGGGGTGGAGAGGAGAGAGCGAGATAGAGGTAGAGAGAAGTGAGAGAGGGAGAGTGATAGGGAGAGATATAGGTATAAAGCTCAAGGAGACAAAGAGAATGAGATAAAGAGAAATAGAGAGGGAAGGAGGGGGAGGGGGAGAGGGAGAGAGGAATATTTGTATATATAAATAGAGGTAGGAAGGGGGGAGGTGGATGGGAGATATAGGTAACTATAGCATCATAAATTGTAACCTATCCAATTTACACCTCATGTTTGTGCTCCCACTTTAGCGTGCCATATCTTCATCCCCTCTCTAGGTCTATTTTGACCCTATTCTCCAACTTTGATGTCATGAACACCCTTTGTTGGGTTCTATCATGGGGATCCCCTCCCCCTTGATATTTATTTTGGTCCTATTTGTAGAAGGACCAAGGTGTGGGACGCCTTGGTCTAGACCAAGGTTACCCAAAATGCCCTAGTCCCTCTCAAACAAGCCCCAAAGTGAAGTGGGGCAGGTTCTGTATCTCCTTGATAGCATTTGATTCCTGGGGCTATACATGACCATTGGAGGTCAGCCTAATAAATAATTTACCTAGGTGACCCTATATAAATACATCCTATTGATCAATCCATTGAGATCTAAGAAGAAATAAAGACACCACCCGTATCATCCATCCATCTGTGAAGCATTCATCATCAACTATCTTCAGAGATTCAAGGTTGCATATTCATCATTCAAGCATTATGGAGAAAATTTACATCAATCTTCATGAAAGCATGTGTGTGTTATTAGGGTTTTTCATATCCATGTGTTTGTCACACCATTACATTCAACATTTGTGATTACATTTAAAGAGCCTGCATCATCATCAACAATTGTAGATCTAAGGTATATCTCCTTAACATTTATTTTAGTATTTGTGTTATTTCATTCAAGGTTAATTCCTAAACTGTAGTTTGACTTAGGAAAACCTTTATCCCCAACATCTTTCCCTTTCTTTCTATGTGCATGAAATAGGTGCAAGAGTTGCACTTGACAATTTCGGCAATGTGGACAGTGATGAATAGGTTGAGCTTTCAAGGACAAAAAATTCTGAGGACTGAGACGAATAAGTGCTACCTAGTCTCAAAAAATCAAGTCGAACTTCTAGGAATAGGTCTTAAACATCTCTTTTCCCAAATCTCAGTTGGTAGCTCTGTGGGACATTTGTAGTTTATTGTGTCGTTAACCTAATTTTTAACATGTCTTCCATGTCACATTTGATTTTCATCATATGTTGACTTTTATGCCATTCTTCTAATTTAAATTTTCTATTTTCCTAATCATTTAAACCATTTCATCTTTAATCATTAATTTCCTAAAATTAATTGAATAATCTTTATTATTTGATTAAGTTCAATCCAACTTTAATTAAATAATCTTTATTATTTAATTAAATTCAATTTCATTTTCCTCATAATTGAATAATTTCTTTGAATTATTTAATTAGCTAATTCATTCATCATAATTAAATAAATTTCTATTTATTTAATAAAATCTTAATTATCTTCTTCTAAAAAGCAAGAATGGAAATAAATCTTTATTTGTTTTTATTTAATTAATTTAATTTCCAATTATCCTCATCCAAATTCAAAAATGACAATAAATCGAGAAAACGATTTAAAAATTAAAATAAATCATTATCCATTTTAAATAAATTAATTTTCTCATATTCTCCCAATTTTAAAAAATGGAAAGTATGTCATCATCTGCTTTATATGATTTTCAAAAATCATTATCATATCTTCCTAAAAATTGAAAATGGAAATAACCACTTAGCTTTGATTTTCTTGATTTATCTTCTTGTAAAATATCTCTTTAATATCAATTTAAAATTCAAAAAGGAGATATGTCCAGTCAAAATCTGCTTTATGCCATCTTTTTTAATCCATCTTGATTCTCCAATCAATCTCAATTTTTCTATAAATTTAGCCCTTTTCTCATTGATTTTGAACCACATTTCAAGTATCCTTATGCTATCAAAACCACTTTTCTATCATTATCTTGCTTTCAATACATTTGTGTTTGTAGGTGAGAGCCACATCCATTTGAAGGAGAAAGAAAGCCATTGGAGAATTATGGAGGAGATATACGTGTTTGTAATGGTTTGCATTTGGTTTGATTATCTTGTCTTCATAGCTCTATTGAGTGTATTAGGACATTTTTCATTGCCACTTAGCTTTGTGGTTAGCTAATTGATATTGCTTTGATGTTTTCCCAAATTCCTAGTTACATTTTTTGGTGAACCCGATGTGAACACATAAATCTGACAATTTTGTGAGCCTAATATTTGCATGCAGGTTTTATGTGTGGATTTCTTTTGCATGCAGGTTTTTGGTGTTAATCTATTGTTGCATGCAGGCTTTTTGGACTAATCCATTGTTGCATGTAGGTTTTTTGTCCTAATATATTGTTGCATGTAGGTTTTTTAAACTAATTTTTTGTTGCATGCAGGTTTTATGTGAGGATCTGTTGTTGCATGTGTATTTTTTGGACTAATCCATTGTCGCATGCAGGTTTTTTGCACTAATATGTTGTTGCATGCAGGTTTTATGAGAGGATCTATTATTGCATGTGGGTTTTATGGAGTCTAAAAAATGATTTATATAGGATTTATTAACATGCAATGAACAACAAATCTTCACATAGTTTAATTAGAGGGATTTAATGAACAACAATTTTTCACATAGCCTAATTAGGAGGTTTTAATGAACAACTCTTCACATAGCCTAATTAGGAGGTTTTAATGAACAACTCTTCACATAGCCTAATTAGGAGGTTTGAATGAATCTTAAAATTCTCACATAGTTTCAATGAGGATTTGGATCAAAGAACAATAACAAATTTCACGTTCCATGCATGCAAAGGGTTTAAAATGAACAACGAATTGCATTTAATCATGGCTTAAATTGATCAAATCTTTTTCAAATTAATGTGGAATTAACCTCATTTAGTCTTAATTAGGATGCAAATGAATCAATAAAATCATTTCATTTTCTAAAGGTCAAATAATCAATGCTTGTCATGTCTTCTTTTATTTTGCTTTTGTGTTTTAGCCTTTAGATAGTGGGCTTGCCTCCCAATTTGTGAGAGGGAATGACCCTAAGTGGTGACAGGGTTGAAGATGAAACCCTTCCAAACCACTCTAAATAATTGTGGATGCAACGAAAGTTGTAGACAACAGGTGCTGGAATGGTATTGCGACAATTTATTCGCCGGATCAATACCCACCTGAACGGATGCCTTAACTAGAACCCTTTGTTTGTAGAGACCAAAAACCTTCTATCTGTTGGCTCAGGTGTTGTGATACGCGCATGCTGAAGACACCTCTCATGTACTCCTCAGTTAAAGATAGCAAGTTCTTGGGAAGTGATTCCCCTTGAAATCGAAGCTTGGTATGACCGAGAAGTGAGTGCACTATAAGGGGGAGCCAGTGCTACCAAGCATCTAGCTATCCGGCTGAGCGTTGTATTTTATGGTTAGAGGATTCAACAGATATTGCCCCAGCCAAAAATAGGATATGTTGTGAATGAGCATGATTGTCTTGGTTCTGATTCCAAACATCTTGTC
The DNA here is from genome assembly GCF_030272615.1 of Cryptomeria japonica. Taxonomy (NCBI): domain Eukaryota; kingdom Viridiplantae; phylum Streptophyta; class Pinopsida; order Cupressales; family Cupressaceae; genus Cryptomeria; species Cryptomeria japonica. The sequence continues at coordinate 627,077,069 of NC_081410.1, read as the reverse complement.
TTTTGTGATTGTCAAAAGTTGAATCATATACAATTATCACAAAACATCATTTGTCAAACAAGTCCAAACATTGTCCAAACAAGGTTAAAAAAACAAGAGCATTCATCCAACAAAGTTCAAAACATTTTCAAAACATGACTTTCAAACACATTGAAAAACTTTGTCTCAACATTTATTTCACTTAGGTTTAGGTCCTTCATAGTCCATACTTAGGTTTTAGTACATAGTCATTGCACTCCATTCAGTCCATTTCATTGTTAGGTGTCCTCATTTTGAACGTAGGTTTAACACCATTTTCCTAAGTTTTGCATGTCATTATTAGGTCCTCTCTTAGGTGTCATTTTCATACCCTAGGTCTCTCTCCATAACTTAGGTCATTATCATATCTGTTGGTGTAAATAATTATCCATCTTGGATATTATTACACTTAAGTTTACTTAGGAAATGCATTTCATAATAGTTTAGGTATGAGACACCTGGGTGTTTGTGACACATTGGGATAGTGTGTGTAGGAGAAATTCCACCTTTTATGGTGTTGATCTTGTTGTTACACTCCACATTCAGTGGGTGCATGTGGACTATTATATTATTTTTCCTACCTACCCACACCTATTTCCTACCTACCCTTATTGAGCCACATGTCATGTTTGTGTGCTCACATATCCCTAGCCTTGCCTATATAAGCAAGCTCATCTACATTGTATGTAATTATGATTATTGATCATTTTCTATTGATGAGAATACAGTTTATTCTTGTCCTATATTGTGTCTCTATTTTGTACATTTCATTGAGCTCTTGATCTTGGCAAAATCTCACATGGTATCAGAGCCATTGGGGCTTCATTGATTCATCTTGAAGAGGCATTATTGCGACGTCAAGAGGCAGATCTGAGGAGCAGCATCTTTTGGAGGCGTCCTAGACCAGATCCGACCCCGCCATTGTGTCCAAAAGGCCGTTTCCATGAATTTTGGTTATAAAGTTGGCCTATTTTGGTGAGAAAATTTTTTTCGCCAATCTTACTATTATTGTGTGAATTTCAAAAAAAATTTATATTTTCCAAAATTGAAAAATCAAAAAAAATTTCATCAAAAAAAAAAAAAATTCAAAAATTCAAAAAATTCAAAAAAAAATCATCAAAAAAAAAAAAGAAGTGTTTTTTGGGGGGTCTGCAGACCCCCCGTGACCCCATACCATAGGTCTGCAGCACAGGTCTGCGCGCCTATACCCGGCCGTCCCGTCCTCCTCACGTCGTCGCCCACGCCGAGACACGAGCCGCCGCCGCCGTCTGTCAGCCCCCACCGGACTCTCCCGCCGACCGCTCATCTCTGCCCTCCACCTCCCGGCGCCTCCCCAGCGTCCCGGCAACAACACCGACCGCCATCCGCAATGTTCCCCATGCCGCCGTCGGTCTCTACTCGCAACCGCCGCCACCTCCGGCTTCCTCAGCTACGGTTTCTCTCGTCCTCCCGGCTCCGACGCCACCACTGGCAGACTCCCTCTCCCCGCCGTCCACGTCGCCGCCGCCCGCCAGTCTCTCTCGCTTCGCCGACAATCACCCAGACCGGAGGACCCACGTCCGCCACGTGGCAGGCGGCCACTGGCCTGCGGACTAAACCATAAAACCCATACGCCATGTAGACATTCGCACGTCTGCCACGTAGAGCTTCCCAGGCAGCAAATCCGTACGGTCCGTACTACACAGTCACCTGCACAGTCATCTGCCACGTCATTAGTCTGTACAGTACGGACGCCCAGTCAGCAGATAGGCAAAGTTTTTGTGATGGTCATATGGCCGTCAAATTTAACCCAGTGATTTTCTGACATCAGCGCCACATCAGCTTTTTTCAAAAATTTTGCAGGCCCCTCTCATTTGCATTTTTGATTTTGCAGTTCAACTTCAAATGGCCATAACTTGCTCATTTTTGCTCCTTTTTGGGTGCAATTTTTTTTGAAATGGGCTAAAATTTTGTGCTCTCTGTAGTGGTGAAGAAATTTTTTGATTTTGAATCACTTATTTTTCAGAAAATGCAGTTTTTGGTGACTATACCTGAGTAATCCCTGTTTTTGCAACTTCAGAGGCTTCGTTTGGGGTCATACGACCTCCTTTTCATGTGCCATTTTTTTTTAAAGTGCGTATTTTTTTGTCTACTTTCACAAGATGCTATCAGATTGATGCCATTGTAAGTAGAAATTTTACTTTCATATTTTGGCCATTTTTGGCTCTCTTGGTACTTGTATATTTGTTTGAATCTCAGTTAGATTCATTGCACTATTGATTGAAGTCTCTTGTATCTCATTTGAGAAGTTGTAAAATTTGCATCATAAGTCCACTTTGCCTTGTTTTGCAAGTGGCTCACTGCAATCGCACTAAGTATAAAGTGCCAAAATCATCACTTGGGGGGGGGGGGGGGTACTTTGATTGAGTTAATTTGGGGGGTGTCTCTTGTGCTTTTGTGCTCTTGTGTTCCTTCCTTTTTGCTGCTATGGGTTCGTCTAAGTTTCCTCTCTTAACTCCACATAACTATGCTACTTGGAAAATTGATGCATGGAGTAAACTTATGGAAAAATGACTCACTCATTACATTGATGGAACTATTGTTGCTCCCACTGATCCTAAGGTTGATCCAGTTGGTCACTTGGATTGTCTCACTAAAAATATCATGGCAATTGATACCCTAAGAAAGTATGTATCAAAGGATCTCATTTTTCATATTGAGAAGTGTACTCTAATCAAGGATGCTTGGCAAAAGTTTCAAGACTTGTATGGTCAAGTTGATGAGATTAGGGGATATCAAATTGATAGTGATCTCACCATGTTAGATCCCAAGAACTTTGATACTATACAAGATTATGTCACTAAGGCAAATGAGTTGAGGGCACAACTCAAAGATTGTGGCATTGATAAGAAGGATACTCAATTGATATTCAACTTGATAGGCAAGCTTCCACAAGAATATGCAGCATTTGTTTCTAGTTTCCAAACCCATAGGATGACAATGGGTTCAAGCTACAAAATGCCTACATTTGATGCTTTCAATGAAATGTTGATGATGGAACAAACTAAGTTGATAAGCATGGGCATTCTTAAGGCTTCTAAGTCTCAAGCATTAGTGGCAAATCAAGGGAACAAAGGAAATCAAGGAAAGGACAACTCAAACAAGAAGAAATGGCAATCAAAGCCTAAAGAAAAAGTACCATCTTCTCCACAACAAGGAGATTCATTCTCTTCCAAGAGAGATAATTCACCAAAGAGGGAGAGACCTACTTGTGCTTATTGTAAAAAGATTGGTCATGAGGAGCATCGTTGCCATTCTAAGAAGATTGATGAGCTCACACATATCATCAAAAAACATAACATTGATTTGCCTAAAGTCTACAAGAAGGATGATTCATCAACTTCCACTTCCTCACATTCAAAAGGAAAAGGGCAAGCATTCATCGCTTCTACAAGTGGGAAGACTCACTCTTTTGGAACAAGAAAAGGAAAATCTCTATGTGCTACTATCAGTCATGATTTGGAGAGATGGCTTCTAGATTCAAGGGCTTCTCATCTTCGCAGTCCATGTTCTCTACATTTGAGCCTTGTACCATGCCACAAATTTTGATGGGCAATCATATATACATGGATGTGATTGGGAAAGGATCTATTCACATTGGGGATAACTCCTTCAATGATGTGTTGTGTGTACCCCATATGGCATCTTCGCAGTCCATGTTCTCTACATTTGAGCCTTGTACCATGCCACAAATTTTGATGGGCAATCATATATACATGGATGTGATTGGGAAAGGATCTATTCACATTGGGGATAACTCCTTCAATGATGTGTTGTGTGTACCCCACTTGACAAACAATCTCCTTTCTATCTATCAAATCACACATGGCGCAACTAAGAGAGTTGTGGAGTTCACACCTAACTCAGTCTTCATTAGAGACTTGGAGACTAGAGCTATCATTGCGACTGGGGTGGTTGATCATGCATCTCGGTTATACTCCTTTTCAGATTTTGTTGATGATGATGATTTCACATTTGATGATTCTACACATTATGATCACACTTCTTGTGATAGTTCAGCTTTTGAGGAGAACTTTGGACACTTGAACATGGGGATTCTCACATGTGACCCCATTCTTGAGCCTTGTATTTCATCTCCTCATATTGATATCACATCACCTATTGCACCTGATGATGCAGATAGTGTGACAGTTTTGCCTTCATGTGATTCAGTGCAGCAGGATACTCATTGTCTTCTAGCTTCAGATTCATGGGATGATTACTTGACAGACATTGCAGATTTGGGAGACATCATTGATGACATTCATCTTCTCTTTGATGAAGGTGATCCTTCTTCGATTGTTGTGAGGGCACACTCTGACCCTCTTGTTCATTCTCTACATGATCATTCTTTCAAGGTTGACATGATTGTGGATACTTATGTACAGCAGTTGGAGGAGGTCTCTTTATGTTTTGAGGAGACATGTGAGTCTTTGGGACATGTTCTACATCCATCTCCACTAGATCTTGGAGTGCCTTTTTCAGCAGTGTGGCACAGTTTACCACCTTTGGAGGGGGTATCTTTTAGCATCGACATGGGGACATTTGAGCAGTTTTCAGAAATTCCTTTCATCATGAGTTTTCTTCATACATCTTCCCTTCATGATTGGGGAGACTTCATGGATATACCTTTGGTTTTGTTTCTTCCTAAGGGGAGGAATGTTGTTCGACGTTCGTGGAGCAGTTTCTTCATACATCGAGCTTCTTCTATCATTGGTGCAAATTCCACATTGAGGGGGGGCTTCCTAGCTTCTCTTCTTCTCTCATATGGGGGGGACTTTTTCCTCACATGGGGTTTTGTCCTTCACATTCTTCTATGAGAGTTCTCTTGTATGTTTTCATCTCTCTTTTGGGGGAGGGTTTTTTCCCATTGGGTTTTTCTCTCTTTCCCCACTTTGTGAGAGATTTCATTGCATTGGTTTGCATGCATTTGCATTTGTACATGGGTACCTAACATGGCCTCGTAGCCGGGACCCATCTTGCATTGCTTAGTTGCATTGTAGACTTAAGTGCATTCCCCTAAGTTGCACTTAAGGGGGGTTGTTGGTGTAAATAATTATTCATCTTGGATATTATTACACTTACTTAAGTTTACTTAGGAAATGCATTTCATAATAGTTTGGGTATGAGACACTTGGGTGTTTGTGACACATTGGGATAGTGTGTGTAGGAGAAATTCCACCTTTTATGGTGTTGATCTTGTTGTTACACTCCACATTCAGTGGGTGCATGTGGACTATTATATTATTTCTCCTACCTACCCACACCTATTTCCTACCTACCCTTGTTTCTTATTGAGCCACATGTCATGTTTGTGTGCTCACATATCCCTAGCCTTGCCTATATAAGCAAGCTCATCTACATTGTATGTAATTATGATTATTGATCATTTTCTATTGATGAGAATACAGTTTATTCTTGTCCTATATTGTGTCTCTATTTTGTACATTTCATTGAGCTCTTGATCTTGGCAAAATCTCACAATATCATATTGTAGGCTTGCACCTTAGATCATTGTCCTTTTGCATATAGTGTCAAAATTAGGTGTTTGTCATACTTGAGGATTCAATTCTTTAGATTAAACCCTAAGTTGTTGTTAGGGAGTCTTGACCTTGTCCAACATTTGTCCTTTTGTCATCAACGTCATTTTGTCAAACCTATCTTAGTATCCAAATGTATAGATGAGACATTGTCATTGTCCTATCATCATTTTGTCCTTTGTCCTTTTGTCAATTAAGGTCTTGGCTTCATTTCAATTTCCCAAGGTTGTGTCTTTAGCTTTGCATTTCAAAATTTTGTCTCCAAAAATTCAAAAGGTACAAAAACATTTAGTTGCATTGTCAAGCACCTAGGTTGCATTAGTTACGTACATCATTTCTAAAAATCAAAAATCCCCAAAACATTGCATAGTGACATGTCTATTGAAACAAGGTTTCAAGCTCCAATGATGCAACAAAGTTTGACATATCAACCGATAATGCAATCACAATTATATCCAACCCAACAACAAGGCAATATTGGTCAAACTTTTTATGATGAAACAAGTCTCCAAATATAAAAACTAGAGGAGAAACTAGCTCAAGAAACAAAGATCATTGAACAAAAGGTGAAAAACAGTGAGAAGATTAGATCCCAAATGTCCAAAACATTTCAAAAATTTCAAGGTCCAAACCCAAACTTTGAGCCAATTGATGTAAGATCTCTTATCGAACAATCAAACATACCATCTCTCGTCTCACAAATAGAGACGATGAAACAATTTCAAGAAAAGAGACAACAACATTATGTGCCTCCACAACAAGAACAAGAAGGTGTTTACTATCAATCACATTTTCAACCATCACAACCAATTGTTCAATAGTTCCAACATTTCCAACAGATACAACCAATGGTCCAACTATACAATGTCAACAAATGGTTCAACCAATGGTGGAATATCAACAAGTTCAATCAACATATCAATGTCAACAACCACAACCAAACATTCAAAAACAACGATTGCAGCACACACCAAGCCAGATTTTAAACATGTTAGAACAATTGAACCAAGTCCAATATCAAAACATGACATTAAACCAAAACCAAATTCTTGCCAAGCAAGTTCAAAATACAAATCCAATCATGTCAAAACCTCACAAGGATTTAAATGTGTCGCCAAAGAAAGGTGGCCTTATTAGAGAAATCTTAAAGAGAGTCCTAAGTGATTTTCCCGAGGATGATCAAAATCATACACCAATGTCTAGCAATGGCTCATCCATCCATCAAGAATTTGACCCTCAAGTGGCCTCCACTTCCCCTCCCATTCCATCATATTTTGAAGTTTCACAAGAGCAATTTACACCATCGCCTCCAAATGATGCATCAAATAATGCATCCTCCCAAGGGTTGGTTGTTGGCCACAAAAATACATGCTAATAAATTCCTTTATACAAATCCCTTGTACTATTTAGAAATGCAATATTTAATGCTATCGAATGTTTCTATTTTATAGAGTCCCATTCAAAGTTCATCCCCCTTGTGCCAAAGCATTGATCCCTTGCCAAAATTACCCATGCATATCCAAAGTCCAACACCGTGTCAAGAGGATAATTTAGAGCATGAAGAAATGTGTCTTAAAACAGATCAAGATCAAGATCTTGAAACCTTATCATCCCATCCAATTGTTGATGAGGATCTCATCTTCCTAGACACTTGTGATGATTCCCTTATTCCTGTCCATTCTATCCAAGAACACAACACCCTTTCAAATCTCATTGGCATTCCACATCCTAAGCAAGATCAAGATATCCCAATCCATCCAATCCCAAACGATCCCCTTCCATTTCATGAAAAAAATGTCCTTTCATATCCTATTATAAGTCCACATCTTGAGAAAGGTCAAGATATCCCTTCCATCCTTTCTGATGATCCCATTGGAAGTCAAGAGCAAAGAACTGTTAAAGAGGATTCCAATGATCCTCCTCCTTGTCAAGATCAAATTATTCCTTTAAATCCTCCACAATATCCTTTTTTTCCTCCATCTCCTTGTCTTAATCCTCCATATACACTCCAAGATCTCATTTCTTTTGATGATCCCATTATTTATCCAATTCCATCTCTTGAAGATCCTATCATTGATCCATTTCCACCACACAATCCTAGTTCCCCTCGTGATCTTGATCCTCCTCATGATTCTAACATGTTGGTGCAAGATGTTCATGAACCCCCTATATGCACAATGGGTTCTTCCCCTTTGGTCCATTCCGGTCCACTTTATGATCTCATTATTTCTCTCATGTCATGTCCACCTAATAATGGACTTGCATCTTCCTCTAAAAGCACAAAGTATCCTACAAGTCAAAATATTCATAAAGGAAAAGGGGTAGACCTTCATGAGAAAGAACCCCTCCATATCAAAGAAGATCTTAAGGGTCATGTCTACACAACTCACTCTCAAGATGTTGGTATCCCTCCATCAAAATCAAAACATACACCTTCCCCATCATACCTTCCATCCATCTTATGTCCTTATATCCCTTCATCCTTTATGCAAGGTCAGAAAAGGCACACATCCTTGAGTAAATTTCATCAATCCAAAAGAACTCTATTTCATTCACATCCATTTATGCATTCCTTTCCCCCCCCGAGCAATTTGGATGCCAAGTATAAAAGTCATAAGTCTAGCAATCCACATGTATTCAAGGATCAACATGTCCAATATAATCGACATGTCAAAACAAAGAACAATATGATCTATAAAGAAAAAGAAATATCCAAAAGGCCACAAAGGCCCACTAAGAAAAATAAAGGAAAGTCAAAATCTATATGGCTTCCTAAATCCCTTATGCAAGCAATGCACTCCAAGGAACTACAAAAAAATGAAACATTAAAAAACATGTGGATTCCCAAGAGGCTCCTTGAAGCACAAAAAGAAAAACCCAGATTGATATCTAAAATTGCTATTCCTCCATATAAACTTTCCAAGTCTATTCCTCCATCACCTTCTTCATCCGTTTTGGGCCCTTATGTACCAAAATCCATAGCCTTTCCTCCGTCAAAATCTCAATATCCAAAATACATTTTTCCTCCATTAGTCCATCAACCCTCAAGGTGTGTGCCAATGTTGATCTTGCCAACATTTCCATCCACTGAATCCTAATTCTTCCAATACCCTATCCATTATCCATTGCATATTTTCCATCCTTCCATCCCTCTGGTCCCATCCTTTGCATAAATCCTTGCCTTAGTTTCATCTTATTTTCCATGTCCTTATCCTACCAACGTCTTTGAGCATGCTTTTATGCTTGAGTCCTTCTTCCATCCCCTATCATGTGTCCATCTTCTACTGAAAGAGTCAAAATCCAAAAAAAAAAAAATTGAAATAAAAAAGAAAAAGAAAAAGAAAAAAATAAAGAAAAATAATTCATCCATTGGTGAAAACCTAGTAAACGGGCACCTTGGGAAAGTACCATGATGAAAACCTGGAAAACAGGCATCATGCATAATCCATGAACTTCTTGCACACCACACTTGGGGGTAGGTTTCTTCCTTCATTATCCTATCATACCCCTTCCTTGTCCTATCATCCCTCATGTCCATTTTCCCTTTCCACCTTTGATCTTGACAAGGCTGAGGATCTTCATGAGCATCATGCATCTTGTTTGCAACTTTTAGTCCATCATAGCTTTTGGTCTTTATCCATTTGCTTATTACAACCTTTCATCCATATTCCCTGGCTTATTGCAACTTTCTGCCACTATCTCGTAGCCTATCCCGATCTTCAGTCCATGTCCCTTATCCATTCTCAGTCTTGCTTATCCTATCCATATCTTATCACTATCCATACACTCTTTTTTTTGTTCCTTGATCTTGATCTGACATAAGGACGCAAAATTTAAACATGGTTTCAAAAACCTCTTGATATATCCCTCACGCCATAACATTGTCATATCCAGTCTCTTGTCCCATTGTCTCCATAATAAAAAGCCTTTGTCTTCCCTCTATCCACCAAGATTTCAGCAAGCCTATTTATTCACCTATCATATTCCTTTCCTTGCTAGACACTGGGGGCAAAATTATAAAAATCCAAAAAAATCAAATAAAGTCCTAAGGAAAAACAAATCCTAAAAAAATTGAAAAATGTCCTGAAATAATCCAAAAACATTCAAAAAATGTCTTGAAATAATCCAAAAACATTCAAAAAATGTCCTGAAATAATCCAAAAACATCGAAAAATGCCCCGAAATAATTCAAAAACTTTCATAAAATGTCCTAAAAAAAAGCCCTAAAAATCAAAATGTTAAAAAACTCTAAAATTTTCAAAACATTAAAAATTCAAAAACAATCGCTTTTGTTTCATTTCACCAATAAATTGTCCCTTTTGTACATAGACAAACATTTGTGTAGACAACAAACAAATAACATGTTACAACACTACGCTTAACAAATCATGCATTAACAAATGAACTTTTCAATCAAACCAGACATTCAAGCTGATCAAAATTGTGATGTCAATCAATCAACATCAATATCATTTATCCTTGTCAATATTATCATGGGTCTTATACAGGGTGTGGTATACTCCAAACCAGACTGTGTCCTGTCTTAGACAGGGTACTGCATTCCCTTAAACTAGACAACATGATCGTCCTTTTATCACGACACTATCACTTTGGCAACAAAGATCAAAATATTTGTTTGACATGTTTGAATTTGTGAGCCTTATCTTTTATTGATTTATTTTTGGTTTCGACCATGTTCCTATGTTGCTCGATGATGTCACTAAGTGTTTTAGAGTGGTCAGAATGGCTCATGGTCCTTTATTGTTTTTGTCTTCTATTTGTGGAGTTTTTCATAACATTCTGGGGCAAGTATGTCTTAGGATTTTTGAACCATTCCATGTTTGTGAACATGTCTGTCTTATGCAAAGGGATTGCATTATCGCCCTGGACTTCATTGCCATGGTGCACTGCATCCATTTTGCCATATCAAATAAAGGATCTCACCTACTAGTTGCATTTGTGAAAGCAAGATTTCATCACATTAATCATTCTTCACTTCTCGCTTGCATTTCTTCTGGCTAACATTTCCTCTCTCCCATGAATCCTTCTATCTTTTCATCAAGTTGATCATTATCATGCTATCTATTCTCTTTGATCAATCAAGAATTTCTTCATTTGGTATCAATCATCCTGTTTTTCTACAATCCCTTAACATTCTTCCCTTCTTATTAACATTTTTCTCCTTCATCATATTTTCTCTTTCTAACATTTCTTCTCTTCTTTCGAGAGATCATATATTTCATTCATACATAAACAATCTCTCGAGGGGGCATCCTACCTCCATCCCTTAGTTTGTTGGGGGATGACTTTTTTTTCAATTTTCTTTGAAACAACGCTCATAATCACATTGTCTCAAAGAGGGGCAAAATGTAAACACTCAAAATTGGTCATCACTCATGTGTCGTTAACCTAATTTTTAACATGTCTTCCATGTCACATTTGATTTTCATCATATGTTGACAGTATGTTATTCTTCTAATTTAAATTTTCTATTTTCCTAATCATTTAAACCATTTCATCATTAATTTCCTAACATTAATTGAATAATCTTTATTATTTGATTAAGTTCAATCCAACTTTAATTAAATAATCTTTATTATTTAATTAAATTCAATTTTATTTTCCTCATAATTGAATAATTTCTTTAAATTATTTAATTAGCTAGTTCTTTCATCATAATTAAATAAATTTCTATTTATTTAATAAAATCTTAATTATCTTCTTCTAAAAATCAAGAATGGAAATAAATCTTTATTTGTTTTTATTTAATTAATTTAATTTCTAATTATCCTCATCCAAATTCAAAAATGGCAATAAATCGAGAAAATGATTTAAAAAATAAAATAAATCATTATCCATTTTAAATAAATAAATTTTCTCATATTCTCCCAATTTTAAAAAATGGAAAGTATGTCATCATCTGCTTTATATGATTTTCAAAAATCATTATCATATCTTCCTAAAAATTGAAAACGAAAATAACCACTTAGCTTTGATTTTCTTGATTTATCTTCTTGTAAAATATCTCTTTAATATCAATTTAAAATTCAAAAAGGAGATATGTCCAGTCAAAATCCGCTTTATGCCATCTTTTTTAATCCATCTTGATTCTCCAATCAATCTCAAATTTTCTATAAATTTAGCCCTTTTCTCATTGATTTTTAACCACATTTCGAGTATCCTTATGTTATCAAAATCACTTTTCTATCATTATCTTGCTTTCAATACATTTGTGTTTGTAGGTGAGAGCCACGTCCATTTGAAGGAGAAAGAAAGCCAATGGAGAATTATGGAGGAGATATCCACATTTGTAATGGTTTGCATTTGGTTTGATTATCTTGTCTTCATAGCTCTATTGAGTGTATTAGGACATTTTTCATTGCAACTTAGCTTTGTGGTTAGCTAATTGATATTGCTTTGATGTTTTCCCAAATTCCTAGTTATAGATATACATGAAGATAGATCTATAGGGAGATAGAGATAGAGGGGACAAGAGTGGGAGAGAAAGGAGATGATAGAGACAAGTAATAAAAATGTATAGGTAGGATAAGGTAGAGGGGGAAGATAAATAGAGAGAAGATATATTATTATAGAGATATAGAAATAAGGAGTGACATTGATAGAGTAAGAGAGGGAGAGATATGAATAGAAAGAAGGAGATATATGTAGAAATAGATGTAACTTGGGGAATATCTATATGGGATAAGAACAAGAGAGATAATTAGAGAAGGAAGAGAGACATAAAATAAATTTATAGAAATATAGATAGGCAAGTGATAGAAAAAGGAAGTGATCGGGAAAAAAAGAGACTTTGTATGCAAAATTTGGGAGTATTTAATTTTTTTTAAATGAAGGATTAACTTGAAATGATTATAATTATTTCTTGGTGTATACTCTAATAAAATTACCTTATCCATTTGCTATATCTCTGAATCACCTTTTCAATGCCTATTAAAGATCAAAATTTCAATAAGAAACACAAAAGTTATCCCTATTTTACAAAAGTATGTTTTTTATGTTGAGTGAAATAGATATACATTTTGGAAAACATGACATCACAATAATGATGTCACAAAATGGATATATGTCAATAACAACAGATATTTGTTATTAATGGATATCTGTTATTAATGGATATTCGTTAATAACACCGGATATTCGTTATTAACGAATATCTGTTTTGGTTTGGTATTACCAAACCAAATTCAAATTTTGGCTGACCCATACAAATAATCAAAGCAGAATTTGGTGTGTTTGGAAAAGTTTAAAACATGTTTTTTCCCCATTGTCACTTTTTGGCCCCTCATGGTCCTGCACATACCCGATATTAATTGGGTTATTTAGTGGATTTACTTAGTGAAACCCTAATTCCCAATTTCCCTCCATTATATTTTGGTGAACCCAACTCCTTGCATTTATGATTTGTGTTCTCAAATCTGATTTGTAGACATTTAAACAATACATTTATATTCATAGATCATAAAAACATAAATTCAGTGGTTAATTTCATAAAAAACCTAATTTATTTTGCTAATTTTGGCTTATGGGTTGCATGATTTTTTACTTATATTTTTAGATCTGATTTTAGGAACTCATAATGGAATTTACTAAATCTGATTTGTTTGCTATTTCACATATGATTACATTTCTTTTTAGTTACATTTATCACAATCATGTGTTGGATAATGGCTTCTTTCATTTTGCATTACTTCTTTTCATTCATAGTACTCTTGCATATTGTGTCTTTAGGGTTTCAAAGATATTTCCTACTTGCAAATCATATCTCAAATATTTTATCCATGTGTTTTTATTGAGAAAGCAGTGAAAACTAGGGCACTGACCCTTTACATAGTTTAAATTATAAACAACACTATAACAACAAACATCCATAACTAGAGTCTTTCCAAACCAGAAACAACAAAAAGAACAGAACAATAGGGAGCAAGGGAAAGCATCTCAAAACACACAAAAAAAAAAAACACAAGACCTAAGGGGGCGACTTGTGAACCTTAGTCCTATGAATGAAATTTTCCCAATCATCAAATAGGAACTTGTAAATTTCTCTGGCTTCATCTTTGTCAGCATCGTTGTCCACAGTACACTCTCTCAGCAAGGAGAGAGTGAGGGTCGAACTATGAAGTACTTGCAAGAGAAATTTTCGAGACAGGCAATCTGGGAATCTCTAGCCTCCACCTTATATTTTAGAACCTTGACCTCCTCAAGAATAGCCTTCATGTCTAGCAACGGCCCTAGGTTTTCAATCGTCTGCAAAATATCCAAAACATTAGAACGGATATTTTTGAGTTGTTCCATAGTCGAGATCCCCTAGGGGATATCATTTTTTTCCCATCACCCTCCCTATTGATAGTCTCCACCACTGGGTCAACTTTTTCCATTTCCACTGTCAAGTATCCAAATCCACAACAAGAATACTAACCCCATGGGCTTCCAAGTCCTCCAGGTTTGCCACATTCTTCTTCTCATCACCCTCTCTGTTCACAATCTCCACCGTTGGGTCCACTTTTCCCATCTCAGTCATCTTATCCAAATCCACAATAGGAGCTTTGGTCCCCTCGGCCCTCAAATCATTTGGTTCCTCCATTTTCATCACTTTGTCTGGGTCTACCAAGTTGATAGTCACCGCAGGTTCCATATCCAACTTAGCATTAGTAGCCTCATTGAGGGGCCCACAGGAACCCAAATCTTTAAGGTCCACCCCACCTTGTCCTCAATCAAGCCTTCATTAGGATCTGAGACATCTTTAAATTTTGGTTTTTTCTCCGAGGAGCTTTTTGATGCCAAACTGCGTGACATCCTTCTACCTTCAGTGTTAGGGGAAGGGATTTCCTCCTCAAATTCTTCAAACGAAGAATTATCCTCAATGATAATTTTTTTTCGTTTCATAGGGGCTTTCCCTTTATCCTTAGTGGGGGTGAGAGATTTGCTAATCAAGGGAGATGGCACCAGGTTAGGGGTTATCTCGGTGATGGACACCGAGGGAGGGAATTGAGCAGATGCAGAGGCAGAAAAATGAACGATCGCAAGGACACCCTGTGAAAATTGGAAAAACCTACGTATGGCCAAGATAGAAGAAAAGGCTGAAAGTGGGAGAGAGGTCATGGCAGGGGGTTGAACCAACATACGACTGTGAGGAGGGAAAAAAGCCAGATGAAAATTGTAAATCCTATAGATTAAATCCTGGTGAAGTAAGACATGTGGCTTGTCGTCATGCTTGGGATCAAGGGTATCTTTCATAGAGGTTTCCAGAGAATACAAGAGGAAAAAAGAAAGACATAGCAAATCATTATTACAAAAATGGTTAAGCAGGGGAAGGTGGTAGTACTAGAATACCTTAAAGTGACCTTCTAGCATAAAGTATATCACCATCAAGCAAATTTGGATCCATGGGTGCTTGAGTTCTTCACGGGCAAACCCTCCCTGCAACTTAATTGGTTCCTCTCTATCTTTGAAGAAGCGTTTAATTCATTCACTATTAGAAACATGGCTAGTGCGCTTCCACCACCTTCCTTATAAAGAAAAACTCATCGCCTAGGCAATGGATTCCCCCGACACTTCAAAAGAAACACCACCCACGATGACTCTCTACCCAAACCAAGAAGAAGCAAACTGAGCTAAAAGCTACTCATCCTAGCCATGGAGGGACTCCAAAAACTCAGCCACACCTCTCTCAACACAATAATTCCAGATGAGGGGGTCATTCTTGAAGTCATCAGGCTTGCCAAGATCATAGCGCACTCTATCATCCCCCATTTCCTCACCAGATAGAGCTTGTTTAGCAAACGTCATAAACGAGACCTCACAAAGGATGTCACATATGCAACCCTTAGTGAAAAAAGAAATGTCAATATTGCAAGGGACGAATAAATTTAGCCTGAGGTGACAATCAAGGCACAAAAGGTAGAATGATTGCCATTAATAACCTTGGAAATAGGGGACTTGTGCAAGCCATAAGTCATGAATTGAGACATGACTTTAGACACATAGGAAATATTCCTAAAATAAAAAATTGCACCCATAGTGTAGACGTATAAAAATGACCATATTCCTAAATGAATATTTAATGTTCATTTTATTCCCATTCCTCTATTTAGTTAAATCTAATTTAATTAAATCATCCACACTCCTCAATTTGATTAAATAAATTATTCAATTTATTTAGTTAAATTCACTTAAACCTTTCACATCATTTAATTGAATAAATCATTTTATTTAATTAAATCCCTTCTCTCTACTTTTAATTAAATTTACATTTAATTAAATAGTTCACCCCAAATAAATAAATCTAATTTATTTAATCCTCCACTTGCAACCCTAATTGAAATAAAGCAATTTATTTTAATTAAATTCTATTATCCCTCACCCACTTGCATTTTCCTACATCTCCCACTTGCCTCCTAAACCATCTTCATGAATTCTTCTAGAACCCATCTAATCCTAATCAATTAGCCTAAATCCTTCAATTATACCCTTTCCCTAAATTTTAGGATGTCACTTCTCAAATTTGGAGTAAAGTCTTCCAAAGGAATTAAAGCCTTTATGCCTTCAACAAGCTAACTTGTTGAATCCCCCCAAATTTGTAAGGACTCTTACAAATTTGTCCCCAAAGTCTTTCAAACCATTAATGGTTAACTAACCCTTTGTGGCATGGTTAGAGACTTTTTCCCTAACTCAACCCTCATCTAACCCAGGGGTCTCATCAAGCATTCATGGCTTTGACCATGGTTATCCCTTTAACCCTTGCACAAGAGTTTACCCCTTGGGTAAAAACTTTATCCAATGGATAACCCTAACCTAACCTTAACCCTTACCTCCTAAGGTAACCATGAGGTCTTCTCAAGCATTTAATGCTTCTTACATCCCCTCTCAAGTAGTCTTATGTTGAAAATTGTCACCATTTCATTGTTGAGAATTGTAAACATGGATTGATAACTTTCAATCCTGACCCTTGATAGGATCATCCAATCCTGACCATCCATTGCCTTGTTTCTCCTATAAATAGAGCCCTCATCCCTCATTCTCAGAATCCAAGTCTTTAGCATCATACTTATACTCATTTTTAGCAAAGCATTTAATCTCTTTGGAATAGAAATAAATCTAATAATCATTTTAGAAGCATTTTTATCATCTTAGTTATATCATATAAACTAGTGTATCATGTTAGGATAGTATTTTACTAATCTTGTCATCTTATCATCACTAGTTTGGCTCATTTGTTAAAATCATGCATAGATTGGATGCATTCATAATAAGATTGATCAAAAGCATCCCTCATTCTCACAATTGTCATCCCTAAGTCACTTTGCTCAGTGATCTGAGAGCAAAGGCATTGGCTTGAGGGGTCTTGTGAGATAGAGAACAATGGAACACCCCTTGGGAAGTTGACCTATTCCACATAGCTCCATAACTTGCACCAAGAGTCTCATTGGTGTGTGGGAAAGTCTTTGAATATTTTTTGTAATTTCTATTTCATTGCACTACTTTTCCTGCATACATTTCTGGCACCCACCATGGGGCATAACCCCATTTATCCAATCATTTTTTTAATAGGACTAACTTTGCAGGTACGCGAGAAATGAGAATCACTGCATAGAGAACATTTCCTAGCGCATCCAGTCAACACTTCAATGCATCTGGTCTATTGTTTAGCATGTTGGACTCATCTCTTAGTGCGTAGGAACCCATCTTTAGCGCATAGCCTTTTTAATATTTCATGTAGCTTTGAGCGCCTGAATTAAACAGCCCAGTGCATCTGGCAAATAGTTCAGCACGTCGGGTTTTTTTGATAGCGCATCACTTGTTTTCTGTAGCGCATCAAGTGCATTCTATAGTGCATCACAGACAGAAAGCAGGAAATAAATTGTAACAAAGACATCAAAAATTAGACTTGTAGAAGTCCACGAAATAGATTTTTTTGGCTAACTGGTTTTTTGCAGGTGACTAACAATTTGATTGGAGGTTGTGAAGTTTATTTTACTTAAGGATTGAAGAAGTTTAATTTTACTAACTTTGTTAAGTTAGTTAAGTTAAAAAAAAAAATCATTTCTTGTTAAACTAAAATTGAACTCACATTTCACTTTGGATACCTAAAAAGAACAACAAAAACAATTCTTGCTTTCTTAGGAGAAAATTTTCATTTTGGATATCTAAAAAGAACCAACAACTTTTATTTATGCAAAAAGCTTTAAAAAGAACCTCACCATCCTTTGGTGTTTAAAATGATCAATTTTAATTTTTGCATGGTAAAAGAACCTCACTTGTCAATTTTTATTCAAAGTAAAAGAGGAAAATTCTTCCCCTTTATCTATTTATTTTTGTTGACCAAGTCAAACTATTTGCTTTGTTGACCAGGTTTCTTTTCACTAGATTAGAAAATCACTGATTTGGGGAAACAAAATAAGCAGCATGCTTTTGTGGAGCAATATCTCCACATAGAATTTAACAAATCATTGCGATAAAAGGATAAAAAGAAAACTTGTGTGCCTTGCTTCGAAAGTGGAAGGTATATGCTCTCCCCTCAACTAGGTGATCAAAAAGCCAAACCACTCTTACACTTTCAGTGTTTTAAAGCATTTTAAATCCTTTAGCAGGCCTGCCCTCCCAAGGAGTTAACAACTCTTGAAGCCATTCTTTGGCCGGTGTGAGGGGAGTGACCCAAGTGGGGAATGGCTTTGACACCAAGTGTTCCAACCCACTATAATAAAAAGTGGAAGGTGACAAAAGTCCCTTTCAATGGTTGTGCACAGTGATTAGCCTTCCCCCAGTTTCTTTACAATACGTAAAGCCTTTGTTCTAAAGTTTGGGAAGCCTCCTGAGGGAGTTTATCACTGACGATTGAACAGGAAGCCTGATTATGAACCTTAGCATTAGAAACCTTGAGCCGAGTCAGTATCTAGATATTTTCAATATCATAGTGCAAGGGTGGGGAAGAATCCGCCCCCAAGATTACTCACCATATATCTCCCAAGATAACTACTCAATTGTGAAGCAATTCACTTTGAGTTAATTTCTGGTAAAAGGCAAAAAAATGGGTGCCCCCTAGGGGCTGATAAGGTTGTTTGAGTTGATGGAGTATCGAGACTAGTGGGCTATGGTATTGTCGATGACCCTTGAATAAAGAGTCTGACTGAATTGTATTTTCTATATCCAAACCTATCAAAACACTGGAGATTTGAACACATCCTCGCAAAAAATATACTCTTTGTTTAGACTAAGCAAAATGGTTATCTCTTTCATGCTATGTTTTCATTTTATACTTCAAAAAATCATCCATCACAGTTGAGAAAAAGTTTTAAAATCACAAAAAAACCAAAAACCAGGGCAGTTTAGCGCATCAGAGTAACATCTTAACGCTTTGGAACCATATTTTAGCACGTACAAGCTTCAACATAGTGCATCAGTTCTGAATTTTAGCACGTAAAAAATCCAAGCATTCAACTATACAAACCTTAGCGCTTATTGAAAATAGCCTAGCGCTTTGGAGCAACAACTTAGCGCATTGAGATCAAACATTAGTGTGTTGAGGTCAAAAGTTAGCGCGTCGGGAGAACATATTAGCTCATAACTTTCAAAACTAAATCAAAAGCAAACAATTTGAGTTAGCATGTCAAAAGGGTAACTTAGCCCATTGAGATCATTCTCTAGCACATTGACAACATTCAGTAGCGCATTGGGTTTCTGGCTTAGCGCATAGCCGCAACTGAGAAAACAGAGAACAAAACTGAAACTTTTTTTTGAAATTTTTTTAAAATAGTTTAGGAAGCCATTTTTCCTCACTCAAACTCCATCAGGCATAAATTCAAATCAAAGTATCAAAACTATTCCAAAAACAAGATTTTCTTAGAACAAAGTTGTAAAAATCCAGAAACTAGTCAAAAGATAAACACATTTTTCCTATCAGAATCAAGTAACATCATCACACACATCAAAAGGTCCTCCAATCAAACGGATTTTATCCCAAAAACATACTTGTTTCAAACTAAAGTTGTCAAATTGAGTTTCCATATCGAGAAAGCTCTTATTCCATAACATTTGACACACTTTGTCGTGAGGGGGCATCTAAACCTTCATTTGATAGAAGTAGACTTAAGTTTCCAAACAAGATATCTTGAATCCAAAACAAATCAAAGACAACCATTGATCACATGTGCATGACTACTCCTCATATTCTGAGAAGAAAGAGTATTCATCACAACACTAAGTTGAGGAAACAACAACCTAGTTCTCAGAAAATTGCTAAACGGAATAGGTTTCTATACATCAATTGCCAACTCTTCAAATCTCATTGAACATTCCTCCGTCATATGCACTTGTATCTGTAGCGTCGTAAATTGTACGCACTTGCTAGGGTGGTACAATTTCACACCTAGTAATATCATAAAGTTGGGACCTTTTCTTTAAAGTGTGCCCCTTTCATTTTATTCCTCTAATACATCATTTAATCAAAAACCCTAATTAGGTCCTATTTTGAACTTGGGGGCTTGATTTCGGGGGTCAAAACATCTCAAAATCAGCTGTAACTTCGGGATTCTCTCTAAAATCATCATGTCCGATGACCTTGAAAATTTGGTGAAAAGTTGTTGGGACCATGGCACCCGGAGGGGACCATGGCGCTCGGAGTGCACACGGTCTCGGACATTTTTCTCAAAATTTTAGGAGCGTGACCCGATCATAAAATAAAGCTTAACCCCAAGAAATTGGTGGGAGATTCAATCTCTAAGTCGGCCTAAAGTGAAATTAAGACCTAGGGTTTCATATATAAGAGCTCTCTTTCTTCATTTGAAAGGATCCAGAATTTTGGTTTGAGGGACCTTCTATGCAGCGAAAGAGCAGATCTTTGAAGAATTCAACAACATTCAACATCCATCCATCAAGAATTCATCAATTTCATTCATCCATTTAGGGCTTTGAAGACATTGAAGAGCAATAGGGGATCACCGACTGAAGATTGGCTTGTACCCCTCCCTTGGGGTTGGGTATGATTTCATGTTGTTTTCATGTCTTTGCATAAGCCTCATTATATCATTTGTATTCATGCTTTAGATCACTTTGCATCTTGATGTAGAGCATTTACTTTGTCAATTACAAGCAATTAGGGTTTACTTTCTAGGTTGCTCTAGCTTGCTTACTTTCATTTTAGGATCTTGCACACACACAAGGTCTGCACACACACAACTTTTACTATACAACTTGGCTATTCGTGGAGGTGGAAATCACCAAAGCAAGGGTTTGACTAAGGTAATACCCTATATAGCCACCTACAACCCTTTTCAGATATAAGTACAGATTTCCAAATTCGAAGGACGCCGCGAGTTGCAGATCCGATGGGAGCAGACTGAGACGGGACAACACAACAAATTGCAGAGCAGAAACCTAGGACAGGGGCGTGGGGCGCCCTGGTCCTGATAGGACAGGGGCGCTGGGCGCCCTGGTCCCTCAAACAACAGCAGTTTTCAGCACTTTTCGACAGCTTTCAGGTGGCCAAAAGGAGCAGTTTTAGGTGCAGAATCAGGTCAGTGGCACATGCGCCTCCGTCCCGAACATTTCCACTCAGATTTTAACCCCAGGTACACATCTGCATTCTCCTCTTACCCTTGTGTTTACATCTTTTCATCACTTAATCTCAATCTTGCAATCTTGTTACTAGTTCATACTTGCACTCTAGGGCCAATAGTTGAACTTGCATCATTTTATCTATCATTTGCAACAAAGGAATAGAAATCCTAATAGGTAGCCCGTGGCTCTCTCTTCCACAAAAAGAAGTAGCCAATTGTGTGATACCTCTAGGCTCTTTCGTATTCCACAAGTGTGTGATTGAAAGTGAGATTAGGGCATGTTTGTTTAGTGTCACTTTTTCCCCTACACAGTATCTTCAAAACAAAACAAATGAATTTGACGAGAAACCATTGAGGAGTAGAGCATTCTGTCAAAAAATAGCATTTAGCCAACACTTGAATCACAGACGAAAAATCAACCCAGCTTTCTTCCCAGAAGTTTGCATTACTTACAACGTACCTCGAGTAGATCCACCAACTTCTGAATAAAACACAGAAGAGGAATTTGTTCCCTTCATCACATAAAGTTTCTACTAGATGCCCGCTATCACTTGCTCTCAACGAGACAAACAAAGCGAAACACAACCAAAGTCCAGTATTAGGCAAAGATTATGAAATCTCTTTGACTATCTGAATCTTGAAGACACGGAGATCACTGAAGAGCTCCTCCAAGAATGTCAAGAAAGTGCCTCATTTCAAAGACTTATGGAAAGACTCATAGAGGCTGACAAAGAAAAATACCTACTCATGCTCGCAAGAAAAGGAGTTAGGATTCCAGAAGACTTTGATACAAACACTTTTAAGACAAGGCCTTGACTCTATACTTATCCAAAATAACAAAGAGAAGAGGACACATGCGACCCTGAGAAAAACATACCTGAGCAAAACATACCCAAGAAAAACATCCCTGAGCAAAACATACCACTACACATGTCATTCCAAACTAGAAACAATGAGAAGGAAGAACTCTTCCCTCAACAAACAAATGCACCATTGGTTGCTCTCACACAGCAAATGCAAATGCTACAAAAGCAAATGCAAGACATGCAACAAGGATCAATAGTACGGTATTCCTTGAATGAAATTTGTCCTTATCCTTTTGACAGAAGGTTAAACATGGTACCTTTTCCCCTGAATTTGGATATTCCCAAATTTAACAAATATGATGGGAAAAGTGATCCGCATGATCATGTTTGGGAATTTTGTACCATGAGCTTGGAATTTTCCCATGATGACATCTATTTGATGAGATTATTCCCAAGAAGATTGGGAGGGCATACAATGGAATGGTTATCCAAAATCACACCTCCTATCAAATCCTTCGATGAATTAGTCAACAAATTTATCACTCAACATTCCTACAACATTCAACATGTCATCACCATGCTAGATGTCTGCAATACCAAACAGAAGAATGAAACATTCATGGTGTTCCTTCAACGTTGGCGACGAATGGTTTCGAGATATCCTCGAGATGTGCCTGAAAAGGAAAAGATGAAAATTTTCATTGACAATTTAAATAGCGAGATGAGTTACAGACTCAAGCTCCAATGCATACCATCTTTTGCCAAATTGATTGAAAATGGAATCCAAGTAGAGGAGGCCTATGTAAAGAAAGGAACATTGAAATTCTTCAAAGAAGGAACAAATTCATCCAAGTCTCATTACAATAACCAAAACAACAACAATAACTTAGACAAATCCAGGTTCTAGACCAGAAACAAAAATACTGGAAATGAAGGAGGAAACGAAGCTAACAATGTGAAGTCCAAACAACCAGTATTGGCCTTATCAGGCAATCCTCAGGCTACCAAGAATCAAAAGGGTGCTAACCAAGGCACTAACACTTATACACCCAATACCAATCAAGATCATCTCAACACAAACAACACCAATAATGACCAAAATAATAACACCAATCAAGGACCTAATACAAACTTACAAGGTAACACCAACAACTTTCCTAAACACATTTACACACCATTAGGGAAATCATTGGATTCCGCATTCAGAGAGCTCTTGGCAAACAAATTATCTCCTTACCAGCGATCAACAACTTTGAACCACAAGTCAAACCACCTTGGTGGAATGACTCACACTTTTGTAATTTTCATCGAAACAAAGGACACCAAACAAATGATTGCATGAGGCTGAAAAACATTGTTCAAGACATGATTGATAGAGGCAATTTAACAGTCAATGGTCTCAAGACAAATGGTGACCATGGCGCCTTTAAGAATCATCTTCATAACTACAACAAGGATGGATCTTCAACATCAAATGATACATGTGGAGCTCGTATCAATCACATATATAATAAAAACATCAATCATATATCAACCAATGACAATCAAGTAAATGTCATTACAATCAAGGACAAATGCGAACACGAATCAATCAATGTAATCACTAGAGCTCAAAAATATGTCTTGAAGGGACATATATCAGCAGCAAACATCATCCCCAAAATTCAATATTATCTGGTCAGTCAACTGCGTAAAAATATTGCTCAAATATCTATACTTGAGTTACTGAAACTTTCACCAAAACACAAGGAAATCTTGGAGCAAGCACTATTGGAAACGAATGTACCTCAGGATCTAGATACTGACAAATTCCAATCCATTGTGGCTCACATGGTAGGGCCTCATAATCTTACCTTTTCTGAGCATGATAATATTTCATTAAGCCATCCACACAATACTCCACTCCATATTGAAGTCTTGGTTTACAAACATCGAGTCAAAAGATTATTAATAGATGGATGAGCTGGACTCAATATATGTACCTTAAAACTTATCTGTGCATTAGGCTTCTCTGAGCAGTCTATTGATCCATGCAAAAAGATCACTATCAAAGCATATGATGATGAAGAAAGATCATCCAAGGGAACAGTGGTGTTTCCAATTCAAGTAGGACCAATACAAAAGGACACTATGTGTCAAGTCTTAGACATAGATCTCACATATAATATCTTATTAGGTCGACCTTGGATACATGAAATGCAAGTAGTACCTTCAACTTATCACCGGTGTGTTAAGTTCCCATACAATGGACAAGAGATTTCTATTTCAGCAGATCATAGCCCTTTTCAATATTGTAATGCTATGGGGGCAGCCCAAGATCGTTTGGTTCCACATAACAGAGAAAAACAAATTTCCTCAACACCAGATTTTCAGCAAGAAAAGCCTAAACCTTTCTCTATGGATTTCAAATAGAAAATGAAAATCAAAGAACAAGGCATGGGAGAGTACTCTTTGGAACCCTTGTGTTTAATCAACTTACCAGCATCCCCTAAATCTCATGGGCTACCTTCAGCATCAACACATCAAGTAACATAGCCCATCACCAAGTTTGATGGCAAGTTTATTCAACTAGGAACACTAGCACATGAATCAGAAGAAAAGGACATCCTTAGTTGGCTATACAAAGATGAAGGAGAAGTTCGAGCAACTACTATGGAAGTCGCTATACCAACACAGCTATATGGAAAAGGTTGCCCGATCATGCAACAAATGGGATACAATGGCAAAGGACCTATTGGCAAGCGTCAGGAAGGTGTCACAGAACCATTAGATCCTCCTTCATAGTTTTCTAAAGAAAAAATAGGATTGGGCTATGAACACACTCCACCCCCAAAGAAGACACCAAGTAAATATCAAAAACCTCAGTGGAAAGAAAAGAATAAATACAAGTATGATTCATGGCAGGAGGAACTATTTGAATCAACAGAAACAATATGAAAAGAACGTGAATACTAGGAAAAAGAGAAACAACACGAGGAGTCATCCATTCAAAAAGAAGAAGCACCTTGTGCAGAAGTACATCATGTTCAGGAACTTGTTTCAAACAAAGAAGAATCAAACCCAGACAACATCATTACTCCCTGAGGAGAGATAGTATATGAATAGATGCAATGAGAAGAAGCGGGATCTGATACGGAATTAGAGAAGACTGTCAAATTAGTATCAATCATCAAAGACCTATTTTGACCCTATAACATACTAGTCCACAGGACTAAAAGAATCTAGGATAATACCTTTGAGACTGATTCAAATAAATATGAATGGGGCATCTGTTCAAATGTTACTGAAGATATTGCTGAAAATGCTAGTCATACACCCCTTTCTCAAGAAGAACAAGGCACAGAGCCTAGATTACTTGAATTTGGTCCACAAAATATCTATGACGCCAAGGAAAATGAGCAACAACATTACGAGCAAGTTTACATGGAAGATGATACCATCGAAGACCTTGACAAAATCATTAACTTATTTAATATCCTAACCAACCTTGATGATACCTCCATCCTAAAACTTACAGCGGGTGAACTCGATCCACCCAATGACTCTTTACCACTCATCTTTCCTGACCTCATAGATTGGGATGAACCTGAAAATCATGACATACCAATTTTCCCAAATGATGATTCCATTATCCATTACTTATGTGCCATCAACCCGGAAATAGACTCTACCAATGAACAAAGTAACGACATCTGCAATCAGGGGAGTACCAAGTCTCTCAGTCGCAAAAACGAAAGAAATAAAGGATCTCTTGCTGAAAACCAGTCAATGGCAGCACTAGATCACAAAAAAGTAAAAATAAAGTACGCATATGCTAGTGAAAACCTTTTTGAGGCACCTAAAGATGAGAGACCTGACACTCTTCCTGAACACTATCAAGAGCGATCACCCATATTGATTGAGCCCACTCAATCAATCAACATTGGTACAACAGAAGCAGCCAAAAACATACACCTAGCAGAATCTCTAACAGATGCTAAAAAACAAGGGTTTATCAAATTTTTCAAAGAAAAGCAAATCAAATTTGCTTGGTCATATGTAGATATGTCCGAGATTGATCCACACTTAATCATGCATCACTTATCCATTGCTCTGGGAGCCAAGCCAGTTAAGCAAAAATTGAGAAAGATGAATCCACATTTAGCACTCATTGTCAAAGTTAAGCTAAAGAAACTATTAGACATTGGATTTATTCGACCTATCAACTATGCTGAATGGATTTCCAACATTGTGCCAGTTTCAAAACCAAATGGCAGTATTTGGATATGTACTGATTTTAGAGATGTCAACAAAGCCTATCCAAAGGATGACTTTCCTTTGCCCATTATTGACATAATTGTAGACCTCATAGCAAACCATGCAATGCTATCACTAATGGATGGTTTTTCTGGTTATAATCTATAGCTCTAGAGGATCAAGATAAAACAACGTTTACCTATCCTTGGGGAACATACTGTTGGAATGTCATGCCTTTCGGCTTCAAGAGTGTTGGGGCAACTTATCAATGAGCAATGATAATAATCTTTCATGACATGATGCATACCTTCATGGAGGAATATGTGGATGACTTACTAGCTAAGTCATTTACCCGATAGGCATCTTAGAAAAAAAGTTGAAAGGTTGGAAAAATTTCAAGTCAGGCTCAACCCTAAGAAGTGTGTCTTTGGGGTAACATCAGGCAAGTTGTTAGGCTACATTGTCTCAGAAAAAGGCATTGAAGTAGATCCAGCAAAAGTACAAGCCATCATGGAGATGCCACCACCTAAGAACATCAACCAACTCAGATCCTTGCAAGGACGGCTCCAGTCAATCAAGCGATTCATCGCTCAACTAGCAGATAAAAGTCTACCTTTCAATAATTTGCTACATAAGAATGTACCATTCAGATGGGAAACCAAATGTGTGGAATCATTCTATCAAATCAAGCAATATCTAATGAACCCACTAGTTCTAGTACCACCAATAGCACGAAAGCCACTTATTCTCTACATATCAACAACATAAATATCATTGGGGGCACTGTTAGCACAAGAAAATCAAGAAGTCAAAGAAAGAGCTATCTATCACATCAGTAGAACTTTGAATGGATATGAGCTCAATTATACATTCATTGAGAAGACTTGTTTGACAGTAGTATTTAATTCTCAAAAGTTCTGACACTACATGCTAGCTCACACAATCAAGCTAGTAGCAAAAATTGACCCTCTGAAATACTTACTCAGCAAAGTAGCTCTCATAGGTAGATTGGCTAAATGGGTAATGATTCTCAGCGAATTTGATATCCACTACACAGAGCATTGATCTATCAAAGGACAAGTAATTGCAGATCAATTAGCCGATGCACCACTACCAAATAAACAACCAATGGAGATCGAATTTCCAGATATGGATTTTCTTACTATTACCACCAAGCAATGGACCCTATACTTTGATGGTTACTACACTCAATATGGCTCAAGTGTTGGGATTTTGTTCATCACTCCTGACGAACACACCATACCAAGATCATATAGGCTCATGTTTCCATGCACAAATAACATTGTTGAATATGAGGCACTAGTTATAGGGATAAAAATGGCCATGGAATGGAGAATCAAAGAATTGAAAGTCTACGGAGATTCACAACTAGTCATCAATCAGATCAACAATGACTATTAGACGAAAGATGACAAGCTGCTACCATACAAATGAATGGTGGTTGATTTCAAACAATATTTTTTACACATCACCTTCGAACAAATACCAAGGTTGGGCAACAGAGCAGCCGATGCAATGGCTACTATTGCTTCACTCCTACAAATTCCAAAACAACAGAGTCGTTATGAGTTTCTGGTAGAGCAACCGTTTTCCCCAGCCTATGACAATTTTGCATCCCATTTTATCTATGCCCTAATCGGTTTAGACTCTCTGTTATACGAAACAATATACAACTATCTCAAAACCAATACCCTACCCATTGACCTATCTCAAAATTAAAAACGTAACTTTATCCAGCAAGCCGCCCGTTACACTCTGACTACTGATACTCTTTACCGTCGAGGTCTAGATGGTACTCTTCTCCATTGCCTTGATCGTAATGAATCTGACTCTGCTTTACAAGAGCTTCACGAAGGTATCTGTGGTACACATTCAAGTGGTCCTACTCTTGCTAAAACCTTCTAAGAATGGGATATTACTGACCGACAATGGAAAATGATTCTTATCATTTTGCAAAGAAATGTCCTAAATGCCAAATCCATGGCAATATTATACATGCACTAGCACGGAAATTTCAGCCATTCACAACATCCTAGCCTTTTTGCTAGTAGGGACTGGACTTAGTAGGTAAAATGCACCCTTTATCTTCAAATGCACACAAGTTCATTATCACTGCAAGAGAATATTTTACCAAATGGATTGAAGTAGTCCCCATGACCATAGTGACTGGAAAACAAAATGCCTCTTTCATTCTTCATTATCTGATCTGCAGATATGGCATTCCAAGTTCCACCATCACAGATAATGGACAACCTTTCAAAAACTAGGATGTGTGAGAACTATGTGAATGATTCAAAATCCAACATCATTTCTCTACACCTTACTACCCACAGGGGAATGGTCAAGCTGAGGCATCCAACAAAACAATATTGAAAATCCTCAAGAAAATAGTAAATGATGCAGGAAAAGATTGGCATGTGCAACTCAATCCAGCACTTTGGGCATACAGAACTAGCATCTGCACACCTATAGAAGCTATGCCATATTCATTGGTATATGGATCAGAAGCAATTTTACCCCTGGAGGTAGAAATCCCATCTCTCAGAGTATCTTTGAAAGGCCTCATTCCAAATGAAGAGTATCGAGTAAACTGACTGCAAGAGCTAGAACTTCTAGATGAAAAGTGACAACATGCCTATACTCACCTCAAAGCATATCAGCAATGCATGTGCCAAAGCTACAACCACAAGGTCATCCCTGGGATTTTTAAAATCGGTAATCTTGTACTCAAAGAAAATCCCAAAAATCAACAGGATCGAGAAAAGAAAGGGAAATTTGAACCTAACTGGTTGGGTCCCTATGTCATCATATCAACCTATGGATCATGCGCCTATCAGCTAACAACTTCAAAAGGAGATGTGCTCGATGAACCAACCAATAGTATCCATTTGAAGAAATACTATACTTGAGCAGTCTAATGCACAGAAAACATCAAAAAAAAAAATCAAAAAAAGCAAGGTGCAATAAAAACAACTGGTGAAAACCTGGCAATAGGTGCTATTGTGAGAGGACAACTCCTCTATCTATCTATACTCTCAAACTTTTATATCCACAATCAAGCACTACTGGCCATCATCCAACACTTTATCAAAGTAGCATTATCTAGGACATACTTAACATAGTCACTATCCTGGTTTATTCAAAAAATCATTTCATCATATCCCACCATGGCTTAGTAATCACTGTACATATCCACGTCAGGAGGTAAATTTAGCTAGGGGAAACATTGATCAACATTCTATCCTAATTCAAAACTTGCAGCAGACTAAGAGCATCATGTCCAGCAAACAAATCAACAATCAAGAGAACAAAACATTGATCACTTAACAGATTCACAACACATGATGGATGATTTTCTAAAGTATAAAATGTTTGCATCTTGCATGAAGTTTTGACTATTTTTGCACTTGAGCTTTTTTATTGGATCCTCTAAATTTTCTCAACAATGCATCAAGCTAGAGAAAGTAATTGGGACTCCAATATTTTTTAGTTTTTTGTCTGTGAAGCGATCACTTGTACTATGTAAATACTTGTCTCACGATGTGATTCAAAGCATATCACTGAAGACATGGTTCCACTTTGCGCATACAAATGGTTTAATCTTGTTTGTTTATATGCAAGCCATAGTCAGGTCAACTTGGTTCAATTATACCTCGATGCTTGTGCCATCTTGCAAAATCAAAAATCATGTAAATTTTTCTCAAGTCATTATGGTTCAATTATACCATTATGCTTGTATAAATTTTCAACATATCCCAACAGCTCAATGATGATAAACACAAAGAAAGAAACAACATCTGACTATACAGGAATGACAAACAAAAGAATGAGGATGATCAATTAGTTGTATATCATTTTACAATTAGTTGCACAACATATCATTATCATACATCTCATTTTCACGATACATCTCACATCATATCATTATCATACATCTCATTTTCAAGATACATCTTACATCATATCGTTATCATACATCTCATTTTCAAGATAAAACTCACATCATATCATTATCATACATCTCACAGCATATCATTATCATACATCTCATTTTCAAGATACATCTCACATCATATCATTATCATACATCTCATTTTCAAGATACATCTCACATCATATCATTATCATACATCTCATTTTCAAGATACATCTCACATATCATACATCATACATCATCACATCATATTCATCAAATATCAAATCACATACATCTATCTAAGCATTGCAACATCACCATAGAATCACCAGGATCATATATAAAGCATCATTCATCAAACACATCACATATGGATCAAAGAAAACGGTGTCGTATATATATATATCTCAAAAATGATCAAGTACACAAAACATGTCATATCTGTCCCAAATACAACAAATGATCCAAATACAATAGAGACAAGGTCTCTCAGGTATGACTATCTCCTGAGGGTGACGCTCTCACAGCAGATGTCCCAGCACTTGGATTTCTAGGTGGATCCTGACAAGTCGGCCCGATCACACCTCTTCTCTCTGTCCTTGAATCGGTCTGCCTAGATCGACTAGATCTCATCGCCGTAAAACTAGGAGCTCTACGCTCCCTGGGCACACACTCCTCATATAGCCACTTGTATTACTCATCCTCTTTGGTTATATATTGCATCTCCCTCAAAGTGTCTCTCATCGAGCCACTAGTTGTCGCTCTCTCTGGATTATCTGCCTGAGCCTCTGCTTGACCCAAGCGCTCCAAAATTGTATCACGCTCTATGGTCAGTTGTGTAATCTAACGTTGATGCGCCAATAACTATGTTTGTGGATTCTACACTGACAACTATAAGGATCTAATCTGAGCATCCTCTCAATGAGTGGGAATCTGAATCTGGAGGGGTACCTGTGTCGTGGTGCCCCTTGTCCCTCTCCCTATCCTCGACACTGGTGGGGGTAACACATATGACCTCCTCCTTTGGGTAGGTCATCTGGAAACATTCGTCCCACCCACAACTATTATCACCTCCCCTGCTCACCCACCACCCTCAGCTCCAATCACCAAACCTCCCCTGCCTCTATCCTCCATTGCCCGCCACACTACTCTCTCAACCCATATCCCTCTATCCCCACCAACTCCACCTCTATCTCCTCTCCTCCCTCGATCTCCTCTCCTTGCTCTATCTTCATGCCAACCTCAACCACCTCCTCCACCATCTCCATCATCATTGCCTCAAACCATCCCCACCTCCCTCATCAAACTCCTCTCCCTCCTCTCTTTGTCTCCGTGGCCTCTCAGGCTGCTCATCCTCATCGTCATCAAAAGTGGGAATCATCTTCGCTAGATCAGATATCCTGGCTACAGCATGAGCCACAAAAATCCCTAAGAACTCCTTAGTCATCCCTACATACACTACCCCATAGGCATAGTCCCATATCTGGCTGGCTAGGTGCATATACTCCTCAACTGCCGCAATGCTATAAATGGTCGGGCCCCACTCTGGCACATCCTACCTTCGTTGAGCATATAAGCATGCTCCCTGTGGTATCCCCTATTGTTGTCCATACTGTCGCTAAACTTGGCTGTGCAGGAATCTCTCGATCACAAAGGGTGTCCGCCCTATCAAAAATCGGGACATGTACACATAGGGCATCTCTATCCCATCCTTCGCCCACACCTCACAATCTATATATGGTCTCCAGACGACTGTATCAATATCATCAAGAACCCTCCTCCAATGCTCTAGTTTTCCCAGCTTATGTTGGACAACTATCCCTGTATATCCATATGCATAGGCCCATCCAACTGGCCTATCCCTATCTGCAAGTGGCCTCACTGCAGGAATGTTCTCCCATGCCCATACCTATAACAAAGTAACCCTTGCCAATAAACTACCATACCCCAAGTATAAAACCTGATGCAAGTCTTTGTATAGATGGGCCAACATTGCGGACCCCCATGCAAATTAGCGCCCCTGTGTCACCATGTCCTTCAAGACCAACCCCCATCCCATTGCCAGTCCCTTCAACCTACAATCGGGACATAAGAAGCCACCTATGAAACCTTCCAGTACGAATAGTAGTGGAGCATAATCCAAATCAATAAACTCCTGTTAGGGGATCTCATATCCACAAATCATATCATCCTGCAGAATCCGGCAAAGAGCCTCCGTCCCACCATCCTCAGTATTCTCATATGGCAAAAGTGCACCTACCATAGGAATCCGCAAAATCTGATAGCAATCCTCTAGTGCTACTTTAATCTCACCTGTCGCCAAATGAAAGGTGTTGGTGTCGCTATGCCACCTCTCTACCAAAGCTGTCAATAAACCTCGGTTAATGATATACTGAGGCATCTCTAATAAAGAGGATAATCCACATCTCTCAATGATGTCCCTGACTGCCTGTGTCAATCATGGAATCAGAGACCATGGCCTCAAAAATCGCTCTCGTGATTGTACAACACCAAGTCGCTCCCATCAAATCAAAAATTCATATCAACATCAAATCCATATCAACTTGAAACACTAAAAATATAATCAAGTTTCACATCAACATCAAATCGATATCAACTTGAAACATTGAAAACCAAATCAAGTTTCATATCCATATCAACTTGAAACATTGAAAAACAAATCAAGTTTCACATCCATATCAACTTGAAACATTGAAAAACAAATCAAGTTTCACATCCATATCAACTTGAAATATTGAAAAACAAATCAAGTTTCACATCCATATCAACTTGAAACATTGAAAATCTAATCAAGTTTCACATCAAATTCATATCAACTTGAAACATTGAAAATCTAATCAGGTTTCACATCAAATTCATATCAACTTGAAACATTGAAAAACAAATCAAGTTTCAAATCAACTCCATATCAACTTGAAACATTGAAAATCTAATCAAGTTTCACATCAAATTCATATCAACTTGAAACATTGAAAAACAAATCAAGGTTCAAATCAAACCAAGTTTCACATCAACTCCATATCAACTTGAAACACTGAAAATCCAATCAAGTTTCAAATTCAAATCGAAAACCCATATCAACATCAAATCCATATCAAAAATCCATATCCAAAAACCATACCGAAGCTCATATCGGACATCAAAAATATTTCAAAACAACATATAGCAGGCATGCAGATTGACTATCGCACCCATCTAGGAAAAAATGGTAGACACCTACTTACCCCAACCTATCTTCATTCATCTCAAAAATCCCTCACCAAATCCTAATTTCCACTACATTTTCAACCTACGCGCTAAAAACGTTTTTCTATGCGCTAAGTTGCTACCTATGTGCTACCAACTTTACCCTATGCTCTAAGAATCACCTATGCACTACCTTGTTCTACCCTTGTCCCACCCCTTTAACCCTATGTGCTAGAAAACCCCTACGCGCTATTCTAATCCACCCATGTGCTACATCTCTAACCCTATGCACTAGGCTTCACCTATGCGCTATCCTATTCTACCCATGCGCAAACCTGTTGACCCTATGCACTAGGTAAGACCTACGCACTACCCTTTACACCCTAAGCGCTAGCCTATTGGCCCTCTATGCTAAAATTCCTCTATGTGCTATCCTAAACTGCCTATGCGCTACACACCCTAACCCTAATGCTACCCTAGTTTTTAACACTCTATGCGCTATGGTTTTTATCGTATACGCTAGGCTACATACCCTACGCACTAACCTGTTAAATTCTATAGTAGAAAATAAAAAAAATGACCAAAAATGACAAAACAAAAAGAAAAAAAGGGGCAAAATCGATGACTTACTGGTGGACCATACGTGGCGGCCCTCTGGTACTGACAAACGCACTTGAATCGATGAGAAGCATGGGGAACCGACATTTTGTCTTTCTCTCCAAATGTCACTTTCTCCAAAATCAATAAGCACAAATGATACAAATAAAACCACTTTTTACCTTTTTATAGGGTCAATGAAAATTAGGGTTAGGCGCTGGAACATGTAAATTGCTTGTGGTCTTGTTTCTAACCCTAACAAACATCATTATCGGGAGATGAATCAAATTAACACATTCAACATAGACAAAATTTTACAATGCGATGAATTTTATCAACAATTATCAAAGTCACATCAAATTTTCTTTTTTTGATTCATCTCCCGAGGGGGCATTATCAACATCATTTATCAAATCTGGGGCACGACATGAACATCTCGATACACGACATCACATTGATCATGATCAAATTTTGACGACACATCAATTTTCTTTGAATCAACATGTGCACACACGTCACTTCAATGAGGGGCAAAATGTAGACGTATAAAATTGACCATATTCCTAAATGAATATTTAATGTTCATTTTATTCTCATTCCTCTATTTAGTTAAATCTAATTTAATTATATCATCC
This sequence comes from Cryptomeria japonica, assembly GCF_030272615.1. Lineage (NCBI taxonomy): Eukaryota > Viridiplantae > Streptophyta > Pinopsida > Cupressales > Cupressaceae > Cryptomeria > Cryptomeria japonica. The sequence continues at coordinate 627,042,482 of NC_081410.1, read as the reverse complement.
ACACTCCTCAATTTGATTAAATAAATTATTCAATTTATTTAGTTAAATTCACTTAAACCTTTCACGTCATTTAATTGAATAAATCATTTTATTTAATTAAATTCCTTCTCTCTACTTTTAATTAAATTTACATTTAATTAAACAGTTTGCCCCAAATAAATAAATCTAATTTATTTAATCCTCCACTTGCAACCACAATTGAAATAAAGCAATTTATTTTAATTAAATTCTATTATCCCTCACCCACTTGCATTTTCCTACATCTCCCACTTGCCTCCTAAACCCCCTTCCTAAATTCTTCTAGAACCCATCTAATCCTAATCAATTAGCCTAAATCCTTCAATTATCCCCTTTCCCTAAATTTGAGGATGTCACTTCTCAAATTTGGAGTAAAGTCTTCCAAAGGCATTAAAGACTTTATCCCTTCAACAGCTAACTTGTTGAATACCCCCAAATTTGGAAGAACTCTTACAAATTTGTCTCCAAAGTCTTTCAAACCATTAATAGTTAGCTAACCCTTTGTGGCATGGTTAGAGACTATTTTCCTAACTCAACCATCATCTAACCCAGTGGTCTCATCAAGCATTCATTGCTTTGACCATGGTTATCCCTTTAACCCTTGCACAAGAGTTTACCCCTTGGGTAAAAGCTTTATCCAATGGATAACCCTAACCTAACCTTAACCCTTACCTCCTAAGGTAACCATGAGGTCTTCTCAAGCATTTAATGCTTCTTACATCCCCTCTTAAGAAGTCTTATGTTGACAATTGTCACCATTTCATTGGTGAGAATTGTAAACACGGATTGATAACTTTCAATCCTGACCCTTGATAGGATCATCCAAGCCTGACCATCCATTGCCCTGTTTCTTCTATAAATAGAGCCCTCATCCCTCATTCTCATAATCCAAGTCTTTAGCATCATACTTATACTCATTTTTAGCAAAGCATTTAATCTCTCTTTGGAATAGAAATAAATCTAATAATCATTTTAGAAGCATTTCTATCATCTTAGTTAAATCATATAAACTAGTATATCATGTTAGGATAGTATTTTACTAATCTTGTCATCTTATCATCACTAGTTTAGCTCATTTGTTAAAACCATGCATAGATAGGATGCATTCATAATAAGATTGAGCAAAAGCATCCCTCATTCTCACAGTTGTCATCCCTAAGTCACTTTTCTTAGTGATCTGAGAACAAAGGTATTGGCTTGAGGGGTCTTGTGAGATAGAGAACAATGGAACACCCCTTGGGAAGTTGAGCTATTCCACATAGCTCCATAATTTGCACCAAGAGTCCCATTGGTGTGTGGGCAAGTCTTTGAATATGTTTTGTAATTTCCTTTTTATTGCATCGCTTTTCCCGCATACACATAGTAATGATCTTGGGGGCACGTGGCACAAGTTATCCATGGCAATTTTTTTAAACCATCCAATTCAGCCTGGAACCCATCATATCATCGCCTGTACAGTACATCATTATATGGGGACCCCAAAAAGTGGACCAAAAAATCATCTCACCTTTCATGGTCAAGCTAGAAGTCCCATTCAACACATAACTGGCGATAGTCCTACAAATATTCCCCATATTCAAATTTAAAAAATAACTCCTTCCAAGATACCCAGAGGTGAGGAGGAGGGTGGAAATGAGGCTAAATAAGAGCTTCATCATCAATTTGAGTTTGAATTATTTATTATGTTAAAAGGAAGTTGACATGAGTCGACAGAGAAGTGTGGCTCCTCCAACATCTTAGACCAGTGTTAGTTAACCCCAGGGAAGAAAGAGCATCAACAACCCCATTCCCTTCCCTAAACACATGCATAATCCAGAAAGAGTCAAGCCCAGAAATAAGCCTGAGAGTGTCCTTGATGTGGCCTTCAATGGTCCAATTGAGCCTGTTCCACCCTTTGACAGCATCAATGATGAGCTTAGAGTCCCCTTCTATGTCCATACACCTGATTCCCATGGAGAGAGAAAGCCTGATCCCCCAAGCCAAGGCCATGGATTCAACTTGGTTACTAGAGTGGCCATTCAAATTCCCAGCATAAGTAGCACCACACTATTGGTTCTAATGACACCTCCCCCTGTTGCAAGACCCTGTCTGGCAGCCCCATCAAAATTTAGTTTGTAGTAGCTAGGGAGAGGGGGGAAGAAAATAGTTTACTGCCTTACGAGGTGTTTGGAGCAATCTATGTGAGAAAATGAAGGAGGAAGGTTCCACATGCAAGCAATCTCCCAATCCCATTTAAAGGGGGGCGTAGGAGGCAATCGAAACCTGGTCACCGAGATGTTCTCCAGAATGAGCTTAAGGAAGCAAGCAAAGATAGTTTCCAAGGAGGCCTCCTTATCCCTGAATATCTTAGTATTCCTTTCCTTCCAAATGCACCAACAGAAATGGGGGGGGGATATGTCTCCATAGTTGTTGAATAAGAGGATTGGAAGAGGGGCCCCAAAACTCTTGCAGCAAATGCATCATATTTTCATTTCGAGTCCAACTAACAATAAGCTTATAGCATACCATCCCCCAAAGATCCGTAGCAAAGACACATTGGAGAAAGAGATGAGAGGAGCTTTTAGCCTCATTTTTGCAAAGGAGACATCTATTAGGGAACTGAAATCCCCTCTTAGCCAAGTTGTGTTGAGTCAAGAATTTGTTGTTTAGAACAATCCACCAAAAGAAATTGACCTTTGGGATGAGTTGAGGATTCCAAACCTCTATCCAGTTAATAGTCGAGGCAAGTTCTCGAAGCAAGCTATTGTAGGCCATTTTAGTAGAATATTCCCCTAAGGGGTCCCATTTTCAAATAAATTTGTCATCTCTAGGAAAGAGGGGGAGAAATGTTATAGCCAGAAGGGTCTATAACTCTCTTGCGACAGGGAGGAGATGGGGTTGATCAAAGAAACAATCCTCCATAATTTTCCAAGTGTTGTTGGAGAAGTAGTCCAAGACACATTCCCCAAATAATTTTTTTGTTGCAACCTTGATCCTTCTAAGTGAGGGTGGGCTATTAGGGGCTTCTCCCCTAGCCAACAATCCTCCCAGAAAAGGATATTTCTACCATTACCAATGAGCCACTTCATGCCTTGGGATATAAGGTCCTTGCAGTAGATGGTATTATTCCATATTTTTAATCCCCTGGGGAGACCGACATTATTTAAAGCAGATAAAAAACTATCATTTCCAAGGTATTTAGCCCTCATGATATTGCCCCAGTCAAGGTCCTTGTTCAGGAGCATCCAAGCCGTTTTGGACATTAGGGCCTTGTTGAAGTGCGTGATTTTACGAATGCCCAACCCGCCCTTATATTTCAAGTAGCAGACATTGTCCCAACCAACCAAAACGAGCCTTTTATATTCTTCCATACCAGTCCAAAGAAAAGTTCTTTGGATGCTCTCTAGTTTAGTAGCCATGGCAACTAAAATTTTGAATAGGGAGAGGAAGTACACCAGGATTCCCTGGAGCGACGAGGCCAATAGTTGAAGCTTCCCAGCACTACTAATAAACCTCCCCTTCCACACAGCCAATTTTCTCTACATTCTTTCAAGGATAGTGACCCAAAAGGAGTTGGAGACATCTTTGATAGCTAGAGGAAGCCCAAGGTACATGCCCGAGAGGGAGGCCATTTGACAACCAAGGATCCTACAGATTTTATCTTGGAGTTTATGAGTAGTATGAAATAAATATATGTTCCTCTTTTCATAGTTAATATGCTATCTAGAGGCATCATCATATTGGTTTAGGAAGGATTTCCAACCCTTGGCTTCAACCACAGAAGAGATCCCGAAAAGAATAGTGTCATCCACAAACTATTGTAGGACAGGAGGCATAGTGGAAGCAAGTTTTATGCCCAAGAGGACCCCTCTATTGACAAGAGAGTTGAGATTGGAAGCCAAAACTTCAGCAAGAATAATAAAGAGGTAGGGAGAGAGGGAGTCCCCTTTCCTTAGCACCCTAGAAGCCCTAAAGTTCTTATGAGGGCTCCCATTGAGAAGCACAGAATAGTTGACCATAGATATGCATTCCCTAATGAGGTTGAGCAGCTTTCCCCCAAAACCAAGCTTTTACAGAATGTTAAAGAGAAAGTTCCAATTAACTCTGTCATAGGCCTTGGAGATATCCAATTTGAGCACCATACCAGGTTTATGACATTTATCCATAGAATGAATGATCTCATGGGTGGAGATGGCCGCATCAACAATTTAGCTATCAAGGACAAACCCCTTCTAAGTCGGGATAATCAAGGAGTCCGGAAAGGGTTTAAACCTATTAACCAAGACTTTGTTGAAGATCTTGTAGATAGTGTTGCAAAGACTGATAGGGTGGAAGTCCTTAAGAAGGGAGGGCTCCTAAATTTTAGGAACCAACACTATGAAAGTGTTATTCGGCTTCTTAAGAAGCTTCCCTAGTCTGAATAAATCTCGCATATCAAAAACCACGTCAGCACCCACCACATCCCAAAAGTTCTAAAAGAAAGCTGGAGGGAAGCCATCAGGGCTTGGGGCTTTGAAGGCCCCCATAAAGAACACTGCAATCTTAACTTCATCCTCTGAGACCAGAGTCATGATGAGATCATTATATTCCATCTTGAGGAGAGATGAGAGTTAATGAAGGAGGTCCCCAACTAGCACAGGGTCCCCCAAATAGTTGGTAGTCATTCTTCCAAAGCTATCCTCATCTTTGATATCCTGATTGTGGTCATCCTTAAAAAATGTAATGTGGTTTCTTCTCCTGTGGATATTGGGCGATCTATGGAAGAAGAACGTATTTTTATCTCCCTCTTTTAACCATTGAACTCGAGATTTTTGTTTCCAATAGAGGTCTTCCCTCATGTATTTTTCCTTCAATTTCCTTCGAAGGTCAGCCTCCTCCAAGTGGGTCGCGTCCAGGAAATCCCCTTGATCAATTTGTTCCTGAATGGCCTCCAGCTTGTTGTTGATTTCCTTTTTATGAATAAAAATATCCCCAAAAGTGTTTTTATTTCATCCCCTGACCTTTTTTTTTATTAAATATAATTTCTGGGCAGCCCGTAGCATGGGTGTGCCATGGATGTTAGTCTCCCACCATATTTTAATGCATTCCTTGAACTCCAAGTGGGTATTCCATGTGAATTCATACCTAAAGGGGTAGCTTTTCCTTTTGGAGTTGGTGGTGTTGAAGAGAAGTAGGAGTTTATGGTCAGAAACTGTTCTGGGGATGGCAAAAATTTCAGAGAGGGACCAATACCCCAATTTCCCGAGATGAGAAATCTATCCAATCTGACCTAAATAAGGTCCTTCCCTTTTCTAAAATTGGACCAGGTGAATTTTATTTTGAAAAATACAATTCTTGATAGCATACTGCTTCTGAGGGCTCTTCAAGCCCCTCATATTCCATGAGAGAACCTTCATTTCTTACCTCTTATGGACGTTTCCAAGGTCTGTTGCCTACCATTGGCAACATCCCCTGCTTCCTTTTGTTTAGATAATCTCTGTGATGGGTGGCCTGTGTTTAGGTCTACCTCAACATCAGTCTTCACATTCCTAGTCTTGTGTGTGTGTGTGATCCAACCATCATCAGCAGGAAGTTGCCAACCACTAGAAAAAGCTCCAGGAGAGGAGACACCCTTGACTGAGTTAGGGGTAACAAGAAAAGTAGTCAGGCATGAAGGGCCCTTCAATAGAAACATGACATGAGGGGACCTAATGGACCCAGAGGCTGCCATGGAAATGGAGCCATCAAAAATCTCTCCCTCCTCTAGAGGGGTGATCATCTTCAGATGGGAGGAGATAACAAATTCAGAGGGGCTAAGTTCAAAGTTTACCATTTTCGGAGCTAACAACACCACCTCACCTGGCAAGGGGCCGGGGCCTCCCTCGACAACTTTGGTAGGTGAGCTGAGGAGATTATTTATACTCTTCATAAAGGGGTAGTCCTCACAACTAGCCCAATGACCTACCATAGAAGCAGTATCCATACTGGGGCCTTCCGCAACTACAAGACCTTTGAGCTTGAGGGTATTGGGGTCCTGAACTTTGCACTAAGAGATAATATGACCCACCTTGCGAAATTTCTGGCAAAAGAGGGTAGCATTTTCATAGACCAGGGCTTGAGTCCAACTTCCCAGCCTAGACTTGAAAGTAATGAAGTTAGGGAGATTCTTGTTGATCGTAGCCTATAAAAAGAAGCACATATAAACTAGTCTAGATTTGGTTCTAGTTATGTCATCAATACCTACATAATGTCCAAAGATGTTACCAATCCATCTGAAAATGGCTTCATCACAATATTCAAGAGGGAGTCCCGAAAGGCGGATCCAAACCAGAGTTGTCTTTTTCAGGTCAGTCATCGAGTCAAAACAAGCCTTCCATCTGTAGAGAGATAAGTTGAATCTATCATAGGTCCAGCAACTAGAGAGGGCCATTGTGACATCTTCCTTGAAAGTAAATTGAAAGAGGAAGAGATCCCCATGCATTGCACTAACTCAGACACTTCCTTTCAGAAACCCATTTCCTAAGTATTTCCATTGTAGGTCGGATAGAGAAAAATTTACCCACCATAGTGTTGCTCATGTTTGGCAGAATGCGGTCCAAAACTTAGTGAGGGAGCTTAATAGTTGTGCCTTCCTTAGTTTGTAAGCAGACGGGGACAAGATTGGGGTCCACCTCTCTGAAATCTTTCCCCATCAACACATTTTTCCAGCCCTTGACAGTCGTGTTGTCAACAAAGGTCCCATTATCTTTTAGTTCATCATGAATGACAAAGTCCTTGGGTTTAGGAATGTAATCCTTAGGCTTGTCTAGAACCACCATGGTTTTAGGACAATTAGTAGTCACTTCCTTCGGGGAGGAGAAAGCAAGTGATTTATCAACTGGGTTGGGAATCTCATCCACTGAAAGGCTAGGAAGGGATACAACAGAAGATGTTAGCACTATAGAGACCAAAAGAGGATTAGGGTCAACTTTGGGGGGAAGATCCCCACCTGCAAGAGCCACCATGGATGGGGTGGGTTCAAAATTCAAAAGTTGCAACACACTCTGCATCATAATGCCAAGCCCAATTTTATCCATGTTTTAGATTAAGGGAAAAGCAGGTTTTGAGGGGACCCGAAACCCCGAACAACAGGTTTTAAGGGGACCTGAAACCCCCTACATGATCTAGCATCTAGAATCTAGCAAGAAACAACTGATCAAAAGATCCACAACGAATCCATACAGCCAACCACAAATGAAAATCCAACCACAGGACAGCAAAGAACATTACAAATCAAGTTGGTGCACAAAAAGACTCTGAGGATTTTGACTGGCACCCACAACCACATAAGAGGTTTTTAGATGTGCTCCCTCAACCTAAAAGACACTGAGGGTTTTGACTGGCACCCAAAACTGTACAAAGGGGTTTTACCCAGGATCTCGCATTTTGAAAATAGGCTTCCAAGCCCAGCTTCCCTTAACCAAAAACAAATACCATAAGGAACCAAGGTGTGCCCTTTAAAACTAGTAGCAAGCACCTAGTAAGAAGAAATAATAACTAGAGGAGGGTTTTTACTGGCTCCCTCAACTAGGAAGAACAAGCATCTGACTGGCAAGCGAAATCTCTCCACAATCACCACCTCAATAGGGATCAGAGGAGGAAGAACAAAACAAATCTCATACTCAGCCATCAAAAAATAGAAAATCTCAAAAATGGGATTATCTAGGCTCCCATATCCTGAAGAGCAAGGAGAAATATCACCTCTAGGATCCAAGCAGCCCAAAAGACCGACATCACCAGCCAACCACCAGCACCACCCAAACTCCATAGCAGCACACAAATCCACCTCAATAGGAAAGACGTTATCTCCAACAAAATCCTTATCAACCTCCAAAGAAGGAAGGGCCACCTCTATAAGGTAAGTTGGAGAGAACCCAAGCTATATAGAGAGGGCAAACCAAGAGATTATGCAAGCAAAGGTTTGCCTCCACCTTTCAAGAGAACCACTGTCATATTTGGAAGCCACGGACAACAAAACCCCCATATATGGGAATCTTCCCAAAGACATGACAATTAGCTTGGATCCACAACCAAAAAGGGGTTTTGACTGGCTCTCCAAACCACATAGACTAGGTTTTTCCTTGGCTTCCAAAACCTGAGAAGGAAATAGGGCACTACACACCAAGAACTTCTCCCTGCAAACACTCTTGGAATCCTCAGCACGACAAATCTCCATCTTTATAGGAGACTGGGTCACCTCAATAGACAAGGCTATAGAAAACCAAAGAGCAGAAGCACATAGAGGGAGGAGACGCTCCTCAAAAATAATAGTTGCATTCACAAAAAAGAGGAAAACTCTATTCCATAAACAGGCTCCGACATAGCTCCAAAACAATAAACTACATGACACAAAAGACCAAGGCACCATAACAGCTACATCAGCCACAAAGCCATCCAAACGCCAAAACATGGCCTCTGACCCAAAACCAAAACAGAGGGCACGAGATAAAAGTACAGATAGAAAGGGCACCCAAAAAATGCTCTACCAAGAACAAATCCCAACAGCCAGGATACAACGAACAGACCAAGTGAAGAGTCTCAACAACATTTATGTGTGAGAGAAAACCCCATTCACAGAGGCCACATCCACAGCCACCAAAAAACTCTTCCCCACCAAAGAAACCCCAAACTCGGCTGGAAGAAAGCCGAGCTGGGAGCAGCAACCAAACCCATCTCGAACATAGTCAAGAGAGGCCCACCCAGCACCGAGAAACAACAGTCGATCACCATCTGCCTCATCGTTGTCATCTCCATCGTCACTTAGGGTTTGAGTGTGACCCCCCTCGCCTCTGTTTCCCAATCTCCGCTCCATGATGAAAGTTTGATCTATTCACTCATAACAAATATTTGTTGTTAATAATAGGTATATAATTTTTATCCATGTTATATGTTGTTTTATAATGACATTTTTAAGAACATGCATTACATGTGTAGATCACATTAAATCTTTTGTAGACAATGATAATCCTAGAAATGATATTAACAAAGTTAATACTTGTACCTCTCCTAGGGTATCTAAGGTGAATGAGGAAAGAGTTAATATTCCTATCAATGATCCCTCCAATGGACAGAAAAATTTTATGAGCAACATGAAACCATCCTCTTCTCATAGGCATACTCTAGTGCAAGGGGGGTAAGAACAAAATATTGGTTTATCAATCCCTTTAGATCCTCCTTACTCCCTTAGACCTTATCTTAACCATCAAAACATTTGAAAGGAAGATGGTGTTATGCATTTTATTCATGACATATCTCCTCAAATAAGATTAAGAAAACATGAAACCTTAGATAATAAGGACCTTCGTTCCCAACTATCAAAGAGGATATGAATAATGGTGATAGAAAGGAGAGTCCTCCTACAAAGGATATCATGTGTCCTTACACTACTAATTTTAAATAAAGTCATGATAATAGTCCTTCTTCACAATTAAAAAGTTCTTATAGGATTGGTTATAACATAATCTCAAAACAAAGTTATAGTGGACAAGGACTTGGAAGATATGAACAAGGAATAAAAGTCCCTATAAACCCTCCTTCACAAGCTAGTACAAAAGTTCTAGGATATCCTCATCATTCACCTATGTATGATCACATTAGAGTGAAAAAATTTAAGGGGTATAGATTGCAAGACATAAACTCTATCACCCATCTAAAGGTGCTTCTTCCTCAAATAATAATTTTTGCTCATATAATCAAACCAATGATCATCATGCCAATGATTTTCCTAATTTTCAAAATGGAATACAAGAACTCATTGATAATGACACCATGAAAATCATAGAAATTAATCCTCCTCCTTCTAGAAAACCCTGTCCTACATCTCAAGAGACAAGACCTACTCCTATTGATGATCAAGAGAAATTGGCTACAAGAATATTTTGGAGATTGAAGTATGATAAGAATGTTGTTTTTCTTTTATTAAACTTAATTATAATTATAATAATAACTACGATGATGAGAATTGTATTTTTCATCGTAGTTATTCTCATTCTCTTGAAAATTATAAAGCCTTTAAATCATTTGTTCAAGACCAATATGATCGAGCTCGCATGACTCTCACAACTTATCTTGCACTTTTTCTTGGTGAAGAGGTAGTGCCTTAGCCCTCCATTCACCCTATCATGTTTCTCCTCACCTTAGTAGTTAACTTCATTCGGGGCACTTTGTCATAGGTGGTAATTATTTTTCAATACCAAGCATCTTAGGTAAGAAAAATAGCTCTCATTTGTCTCCTCGCTTGGGGGAAAAGGAAAATATATTCAATTCTCTCTCTCCTGTTTGAAGATTATCTCTTCTTTTGACTTGCATTGTTCATGTCTTGATTTCTTTTCTTGCATTGAATATTCCTTCATGCAAGTATATGTGTGTTCTGTGTCAAGACCTTTCTTCGTTTGAAGTGGTGCATCTTCTTATGTATAATCTATCCTTGGAGGTTGTGTAATCCTTCTCAATGTCCCTATGCTTGGGTGGGAATTGATCTTTCGTATCCTTTCTAAGGATCCACTTCTCCTTTGTTGAGTAGTATTTTCTTACAATACAATTTCATTCCTTGTGTGAATTTATTTGTTTGCTCAAGGATTATCTCTTATGCAAGAGGTGTGCATCCTTGAGTACAACCTCTTCTACACTTGGAAATGTATATCTATTATAAACAAACCCTTTTATTTGGCTCTAAAGTGTGCCATCCTTCATCAAGAATCCCTTTTACCTAGCAATAGGGGGAAGGTATGCATTCTTATTCTCCTTCCTCTCTTTTGGTCGGTTATGTTATTTTTGTTCCAAAATATCCTCTTGGAGGTAGATGTCTTTGAGAAAAGATCTCTTCTACTCCAAAGATTCCCTTTACACTTGTTGCAAGATATCTCTTTTTCAACTCTCTTATCCTTGCTTGTAAGACTAATGCCTCTTTAGCTTGGATTTGAACATTGTTGCCTAAAAGGATATCTACTTTGTGTTGAAGGTGTGCATCCTTATTTATATCTTCCTGAAGACATCAACATAGTAATATGTTGACATGTTAAAGGGGGGCATTGCATATTTCCCTCTTTGTACTATATTTTGCATGTCTTAAACGGGGTGTTTAGACTTGAAACCAGACCAAAACAAAAGTCATATACAAGATGCTTCATACCAAAAACCAGACACAACATTTTTATATATTTCTTATATAGAGTACACATTCTTGAAACCGACAAAACAAAGTCATATACGAGATGATTCATACCAAAAAATAGATGCAACATTTTAATATATTTCTTATACAGGGTACACATTCTCAAAACCAAAAAAAATTAAGTCTTATATGAGATGTTCTTGAAACCACGCATATATTTGTCTTATATGAGGCACACATTCTCAAAACTAGACAAAACAAAGTCTTATATGAGATGTTCCTAGAACCAGACACATTTGCATTTTTATTAAATGTTGTTGCATGCTCAAAACTAGACAAAACAGAGTCTTATACAAGATGCTTAATTCCTGAAACTAGATAGCAGCATATACAATAGGATGCGTGGAACTAGAAAAACATAGGTAGACTATTTTGACTCTCCTCCCTAACAAGGATCACCTAGAAAAACATAGCTTGCTAGCCCATGGAATCCATGCTCTCTCTCTTTTTTCTTCCTCATGAGCTCCTAGCTTTTCTATTTTTGGATCATGGTTCATCATTTGATGCATGCTCTTGCTCTTTTTATGTGATTGCTTGTGTTCTCGTAATAGCATTCCAAGAAGTATATTAGTGGCTGAGACATTTGATTATCAAGGTCTCTTCAACTAGTTGACTTGGATCCTTTTTGTGTTGTATGTTGTGTGTCTTTTGTCTTTGTTTGTCTTTGCTTTCCTTTTTGTCTTTATCTTGTTTTGTGTGTCCTTGCATGAGATTGTGTGAGTTAAGATCCTAAGATTGGGGGTTTGGTTCATCGAAATTAGTGATGTCTTATCTCCTTGTGGTTTCACTCCTAATTTATCATATCTCTCATCTTTCTACTTTATCTTGAGTACTGGCATAGGCTCATATTCCCATTTAAGTGGGGGCTAAATGTAGCATCGTAAAGTGTAATTGGTCTAATTTACACCTCATGTTTGTGATCCCACTTTAGCATGTCCTATCTCCATCCCCTCTCTAGGTTTGGTTTGACCCTATTCTCCAACTTTGATGTCATGAACACCCTTTGGTGGGTCCTATCATGGGATCCCCTCCCCCCTTGCTATTTATTTTGGTCCTATTTGTAGAATAACCAGGGCATGGGACCCCCTGGTCTGGACTAGGGTGCTCCAAAAAAACCTCGGTCCCTCTCAAATGGGCCCCAATTTGATATGGGGTAGGTTTTATATCTCTTTGATAGCATTTGATTCCCAAGGGTATACATGACCATTGGAAGCCGGCCTAATTGGTAATTTACCTAGGGAACCCTATATAAAGACATCCTATCAATTCATTTTAGATCTATGAAGAAACCTAAGACTTTGTTTGTACCATTCATGCATACATGAAGCATTCATCATCAAGCATCTTCAGAGATTCAAGGCTGCATATTCATCATTTAACCATTGTGGAGCAAAGTTACATCAATATTCATGCAATCATGTGTGTGTGATTAGGGTTTTTCATGTCCATGTGTTTGTTATGCCATTACATTCAACATGTGTGATTAAATTCAAAGAGAATTGGATCATCATCAACAATTGTAGATCAGAGGTATATCTCCTTAACATTTATTTCAGTATTTACATTTTTTCATTCAAGGTTAATTTCTAAACCAAGGTTTGAGATAGGCAAAGCCCTATACCCAATATATTTCCCTTTATTTTTGTGTGTAGGAAATAGGTGCATGAGCTACACTCAAGAATTTTGGCAGTGTCAATGGTGATGAATAGGTTCAACTTTCGATGAAGAAAAATTCAGAGGACCAAGGCAGATCTATGCTACCTGGTCTAGAAAAATAAGGTTGAACTTCTGGGAACAGGTCTTAAACATCTTATTTTGCCCAAATCTTAGTTGGTGGCTCCATGGGACATTTGTAGCTTACTGTTTCTATCAATTTACCCATATTATCTCTCATTTTGCCCTAATTTTGCAATTACATTACAAATTCAACTTAGAAAGAGGATAATCATTCTCCAACCAATTGAATCCAATCATAATCTCAATCTCTTTCCCCATTAGTATTGAGCCTAGATCTATTTGTTTAGATCATCTTTCAATGTAGTGGTGTTAATTGGGTGATTCAGTGGATTCACTTTGTGAAACCCTAATTCCCAATTTTCCTCCATTATAGTAAGTAGAGAGGGAAAGGATGAGAGTGAGATAAGTAGAGAGGGAGCATGGGAGGGTGGGATAGAGAGAGAAAGAGGTATATAGAGAATTAGATGTAGGGAGGGAGTGAGGGGATTATGTAGGGAGAGGGAGAGAGGAGATAGAGATCAGTAGAGAGAGGGAATGAGAGAGTGGGGTGGGGATGGAGAGAGATAGGTGAGCTAGAGAGGAGAGAATGTGTGTGAAGTAAGTAGACAAGAGAGGGGAGATACAAAGTAGGGTAAGAGAGAGAGGTTTAGAGCTTGGGATGAGAGGAGAGTGAGATAGAGAGAGATGGGGGAGAGAGAGGGAGAGGGAGAGTGATAGGAAGAGAGATAGGTCTAGAGATTGAGGGAGACAAATAGAGTGAAATAGAGATAGAGAGAATGATAATATGAGCTTAGTGATTATTACAATTTGAATAATTCTAAGAAATTATAAGATCTGTGGAATGGGAAAAAACTTCTTTCTAGCATGACTACTAGAATGGGCATTGTCCTTCGGCTAGAATTATATGGTTGGAAACTACATCACTTCTATCTATATTAGCTTGTAGAGAGACAGTAAAGGATTACTTCATGATTACCTATGTAGATGGAGTCCCTTTCCCTCATTGGAAATATTTTGAGATGCTTGATCTCACCTACAAGGATCTTTTATTATAAACGTTTGCAAGGAGGTGTCTTCTTCTGACTAATGGCAGTGATGAAATCATTTGGTCTGTAGGCATATCTAGATCCTACTCTACCAAACTTGGCTATGATTTCGTTAAATCTGAAATCTCTAACGGTACCCAACTAAAGGATTTTTATTGGGATTCAAATGTCTTTCTAAAAGTAGGTGCATTCTCTTAGTCTACCCTCCACAAATATATTCTCATTAGGGACTGGCTACAAAAAATTGGGACCTTCAGCCCTCATCATTGCATCCTCTATGAAGAACAAGACAAATTAGTTAATCACCTTCTCATTTGAAATACAAGGTGGCTTAACAATGTCGTTCATAGTTCTATCATAAGCTTGGCTAGTCGAGCCCTCTCTAATATGACTTGATGGATTTTTTTTGCTTGGCCACACATTTATAAAGGGTCCCTTTGGGAAGGCCTTTGGCTAGAGGTTATGACACAAATTCTTTATTATCTCTAGAAAGAATGAAACACCAATAACTTTAAAGAGAAATGATCTATGATTGAAACCATTTTGAACAAAATGGAAATTAGCATTAGTGAACATATAAACACTAAGGTGGTACAAAGGAATTTAGAATTTGTTTCCTCTTGGTATGAAAAAATTAAAGTCTTGACCTCACCACACTAGGCCTAAAGTAAATTTCTTCAAACCAAGTTCAAAGTTGGACAATGCTCATTAGAATTTTCCCCACTCTAGCAGAATTACACTCAATTTTTATGGGACATCATGTAGTAACTTGGGTCTATCTGGCATTGGTTTTGTTATTAGAAATGATAAAGGTGACCTTGTTTGGGTCGGTACCACTAGACTCCTCATTGGCACCAACAATGATGCGCAGTTTTTAACCCTCCATAAAGGCCTACACCATAGATATTGAAACTTCTACTAGGTCGATATATAAGGTGAATCTATGATTGCCATCAATGCTATATCGACACATTATGCTCTAAGCTGAAATACTAAAGTGTGGATCAATAGAATAAGCCTATACCTATATTTGATGGAGGACTACTCAATTTCACATGTGTTTCATGAAGCCAGTTCTATTGTTCATTTCCTCTAAAAAAAATTATATACCATGTGTCATCAAAAGTCATTTCAAATACATGAAATGATTGGGAAGATCTCAAATATATTATCAAGAGAGATAAGCAAGTAGACATTTTACAGTCTTCAATACACATCTCCATTCAATTACTTGAATTATGTTCTTCATATTATGCAACGTTTGCATCCATTAATTGAGTGATTTGACTATCACTTTTTATACCCAAATCTCTCTCCGTCTTTTCTCTATACAACTTGATTTTGATATTGGTGGCAGTACCTTATAATAAAATTATTCATGGAAGAATGATGAGTTTAACTAGGCTTTGGGTTGAATGGTTATTAACTATGTGCTTTGGAGTCTTTCTCATCACTCAACCTTTGAATGACTAGCATATCGATCATTGTGATTTTGAGGCAAGAGGACTTCCTTCACATTGATGGGTGTGATTGTAGTTGCATTCAAAGATCAATGGATGACTAATTGAAGGAAATATTTGTTATAAAAAATGACATTGAGGATGGTTTGGTGCAAAAAATCATTTGGGAGATGCATCTTGTGCAAGCTCACTCCCACAACTCCAGAGTTAGAGAGATTCCTTTATAATATCACTTACACTTCTAGTAATTTTGATTGGGGTGAGGTGGTCATTCAGAGCATTTTCAACCATGTGTTCCATACCAATACCTTGTCTACTTTGAGATGCTTGAGTTAGAATCCAACTACCAGATTGGTTGGTGATTCCATATGCATAGCTACTGCTCTTAAATATTAGGAGACAAAAAACTTATTACACGCATGTATGAAGATCTAGAAAGAAACATCATGGAGTCGTGTGCATATTATGTAAACTTCCATGAAAATATGTTTTCCCCTTCATAGATTGAGAAAACCCAAGAAGTAATTGAAGGCATCCACATCTTGGTGTTTTCTCTCTATGCTTAAGGGAACTCTTGTACTATTTTTCCAATATTTAATATACGGATTTGTCCCCTTTGACAACAATTTGCCTAAAAGAATAAATAGGTAAAAAATTATGTCAAAATTGATCTCCAATTCTTCTAAGGTGATGATTGATTTCCATGGAATTCAAATGGAAAAGGTAACTAGTTAACCAAAGTTCTAACTAAGGGAAACTCCAGTAATACAATCAATACATATTACAAGTTAAAGCCTTCCTGGCTAGTATCTCCTAGAGTTAATAAGAATCATGTCTAAACACGATCAAATTTGTGACTCACAAGATCATACATGTGTTAAGAGAAGGCAACATGTAATCAAATATGATAGCAAATTTGGGTTGTTATGTTTAAACAATTATGGTTTGAAGTGATGTCAATAATCTTTCAAAGAATGTGAAAATCAATATTTTTAATGAGGTAATTTTTTTCACAACCCCTAGTATCAAAGATAGGAATGATTCGCTACCTTGATTTGATGGCTCACACTATCAAAATTACCCCTAATCATGATTGATTAAGACATTTTTCCATCCTTTCTCATCTCACTGTAGCAAGTTATATTGCTACCATCTTTCAAGTTTCAACCTTTGAAATAAGTTTCTATATTTTTTGCCCCACTATATTCAGTCACCTCTCTATTATTGCTACTTATCTACCTATGGGGCATATCTTCTGCAAATGGAGCCGAAGGATTTTGAATCTCTAAAAATGATCATGATGTGTGGATCATTCCACAAAAGGGCAATATGGCTTCATATGTCAAAGCCACGAATGGCTACAAATTTAATTCTATTATACAAATTTGTCAATTCTTACAAATATGGAACTATATACGTATGTGGCATCTCCCTTCAAGTCTTTATCAATCTCATTGCTATGGCATGAGGCTCTCTCTTGATGGTACTATAATTTTTTAAAAGACTAAAGGAAACTATTAAGAGTCAATTACTAGGTTCTTGAAAAGGGGTGAGAAAGTGAACAAAATTTAAAATGGTTTGAACAAAATTTAAAATGGTTTCAACAAAGAAATCCTTTCAAGTGTATGGAAAAATATTTGTAAAATTCTTATGAGGTACATCACTTTAGGGGAGTTCTATAAGAGGTTCCATGCTTATCTCTTCGATAACCTTATGTTTAATCATTTTCATCACATTTTTTTGTGAATTTTTCCTTCTGGATATATATTCTTCATTGGAAGAGTTTGTGAGAAAAGTCTTTATCACTAGTAAGCCTATTCCCCTCAATCAAAGCCTTATCTATTGTCTCTACCAACATAATATCTCCCTAACCCTACTCACTTGGTTCATCTATGTCATTGTAATCATTCATTTATCCATTTGAAAGAGGTCCCCCTCTAAAAAAAGGAAAAACCCTTAGATTTTTTCCTCTTCTAGCAAGATTTTGGACTCCCAATTTACCCCTTCTTCTTTTTCTTTGAAGGGTAAAAATATCATGGTTGACCATTATTATTCATCTTCAAAAGGCAAAAATGTTTCCTTTCAAGAATATTTCCATTACTCTAATTCATATGATGAATTTGACTCCTCGAGCTTAAGCTACCCCAGTCTTGAAGACCCTCTACATTCTCCTAATGCTAGGGTTAATCCCTCTCCTCCTCACTCCAAAGGATGTTCCCTATAATGAAAATATTCTTCCCCAAGGCTAGTTGGATTCTTAGAATTTGATCTAGTGTAATATTTACACCCACCTTTGGATGAAGATTGATGAATGAGATGTAAGGCCTATAATCTTCATAATGACATTTTGAAGTGGTTGCTTGCCCAAATACATACTAGCAAAAAGAAAATCAATAATAATAGAAACCCTTGTTTTGCCCGAATATCTAGAATGTCTTGAGGAGTCAGTGGATGAAGATATTTGGGATACCATGAAAAAAATTGCCACCATTTTTACAACTGCGAATGCCTTGAGAAAGATGTCAAGAACATTAACTAAGCAGTTGGTTCTACTAATGATTGGAGGAATCTAGAAACTAAATTTTTTAATCTCCAAGCCAACCAAGTGAAGATTTATAAATATATGTAGGAGGTAATTTCCTACTACAAAGAGTTAGTAAGAGCACCACTACTCTTCAAGTGTTTCATCTGGAACTGAAAAAACAAAATCTACATGCAAGTTAGAGGAAACTATTCCTCATAATCAACCTATCATCACCTATTCCATCTCCAAGAAGAAAGGTAAAGGTATTTAGCATCTATTTGAATATTGTCTCTCCTTCCATCATTGTTGAAGACAAGAGTAAAGTTCCTAAAGAATTGTCATCTATCATTTGAAGACGTGCTAGATTTTTTTAACAAAGAGTGGCAAGACATCAAAGTCCTGGATCTATTGAGTGACTTGTAGACGGTGTTGTTGGTGGTTGGTTGGTCTTCCTTTCTTTTTTTTGTAATTTATTTTTATCTCATCTCACTTCTTGTGACACTTGTTTCTTTTTCCTCCATGGTTGTCTTTTAAAGGGTTCAAGCCCCTTCCAAGTTTATCTAATCAAAACATAAAGACAATAAAATAAATTCAAATTGTATCATGTAGTAAGAGAGATAGATAAGAAACTAACCAATGAATTCATCCCCATTGGGTGTGTTTATTACAATTTCTCAAATTATATATTACCATAATCCATGCATCCAATAGAACTATCTATTAGAATGTCATATCTTTCATACTCTTTTTAATCATGGTGACTACGTGATATATATGCATATGCAACCTCATCATATGATGCATTATGCACACAAAAATTCATTAAATCATCATCATTAGCATCAAAAGAATCCTCATCAAGTAATTTCATTTGATTAGCCTCAACACATATCATTCCTTGGCCAATATGATCTTGAATTCCATGTTTCAATGTAATGTATACATCCAAAGAACGGGTATGTATATGAGCATAAGTAAAAAAAAAATAGCCTTTTGTGTTTCAAACTTGGACATACCCACTATTTTACCGAGTGAACTATTCAATGATAAGTTTGTGCTTTAAAAGATTTTGCAATACATCATCTAGAGGCTTCTTCAATTTGATGAATTCTTAAAATTAATACTTTTGCTTTGATACATTCTAATGATGATGCAAGCACTATAATTAACATTAAATGCATCTTCATTTCCTAATCATATATAAATTTTACATTGATGTTACCAAAGGGAATAAGAGAAGCGTTAGAAAGATGATGAAATAAACAAGATTTTTTCAATAAAGCACACTTACATTTGCATACATTAGCACATAATTTTTTTAAATGAATGATAATAATTGAAAAATGCTTTTTCTTTTATGGAAGGAAGTAAACAATCAACAAATAAATTTTGGAACTCATCATTCAATGATGGGAAACTCATATTGTTAAGAAAGCTTGGAATCTCAATGTATTATCTTTAACTTGTTTATATTCTCCTTCCTTGCATTGTTTTGTTGAACAATAAATTTCTTAGGCTCAATATTGTAGTGAGAATGTTCCATGAAAGCATTAGCTAATTACACAAAAATGCATGACCATTCAAGCTTGTTGAAAACAATCTAGCAAACAACATATTTTCATAAAAAATGTTTAAACATATATCTTAGAAGGTCCTTAGATGAAACAATGGATCACCTTTACCATCACACTTTTTATAAAACAAGGTGCTACAAATCTAAATGGTGAAGGATAAGTAAAAATGTCACACCCTGGAGGATTATATGCACTATCTTACTGTTATAATATTTCTTATTAGATCTTTGCTCAATGGCATCAATACAATGATCTTTGTGGTCAATCCTACTCATGAGGGAGCTTACATAATGTGAAAATCATTCTCAACATAGTCCATGGCGATATGTTTATGCATATCACATGTAATAATGAAATACAATGTCAAAAATTTATTGTAACCTAGTGGCACGTTATCTTCACATATACCAAGGAAAACTTATAAAAGATAATCATGTTGTTCTTCATCTTTATATATGACAAAGTTGTGTTTGCTCAATAGGAGATGTATAAGAGGATTCTCCACAAATACTCATAGAGATATAATGAGAAATTATAAAAAGATCCAAAGAAGAAGCCCATGGACATCAAATTCAAAGATATCATGATACATGAAAAAATCTCAAAATCATCTAAACCATACTATTTTCGCTTACAATATACAAATGTTCTTAATACACCCATCAACGCATCCATTGAACCTTAAAGTACAATTTACTTTTGCACAAGAATGTTCGAGGATTGTGTTGTAATGGTAAATCAGGAGTAGGGAGTTGCAAAGTGCAAAGTTGAACTTCATAGTTGTGAGCAAAAACCTTCAATGTGTGAGAAAAGAAAAACTCGTAGGTTCTTTTGCAATTGTGAATAAAAAAATTATGTTTTTCTCTTTCCTTTCGTTTACACAAGGTTGCTTTCAATTAGCCGTATTGAAAAAAATACACAATTTCTACAAGGTGTGGAGCTCACAAGCACACCTAAGTTTTTTAGAATGAAAAGAAGCAATTGATAGGAAACAGGATCCTTGAAATTGTGAACGTAATGTTTTGAATCTGCAGCATTTTTTATCAACATGGATCCCAAGAGAAGGATCAATAGTTAGAACCAATTTTGTACCAGAAGTATAAAATTCACAGGTTCGAATGGCATTCCCCAATAAATTGGGCGATCTCAATCTTCTTGTTACAATTTTCAAAAGAAAAGATCTTTCTCAACCTTTGATGTAATTTGTTCTGTGCAAATGGCTCTGTATCAAACTTCTGTTGCGATTCCTTGAATCTCTCTGAATACCTGCTGGTTTCTTGAGTTTCGCCATGCTTCTAAGCACAGGGATTGTGTAGCACCACATACAGGTACAAGCAATGGCCACAAACTTGCCCCAGAGAAGGCTTGCCAGGATCATAATAAAAACTGATAAACTGATAGCTAAATTGTATCCTTCCACTTTCCTTACTAGAAAATTCACCAAAGGCTTTTTCAGTTCCGCGGCATTTTCTTTGCTTGCAGCATCTTGTGGTCGTGGGGTCGAATCCCTTGCCGTATTTGGAGCCTTCTGGACCGTTCGTATCTTTGGACTGGAAAGCGCAGACTCCTTGACGACGATTCGAACCCATGACTGCTCATCCACCCTTCTGCCCTTCTCCTCCCCTGCCTTCCCAAATTGATCGGTTTTCTGTGATTTGACAGAAGCCGGCGCATCGAACGATCTCCCGTTTGGGGAAACAAATGCAACAGGAATCACCTCTCCCCCATGAGAAAACGAAACAATCCTCACAAAAGCCTGACCTTTCACACGGCTTTCTGCGCGCTCTGAGTCAATCTTTACCTTGGAAGGTAACGATTTTCTGCCGTGCTTCGAACGCTTATCCAACAGAGAGGGTTTTATAATCTCACTTTCCCTGCCAGAAGAGAAACAATTAAAATTCCACTTTGATTTCATGGCGGCCTTGAAATTTCCGACTGTAATTTGCCCCCTGTTCTGAGGAATTCAGGTTCAGGTTCTGTTAGGGTAAACACTGGTGCCTTCCATTTTAAATACCGAAGATGAAGATTGTTCAACGCGGACATCCACTAAAAATCGGGCTCCACCTGGTTTTGAACTCGTGACATAGTCTGTCGTTGTTATTGTCGTGTTATTCCCGTTAAAGTTCGTTCACATTGTGACTGAATCTTTTTACGCGCCTATCACCAAATATTTCAACTAAACGTGATAAACTCTTTTGCAAGTATCTTCTTTTCCGATCAAATTATTTTTTGCACGATTTCTTCATTGAGCGTCATCATTATAATTATGGACTCAAATCCAACATTCTAACAATGTGTTTATTTAATTGAAAGCCACACAAGTCTTAAAGGTATAAATGAAATAATGTTTTAATGTCCACTATACATCTCAACCTGCTTTTTACTATGCACTTTTATGACTTCTCATTTTTCCCAAATCTTTTTAATTTTTTTAAATATAAAAATAAATGTGGTTCTGGTAGAAAAAAATATTTTCAGGTCAGTCATTGAGATTAAAAAGAATATAGGTATTGGTTTTAAAATAGATGAATATGTCACTTCACGAGTCTTCTTAGATTTGTAGAATTTTATATTGAGAGCAAACTCCATGTTAGGCTCATCTAATATAATACATTTAAATCAGCATAAATTCACTTATATTAATTATTTGATAGTTGTGGAAGTAAATAATTTGAAATTAAATGTTATGATGGGAACTTAAATGTAATGGGTAATAATACTTTTCATATGAATGATGGAGATTTTTTTGATGTAAAAGCAAAAATCAAATGTTTTTGATATCTAAAAGAGGTGATTTGGATCTGTCCTTGATCTAGGAGGATCTATTAACAATGGGTCTTGTAGTAACTATGACAACACTTCCATGGTTTATGGTAACACCAAAATCATCAATATGTCTACTATTGATATCACACACACACACTGATATTGGCATATAGCACTTTGCACAAGATTGAGCTCAATGTTAACCATACTTCTACAAAACCTTATATAGTTCCAACCACAACTTTGAAGAGATTTAACACACATCCAAGATAGATCACAAAGGCTAACTCACACTACACATCGATGTTGTTTCAAGTGTTACACTTTTGGCATTCACTAATGTAGTCATTATGGTAATTTAGGTGGCACCCATGAGGCTTGTGTTTATCCAAGGTCATCCATCAACACTTTGCACACCTTCCAGCCACACTACTTGTTTGTCAAGAGACTAATGATGGATCACGAAGTGCGATCCAAAACGTTTGTACAAAAAGGCACACGATTGAAACCAGAAGCAACTATAGAATAAGAGATGGCGTGTCACACATGAAAATGATTCTTTCGTAACAACTCTTAGCCTTCATATAATGTAATATATAAAGGATCTAGATGAAGTTGTGTGCATGTGTGGAAGATTTTTGAGACAAAATAGTGCAAAGAGAGAGAGGGAGAAGAGACATGAAACTAAAATAATAAATTATTTTTTTACTTATCTGTTTTTCATGTATATGACACTCTTGAGAAAGATATTTTATTGCTATCTTCTAATATGATTATTGATATCTACTCAATTATCTAAGTATATTGGGTGACTATCGTCTTAAGAAACTAGTTAAGGAGCAAACCTAGAAAGTATAAATCACTTGTTACTACATGTTTAGTTATAACTATTTTTGTCTTTGAAGAAACATGAAAAATAATACATACTTATGTTCATGTAAATATCATAAAGTCTCCTTGATAATGATCATCAAATTATCTTCATTTTAAGTATTGTTGTGCATCATTATAACTATATTATATGGGTTAGCTTATTATTGAATCAATCATTTGAAATTAAAAATTTAAGTCTATTTCATCATTGAGATTGTCTATATTGTGTGTGTGTGTGTGTGTGTGTGTGTGTGTGTGTGTGGACTTGTAAAAATAGGTACAAAAGAATCAATGTGGCTTAAGAGATTATTAGAAGAGTTTCATTTGGCTATTTTTACAAGTCCCACATTATTATATATGGTAACCGAAAGTTATTTACTCTTACTAAAAATTCATATTTGAACATCCAAAAATAAAGCACATTGAAGTTCATCAATACTTCATTCAAGAGATTTATTTTTTTTGTACTAAAATTATACTCTGGTTCTTTTAGATTGATTATCAAGTAATAGGTATACTATGATCAAGAAGAAATAGGTTGGAAGGTATGCTATAATCAAGAAAAAATAAGTTGGAATCCTAGTAATCACAAAAGAAATCTTCCTAATGTAATGTCAAAACTTTGTGTAGTGCCTCACTAAATTTGTATCAATGCTTGGCCTTAAGGAGTTGACATAAAAATGACACCTAGTAGCTAACTCTACATGCAAGACCTATGGGCATTGGATAAGACATTAGGGAACATATAAGACATGTAGGAATTGTATGTAACAATTATGGTTTTTTTAAAATAATACTTTATTGTACATATAATTCCTTTACCATGTAAATTTTCTCTCTATAATTATTTGAATTGTAAATCATTATATTTTATAATACCTATGATAAGTATGTAATGAACTTGGGGGAGGCTATATTATATATGACAGTGTAAAATGAATAGTGATCCAACAAAAAAATTAAAAGCATACAACACAAGTAAAGAGTAGTTTAGTCTCTCCATTATTGCTCTTGTCATTACCATTGTTGGTACTCTAATTAAACATGTAGACGTCCAAAATTAATTAAATTAAATATTTAATTAATTTTATCCTTTCTACGTAATTAATTAATTTAATTATGTTAACTTTATTCCTCTCAGATTTAATTAAATTTAATTAATCTTGTCACTATAGTCTAATAATTGATTTATTAAATAAATTGATTATTATCTATTCTTATAAATCTCTCAAGTTAATTATTTCTTCCAAATCCCCTCTTAGTTAATTAATGACAATTAATTAACCAAGTCATGTGATTCCTAAAAATCACTCTCCCAAATTCTTCATTAGCCTAATTAATTCTTCTAGAAGCCTACTTAACATTATTTTTTAATTTTTAATTCCTCCACTCATTCTCTCTCCTCTTGTCAAATCCTCTTAAAAATCTCACTTGTCTTCTAATCTTCTATTATCCCACCTAATCACCTCCTTAATCATTTGCTAGTGGCTAATCTCCATGATTAGCCACCAAGTCAAACAATAACCATAAATGGCTAAGTCCACTTGTCCCCTCCTCACCTTCCAACCTTAAATGCACCTAATTGGGTCATTTCAAGGATTTCAAAAATTCTCATTCTCCCATGCACTTTCATCTTTCCAAGGAATCTTAAATTCATTTTTCCATTTCCTTTCCCTATGCACTCCATTATTTGAGAATTTTGAATTCTCTTGTTCTTCCCAATGTACTTGGGATATCTTCCCCATGTACATTGTGGAGTGTGGAGACAAGAAATGGCTTTATGGAAAATCTTGGCCTCCACACCATGTCCTCACAATAGATGTGCTTTCTCTCCTTCAATCTCCACCCTTGATCCCTCTTCAATCTGGACCGTCCATTCCTCCCCTTTCAATCTATAAATTGGGGTCTCCTCCCCTTCATTTATCATATTCAACTTATGCAAGCTCATGTTGTCCATCCGAGTTTAGAATTCATCTTTAGCAGCCTCATTATAGTCATTTTGCATCCCTAGTCTCTTTGCAATCCAACCCACTCATCCACTTTGGCATCCATCAATTCATTCCCCATCCATTGTTGTGCATCTTGGACAACAACCCATAAATCCACTAAGGACCAATCCAAACAAGTCAAGGAGGGGCGCATTCTTGGCTTCATCAAGGGTCCAATCCAAGGAACAAGTGGTTTCATAGCAAAGGTATAAGGTTATTTAGTGTTCTATTTGAATGTTTATGCTTGTTTTTTTATTTGAACTAACCTTATGCACCATTGCCTTGTTTCCCCTTGGTTCATTTTAGCATGCCCCGTGGGACCCATGTCCCTTCTATTGAGTTTTTGTGATTAAAGTTCACATATTGACGCTTCAACGTATCTACCTGCAAAACAACGTTTTCACATCTCTATTACAATGCATGCAATCTGGATCAATGCATGCGCTGAAATTTGAATTTTATTAACCCACCTTGTAGGTTTTTCTATCGTTCAACACATTCGCTTCTGAATTAGTGCCTCTGCCTAGTGTCTATTGACACTTAGTTTTTTGAGCTTAAGTTTGATTTTCTTGCTTTCTTTACAATCCAAAACTACAAAAACACTTAAAAAGGAATTAAAAAGAATAAAAAACAAACTTAGAATAGTTTTTTATTTTTTGTTTGGCATCAATTTTTTTTAAGCATTTAGTTAAGTTTTTTGGGCTCACAAGCAAATTAGCGCCTGCGTAGATGCATCAAAGTCTGCATCCTGGTTCGACGCCTCCGCTGGGCCAGAAAGCCTGCCCATTTTAGTTGTTAGCTAACTCTCTGTCGGCACTTAATTTTTTATTCTTTGGTGTCATCGACGTCTGTGTCTACAATCCATGTATGCACAGCAGGTATAATTCGAATTCAAATTTTAATTTATTTTTTTTAAATGTAAATTTCCCGCTCTTTTGTCCATTAGGCGTGCGGGCTTCCTTCAATGTCTACGTAGACGCTTCAACATCTACGCAGGCGTTGCAGCGTCTGCACCTGTGGATTAGCATATGCGTTGTATCCTTAGGGATTTTGGAGTATTGATCAGATTTTGAGTTTTGTAGGAAATTTTCGCTTGTCCAAGATTAAAAATCAAACTACTAACTGTTTTCCTGCAGCTCATTTGTCCAAGGCACTCATTTTCCACCAAATTTAGATTTTTTTTTGCATTATAGTTAAAAAATCATGAACATGTGTCTTATGTGTTTGGTGCGCTTGCATGCTTAGTGTTGGGTGGACCCACCGTTGCACTTGAATATCCTCTCCCCTTGCCTTCATGAATCTTGGGTGTAAGAAGAAAAAGTGATCAACGACACCCTATTTTTATTTTTGTAGTTGAGGGGTATTTCTTGATTGTGGATTTCATCACCCCATGAGAGTATCTCAAATTGGGACACGTCGGTAATATCAACTCTCTCAGCACAATCTCAAGCGGTTTTTTTCGAGCCGCTATATAAATAAGTTGGTCAAGCGGCTGATGTGCTGAGAGAATTCGACATATGTGGGGGCCCTCCCTGCACCAATAAGCTCGGTTAGAGCCTTAAGTGGCTTACTTTGAGAATTTGTTATTGGATTGGTGATCCCTCTGAAACTACACTAGACATTAGTTTTAGTAGCCAAAATCCTACATTTAATAGTGCAAGGTATGTGGATCGTACCCTAAAGTTACTCCTCATGTATCCACTCAGGATGAGACAGGGACCCCCCATATAATAGATCCTTGAATCTTTGGGGTAAGAGAAGTTGGTATGCCCGAGAAGTGAGTGTCGTGGAGTGGAGCCAGTGCTACCACAATCTCTATCTTTCCACCTAAGTGAGGTATTGCTTATGCGAGGGGCCTATCGAGTGGTTTCCACTTTCCAGCCTAAGTTGTATGTTTGATGTGTGTCTTCATTTTGTGCTATACTAGTGAAATCTGTTTGAGCTAATCTAGGCCCCCATCATTTTCACACTCATTATTGAGTGTTACACTTGGCCAATGTGTATAATTTGCTTGATGTTTTCTTTCCAAGAGTAGTTGACAATACACCCTTCCCAAACATTTGACAACCCTCCATAATCAAATTTTTGCAAGTCAAACCTATGTCCCACACATTTTCAACTTTTTTCATTTGCCCACGTCAACCCAACATCCTAGAAGATCAATCCATTGCCGAGTCAAAAACAAGAAGCTTACCTTGAAGAAACTCTTTAAGTGTCATAAGTTTTTGTATATCAACCACAAGCTCTTGTTGAAACATAGGAACTTTTTGCATCAATTTCGCAACTATCTTTGTGGTCGTAGCAATGAGTTTGAGGAGGAATCCTTAAGAGCATGTGCCTTTATGCAAATAAGTGGTTTATCCCAAGACACTAACTTTAGTGGGCCCATCAATTTGTCCTACTTACCTAAGAATCCCATCACCTATTGAGTCATCCTAGGGTGACATTTTCTTTTCATCACTTCTCCTCTTTCAAAATCAATTTATTTGCTTCCATAATTCGCCACCCAATCATCTTTCAAGGACTTAGCACAATTTGATCAAATAAATCAATCAACTTCCACCTTAATCCTCATCAATCCTCAATCAAATCATCCAAAATCAATCAATCAATCAACCTCATCCAAAAGTTCACTTCTTTGTGAAGTTTAATTTAGACCTTATCTCAAGTCAATCAATCATTTTTCTTTTGTGCTTGGGGAAGAATCAACCCCAATAACCTTTGCTCAATCACTTTGGTTTGATCCAAAACCTAATCCTTTATTCCTATTTTACTTGGGAATACAAGTTCGTCCCAAATAAGAAAAGGCCCAATCAATCGATCCTAATCTCAATGTCTAAATTTTTACCTAACCTAGTTGTCACCTTGTTTGGGTGTCATCCTAATTCAATCAACTTTGTCCTAATCAAAGGACTCGATCCAAATTATTTCCAGTCCTAATCAACATCAAAATTCGCTTAGTTTGTTCATCATTCTCTCTTGTCTAAATCACCCATCGATTCTTGTAACACTCGTGCATGGTCTTGACTCAATCACAAAAGGCATAAATGGTTGCCCAAGGCAATAACGATAATGTGCCTGAAATCAATGATCCCTTCACCCAAGACCCTCCACCCCAAGAGGACGTACTTGTTGATCAACTTGACCTCTCTCCATGTGTCCAGTCATTCATCAACGACCCTTATAATCAAGACATGATGGAGAAATTCTTCAAACACGAT
Source organism: Cryptomeria japonica (assembly GCF_030272615.1). NCBI lineage: Eukaryota > Viridiplantae > Streptophyta > Pinopsida > Cupressales > Cupressaceae > Cryptomeria > Cryptomeria japonica. Next base: position 627,014,105 of record NC_081410.1, on the reverse strand, counting down.
GCCAATAGGCTTGTAGCTGAACTAATCTCACAAGGGGTGTGCTTGCCCCCTAACTTTAATAGATCCATTGTCATGTCCCCTCCATTAGTGTATATATATATGTGTGTGTGTGTGTGGTGTGTGTGTGTGTGTGTGTGTGTGTGTGTGTGTGTGTGTGTGTGTGTGTGTGTGTGTGCTTGCCCCCTAACTTTGATAGATCCATTGTCATGTCCCCTCCATATATATATATATATATATCCTAAATAAAAAATATTATTATTAATTAATATGAAAATTACCATCAAATGATTATTTGAAATTTATTTATTTATTAAATATTATTATCTAATTAATACTTATTAAAATTTATTACTAATAATGTTCTTAAAATATTCAAATAAAAAAAAATATTAATATCATATTGTAAATTATTCCATTAATATATATATATCCTAAATAAAAAAATTATTATTATTAATTAATATGAAAATTACCATCAAATGATTATTTGAAATTTATTTATTTATTAAATATTATTATTTAATTAATATTTATTAAAATTTATTACTAATAATGTTCTTGAAATATTCAAATAAACAAAAATATTAATATCATATTGTAAAGATAATTTATATAGTAAAAATTATAAAGCATGCGATTAACCTACTCTCATCATCTCTGGATATGAAAGATTGAATATTGCATTAACCCATGTATCAGTTAACAAACAACGATATGGATATATTATCGATCCATCCAAAGGATTGACTAAATATCAAAGACTACCAATTGATCATCACTGCATGCTATCGATCTATCATATTACCCATACACAATCGACTAGATTAATAAATATTGATGAGTCCAAGAAAATATATAATATGGTGCAATGTTCGGTGATCATGTTCACATCGATAAGAATTAACAAATACCAAGAATCACCATTATCAATTAGGGGCAACGCAAGACATGACTCTTCAATAAGGTGATTCTTCAAAGGGTGTGACCTTTAAGAGATAAAAGGTATAAAGAAGTTTCAATTACGAAAAGGAAAATGGGGAATTGCATACAACTAAAAATATAAAATATATAAATATTTAAGGAGAAGAGAGGGACATTATCTGACAACATCTATCAAATCAAATCAGATCAGATCAGAACTATTATTAAGTTGCAAGCAGTAACATCCTTGTTTCGAGTGGTATGCATAGGGTATGTGTTTAATAGGTAAGCTTCATATATGTAGCCCGATAATGTTTGTATATAGAATTTGATAACAATATTAACCAAGACTACAATATTGTATAACAGTAATACTTAATTCCATAACAGTGGCAGACCAGATCTGCTATGCGTCGGTTTTGTCTGCCCTTTTACCAACACCTAAATATAGTAAAAACCAATATTTAAAGCAATGGTAGTATCAATAAAGTATCTAAAACGTAATTAACAAATACATTCACAATTTGTTATATATATATATATTGAGAGAGAGAGAGTAATGTTAATAAGGTTTGTATATATACATATATCTATAGATATATGTACATATATACATATATTATGGATGTATATATATATGTATGAGAGAGAGAGTAATGTTAATAAGGTTTTATATATATATGACCGGCTATGCTCAATAGGGGTAGAGAGCCTATCGATCATGCATGGGACCGACATGCTCGATTGGGAACTAATATGATAGTAGTAATATAGATATGGCAATGCCCAACCGAATGGACAAGACATATAAGCGCCTTGCTATCGGCCCCCCAACCTCCTACGAAGCCTCCCCCCACCCACCCATGTTACGTATAGAATATGGCCCCATCCGAGCCATTGTAGGGCTTGACTGCAGCCCGCTACTTTGACGTTAGTCTCGCTCTTTAGCATAGATATATGTATACATATGTACATATATATATGTATATATACATGTGTGTGTGTGTGTGTGTGTGTGTGTGTGTAATGTCTTAATTAGACAAATAACGATATTAGATTGTAAATCAGAAAGAGCTCATAAGAATTATGGATGTATGATAGATGAACCATTTATTTATTAATAGTTAATTGATTGAGCAATCGAATATCACCGATTGGATTCATGTTAAGGGGAAATGTCTCCTAATATATTTAGTTTGAGTCATAAGTATATTGAAATTGATTGATTATGGTTAAAACATGTCTAAACCTAGTAGGGGACATTACAGATGGTATCAGAGCTATGATCCTGTCATCTTGTAGGGTAAAGTTGAATCAATGAATCATTCTAGTAAGTAAGAAGAAATCTGACAATACATGTATTCATGTGTATGCTTCGTGTTTGTAAATATCTTTGTGTATGCTTTGTGTTTTTGTACATTCGTGTGTATACTTCATTTGTGCCTTGTATGTTCATATATATACTTTGTGTTTTTATTGATAAATAATTGTAAATTGCTTGAGGAAAAGCAATTTTGAGTGGGGAAGATTGTGATGTCCCCATAATAGTGATTGATATCTAAATATACTTACGTATCAGTTATTTAATTATGAGTTTATGACTAAAACTCTATAGTATTATATAATCAGTTTCATAAACATAATAAATGGATTATTACACAAATTTACATTAATAATACATATTCATTAAATATTACATAATATTAATATTCTTATTTACATGGTAATCATAATGTAATATTGACAAGGCCACAATAACTAATAAGACTAATAAAACATTAATAAATAATATATAACAATATCGTTGCAAACAAGATCTGACACATGTCAGATATGTCTACTTTCCCATCCTTTAAATAAACCATACATTAAGGAAGCACCTATATTAAGGAAGTCTAAGATCAAAATGCTAATCGATGATCACATGTTTATCATGGAAATCGTTGTTTATACATAAAGCTGCTAATGTAATTTACTCCCACTGATTACATTAATAACTAATCACTGATAGAAGACGCCTCTACATAAAGATGTGTTTCTTATTAGAGTCACGACTTATGAAGAAGTCGTTGGAATTTATATATCTTAAGGTTAGGAATCTAGAACTATTTACTCTTAATGATACCAACTCCTATCTGTAACTAGCAAATGAACAAGATAGAACAATTAAACAAGACATAAACAAATTATTAATCCTTAATATGAATATAGTCGGAAGGTTGTATGAATGAATATGGAAAGGCTTTTCTAAAACCATCGGGCATCTATCCCAATATGGGTAGAGATCAGTGACCCATGTAAGACCTTGAGGGTGTCGTCCAAAAATTAGGCATGGGCTTGGATCAAAACCCTGAGGGAGTCGTCACACTGAGGTATCAAAGTGTCCTATTCAAGATCATAACCCTTTCCAAACTTACATTAGTAGTAAGGTTTTTGAGTTGAACTCCATCGTGATGTTAATTTTTATTTCTATTTCTATTTGCTTTGAAAATGTTGGAATTATGATGTCTTAAATGGTTAAACTTACTTAGGGACATTACAGGATTTCTTAATGCTTTCATGTTTTCGATATATCTACATCATGCACCTTTCTAATGTATGTTCCTTGTATTCTTGGTATATATATACTACGTGTATTCAAAAATTGCTTCATGTCTAATATATTTTTCAGCATGTATGCCTTGTGTCATTATGTATGCCTCATGACTGATGTGTCTTCAGCATGTCCATTCCATAAGTGCATTTCTCATGTATGCTTGTGTACTACTTCATTGTTTACATGTATGATATGTGATTGACTCATTCCTTATGCATATTCATGTCTATACTTCATGTGTATTTGTTATCCATGCTTCATAAATGAACTGTTGGTTTTCTGCATAATATGTTTTCCACATGTATGACTTGGTCTTAAATGTACTTATGTGCATGATTCATGCCTTAACATATTCCTCTATATACTTCATGATTCATGATTCTCCGTGTGTCCATATGTATTATTCATGCTTTATGTAGCTACTTCCTGCCTTATGTGCCTTGCTTCATGTTTTATGTATATCCGTGTATATTGCTTCAAGCCTTACATGTCTTATATATTACTTGGTGTTTTACGTGAATGCTCCATGCCTTACATCTATGCTTCATGCCTTATGTATATTACCTTATGTTTTTCATGTGTTCTATTTCATACTTCATGTATATACTTATGGATTTGTGCTACATGTTTGACAAGTATTTAAGTGAATTGCTTCATGCTTTAAGGGTATTCACGTACCTAATGTATGCCTCTTATATGTATATACACTTCATGATTTCTGGATATTTATGTATTTGTTGTGTCTTCAATATGTTTGCTCCCATGTATGTTTTATATGTGTACGTGTATATTTGTAATGAATGTATAATTATGTGATTGCTCCATGTTTGTTACATTTTCAGCATGACCGCGTCACACACACCCTCGTAATGTATGTTGTACATCCTGAAAAATGCTTCGCATCATGAAATGTTTTCCATATGTTATTCTATGCGTATTTTATATACCTTTCTCAAATGCTTCATATCTTAAACATAGTTACTTCAAGACTAATGTGTTCACGGAATGCTTATCTCGGGTGCATTCTCTAAGTGTATGTATGATGTATGCGTTACATGTATTTCACTTGTATGTGCATGCCTTAACTATATTCACTTTTATTACACGTCTACTTCACACCTTGTGTATATTCATGTGTATACTCCATGTTTTATGTAGATGCTTCTTGCCTTATATGCTTCGGATTTACACCTTATCTGTATTCATATGTATGTCTCATTTCTTATGTATTCACATGTATGCTTAATGCATTGAGAGTGCTTACTTTGTGTATGCTTCATATATATGCTTTGCACCTCCATATGACATGTACGATCCATATCTTACATGTACATATGGATATTGCTACAAGTATTACTTTTGTCTATGCTTTGAAATTTCCATGTATACTTCAAGCTTTGAACGACTTTGTGTGTATTACTTCATGCCATCCTCTTAATGTCTCATGCTTCATGTGTACTAAATATATTCAGGCTTCATGCCTTATTACTTTACATGTATTGTGTGTGTACTTCATGTATGTATACCTTATGTTTTATTAAGAGATGTCTCGATTGGGAAAATTGGATAATTGCTTGAGGACAAGGAATTTCGGGAAGGGCAGAATGTCATGTCCCCTCCATTAGTATATATATATATAATTATTATTATTAATTAATATGAAAATTACCATCAAATAATTATTTAAAATTTATTTATTTATTAAATATTATTATTTAATTAATATTGACTAAAATTTATTACTAATAATGTTCTTGAAATATTCAAATAAAAAAATTAATTAATATCATATTGTAAACATAATTTCTATAGTATAAATTATAAAACATGCGATTAACCTACTCTCATCATCTCTGGATATGAAAGATTGAATATTGCATTAGCCCATGTATCAATTCACAAACAACGATATGGATATATTACCGATGCATCCAAAGGATTGACTAAGTATCAAAGACTACCAATTGATCATCATTGCATGCTATCGATCTATCATATTACCCATACACAATCGACTAGATTAATAAATATCGATGAGTCTAAGAAAATATATAATATGGTGCAATGTTTGACGATCATGTTAACATCGATAAGAATTAACAAATATCAATAATCGCCTTATCCATTAGGGGCAACGCAAGACATGACTCTTCAATAAGGTGATTCTTCAAAGGGCGTGACCTTTAAGAGATAAAGGTATAAAGAAGTTTCAAATATGAAAAGGAAAAGGGGGAATTGCATACAACAAAAAATATAAAATATATAAATATTTAAGGAGAAGAGAGGGACATTATCTGACAACATCTATCAAATCAGATCAGATCAGATTAGATCAAAACGGTTAGTAAGTTAAAGGCAGTAAAATCCTTGTTCCGGGTGGTATGCATAGGGTATGTGTTTAATAGGTAAGCTTCATATATGTAGCCCGATAATGTTTGTATATAGAATTTGATAAAAATATTAACCAAGACTACAATATTGTATAAGAGTAATACTTAATTCCATAACAGTAGAAGACTAGATCTGTTATGCGTCAATTCTATCTGCCCTTTTACCAACACCTAAATATAGTAAAAACAAATGTTTAAAGCAATGGTAGTAATAATAAAGTATCTAAAATGTAATTAACAAATACATTCATAATTGGTTATATATATATATATATATATATATATATATATATATATATATATATATATATATATATATATATATATATATATATATATATATATATATATATATATATATATATATATATATATATAATGTCTTAATTAGACAAATACAGATATTAGATTGTAAATTAGAAAGAGCTCATAAGAATTACAGATGTATGATCGATGAACCATTTATTTATTAATAGTTAATTGATTGAGCAATGAAATATCACTGATTGGATTCATGTTTAGGGGAAATGTCTCCTAATATATTTAGTTTGAGTGATAAGTATATTGAAATAGATTGATTATGGTTAAAACATGTTTAAACCTAGTAGGAGACATTACAAATGGTATCAAAGCTATGATCCTGCCATCCTGCAGGGTAAAGATGAATCGATGAATCATTCTAGTTAATAAGAAGAAATCTGACAATATGTGTATTCGCGTGTATGCTGTGTTTGCAAATATCTGTGTATACTTTGTGTATGCTTTTTGTTTTTGTACATTCATGTGTATACTTTGTGTATGCCTTGTATGTTCATATATATACTTTGTGTTTTTATTGATGAATGATTGTAAATTGCTTGAGGACAAGCAATTTTGAGTTGGGAGGACTGTGATGTCCCCATAATAGTGATTGATATTTGAATATACTTACGTATCAGTTATTTATTTATGAGTTTATGATTGAAACTCTATAGTATTATGTAATTAGCTTCATAAACATAATAAATAGATTATTACACACATTTAAAGTAATAATACATATTCATTAAATATTACATAATATTAATATTCTTATTTACATGGTAATCATAATGTAATATTGACAAGGCCACAATAACTAATAAGACTAATAAAACATTAATAAACAATATATAACAATATAGTGGTAGACAAGATCTGACACATGTCAAATTTGTCTGCTTTCCCATCCTTTAAATAAACCATACATAAAGGCAGCACCTATATTAAGGAAGTCTAAGATCAAAATTGCAATCGATGATCATATTTTTATCATGGAAATCATTGTTTATACATAAAGTTGCTAATATAATTTACTCCCACCGATTACATTAATAACTAATCACCGATAGAAGATGCCTCTACATGAAGATGTGTTTCTTATTAGAGTCACGACTTATGAAGAAGTCGTTGGAATTCATATATCTTAAGGTTAGGAATTCAGAACTATTTATTCTTGATGATACCAACTCTTATTCGTAGCTAGCAAATGAACAAGACAAGACAATTAAACAAGACAAAAACAAATTGTTAATCCTTAATATGATGTAGTCGGAAGGTTGTATAAATGAATAGGGAAATGATTGTTTAAAACCATCAAGCGTCTATCCCAAGATGGATAGAGATCAGGGACCCATGTAAGACCTTGAGGGTGTCGTCCCAAAACTAGGCCTGGGCTTGGATCCAAAATCTTGAGGGAGTTGCCACGCTGAGGTATCAAAGCGTCCTATTCAAGATCATAATCCTTTCCAAACTTACATTAGTAGTAAGGTTTTTAAGTTGAACTCCATCGTGATGTTAATTTCTATTTCTATTTCTATTTGCTTTGAGATTGTTGGAATTATGATGTCTTAAATGGTTAAACTTACTTGGGGACATCACAGGATTTCTTAATGTTGTCATGTTTTTGCTATAATTACATCATGCACCTTTCTAATGTATGTTCCTTGTATTCTTGGTATATATACTACATGTATTCAAAAATTGCTTCATGTCTAATATGTTTTTCAGCATGTATGCCTTTTGTCTTTATGTATGCCTCATGAGTGATGTGTCTTCAGCATGTCCATTCCATAAGTGTGTTTCTCATGTATGCTTGTGTACTATTTCCTTGGTTTACATGTATGATATGTGAATTACTCATTCCTTATGCATATTCATGTCTACACTTCATGTGTATTTGTCATCCATGCTTCATAAACGACATGTTGGTTTTCTACCTAATATCTTTTCCACATGTATGACTTGGTCTTGAATGTACTTATGTGCATGATTCATGCCTTACACGTATTCCTCTATATACTTCATGATTCATGATTCTCCGTGTATTCATATGTATTATTCATGCTTTATGTAGCTACGTCCTGTCTTATGTGCGTTGCTTCATGTTTTACGTATATCCATGTATATTGCTTCAAGCCTTACATGTCTTATATATTACTTGGTGTTTTACGTGAATGCTCCATGCCTTACATCTATGCTTCATGGCTTATGTATATTACCTTATGTTACATGTGTGCTATTTCATACTTCATGTATATACTTATGGATGTGTGCTACATGTTTGATAGGTATTTAAGTGAATTGCTTCATGCTTTAAGGGTATTCACGTACCTAATGTATATTTCTCTTAATTGTATATACACTTAATGATTTGTGGATATTTATGTATTTGTTGTATCTTCAATATGTTTGCTCCCATGTATGTTTTATATGTGTACGTGTATATTTGTAATGAATGTATAATTATGTGATTGCGCCATGTTTGTTACATTTTCAGCATGACCGTGTCACACACCCTCGTAATGTCTGTTGTACATCCTTAAAAAGCTTTGCATCATGAAATGTTTTCAATATGTTATTCTATGTGTATTTTATATACCTTTCTCAAATGCTTCATATCTTAAACATAGTTATTTCAAGACTGATGTGTTCACAGAATACTTATCTTGGGTGTGTTCTCTAAGTGTATGTATCATGTATGCGTTACATGTATTTCACTTCTATGTGCATGTCTTAATTGTATTCACTTGCATTACACGTCTACTTCACACCTTGTGTATATTTATGTGTATACTCCATGTTTTATGTAGGTGTTTCTTGCCTTATATGCTTCGGATTTACACCTTATGTGTATTCGTATGTATGCTTCATTTCTTATGTATTCATATGTATGCTTAATGTATTGACAGTTCTTACTTTGTGTATGCTTCATATATATGCTTTGCACGTCCATATGACATGTACGATCCATATCTTAGACGTACATGTGGATATTGCTATAGGTATTAATTTTGTCTATGCTTTGAGATTTCCATGTATACTTCAAGCTTTGAATGACTTCGTGTGTATTACTTCATGCCAACCTCTTAATGTCTCATGCTTCATCCCTCGTTACTTTACATGTATTGTGTGTGTACTTCATGCATGTATACCTTATGTTTATTAAGAGATGACTCGATTGGGAAAATTGTCAATTGCTTGAGGACAAGCAATTTCGGGAAGGGCGGACTATCATGTCCCCTCCATTAATATATATATTTCCTAAAGAAAACAATTTTTATTATTAATTAATATGAAAATTACCATCAAATGATTATTTGAAATTTATTTATTTATTAAATATCATTATTTAATTAATATTTATTATTAATAATGTTCTTGAAATATTCAAATAAAAAAATTAATTAATATCATATTGTAAACATAAATTATATAGTATAAATTATAAAACATGCGATTAACCTACTCTCATCATCTCTGGATATGAAAGATTGAATATTGCATTAACCCATGTATTGATTAACAAACAACGATATGGATATATTACCGATGCATCCAAAGGATTGACTAAGTATCAAAGACTACCAATTGATCATCACTGCATGCTATCGATCTATCATATTGCCCATACACAATCGACTAGATTAATAAATATCGATGAGTCCAAGAAAATATATAATATGGTGCAATGTCCGGCGATCATGTTAACATCGATAAGAATTAACAAATATCAAGAATCGCCATTATCCATTAGGGGCAATGCAAGACATGACTCTTCAATAAGGTGATTCTTCAAAGGGCATGACCTTTAAGAGATAAAGGTATAAAGAAGTTTCAAATATGAAAAGGAAAAGGGGGAATTGCATACAACAAAAAATATAAAATATATAAATATTTAAGGAGAAGAGAGGGACATTATCTAACAACATCTATGAAATCATATCAGATCAGATCAAAACTGTTATTAAGTTACAGGCAGTAACATCCTTGTTTCGGGTGGTATGTGTGTGCAGAAAAAGTGGTGCAATGAAATGGAAATTTCGGTTTCTAGACAAGTCCACACACCAATGGGACTCTTGGTGCAAGTTATGGAGCTATATTTAATAGCTCAACTCCCCAAGGGACGCTCCATTGTTCTCTATCTCACAGGATTCCTTAATCCAATGCCTTTGCTCTCAGATCACTGAGCAAAGTGACTTAGGAATGACAACTATGAGAACGAGGGATATTGTTCAACTTAATATGAATGCATTCTTAGTTATGCATGATATTAAATCTAGTATGAATTAAACTAGCATGGATATGATGATAAGATAAAAGATTAGTAAAATCTATCCTAACATGATATACTAGTCTAATATGAGAATGTTATGATAATAGAAATGCTCCTAAAAATGCTTATTAAGATGATTTCTATTCAAAGAGAGGCTAAATGTTTGATATAAAATGATTATATTAGATTCTTAGTAAAATGTCTATAAGTTTGATACTAAAGACTTGGATATGAAAATGAGAGAAGCAGGGCTCTATTTATAGGAAAAACAGGGCAATGGATAGTCAGGATTGGATGATCTTATCAAGGGCCAGGATTGAAATTTTATCAATCCATGTTTACAATTCTCACCAATGAAATGGTGACAATTGTCAACATAAGACTGTTTGATAGGAGATGTAAGAAGCATTAAATCCTTGAGAAGGCCTCATAGTTACCTTAGAAGGTAAGGGTTAAGGTTAGGTTAAGGTTATCCATTGGATAAAGCTTTTACCCAAAGGATAAACTCGTGTGCAATGGTTAAAGAAATAATCATGGTCAAAGCAATGAATGCTTGATGAGACCCTTGGGTTAGATGAAGGTTGAGTTAGAGAGAATGTCTCTAATCATGCAAGAAGGTTGAGTTAACCATTAATGGTTAGGAAGACTGTCAAGGTTAACTTGTTGAAGACATAAAGCCTTTAATGGTTTTCAAGGACTTTGAAGGTTTGAGAAGTGACTTCCCTTTGCTTAGGAATGTGACAATATTTAGGAGATAGATTAGGCTAAATTAGAAGTGATTAGAAGAATCTACAAGGGTTTTAGGGAGGCAAGTGGGAGATGTAGGATTTTGCAAGTGGATGGAAGGGAATTTTAATTAAAATAAATTACTTTATTTCAATCAAAAATAGATGTAACTTGCATAAATACAAGTGGGGGATTAAAATAAATAAATTAGATTTATTTACTTGCAATGAACAGTTTAATTAAATGTAAATTTAATTAAAAGGGGAAAAAAGGGGGAATTAATTCAATGCTTAATTGTATAGTACTTAAAAAGAAAGATTGGTTCCTGATAATTATCTGCAGGGGATTCAACAGGTAATGTGGGGCAACCATAACAGGCAAGCTATTGAGTAACCACAACCATAAATATATAGATGTACATATATTTATATATTTTTTTGACATATAAATATAAAAATATTTATATAGAGAGAGATATATACACACACAAAAGTGTATTTCATATAATTATATATATACATAACCTAATATGAGGTCATTATCAATCTATTGTCCTTTCGTGCCAGGCTATAGGCTATTCAGGGTCTTATTGTCTAATTTGATCAAGTGGTAGCCTATCATGGTTGAATGCTCCCCTCATGGTTATTAACAATATTGGTAGCGCACTGTTAAGGAGGATATCACTAGAGATTATAAGACAACTAAATCTAGGCATTAAATATTCATCATTCAAAGATATGCAAACTTGTCAAAAAACTGCCAGAACAAGGCAAGCCAAGACCCTATTTTCTGCTACCTAAATAGGGCTCCCTATCAAAAACAGGGATGGGTCATTTAGAAATTGTGAAATAAGACAGGTATACTCCATGTAGGATAGGGCTTGTTGGAGGGCTCGGGGTGGCTACTATATTAACTCTTAATAGAGCATGTGAATGATGCCTGTTGTTATCAAGGCAAATGAGTTCTGAAGGTTATGTGTTCCTTCACCTATAAAACACTACCTGTATGTAATAGGTTAGCTAAATTTTGTGTTTCTTTCCCTTTAAAATTTATGTGTTAAAGGGAAGATATGAGGTCCTTTTATCCCAGAGTCAACGCAAACTGGAAACATCTTGCTGGGTTGATTTCAGGATACAAGACTCTGTACCCTCCCCTCTATTATTAATAGTGATTTTGTGTTGTTGGCTGGGAAGGAAGGAGACATATTACTAACTGACCTATTTATGATTAGTATTGCATTTCTCTGCAACATTTGAATAGGTTTCACTGGTATTATTTGTGAGATCAAGGGTGTTTGTTCCTTTCACATTGAGCATATATATGATAATATAATTGCATATTCCCAGGGTATCACGGGGGATATGGCTCTAACAAATGCATTCGATAGAAATATACGTGTTTTGGTGTTCTGGTTTTTTCTATGTGCAAGAGGAATTAGGAAAATGAGGAAATACAGAAGGATCTAAGCGCTCCTCTAAGGATGGAAAAAGCAAAGCATCATGGCACCACCCTTAGGACATATAAATAGTACCACAACAACAATGATGATGGAAGATTTAACACAATAGTATTGTTTATTTTGTAATCGGTTGGCCAAGCCTTACTGTAAAACAACAAAAATGGCAAATAATGTAAACTTATATGCTAGGAAGAAATTCCTTGGGCAAGACTGGAGGTTTTCTTTCCTCGGTTCTTTCCTACCAGTGCCCACACTGAACCGAGGTGTAACTCTTAAAATTTAATAAAAATATTGCAACTAAGGCCTATTACCTATCAAAAAAAAAGGCGGGGGGGGTGGGGGGGGGAGAATTAATTAAATAAAGTAATTTATTTAATTAAAGGGGTAGAAAAGGCTTAGGTGAACTTAATTAAATAAATTGAGTAATTCATTTAATTAAATAGATGAATGTGAATAATTTAATTAAATAGAGGAATGGGTTGAAATGAATATTAAATATTCACTTAAGAAAGTGGTCATTTTTATACATCTACAGTATGCATAGGGTATGTGTTTAATAGGTAAGCTTCATATATGTAGCCCAATAATGTTTGTATATAGAATTTGATAACAATATTAACCAAGACTGCAATATTGTATAATAGTAATACTTAATTCCATAACAGTGGCAAACTAGATCTGCTATGCGTCAGATCTGTCTGCCCTTTTACCAGCACCTAAATATAGTAAAAACCAATGTTTAAAGCAGTGGTAGTATCAATAAAGTATCTAAAATGTAATTAACAAATACTTTCATAATTGGTTTTATATGTGTGTGTGTGTTAAAATCTCTCTCTCTCTCTCTCTCTCTCTCTCTCTCTCTCTCTCTCTCTCTCTCTGTGTGTGTGTGTGTGTGTGTGTGTGTGTGTATTAAGAGCTCATAAGAATTATGGATGTATGATAGATGAACCATTTATTTAATAATAGTTAATTGATTGAGCAATGGAATATCACTGATTCGATTCATGTTAAGGAAAAATGTCTCCTAACATATTTAGTTTGAGTCATAGGTATATTGAAATAGATTTATTATGGTTAAAACATGTCTAAACCTAGTATGGGACATTACATCCATTCTTGACCAACCTCTGGCTGGCAACCTTGTAAACAATTCCATTCTTGACCTCTTCTTTATCCTCAACCCGCTACATCTGGGCTTGCAACTTCTATTCCTCCTCATACTTCTAATCCGCCAAGGTCATCCATCCCCCTTCAAAACAGGGCCAATTATATCAACATGGGCTTGCCTCCCATTAGCACGATCTGAGGATCACAAGCTCTCCACATTTCCCACCCTCCTCCCCATTCTTCATATCAATATTTTGGTGTTGGTGCCTCATCCTCGTCATATCAAATCCCAACATTAAATATGGGTCACTATGTTCCTAATGTTCCCAATCAACAACCCGATCTCATCAAGGAAATCCAAGACATGAAGAACCTCATCAAAAATCTCAAAGAGGGTACTAACAAGAGAACTTATTCCTTTCATGGAATATGTCTGTACCCCTACGAACCAACCATCTCAGTTGCTCCATATCCACTTGGTTTTGACATGCCTAAGTTTAAAAAATACAAGGCGAGGATTATCCTAAGCGTCATGTTCGAGAATTCTCCGTTTCATGCCAAGAAGTCTCTTATAGTGACATATATCTCAAAAGATTTTCCAAAAGGTATCATTGAAGAGGCTCTCGCTTGGTTCTCCTCTCTACCACAGGGCTCCATCACATCATTCCTTGACTTAGTCAAAAAATTTGTCGATCATTATGCTTATAACATTGAGAATGATGCCTCTATAATAGACCTGTGCAAAACAAAGCAAAGGCTTGGGGAAAATTTTGCCAAATTCCTTCAAAGATGGCGACATCTCATTAAAAGATTCCCTTGGACAATACCAGAGGAAAACCAGTTCAAATTATTTCAACGCAATCTCATACCTTAATTGTCCAAACCCTTGACTCACTAGTGCTTGACCTCCTTTGTGGAAATTTTTAAGAAGGGTATAGCCTTAGAATGTACACTCTTATAGGATGGAACTATCAAACACTATCATAGATCAACACAAAATTCATCCTCTCATAATAATAAGCAAAAAATTTGGTCCAGAAACAAAAATGTCACCAACGATGGAGTCACGGATGCTTAACGTATCCAAACCATCATCGCACCATCTAAACCCATCACCAATATTTTTTTCAGCATCCGATCCAATCCTCGCAATCAGTCCAATTCTCAAGATCAACCCCACAATCCCACCTACGTCCAAGGTCGCCCCCTCAGTCCAACAGCCAACGTGAGTTTACCCCATTGGGTGAACCCATTGAGGTCATCTTCCAGAAACTTGTCAAGGCCCGTGTTGTTGTCTTCCCGATGACATGCCCTTTTGATCCCAACCAACCCAAACCCCAATGGTATAATGAGAATGAATATTGTGATTACCATTGTATCAATGGTCACGATACACGCAAGTGTATAAAACTCAAGAATTACATTCAAGACCTTATTAATAAAAGGGATATCGAGGTTGATGTATTAGGACTGATTCCCTAAGCATGGCAAAGACAAGGCCTCATCATCTCATGCGGTCAACCATGATTATATCGACTATATATCCGGCATCGACTCCTTGGTGGGTTGCATAGAGCCTGTTGATACCTCCATCAACACCATTACCATCAATGGAGCAGACCCACCCGCCACTAAACCCAGAATCACCATCCAAGGGGCCCCTCTCCCTCAGCCATCAAGTCGCCCTTCCCAAGCAAAGATACTAATTCAAGGCGCTGCACCTCCCAATTATCAGAATGACTACAATGTCACCACCCGCAGAGGAAGAGTAATTGTTCCAAGAGCCCCTCCTCCCCCTCACCAAACCCCATGTCATCCACCCGCCTATATGATATCCTTGATCACCTTGGAAAGACTCATGCACAAATATCCATTCTTAAGCTACTCAACACATCCCCCATCCACAAAGAGATCATCGAGCTAGCCCTCCTAGAATCTTGCATCCCTGATAATATCAATGTTGCCCAATTCCAAGCCCTCATAGGTAACCTTGTTGCGCAGCACCATCTTGTTTTCACATCCAATGATGCACCCTCCGATGACACATCCCATAACAAGCCTCTCCACATTGAAGCTCTTGTACACAAACATAAAATTAAGAGAGTCCTCATAGATGGTGGATCTGGCTTGAATCTATGTACATATAAGTTAATTAAACAACTAGGTATCTTTGAGGACTTGGTTGGCATGTCAGGAAAGATAGTAATAAAGACATATGATGATGTAGAGAAAGTCTCCAAAGGAACAATCACCTTGCCTCTTCAAGTGGGCCCTGCTATAGTGGATACAACTTGTCAAGTTTTAGACCTTGATCTCCCCTACAACATTCTTCTTGGTCGTCCTTGGATCCACTCCATTCAAGTCGTCCCTTCCATGTACCATCAATGCCTAAAATTTCCATTCAATGGTAAGGAAATCACCATCCATGCTGACCCAAAACCTTTTGAGTATTGCAAACTGCTTGAAGGGAAGCATCCTCATCATTGTCCGCTTAATAAACCTTCTCTGCTCCCTCCATTTGATCCATCCAATGTCGCATCCACCTCATCTGCACCTAAGGACAAGGTCAAAATAATAGACAATGGTTGTGGAGAGTACACCTTGCAAAACGTTGTTTACGTGGGTCAACTCCCACTCTCTCCTAAGTCATATGGCAACCAAAAGAAATAAAGAAACAAGAAAAAACCACTATCCAATGCAAAGAAACCACCATCCAACAATGGGGTCCACTTGATGAGAAGAGCCTGAAAATTGATGTCACCTCTTGGCTGTATCGAGAGGGAGAAGAGGAATCGAACAAAAAACCCAAAACAGATGTATCTGAAGGCTTCCACTATAATAGAAAAGATGAGCTATAAAGGACATGGTCTTGCACTTGAAGAAAAAGGCAGAAAAGCACCCATCTCCCTGGTTTCATACAAGTATAATAGGGGCTTGGGGTACTCACTTGTGCTTAAGATCATCATCACTGGGGTCCAACCAAACCCTCCTGTTGACATCAAAGACTCTGATGAAGAGGAGTTCCATGAAATGCCTTTTGAATACAAAGACGATATATTTGACGATACCTGTGTAAATGCCATCACCCTCATTATCCCCTCCACATCATATAAGCTCAAACTAATTCATCCCGAACTCATTGACCATGACCAGCAAGAACCACCTATTTTAGATGTTTGTGCCGATGATGATGCTCTTATAGCATTACTTAATATGTAAGACCTCGAGAACCACACGACTGTCCATGGGATTCAGCTTCATCCAAAAGCTTACTTTGGTAGTCAAGACTGTACATTAGGAAATAGGAAATCATCACAAACAATATAAACATACTAATCATTAGCTCAATCACGAAAAGCAAATTGCAATGATCTATCCTAAACACATTCAATAGAGACATAAAGATAAAACATTCAAAAAAGATTATGCAAACCAGATGTTCCCTTCATGCGGCTCCATTGTTCTTCTTTCTTCTCCAAATAGTTTTGTTGTAGATCTCACCTTCAAGTGCATACACCTAATGTGAAAGCAAGATTGATATTGACACAAGAATACTCGAAGCGTGATTTGACAAAGTGATTAGAAATTCAATAGTCTGATTAGGGGTCAAGAATCAAGGGGTTTGATTGAAGAAATTCATCCAATTTATAGACAAATTGGAGAGATGGATCAAATTAGCATGATTCAATTCAAATGGAAATTCAAATCAAGAATAGCAAAATTATGACATGTCTATGACAAATTGTTATGCAAGGATTTATGACAATTTATGACATTTATGACAAATTGCTATGCAAGGATTTATGACAAGATTTTGAAATAGAAATAGACATCTAGGAGAAATTAGAAAATTAAGTTGGAAATAATGACTTGGAAATTAGGAAATTGATGAAAAATAGGTAAATTAATTAATAATTTCTCATTCATTAATTAATTTACAAAAAGAGGAATAATTAGCCAATTATATGAATATTTAATTGTAATGAGAAAACTTAGGATAAATAAATAAATTATTTAACCTAGAGGGAAAATGCCAAACAAGATTAAATGAACAAATCATAAAACCTTGGAAGATGAATTAGAAATGCAAGGATGACAATTAAGTCTTGACAAAGGATAGTTGATATCGATTCGATCATGATTTTGAATTGATAAATGACCAGTGTTGATAAATGATTTGATTGAGATTGGTTGACAAAAAACAATGACAAATTGACCAAATTGACATGATTGAAAAGGACAAGGATCGATGACGAATCGATCGCAATATGACAAGATTGACAAGGACAAAGATCGACCAAAATCATGATTGAAGATTGTTGTCGACAAGACCAAATTCGAAAGCGAGACAGATGAAGAATGTAGAAGAATGACTCGATGCTCGCAAATGATAAAAACCAAGTGCGTAACATAGGAGAAATGTTAATGCGATGCAAAAACCTAAAATGAGGCAATGCGCAAATGTTAAAGTATGACTCCGCAAGCGTTGACCATTTTTAGGTGTCTACATTTTGCCCCTCTTTGAGACAATGCAATTTTAAGCGTTGTTTCAAAGAACTTAATGAAAATGCCCCAGACAATAATAATGACATATGCATGCCCCCTCGAGGAATTGGCCGGAAACATGCAGAAAAGAGGCCAATTGATCAATAAAAATGATAGAAAATGATAGGATCATACAGACTACCATGACTGACGGAAGAAATGTTAGTGAGAAGAAATTAGACAGAGGACAATTAGAGACGAAGAAAAACTTGCTTTCACTAATGCACTTTTTAGGTGAGAACCTTTATTTAATGTAGCAAAACGGATGCGTAGCATCATGGCATTGAAGGCCAGAGCTGAAATGCAACCCTTTTTGCAAAAGACAGACACATCACAGACAAACAACAATCACAATCAAAAAGAAAAGGATCATGATCCATCCCGGTCACTCTAAATCACTCAGTGACATCATCGAGCAACATAGGAACATGATCGAAGCCAAAGATAAATCAGTAAAAAGATAAGATGCACAAATTCCAACAAATCACACAAACATCTTGATCTTCATTGTCAAAAGTTGAAAGTGCTAAGAGGACGATCATGCTATCTGGTTTCAGGACATGTGGTACCCCGTCTAAGACAGGACACAGTCTGGTTTCGAGTATACCACACCCTGTATAAGACCCATGATAGTAGAGACAAGGACAAATGATATTGATGGTAACGTTCGATTCATATGACAATTTTGATCAATTTGAATGTCTGGTTTGATTGAAAAGGTCATCTGTTTATGCATGATTTCAGTAAAGCGCAGTGTTGAATTGATTGCGTGTCATTGGAGGTATACTCAGCGATCTGCCTATGCACAAAGGGATTATTGCTTTGTTTTTTAGATTTTAATGTTTTGAAATGTTTTTGTTCATTTTTTCAGGACTTTATTTGATTTTTTTGTTTTTATTTCAAGACATTTTTCAATTTTTTTTTAATTATTTCAGAACATTTTTCAATTTTTAAGAGATTATTTCAGGACATTATTTGATTTTTTAAATTTTTGCCCCCAGTGTCTAGCAAGGCAAGGAATATGATAGGTGAATAAATAGGCTTGCTGAAATTATGGTGGATAGAGGGAAGACAAAGGCCTTTTATCATGGAGACAATACGGATGCAATTTCCAAGGGCTATTGCATGATGGGACAAGAGACTGGATATGACAATGTAAAGCAGTGAAATGGCATGAGGGACATGTCAAGAGGTTTTTGAAACCATGTTTAAATTTTGCGTCCTTATGTCAGATCAAGATCAAGGGACAGAAAGAGTGTATGGATAATGATAAGATATGGATAGGATAAGCAAGACCAAGAATGGATAAAGGACATGGACTGAAGGTCGGGATTGGCTAAGAGATAGTGGCAGAAAGTTGCAATAAGCTAGGGAATATGGATGAAAGGTTGTAATAAGCAAATGGATAAATGACCAAAAGCTATGATAGACTGAAAGCTGCAAACAAAATACATGATGCTCATGATGATCCTCAACCTTGTCAAGATCAAAGGTGGAAAGAGGAAATGGATATGAGGGACAATAGGATAATGGAGGGTAATGACAGGGGTTCGATAGGATAATGAAGGGCAATAGGATATGAAGGAGGAAATCTGCCCCCAAGTGTGGTATGCAAGAAGTTCATGGATTACGCATGATGCCTGTTTGCCAGGTTTTCATCACGGTTCTTACCCAAGGCGCCTGTTTGCCAAGTTTTCACCAAAAGACGAATTATTTTTGCTTTACTTTTTTTTTTCAATTTTTTTTTATTTTGACTTTTTTTTTATAGAAGATGGACACATGATAGGGGATGGAAGAAGGACTCAAGCGTCTTTTTGTTTGGATAGTAGCCTTGAAAAAAATGGACCATGACCTTTAAAAACATGCTCAAAGACGTTGGTAGGATAAGGACATGGAAAATAAGATGAAACTAAGGCGAGGATTTATGCAAAGGATTGGACCAGAGGGATCGAAGGATGGAAAATATGCATTGGATAATGGATAGGGTATTGGAAGAATTGGGCTTGAGCAGATGGAAATGTTGGCAAGATCGACATTGGCACACACCTTAAGGGGTGATAGACTGAAGGAGGAAAAATGGATCTTAGATTGTGAGATTTGGATGGAGGAAAGGCTATGGATTTTGGGACATAAGGGCCCAAAACGGATGAAGAAGGTGATGGAGGAAAAAATTTGAGAGGGTTGGATGGAGGAATAGCAACTTTGGATGCCAAGTTGGATTTTTCTTTTTGTGCTTCAAGAAGCTGCTTAGGGATCCACATGGTTTTTGATTTTTCATGCTTTTGTGGTTCATTGGAGTGCATTGCTTGCACAAGGGATTTAGGAACCCATATATATTTTGACTTTGCTTTATTTTTCTCAATGGGCCTTTGTGGCCTTTTGGATATTTCTTTTTCTTTATAGATCATATTGTTCTTTGTTTTGACATGTCGATTATATTGGACATGTTGATCCTTGAATACATGTGGATTTTTAGACTTATGACTTTTATACTTGGCATCCAAATTGCTTGGAGGGGGAAAGGAATGCATGGATGGAAATAAATGAAATGGACTTCTTTTGGATTGATGAAATTTACTCAAGGATGTGTGCCTTTGCTGACCTTGCATAGAGGACAAAGGGATATAAGGACCTAGAATGGATGGAAGTGATGATGGGGAAGGTGGACATTTGGATTTTGACTTTGAAGGGATACCAACGCCTTGAGTGTGAGCTGTGTAGACATGACCCTTAAGATCTTCTTCGATATGGAGAGATTCTCGCTTATGGAGATCTACTCCTTTGCCTTTATGAATATCTTGACTTGTAGGATACTCTTTTCTTTGGGAAGAACACGCGAGTCCATTATGAGGTGGATATGATATGAGAGAAATAATGAGATCTTGAAGTGGATCGGATTGGACCAAAGAGGAAGAACCCATTATGCATGTCGAGGGTTCATGAACATCTTGCACTGACACATTAGAATCATGAAAGGGATTAGGATCATGAGGGTGATTAGGATCATGTAGTGGACATGGTTCAATGACAGGCTCTTCAAGAGATGGATTGGGAGAAATAATGGGATTATCAAAAGAAATGTGATCTTGGAGTGTATATGGAGTATTAGGACAAGGAGATGGAGGAACAAAAAGATCTTGTGGAGGATTTAAAGGAATAATTTGATCTTGACAAGGAGGAAGATCATTGGAATCCTCTTTAAAGTTGCTTTGCTCTTGACTTTCAATGGCATCATCATAAAGGATGGAAAGGATATCCTGATCTTTCTCAGGAAGTGGAATGTCAATGGGATTTGAAAGGACATTGTGTTCATGAAATGGAAGGGGATCATTTGGGATTGGATGGACTGGGATATCTTGATCTTGCTCGGGGAATGGTGTGTCAATAGGACTTTGGATAGGATGGACAAGAATAGGGGAATCATCATGAGTGTCTGGGAACATGGGGTCCTGGTCAACAATTGGATGGGATGATAAGGTTTCAAGATCTTGATCTTGATCTGTTTCAAGACATCTTTCTTCATGCTCTAAATTATCCTCTTGACATGAGGTTGGACTTTGGATATGCATGGGAGATTCTGACAAGGGATCAATGTTTTGGGATGAAAGAAATGCGCTGTGAACATTTATGATGGATTCTGGCAAGGAATCAATGCTTGAACATGAGGAAGAGGGACTTTGAATGCGGTCCTCTAAAATAGGTAATGGCAATAAAGTGCATGGTGGCATTGGGTCTAGCATTTCTGAAACATGACAAGGATGTGCATCATGAATTGGATTATCGTGGCAATCAATTATGGATAGCCCTTGGGTAATTGCGTCCTTGGGTGTATTGTTTGATGAGGACAATATGGAAGGTTCTCGTGAAACTTCTAAAGGTGTAGGGATAGATGCCACTGGAGAGTCAATTTGCTTGCGAGGGGATGAGGCA
Organism: Cryptomeria japonica; assembly: GCF_030272615.1. NCBI lineage: Eukaryota > Viridiplantae > Streptophyta > Pinopsida > Cupressales > Cupressaceae > Cryptomeria > Cryptomeria japonica. The sequence continues at coordinate 626,991,858 of NC_081410.1, read as the reverse complement.
TTGCTAGACATAAGTGTATTATCTTGATCTTCCTCAAAGAACTCACTTGGTAGTTTCCTTAAGAGCATTGCAATAAAGCCACCTTTCTTTCGAGGTTTTGACATAGCTGTATCTAGAATTTGAACTTGTTTGGAAAGAATTTGGTTTGATGTCATGTTTTGATTTTGTACTAGATGTTGATCAGATTGGTTTGACATGTTCAAAATTTGGCTTGGTGTGTGCTGCAACCTTTGTTTTTGAATGTTTGGTCGTAGTTGTTGACATTGATATGTTGATTGAACTTGTTGATATTCCACCATTGGTTGAACCATTTGTTGACATTGTATAGTTGGTTGGACATATTGTTGAAATTGAACCATAGGTTGTATTGGTTGTATATGTTGGAAATGTTGAACAATTGGTTGTGATGGTTGAAAATCTGATTGATAGTAAACACCTTCTTGTTCTTGTTGTGGAGGCACATAATGTTGAAATTGATGTTGTCTCTTTTCTTGAAATTGTTTCATCATCTCTATTTGGGAGAGGAGAGCTGGTATGTCTGATCGTTCAAGAAGAGATCTTACATCAATTGGCTCAATCTTTGGATTTTGACCTGGAAATTTTTGAAACACTTTGGACATTTGTGATCTATTCTTCTCAATGTTTTTCACTCTTTGTTCCAAAATCTCATTTTCTTGAGCTAGTTTCTCCTCTAGTTTTTGTATTTGGAGACTTGTTTCATCATAAAAAGTTTGATCAATGTTGCTTTGTTGTTGGGTTGGATATAATTGTGATTGCCTTGGATTAAAATTTGATTGCATTGTCGGTTGATATGTCAAACTTTGTTGCATCATTGGTGCTTGGAACCTTGTTTCAATAGACATGTCACTATGCAAATGCAATATTTTTGGAATTTTTCAAGGATAATGTATGATATGCAACTAAATGCAAACTAAATAGATGAAAATGCAATCTATGGCAAGAGTGCAATCTATGTTTTTGGTTGTTTTTCAAGATTTTGACAAACTTTTGAAATGCAAATCTAAAAAGAGACCCTTAGGAAATTGAAATGACGTCTAGACCTCAAAGGACAAAAGGACCAAGTGACAAAAGGACAAATGACAAAGTCTCCCCTATATGCTTGGATACTAAGCTAGGTTTGACCAAATGACAATAATGACATAAAAAGAAAAGGTTTGATAAGGTCTAGACTTCTTAACAATGACTTAGGGTTTATCAAAGATTTGGATTACTCAAGTATGACAAAACCTAGTTTTTGAGACTATATGCAAAGGGACAATTACTATGCAAGTGACCCTAATATGATATGATAATGACCTAAGCTTAATGAAGGGACCTAGGGTATGCAAATATGAATGTATGACAATGGTATGACTTTAATGCAAGAGAACACATGCAAAAGGATGACCCTTATTGATATGCAAAGGAGTATGACCTAGGTGAAACCTAACCTTGGTAGTTGACAATGAACTTTGCAAAATGCAACCTAAGATGAACCTAAATCTAAGTGACATGAATGTTGAGACAAGATTTTTGAACAATGTTTGACAACCACGTTTGAAGGTGTTTTTGAATTTTGTTGGATGAAATGCTCTTATGTTTAACTTTGTTTTGAATCAATGTACCTTGTTTTTGAAATGAAATGCAATTCAACTTTTGACAAGCAAAGAAGACAAGATATTTCAACTTAGACTCAAGACAATCATGCTCATTCACACATTTCTTATGGTAGGCAAGGACATTAGGTACTTGAGAGGTAGACTTGTTATGGGATTCAAGGAGAATACATAGATGCTTGACCCCACGGGCTCCCCTCCACGGCACTCACTTCTCAGGGCAGCCAAGCATCAGTCCCCATGGAAATCTCCCCATGGCGAACTTAGTATCTCTTCCAAGTATCCGAACTTGTCCTTCTCAAGCAACTAGAAGGGTTTTTGGCCTCTAAAAACAAGGTGTTTAGTCAGGATTTATGTTAAGCGTTACTCCTTGATGTCACGCAAGCGTGATTGAGACATTAAGCCCATCAAGATACCAAACAAATGTAGTCGCGCAAGCACGATTTAGACCGTGAGGTCCTACTTAGATGTTGATATGAAAAAGAGTCCAAGGGTCATCACTTCCCAAGTAACTGCAATTCCCACGTAACCCTTCCTTCAAGGCTTTCGCCCATCAGGTATTTGTTTATAGTGAGTTAGAATGCCAAGGTATTCTAGCCGTACTCACTTTGGGTCGTTCCCTTCTCACGATTATCACTTGCTTACAAAAGCAAAGTGGTCGGGAAGGCAGGCCCTCTAAAGGAGACACACAATCAAAGACACGAGCATGGTATCAAAGATCTGGATTTCTGATCACCCTAAAAAGGATGAGAGCATACTCTCCTACTCCAATGTCACACTCAACAATCAAAGCAAAAACATGTTCATTCCAGCCTATTTAGAAATCACTAGGTGCCTAAAACATTAATGACAAACACCAAGTTTAGTTGTTTCTCCAAGGCAACCTGCAAAACCCAAGTTAGAAGTTTGAGGTGCTTATTCTTTGACTATCGATTCTGCATAACACATGTTAGTAGTTTGATTTGTTGTCTTTGCCATGCGTATGCCAAGATTCTGCACAGATAATTAGTACCAAAAACCAAAAATCAGAAAACAGAATGCAAAAACAAGACAATTTTCAAGTAAAACACTGCATTTTTACCTCTGTTATGGACTTTACACAGGCGCAGAACTCAGGACAGAGGCGCAGAATGCATGACAGACGTGCAGAATGTCTTCAACACAGGCGCAAGTTGCTTCACACAGGCGCAGAATGCATGACAGAGGTGCAGAATGTCTTCAACACAGGCGCAAGTTGCTTCACACAGGCGCAGAAGTCTCCAGAAAACCCTGCACGACCCTGTTTTTGGGTTTTTGGCCTGCAAATCAACTTGAAAGCACTCAAAAACACCATAAAGGGGTTAGATGGTTAGTGTTCACGTCGGGTTCACCAATTAATATACGTTAGGAAATAGGAAATCATCACAAACAATATAAACATACTAATCATTAGCTCAATCACGAAAAGCAAATTGCAATGATCTATCCTAAACACATTCAATAGAGACATAAAGATAAAACATTCAAAAAAGATTATGCAAACCAGATGTTCCCTTCATGCGGCTCCATTGTTCTTCTTTCTTCTCCAAATAGTTTTGTTGTAGATCTCACCTTCAAGTGCATACACCTAATGTGAAAGCAAGATTGATATTGACACAAGAATACTCGAAGCGTGATTTGACAGTGATTAGAAATTCAATAGTTTGATTAGGGGTCAAGAATCAAGGGGTTTAATTGAAGAAATTCATCCAATTTATAGACAAATTGGAGAGATGGATCAAATTAGCATGATTCAATTCAAATGGAAATTCAAATCAAGAATAGCAAAATTATGACATGTCTATGACAAATTGTTATGCAAGGATTTATGACAATTTACGACAATTTATGACAAATTGCTATGCAAGGATTTATGACAAGATTTTGAAATAGAAATAGACATCTAGGAGAAATTAGAAAATTAAGTTGGAAATAATGACTTGGAAATTAGGAAATTGATGAAAAATAGGTAAATTAATTAATAATTTCTCATTCATTAATTAATTTACAAAAAGAGGAATAATTAGCCAATTATATGAATATTTAATTGTAATGAGAAGACTTAGGATAAATAAATAAATTATTTAACCTAGAGGGAAAATGTCAAACAAGATTAAATGAACAAATCATAAAACCTTGGAAGATGAATTAGAAATGCAAGGATGACAATTAAGTCTTGACAAAGGATAGTTGATATCGATTCGATCATGATTTTGAATTGATAAATGACCAGTGTTGATAAATGATTTGATTGAGATTGGTTGACAAAAATCAATGACAAATTGACCAAATTGACATGATTGAAAAGGACAAGGATCGATGACGAATCGATCGCAATATGACAAGATTGACAAGGACAAAGATCGACCAAAATCATGATTGAAGATTGTTGTCGACAAGACCAAATTCGAAAGCGAGACAGATGAAGAATGTAGAAGAATGACTCGATGCTCGCAAATGATAAAAACCAAGTGCGTAACATAGGAGAAATGTTAATGCGATGCAAAAACCTAAAATGAGGCAATGCGCAAATGTTAAAGTATGACTCCACAAGCGTTGACCATTTTTAGGTGTCTACAAAGACAACTCCCTCAGTTGCAAAATTGAAAACAAAAAGAAAAAGTCCCTTGGTGAAAACCTTTCTGAGGCACCTTTGGACACAAAAAAAGTAAAAACAAAGGACGCATCTCCTAGTGATAACCTGGATCAGGTGTTAGAAGATGGGGGAATTGACTTACCTACCATGGTTCTATCCAAACAGGAAATATTTTTTGACAACCCTAAAAATGTGTTCATCGCCAAATCATTAATGAATCAAGAGAAACAGAATTTTATGACCTTTCTAAAAGAGACATAAATCAACTTCGCTTGGTCCTATGCAGACATGCTAGGCCTTGATCTAGAACTAGTGGTACACAATCTTGTAGTAAGACTTGATGCCAAACCAGTTAAACAAAAGTTATGCAAGATGCATCCCTAGATAGCAATATTGGTTAAAGATGAATTACAGAAGATGTTGGATGTAGGCTTCATTAAACCCATAGATTATCCCAAATGGCTTTCCAACATTGTACCTGTCGCCATACCAACTGGGGGCATTAGAATATGCACAAACTTCAGGGATCTAAACAAAGCATGTCCAAAAGATGATTCTCCATTACCAAACATAGACATGATTATGGACCTTACAACAGCGCATGAAATGTTATCACTTATGGATTGTTTTTTGAGGTATAATCAAATCAGGATCCTCAAAGAAGATCGACACAAGACAACATTCACAACACCATGGGGCACTTTTTGTTACCAAGTTATGCCCTTTGGCCTTAAGAACGCAAGAGCTACTAACCAATGAACTATGAGAACAATTTTCCAGGATCTCCTCACAAAATAATAGAGGACTATGTAGATAATCTTCTAGGCAAATCCAAAACAAGAGAAGAGCACATTCCAATCCTAAGGCAAATCTTCAAGAGACTTGAGAAATATAATCTGTGTTTAATCCCCAAGAAGTGTGTCTTTGGAGTTACCTCAGGTAAGCTCCTATGGTTTATAGTTTCTCGTAGAGGCATCGAAGTAGATCCCACAAAGGTAAAACCTATAATGGAAATGCCTCCCCCTAAGACACTCAGGCAACTTCATAGTCTTCAAGTAAAACTCCAATCCATCTGCAGATTCGTTGCACAACTAGCAGATAAGTGTCATCCCTTTGCTCATCTCCTTCACAAGGACACCAAGTTTAAGTGGGATTGCCTATGTCAGAAGGCTTTCGATAAACTCAAGGAATACTTGGCCTCTCCTCCAATCTTAATGCCACCAATCCCAGGGCAGTCGCTTCTCTTGTACATATCAGCAACATCAATGGCACTGAGGGCATTATTGGCACAAATAGATGAGAATAGCAAAGAGCATGCAATATATTACATCAGTCGCACTCTTGTAGGGTACGAGCTTAACTACACTCCCATTCAAAGAGCCTACCTTGCATTAGTATTCAGTACACAAAAATTGTGGCATTACATGCTCAACAACAAGACAAAGCTCATAGCCAAGATTGACCCTTTGAAGTATTTATTGTCTAAGGTTGCCTTCACAGGTAGCACTGCTAAGTGTTTCATGCTCTTTAGCGAATTTGACATTGAATATGTGGATCAAAAAGCCATAAAAGGATAGGTTATAGCAGATCAACTGGCTGAAGCCCCTCTTCAAGGAGATCACCCCCTCATAGTTGAGTTCCCTGATAATGCCATCATGCTTGCCTCTACATCCACCAAATGGTAGTTGTACATCGATGGCTCCTGCACACAAAATGGATTGGGGGCAGGCATCCTACTGATAACCTCTCAAGGAGACTCTATTCCTAAGTCCTACAAGATTGCCTTTGCATGCACCAACAATATTGCAGAGTACGAGGCCCTTAACACTGGACTTTGCCTTGGCATACAATGGAAGATCAATGAGCTACAAGTTTATGGCGACTCCCAGCTTGTCATCAAACAGGTAAATGATGATTATCAGACTACTGATGACAAATTACTCCCTTACCGCAACATGGTTGAAGACTGGTGCAGGAGTACCTAAGCACCAAGAGGCTACAAGAAGATAAAATAATGAGGAAATTCAATCACATTTGAGTTTTTATGTTCATTTTAAGTCATGGTGAATCAATATGTAAGGCTAATTAGAGCCATTTGTAAAAAGTTGTAAAATTGTCCTAGTTAAGGTCTTAATTGGTCAAATGGTTAAAAATTGTGAAATGACCCTTGAAATGGTAATAAGAACGTATAAGATTGTTAAATGGTCATTTGGACATGTACTGAAGGTTTTTATAAAGCCATTAAGTCATTTGTGCAAAAGTGTAAAAGTTGTCAACTTGACAACAAAATGTTGTCAAGCAAAGTTGCAAAAGGGGTTAAAAGTTGGTTATGAGAGGTAGTTGTAAGGTCAAAACTAACCAAGATTCTATAAAAAGGCATTGTATGGTCGTTCCAAATCAGAAAGGGAAGAAAAGGAAGTGTAGCGTCGTAAATTGTACGCACTTGCTAGGGTGGTACAATTTCACACCTAGTTTAGCACCCGCCTTGGCGCATCTTGCATTTTGCATTGCATTTCCCCTTTAGCACTTAATTAATCAAATTAATTAGGTCTAAGGTCTTATTTCATCATCTTCCACATCATAAAGTTGGGCCCTTTTCATTAAAGTGTGCCCCTTTCATTTTATTCTTCCAATACATCATTTAATCTAAAACCCTAATTAGGTCCTATTTTGAACTTTAAGGCCCGATTTCGAGGGTCAAAACATCTTGAAATCAGCTCTAACTTCGGGATTCTCTCTAAAATCATCATATCCGACGGCCTTGAAAATTTGGTGAAAGTTGTCGGGACCATGGCGCCCGGAGAGGACCATGGCGCCCGGAGTGCACACGATCCCGGACATTTTTCCCGAAATTTTAGGAGTGCGATCCAATCATAAAATAAAGCTTAACCCCAAGAAATTGGCAGGAGATTCAATCTCTAGGTCGGCCAAAAGTTGAAATTAAGACCTAAGGTTTCATATATAAGAGCTCTCTTTCTTCATTTGAAAGGATCCGAATTTTGTTTTCAAGGGACCTTCTATGCAGCGAAAGAGCAGATCTTTGAAGACTTCAACAACATTCAACATCCATCCATCAAGCATTCATCAATTTCATTCATCCATTTAGGGTTTTGAAGGCATTGAAGAGCAATAAGGGATCACCGACTGAAGATTGGCTTGTACCCCTCCCTTGGGGTTGGGTATGATTTCATGTTGTTTTCATGTCTTTGCATAAGCCTCATTATATCACTTGCACTCATGTTTTAGATCACTTTGCATCTTGATTTAGAACATTTTACATTATCATTTACAAGCAATTAGGGTTTACTTTCTAGGTTGCTCTAGTTTGCTTACTTGCATTTTAGGATCTTGCACACACATTACATTTACAAATACAACTTGGCTATTCGTGGAGGTGGAAATCACCAAAGCGGGGGTTTGACTAAGGCAAAACCCTATATAGCCGCCCACCATCCCTTTTCAGATATAAGTGCAGATTTCCGAATTCGAAGGACGCCGTAAGTTGCAGATCTGACGGAAGCGAACCGAGACAGAACTTCACACCAAATTTCAGGGCAAAAGACCAGGACAGGGGCGTGGGGCGCCCTGGTCCCTGGGACAGGGGCGCTGGGCGCCCTGGTCCCTCTGTCAGACAGCAAGTTTCAGACAGCTTTTCAGGTGCCAGAACAACAGTTTCAGGAGCAGTTTCAGGGGCAAAATCAGGACAGTGGCGCCCATGCCCCCGTCCCAAACATTTTCACTTAGATTTTCACTCCGGGTATGCATCTGCACTCTTTTTTTCTCCTGGTGTTTACAGCTTTCCATTGTTTAGTTTCAATTCTGCAATCTTGTTATTAGTTCATACTTACACTTTAGGGTTAATAGTTGAACTTGCATCATTCTATCTATCATTTGCAACAAAGGAATAGAAATCCTAATAGGTAGCTCGTGGCTCTCTCTTCCACAAAAAGAAGTAGCCAATTGTGTGATACCTCTAGGCTCTTTCGTATTCCACAAATGTGTGTCAAAAGGTGAGATTAGGGCATGTTAGCCTAGTCTTGCTTTTTCCCCCACACATTTTGGTGAACCCGACGTGAATTCCAATCTTCTCTAAATTCTGATTTATGTTTTCAAATTTGAGTGTTTATGCTATTTCAAAATCAAATTTGTATTTACAAGTTTTAATTTCTTGCAAGATTCAAAAAATCTAAAGGAAATTTTTGCTAAAACCCTAATTTTTCAATTCAAAGTTGAACTTGTGGATAGCTTAATTGGGATCAATAAAATCTGATTTAGGAACTCATTTGAATCATAAATTTCATTTTCTAAATCTACATTCTAAGTGCTTGCATTGGTTAAAATTAAACATTTTCTTCTATTTTGCATGTGTTATCATTTGAAAGAGGAAAATTGTTGTCATGATGCATTCATTTCATAGATGTGATAATGGGTTAGCTTCCCTTGTTTCAATTTTTCCTTCTCCTAAAGAACCTCCCCCCATCTATAACAACATTTTAGTGCCTAAAAGAGTGGCTACCAATCCCCTTGAGACTCTCCCATGCTCTAAGGATGAAGACTTTAAGAGTGATCTTGACAATTCTCCTAAAATGTGCCCTTCCTATTTAGCTATCCTAGAGGAAGAGAATGATATCATAAACACCTTTCTTAATGTTACTTCACCTTCCCTACATGATGCCTCTCTAAGTGAAAAGGTATTGATGGACATTGACTTATTTTCTCCTAAAGTTGGTCCTTCCAATGGGGGCATGTTAGTGCAACAAGAGGTTATGAACACTTCTTTCAAAGATCTCCTTCCTAAGCATGAATCTTTGGAGAAATATGTTCATGTTCCTCCTAAAAAACACTCCCTTCATGAGGATCCTTTTGTGCAAGAAGATGACATTATCCCTACATTTCCTAGTGATGGCATTTCCTTTTCCAACAAAATTCCCACTAGAGATGATGAATTAATGATAAATGCTTACCCTTCTCCTAAAGTTTGTCTTACCCATAAGCATCCCTTAGAGAAAGAAGATGAAATAATAAGCAATTTCCTTAACTCTCTCTCCCCTAAAGATCATATTGAACATATTTTGAGGAAAGAGGATGAGTTTAACACATCTATCGATGCTCTCCCTCCTAAGGATGAGGAATTAATAAACAATGTTATCTCCTCTCCCGAAATTGACAATACTTCAAACATTCCTTTCAACAACCTCACTATTTGGGATGAACCATTAGAAGAAGGTATAGATTATTCTCTACCCCTAGCCAAAGGGGATGAAATCAAGATTGAAAACTCCCTTGATAGTTTCTCACCTTCCTTGAATCTCAATTATTCTCCCTCTAAAAATAAAGCATCTCCCTCTCCTCAACTTGGTTCTACTCATAAGGAAACCCTAGTTCAAAGCAAGATGTTAACATCTCTTTCAAAGATCTCCCTCTCAAAAGTGAGACTTTAGAGAGTAATGTTGATCCTTCTCCTAGAGAGTTTATTCCCCATATAGATCCTTTGATGATAGAGGATGATATGACCTTTCTTAGTATTACTCTTCCTACAGGAACATCAATGCCTACCCCTTGTCTCTCTCCTAAAATTGATTTAATCCGTGATAAGATTTTAGTGCAAGAGAAGACTATCAACAATTCTTCCAACACTTTTGTTCATTCCTCTAAACCATCCTCAATTAATTTGATACGTGTGAATGAAACACCTAACAAACCTCTCTTCACTGTCCAAGGTGCCTGTCCTTCTCAAAATTCTCAACCTTTAAATAAGCCTATCTTAGTGGTCCAAGGTGGTTATGCTAATGATTCTTTTTGCACTCCTAAGAAACCTATTATTACTGTGCAAGGAGGTTATTCTACTAAGAGCCCTTATGAGTATGCTAAGCAACTGACTAGAGAGAGTTATCATGCGGTTGCCCATACCTATAACACAAGAAACAATAGGCAACCTAATCCTCCTCCAGTTATCCCAACTTCACTTCCTCCTTCTCAACCAATTCTTCCGCAAGCTCCACGTATTTCACAAGTTCTTGGTAAGGAATATGATCTCATAGAACAACTTAAAGCTACCCCTGCTAAGATATCCCTTTGGGATTTGATCCAAACTTCTTCTGCTCATCATGGAATGTTACAAGATGCCTTGAAAGATGTGAATGTTCCTCCACCTAATACATCTAGTAATATAGTGTCTTTGGTCAACTCTGTGATGAATCCTAAAGCTCAAATTGTGTTTACTCAAGATGAGTTGCCTACTAGTGAAATTCAACATCAATATGATCCCTTGATGATTGTGGTTATCATAAATGACACTGCTATAAGACAAACACTGGTAGATAATGGTTCTGGCCTTAATGTGTGTAGCATTAATCTATTGCATAAGATGAATGTGGATACATCCCTTATTGAGCCTGACTCTCGTCCCATTCGAGGCTTTGATAATGTGGCTAAGTCTTCATTAGGTATTATCACCTTACCCATCATAGTGGGACCTGTTACTTTGCCTACTCCTATCCATGTTATGTCGGGAAATCTAACATACAACTTGTTATTAGGGAGACCTTGGATTCACAGTATGCAAGCTGTCCCCTCTACATTGCATAGACAAGTTAAATTTATTTATAATAATAAGACATATACCTTGATAGGTGATACTAATTTTCAAGCTTGTTTGCAAACATCTACTTCCAAAGGGAGTTCTTCTAAGCCTTCCTCTTCTAGTGATGACTCGTTAAACAAGATACCTATGGATGGATCATCACCCTCTGATAATCAAAATTCTTTGGATGAGTCTGAAGTTCCTGAAGAAGATTCTTCTCAACTTCAATCTACACATGAAAAGGCTTTTGATCCTGAGAAGGTTCTCGCAGAAGACGATTGGGGATCCCTTGATTTTAATCCCACCTTTGTAGGTGAGTACAGGGTACCTCCTAGAGAGCTTAAAGTTAAAAAGAAGGAAGAAACTAGAGATCAATTAGTCTTACCTGAACCTATGAGCAATAATTTTGTGGCCGCTTCTCAAACTTCTTCTCCTCACACCTCTAATTCTGAAGAATTTGATTCTTTGTCTTATGAAAAACCACCTTTTCTTTCTGAAATGGCTAATCGTTATGGTCGTGGTTTTCATATTTTGGCTAAGAGTGGCTATAGTGGAAATGGTTGTGGCGCAAATGAACAAGGAATTAAAATTCCTTTAGAACATAACGTGCATGAATATTCATTTGGACTTGGATATAATCTTTCTAAGCCCACCAAAGCATCTAAAAGACCATCTCTCAATGTGAATGCTATATTTAGTAGTGATGATGATCTCACTTCAACTAAATCATCTTCTACTTCTATCAACTCTCATTCCCCTCATAAGGAAATCTTGGCGATGAACAAATCTCTTTATGACTCCCCTCAAATTTCTAAATCCACTCATGAATCTTTATCTCCTATTCATCATAAAGTCCTTTCCTCCAAGGATAAGGCTCTAATAAATTACACTCATCCTTCTTCTAAGATTTCTTGTGACTTTTCTTCTTCAATTTTTATCATTTTATACATGTTTTTGATCTCACTTATAGTTGAGCATTCAGCATGTCATATTCAAATACCTCATTCAATCTATCATGTCTTTAAATAACATTAATGGCTATTATGTTGCTCATCATTATGTGACATTGGTAGCCCATTTACTGGGGGCTCATTGTCATTTCATGATGGTACAATTTCAAGTGCAATCATATTTTTGAAGCAACATAATAGCCTAATTTTTCTATGTTATCTCTTGTTCCTATGGGGTAATAGTGTGGAAATATTGATCATCTTTGCTTTAGAATTCTCTTTTCCTAGATATGGGAGAAGATGTGTATTCTCTTTCTTATCCTACCCACTTCTTGTGAGGAGCATTTTACATACACTAATGTCTTGCTTGCATGAACTCATGTGAGTATGTAGTACATTTTGTTTATGTCTAAATCTCTCCCTAGAAGATTGTGTAAGTCCTTCTCATTGTCCTTATCCTTGGGAGGCAATGATCTTTCCTTATTTTTATCTAAGGATCCACTTTTTCCTATTTCGTGGATGGTGTGAACTTTATTACTTGATGTTATTCCTTGTATGCATTTGTTGTTGTTTGTTCAAGGATTCTCTCTTACAAGAGGTGTAAGTCCTTGACTACAACCTCTTTTGCACTTGGTAAAATACATCCATAATGAATTCACTCTCCCAATCGGGTTAAAAAGAGCGTCATCCTTCATTAAGAATCACTTTCACCTCGCAAAAGAAGGAAGTATTGCATTCTTATTCTCTTCTTTGTCTTATTCTAGAAGATGTTATATTTGTAGAAGGTGTCTTTTGTACAAAGATTTCTTCTCCTCTAAGGATCTCCTTTACACATACTACAAGATATCCCTTTTCAACTATCTTATCCTTGCTTAAAGAGTGCAAAACTCTCTTGCTTGGATCTATGACATTGTTGCATTTTTGGGGTATCTTCTTTTGTGATGAAGGTAGGTATCCTTGTTCTACTTTTCTTATGACAAAAACATTACACTTTTTGAGCAATGGGTCATTCTCAAAACCAGAGCACAGACTCTTAGAGCGAGAAGTCTCCATTTTTCTTTTATACAAGGTGATTATTCTCGGAACTAGTGTACAGACTCTTAGAGCGAGATGTCACGCTTTTGTACTATACATATACAGGTTTTAGCATACTCGGGCATAGACTCCTATGAGGTGCTTCTAACCTCCCTTACACACACATGCATGAGGTTGAGTGGAACTAGTGGCATAAGGCTAGACTTTCTCACTCTCCTCCCTTACATGGATCACCTAGACAAACTCTAGGGGCTAGTTTTCCATGTCCTTTTTCCCATGGATCACCTAGACAAGATCTAGGGGCGAGAAGTCCATGTTTTCTCTCTCACTATTCTTCTCATGGATCACCAATGTGTGTATTCATGCTTTTTTCCTTTCTTTCCTTCTCTTTGCATTTTGTTTCCATTTACATCCTTCATCTTGTGTTAGAGAACTCTCCAATCCTCACACTCTTTGTTGTGTTGGAATTGAGATTTAGTCCTCTTTCTTACCAAGTGATTCTCCATTAGTTTTTGATCTCATATCAAATCTTCTTGTGAGCATTTGTCATCAATATTCTTTAACAATTCGAAGTGGTAAACATGATACCCTATTTCAACTCACTAAAATTAGCAAGCCGAAACAGGGGGGGGCATATAGCTACCCTCAAATTTTCATCACCTTCCTTAGTAAGCATTAGGTGATTTTGTGATCTAACATGTGGTTTTGTAGGTTGTGGTTCCTAACTGTGTACTGCAGATACCGCTGGGGGCTTCGTTCGAAAGACTTATGGATATATCTTCTTTCAAATAATGTTTACTTTTCTGTACTTTAGCTTGCATATGCACGTAATGTTTATATGACCGCTAAAGTGGGGGCTAAATGTAGCGTCGTAAATTGTACGCACTTGCTAGGGTGGTACAATTTCACACCTAGTTTAGCACCCGCCTTGGCGCATCTTGCATTTTGCATTGCATTTCCCCTTTAGTACTTAATTAATCAAATTAATTAGGTCTAAGGTCTTATTTCATCATCTTCCACATCATAAAGTTGGGCCCTTTTCATTAAAGTGTGCCCCTTTCATTTTATTCTTCCAATACATCATTTAATCTAAAACCCTAATTAGGTCCTATTTTGAACTTTAAGCCCTGATTTCGGGGGTCAAAACATCTTGAAATCAGCTGTAACTTCGAGATTCTCTCTAAAATCATCATATCCGACGGCCCTGAAAATTTGGTGAAAAGTTGTCGGGACCATGGCGCCCGGAGTGCACACGGTCCCGGACATTTTTCCCGAAATTTTAGGAGTGCGATCCAATCATAAAATAAAGCTTAACCCCAAGAAATTGGCAGGACATTCAATCTCTAGGTCGGCCAAAAGTTGAAATTAAGACCTAGGGTTTCATATATAAGAGCTCTCTTTCTTCATTTGAAAGGATCCGAATTTTGTTTTCAAGGGACCTTCTATGCAGCGAAAGAGCAGATCTTTGAAGACTTAAACAACATTAAACATCCATCCATCAAGCATTCATCAATTTCATTCATCCATTTAGGGCTTTGAAGGCATTGAAGAGCAATAAGGGATCACCGACTGAAGATTGGCTTGTACCCCTCCCTTGGGGTTGGGTATGATTTCATGTTGTTTTCATGTCTTTGCATAAGCCTCATTATATCACTTGCACTCATGTTTTAGATCACTTTGCATCTTGATTTAGAACATTTTACATTATCATTTACAAGCAATTAGGGTTTACTTTCTAGGTTGCTCTAGTTTGCTTACTTGCATTTTAGGATCTTGCACACACACAAGGTCTGCACACACATTACTTTTACAAATACAACTTGGCTATTCGTGGAGGTGGAAATCACCAAATCGAGGGTTTGACTAAGGCAAAACCCTATATAGCCACCCACCATCCCTTTTCAGATATAAGTGCAGATTTCCGAATTCGAAGGACGTCGTAAGTTGCAGATCCGACGGAAGCAGACCGAGACAGAACTTCACACCAAATTTCAGGGCAAAAGACCAGGACAGGGGCGTGGGGCGCCTTGGTCCTGCCAGGACAGGGGCGCTGGGCGCCCTGGTCCCTCTGTCAGACAGCAAATTTCAGACAGCTTTTCAGGTGCCAGAACAGCAGTTTCAGGAGCAGTTTCAGGGGCAAAATCAGGACAGTGGCGCCCACGCCCTCGTCCCAAACATTTTCACTTAGATTTTAACTCCGGGTACGCATGTGCACTCTTGTTTTCTCCTGGTGTTTACAGCTTTCCATTGTTTAGTTTCAATTCTGCAATCTTGTTATTAGTTCATACTTACACTTTAGGGTTAATAGTTGAACTTGCATCATTCTATCTATCATTTGCAACAAAGGAATAGAAATCCTAATAGGTAGCCCGTGGCTCTCTCTTCCACAAAAAGAAGTAGCCAATTGTGTGATACCTCTAGGCTCTTTTGTATTCCACAAATGTGTGTCAAAAGGTGAGATTAGGGCATGTTAGCCTAGTCTCGCTTTTTCCCCCACACAGGAAGAAAGGAGAACATTCTACTATTGTCATTTTGATTGGCTTTCCAGTTTTTATGTTGGTTCCAGGCCTTGTACGACTATGTATGGCCTGGAAACCTTTGTATATATATAATGGATAGTTAGATATTTGAACTACCTTTCTTTTCCTTTTGGTTTGGATTTATTATCTTTAGAAATGAAGAAGTTATGGAATTTTTGGTGAAAGTTGTTGATTGCCGATTTGAGGTTTCCTGAGAACAATCATGTTGCAGCATATGGTATGGACTCATATGGAATAATTATAACCTCTAAATAGATTTATTGGAAAGATATGTGAACCCTCTTTCTTTTCCTTTTGATCTGAGTCATTTTTGTTTATATTTCTGGAAGTTATGAAGACTTTGGTGAAAACTGGTTTTAAACTATCTTCAATGGAGTTGAAGGCAATGGTTTTTGTCTTTATATAATGATTAAACCATTGGAAAATTTAATGGATTACATATTATTAAAGTAAATCCATAAAGGGTTCATGTGAAATTGGTTTGGGATCATTTTGGCTTGTTTTGTGAAAGATATTTGATGCCCTAGGCGGACTTGGCATGCACATGATTTGTTTGGGGACAACAAAAATGGTTCTCAATGCAGAGGCCATAACTTTTAATCAAACCGTTGGATGTGGATAAATTTTTGATATGTTGTTTGTAATCCAGTTATTCAGGGTCTGGCTGAAGGGATTGAGGTGTTTACATCTAGTTAGAAAGTTATAGACCTCTGTGTACAGGTCTATCCAAAAGGACAACAAGTTGGCAAGTTTGATACCTAGATTAAGTTTATGTTTTCTTGATTGATTGATTGTTGAAGAATGATGAAATATGTCTCTAATGAATTGTTATCATGATTAAAATATGGATGGATCAACATGATCCTAGAGTTGTGATTGGTTTTCCAAGATGCTCTGCATCAAAGACCTTAAGAAACACTTCACTGTTATCCAATTTGAACAAGTCCCTAGAACAAATAATAGAGCTGCTAACGCCATGGGAACAATTGGTTCTCTTACAAATGTTGGCAAACAGTCAGAGGTGTAAGTTTTTGGCTAAGCAACTTCTTGTTTTGGCATATCACCTCCCCGAATCTAAAATGGTGTGTGTTCTTGTTGGTCCCCAATCTCCCTGGTATCAAGAAACCTACGTCTATCTCTGAGACAAGGTCATCCCACCTCACCTCACTAAAAGCCAACAACAGACATTCATCCATCAATTCCCTCGATACACTATCCTAGGTGACACCCTCTTCTGAAGGCATTTTGATGGAACTCTCCTGGTGTTTAGACAAAGAGGAGGCTGAATGGCCACTACGTGATGTGCACGAACGCATTTGTGGGGCACACTTAAGCGACCTTACATTAGCTAAAAAGCTCTTGCGAGCAGGATACTACTGGCCAACCATGGGAGAAGATGCATATCACTGCATGAAGAAATGTGTTCCTTGTCAAAAACACGGAGACAAAATTCATGCACCTTCTAAAGATCTACAGTCGTTTCGTTTATCACACCTTGGCCCTTCTCACAATGGGGTCTTGATATCATAGGGAAAATCCACCCCACTTCCTCCAATGGTCATAAATTCATAATAACCACCACCGAGTACTTCACCAAGTGGGTGGAAGCCATACCACTCACCTTCACAACTGGCAAACAAATCTCTAAATTCATCTTGAATTACCTTATCTGCCGATATGAAATCCCTATAACAATCATCATAGATAACGACAAGCCATTTAAAAATCAGGATGTCAAAGAATTGTGCCAAACATTCTCCATCCAACACCGTTTCTCCACTCCTTATTACTCGCAAGGTAACGGTCAAGCTGAGGCTTCGAATAAAACCCTCATCAAAATCCTAAAAAAGATAGTCAATGAAGTTGGTCATGACTGGCACTTGAACTCCATCCCGCCCTTTGGGCCTACCACACAAGCATCCGCACAGCCACAGCTACCACCCCAAACTCACTAGTTTTCGGCTCCGAAGTTGTCCTACCCCTTGAGATCGAGATCTCATCACTAAGGGTTTCGTTGCAGAACATTCTCCCTAATGAGGAATATAGAGTCGTCTGGCTACAAGAGCTCTAAGTGCTGGATGAAAGACGCCTCCAAGCCCTAAATCATCTCCGAGTATATCAAAACCGCCTACGATTGAGCTACAACAAGAAGGTCTGAACCTGGGAATTTGACATCGGTGATCTTGTGCTTATGGAAAATCAGAGAAATCTATAGGACCATGAAAAGGGAGGCAAGTTTGAGCCTAATTGGCTTGGACCATATGTGATCACCGCTAAGTATGGTTTAAGTGCCTATCAGTTGGCTACCCCTGAAGGTGAACCCTTGCATGAGCCTATGAACATCATGCACTTGAAGAGGTTTTATGCCTAGTCCTCAGAGATCGGCAAGTTTTCAAAAATCAAAAGATCAAAAAACAAAGAAAAATACAAAAAAAAATACAAAAAAATAAAAAAATGGAAAAAGTAAAGAAAAATCAATTCTTCCATCAGTGAAAACCACTCTGTGGCGCTATGGACAAGTACCTTGGTGAAAACCTGTTTTCAAGCGTCAAGGTAGATGATGAGTCTTTGTCCCAACCATGAATAAGGATCCCCCCAGCACACTAACCTGTCATCCTAAGCTTTTCGCCCATCACACTGAGCTTCCATCCCAACACATTGAGCTTAACCCCGATTCCTGAGCTTGAGCTTCTTCTTGACTTCCCCATCACCCAAGCACTCGTCCATGTAAGCTTAACCAAATATTTGCAGTCAATACAAGATATGCATACACATGTCCATGCCATCTGCTCTATTGCCTATTTAGTTCTCTCAATTACGCCTACCCATCGGGATGCATCCTTCCCCTTTCCAACAGTTTATCCATAATCCTAAGTCCTACTCTTGGCAAGAGACGTCTGTTGGCCTTTTGCATTTTGTTTGCATGATTTGGTCTTTTCCTTTGATTTGCATCATTTTGTCCTACAGCTACTCCTACTTGCGACTGCCTGGATCATTTAATATCCTGATATGTTTTGGATGGGTGCATATTGGGGCATGTTTTTGTGGCATGACGTGTCTAATGTTTTTTCTTGCACGAACCTGCAGCCATGTACCTACATCTATACAGTGTTTACACGGTTGTGTGCAAGGGATACCCATTGTTTGAGAGTCAGTCCACGCCTAGGATTTTTCATAACATACTGATTCCTATAATCAATGGTGTAGACTATCCTTGGCAATATCAAAACTAGGTTTGCTCTCCACATTTCGCACAACAACCAATCCCTCCATCTCAATCTTGTCATTTGCATTTTACCACTATGCATTTTGGAGACCTCAATTTATTCACTTTCCTAATTTCTTCTAGTCTTCTATTGTTTTTCTATGCTTGACACATTCCAAAAAAGAATCATTTCACTACCATTTTAGTTGCATAATCATTAAGTGCATTGTTCATTAAGTTGCATAACATTGATTGCATTAGAGACATGTAAGTCGATACATACAATCTTGACTACCTATCGAAATGTATTTGTCATGCACATTCACAACTACACATTGTAGGTTCATAATAAATATTGATGTAAGTTTAATGAAATCCCATTTAAACATTAGTATCTCATCTAGTGTCGCATTCATTAATAATCACACTATTCAATATAAAACATTTGAAAATAATCACATTTTGGCAAGTTAGTCAAGAACAAGTTCAACACACTATGCATCAGGATCTCACTCATTTATTTTTCACGCCAATGGTCATGGAAGTCATTAAATGGCCACACTGTTTTGGTTTGTTATATTTATTACTGGCTAAATAAGGGTTTTCAGTAAATCACCCGACACATTTAGTTATCATCCATTTAGGTGCATTTCATTAATCACATCACATTTATCACATCATAAAATATAACGTGCATAAAAGGCATTCATTTGCATCACATATCATAAGCATCATCATCACATAAAAATCAAAAAAAATACATAACATATCATCCACACGCATCATGCATCCACAAACCTATTAGCAACATCATATATAGTATATGCATACGTACATAATCATCCATCCTGCATCACAAATAAGTTAGATAACATCCATCATATGCATCTCATAAAATCATCATCCATCGCATCATAAAAACAATAATCAAAGTCCATAAGAGTCCATAAATACATACATACGCCGAAAAAATCACATCTCATATATATCAAAAATGAACGAATGTGTCAATCATGGTACAATAACATGTCCTCCCTAAAGGCTCAAAATAATCAAATGTCACATACAACTAATGAGTGCTACGCCACACTCTTTGTCTCCTCATCTCCGCCTCCTCTACCTGCTCCTCCTGATGATCCTACCCCCCGTCCTCGAGGTGGCCTCATCGCCATTGATCCTCCCGACTGCTCGTTGTGGGTCTAGTGTGATCGAACACTCTTAGTGTACGATGTCGCCCTCTGGTCTACCGGCACTACCCCATGGTATAGGCCCCTATAATAGGCCGCCTCCTGACCTGAACTATCTACCCTTCGTTGATGGCTGGTAAGATCTGCATATACCTATGCAAAGCCTGTGGGCTCCAATAGTTGTCGGGTTGCATCCCGCTCACCTCGCAACCTAACTGTGTCTGCCTCTACCCTGCTCAGTTGGCAACAGAGTGTATCCATCTCCCCATCCATCCTCTCTATCTCCACCCTCATCTGACGGATAGCATCCCCACTCCTCACCTCCTCCAGGAGCTAATCTGTCTCATCTCTCTCCTGCGTCAAGAATACTACCTCTGCTCGAGCCGCCTGTAGGCTCTCAGTCAACTCATCCACCTCTCTCCTATACCAATCCACTTCAGACTGTAAACTCGTTGCTCTCACCCTCTCCACAGCCAAATCCTCCTCCAAATGCCCAATCCTCCCCTAAGTAGCATCCCTGGCCTGTAGCTTTGCCTCCAATCTCCTCTCCCTCTCCCTCGCCCCATCCCTCTCCCGCACAACCTTGTCATACTCTACCTGGGTGACCCATCCTCCTTGTGTCTGTCCACCTATAGCCTGTCCACCCTCCTCATCTTGGACCTATACATCTGGGATGTCCATCAACTCCGCATCTCCACCCTCTCCCTCCCTAGGCACCTTTCCAATTTGCGTCGCCGGTAGATGTACCTGTAACGATATCTTAGCTCGAGGTAATTGTTGTCTCCCCCTCCCTCTTTGAGGAGCCTTCCCTCTCCCCACTCCTCTCATCCTCTGACGTTGTCCCTCTCCTCCTATCGTTGCCCTGCCTGCGGGCCCATCCTCCTCCCCCCTACGACCTCATCAACTAATGACCATAGCTCATCCTCCTCAAGCACCCTTGATATGCTCAACCTCGCTGGTAGATGAGCCTCCCACCAACACCTGTATGCACCGGTTATCCGTGGGTCCTCCCCTGCTCCAACGTGCTCATCCCAAATCTTGGTAGTTGTCCCCTCCCAGCTGATCCGAACGTCCAGTGGACTGATGGCCTGACCCCACATACCTGCCTCCCATGTGATCCTCAGGTAGATATGCTCATGACTGACCACATCCTGTACATCCCCGAACTGTTTGGCCACCCTATGTGTTACATAATGCTCAATGATATAGACAGTCCTCCCAAATAACCACATCTCTAACTATGCCCACGCTAACTGCCAATCCCCCTGCCATTGCTCGTTGTCTAGGAATGGTCGCCATGTAAAGAACATCATCTCATCAAATGTCTATCTCCAGAACCACATAGCCCCTAGTCGATGATAGTGTAACAACCCTCTGTACCTGTCAATGTATGGGAACTGCCACCTCCTCTCCTCTCATGTTGACCTATCGGTCGTGTCACTGCAATGTGCTCTCATGCCCAGATATGAAGCAGTGTGACTCATGTGCCTAGGTTCCGGTAATCCCAATATAAACACAAGTGCATATCATGATAGAGTTGTCCTAGCATAACTGTTCCCCATGCATATTGTTGAGTGTCCTCATTCATATAATACATACACCTTCTCCATCCCACTGAAAACCCATGTCCGCTCAAGTCCGGCATCAGGTACCCACTAACCACACTGCAAATGAACAACACCAATCGTGAGATGTGTCGAATCTGCATAGCTCGGCCTAAGTGCATTTACATCCCCTCCATAGGTAGCGCTGCATACTCGCATACTTGTCACAGGCAGTACTCTCCTCCATCCAATCTCTACTTGAAGATCATGCCTTGAATGGGGATCTTCAAGATCCTCTAGACGTGTAGAAGTGTGATGGTGGCCTCTCCAGTAGGAAGGTGAAAAGTACATGTCCTACTATCCCACCACTCCACTAGTGTTGTCATCACAGCAGTATGAGCCCTAATCCTGGGCCATCTCCCACTCATCTACTTTGAGCTACCTATATAGCCTCATGGTCGAAGATTCATCTGCTTTGAGCTGCCTATATAGCCTCATGGTCGGAGGCCAGTACTCTCGGGACGTGAGCAATCCCTCGTCCTCCTGCATCCAACCAATTCACTTCATTAACCTTCATATTCTATTCTATTCCACCTATTTTATCCTACCTTACCCTATCCTAGCCAATCCTAACCTATTTTCTATCTCATAACATCCTCGAGGCATGTGTGCATACCCTTGAACCCTCCCCATCCCTTTCCCCTATCCCATTCTCCCCATCCTACCTTCCCCGACGGAGACGTTGATCCCTGCTGGCAGAGGCGTCGAAACTGGGACACATACATCAGGCCACAAGCAGAGACCTTCAACCACAGTCCCTACCCCCTTTTTGGCCCCTTCAACCCTGATTAGCGCCTACGCTTGCACTAGGCCGCAAGCACTGGCATCAGGCTCCCTTTCCTAGCCCTTTGAATGCCTGCACAGGCATTATTCGCCTGCAGAGATGTTGAACCCCCCGCAGAGATGTTGATACGATGATCAACGTCTCCACCCCACTAACCTTTTGGCCTATTTATTACCCCTAATAAATGCTCTAACCTACTAAAACATGAAGTGGGGTAAGGGTACCTATTGGTGGGTCGTAGTGCTATGGTCACTGATGTCGGCGAACGCTCTCAACATGATGCTCGTGTACGGGAATGCAATCCATCCCTCTCCAAGGGCTCTATGCTCTCCAATCTCCTAAAGGTGTATGTGACAATGACCCATCCTTGGGCCCCATGTGGCTTATATAGCAGGGATCAACGTCTCCCCCTCCTAGCTTCCCCGGCGGAGACGTTGATCCCTGCTGGCAGAGGCGTCGAAACCGAGACACATACATCAGGCCACAGGCGGAGACCTTGAACCATTGTCCCTACCCCCTTTTTGGCCCCTTCAACCCCGATTGGCCCATGTGCTTGCACTAGGCCGCAAGCACTAGCATCGAGCTCCCTTTCCTAGCCCTTTCAACGCTTGCACAGGCATTATTCGCCTGCAGAGATGTTGAACCCCCCACAGAGATGTTGATAGGATGAACGACGTCTCCACCCCGCTAACCTTTTGGCCTATTTATTACCCCTAATAAATGCTCTAACCTACTAAAACATGAAGTGGGGTAAGGGTACCTATCCGTGGGTCGTAGTGCTCTGGTCGTTGATGTCGGCGAACCCTCTCGGCGCGATGCTCGTGTACGGGAACATGATCCATCTCTCTCCAAGGCTCTATGCTCTCCAATCTCCTAAAGGTGTATGTAACAATGACCCCTCCTTGGGCCTTGTGTTAACTTTATCCTTTCTACGTAATTAATTAATTAAATTATGTTAGCTTTATTCCTCTCATAATTAATTAAATTTAATTAATCACATCACTATAGTCTAATAATTGATTTATTAAATAAATTGATCATTCTTTATTCTTCTAAAGCTCTAAAATTAATTATTTCTTCTAAATCTTGTCTTAGTTAATTAATGACAATTAATTAACCAAGTCATGTGATTTCTACAAATCACTCTCCCAAATTCTTAATTGCCTAATTAATTTTTCTAGAAGCATACTTAACATTATTTTCTAATTTTTTAATTCATCCACTCATTCTCTCTCCTCTTGTCAAATCCTCCTACAAATCTCACTTGTCTTCTAATCTTCTATTATCTCACATAATTACCTCCTTAATCATTTGCTAGTGCCTAATCTCCATGATTAGCTACCAAGTCAACCAATAGCCATAAATGGCTAAGTCCACTTGTCTCCTCACCTTCCAACCTTAAATGCACCTAATTGGGTCATTTCAAGGATTTAAAAAATTCTCATTCTCCCATACACTTTCATCTTTCCAAGGACTTTTAAATTTATTTTCCCATTTCCTTTCCCTATGCACTCCATTATTTGAGATTTTTTAATTATCTTATTCATTTCCCAAGGAATTTCTAATTCCTTCTTGTCTTCCCAATGTACTTGGGATATCTTCCCCATGTACATTGTGGAGTGTGGAGACAAGAAACGCCTTTATGGCAAATCTCTTGGCCTCCACACCATGTCCTCTCAATCCATGTGCGTTCTCTCCTTCAATCTCCAACCTTGATCCCTCTTAAATTTGGATCGTTCATTCCTCCCCTTTCAAATCTATAAATTGGGGTCTCCTCCTCTTCATTTCTCATCTTCAACTTGTGCAAGCTCATGTTGTCCATTCATGTTTAGAATTCCTCTTTAGCAACCTCATTATAGTCATTTTGCATCCCTAGTCACTTAGCAATTCAACCCACTCATCCAATTTGGCATCCATCAATTCATTTCCGAGCCATTGTTGTGCATCTTGGAGAGCAACCCATAAATCCACTAAGGACCAATCCAAACACGTCGAGGAGGGGATTTAAACTAACCTTATGCACCACTACCTTGTTTCCCCTTGGTCCGGAACTTTTTGGATATAAAATTTAAAAATCCAACATAATGATATTCTTTAATGTTATTATTAATATATATCTAATTATTTGGTTGAGCCATAGTACATAGATATCTTAAAAATGTTGAGAGATATCAATTTAACTTACAATCACACTAGAAGCATCAACATAAGGCAAAATATGACCTTAAGACCACACAAGGAGGAATAGGATTACACCAAACCAAGTCCTACATTGCCAATCAAGATCAACCATGATAGGTACAAAGTGTGTGTGTGTGTGTGTGTGTGTGTGTGTGTGTGTGTGTGTGTGTGTGTGTGTGTGTGATTATTAAATAAAGATAGAATTAATCAATAAATTAATTAATTAAAAAAAAAATCTTTTGTATTGATCAATTTGTTTATTAAATGTGTAATGAAAAGGTTTTACCTTCCATAAGGGTTTAACCAACATACTCTCCCTATATCTTGAGAAATCCCTTTTGGGATTTTTATGCTACATTAGAGGTAATGTTAGTCCATTACGGTAAAAAAAAGTTGCTTCTTGCATCTATAATTATATAGATGAATTTGTAAGTTTTCTTAATAACGATGCTTTCTTAAAAAAATTACATTATGGTTTTCCCTACCATAACTTTATGTTTCTATTTAATTGCTTTATTCAATTCTTCATTTGTACATTCATATTTCATTATTATATGACACACAAATATTAATTAGCACAAATGAATTCAATTCCCAACATGCAAGCTCATTAGTCTTTGGATTCAACTTCACCAATGTCTTTATTTCATTTTCAAGTTGCAAAGCTTAGAAATTTTGTCTCCCTAATGACCACATTCTAACAATACATTGTATTTCCATTTTCAAGGTTCCAATTTTTGTATCAGGACTCCATCATTGTATTTGATGAAAATATAATTCATTGCACTAAATTTTAGCATGGATCACCTCTTTAGACACATGCACATATACCTCAAAATCAAAAGCCCTATTGTGATGTCAATTTCCCAAACCGTCTTCTCAAGGGTTTTTTCCATGAGAACTAATATAATAGATCTTTTAATCAAATAGTAAAGTGTGTTCATGATTTATGACCAAATGCAAACCAACTCCACTAAACATATTCCTAGCTCTCTCCATTAGTGTCATATTCATCCTCTCTAAAAGTCATTCCCTTGAAGAGTGTTTAGAGTTGTCTTGCACCTCATGATGTCATGTTCCCTTAAAAAGTTGAATTTTACTCAACTAAACTCTCCGCCATTGTTTGTCCTCAACAACTTGATCTTATTTTATGCTTAGTTCTCTTAAAAGCTTTGAACTTCAAAAAAAAAAAAACACTTTTTTGTGATGAATAACACCTATGTTAACTTAGAGATCTAAAACAAAACAACTAAACATATTCCTAGCTCTCTTCATTTGTGTAATGTTCATCCACCACAATTTTAATCTCTTGAAGAGTGTATAGCTTTCTTGCACCTTATGATGTCATGTTCCCTAGATAAGATGAATTTTACTAACTAAATTCTCCAACATTGTTTGCCCTCAACAACTTGATCTTCTTTTGTGCTTAGTTCTCTACAAGAACTTTGAACTTCATAAAGGCTTTTTAGCCTTTCCTTGTGAGGAATACCACCTATGTTTACTTAAAGAAGACATCAATGAAAGAAACAAAATGCAACAATTTTTCTAGTGACATCAGCATGACCAAATACATCATTATGTTTGACAATGTTTTGCTATCTCTACATAAAACTTTCATAAAAACCAAAATGTATAAAACAATTAATCAAATAGTAAAGTGTGTTCACGGTTTATGACCAAATGCAAACCAACACTAAACATATTCCTAGCTCTCTCCATTAGTGTCATATTCATCCTCTCTAAAAGTCATTCCCTTGAAGAGTGTTTAGAGTTGTCTTGCACCTCATGATGTCATGTTCCCTTAAAAAGTTGAATTTTACTCAACTAAAATCTCCACCAATGTTTGTCCTCACAACTCGATCTTATTTTATGCTTAGTTCTCATAAAAGCTTTGAACTCCAAAAAAAAAATCACTTTTTTGTGATGAATAACACCTATGTTAACTTAGAGATCTAAAACAGATCAACTAAACATATTCCTAGCTCTCTTCATTTGTGTAATGTTCATCCACCACAATTTTATCTCTTGAAGAGTGTATAGCTTTCTTGCACCTTATGATGCCATGTTCCCTAGATAAGTTGAATTTTACTAACTAAATTCTCCAACATTGTTTGCCCTCAACAACTTGATCTTCTTTTGTGCTTAGTTCTCTACAAGAACTTTGAACTTCATAAAGGCTTTTTAAACTTTCCTTGTGAGGAATACCACCTATGTCTACTTAAAGAAGACATCAATGAAAGAAACAAAATGCAACATTTTTTCTAGTGACATCAGCATGACCAAATACATCATTATGTTTGACAATGTTTTGTTATCTCTACATAAAACATTCATAAAAACCAAAATGTATAAAACAATTAATGAGTCCCTCAAATAAAACTAATGAGCACATTCTAGAACTTATGACCTCTTAAGACATCTTGCTTACAAACAAACCTTCAATATAGTCCAAACTTGATTTGGTGTATTAGCAAATGTGATGTGAATGAGAAGATTGAAAAAAAAGAGACAAATAATTCATAGAATTTGACACATTTGTTGTACCACTTAGGTTTTCCTACAATAAGTGTCATCCATATGCTTGTGCCACATTGTAGTTTTTTCAACAAAAATATCATGATTCCCTAAGTCAAGGACCTCAAAAATGTTAATTTGGTAGTGTTTGCATAAAGACATAATAGAGTTCCAAAAAAAAATCCCTTAATTAATACTATCACTACATAGACTGCTTTGCATCCTTGTCGAAAGTCTCCTACACACTGATAGGGAGACTCTCACAAAGAAGTGCAATTTGACTTATACATTAGGAATAGGTCATATTGTGGGCTTCCTTGTTTGTCTTCTGCCCTTCTCTCCTTGTTTGAACCAACACCAACCCCCAAACTCCTTTGGAGAACTCTCTACTAGTATGTTTTCTCTAGTTACTCAATCAAGGTTAGGACTCACAGGAGTAAGTCCAACCACCAATATGTCTAATTTCTTATCCTTCACTTGCAGGGGACTAGGAGGAGTCTAAGATGGTTTGACAACTCCTACCATGTGGTTTTTGAGTTTGTTCCCTTACATTTCCTTATCGCCTTCAAGATTCCTATGTTTTAGGCCTTGTAGCCCTATGAGCCCCTTTTAGCCCTCCTTTCTCAGTTTTTGCTCATTTGCTCAAAAAACTTCCAAAGGACCCCCTAAAAGCTTTTGTGATCTAGATACCCATTTGGACACTCTACAGGCTTTAGGGGATGAGGTGGTCTTATTTGTTCGTACAAGTACGGCCCCCAAATTGGCTATTTTGAAGGGTTTTAGGCTTAATAGCTTTCTTCAATGGGGTTTACTATGCTTCACACCTTGTCAGATCTCCCTACTCATACTGGAGCACTGTATAACACTCGATTTCAATGCCAAACACTTGGCACTATCAGATTAGATCAACCCTGCAAGAAAATTTGACAATAGCAGTCATGCTCCTAGTCAAGCTATGGCAGAGCTCACCTAGGGCATGATGGTAAAATGTTCCCAAGCAACTTCCAGTACACAAAAGGAAATGTTTACACTATTTACAGAGTCCATTACTCGAATGCCTAAGGGCATAGAGAAACCACAAAGGAAATTCAAGTTGGAGTCATTCTTTTGGGCTTTAACCCTTACTCAGGCCGAGAGCAGTAAAACAAGGAAGAATTTCAAAACACCAATTAGATCTGCACAAAGAAATGTCACAAGTGTTTTCTGAGCACCACACCAACACAGACTAAGCACCCAGAAGGTACAATATGGAATCTAATCCATCTAGTACGGACTACAATAAGTAATTTGCCAAATTTTGTGAAAACAAGAAAATGCTTGAAGTTGCTTATTGAGGAATTTGATTATTTGGATCTTCCAACTCTCTTACAATGTTTTGAGAGGCCTTATATATGCCTACTCACTCACAGCCAACTACCCATCGGATCGCTAACGACCAATTTGAGCACTTTCCAAAAATTGCTCCCATTGTTGCAAAAAGTTGTCAAGCAAACATGACAACTTTTGCTCCACAATGCATTTTTGCAACTTGTGCATATCTACACACTCTTGACCCCCTAGGATGGTTTCCTAACAACAAATAAACATATCCAAAAGCCTTATGAGGCCTTACAAGGAGTTTTACACAATTTTGCTATATGATGCCATTTTAGGCTTACAAAGGCACATTGGCCAAAACTGAGAAAATAAGTTAAAACTAGAGACAATCAAACTACAAATAACCTTAAAACACACTTTTGGACCTTTCAATAGTCCTTTATTCACTCATTGACCCAATGAGGATCATTCACTCCAATATTGTCAAAATTCATCAAGAAATCTAGGTGCTCCTGCACCACATACCCATGTCATTTACCTTTCTTTTTACCAATAGCCAAATAAAAAATGTGTAGAACACCCTAACAGAATTTGGTCTTCTCATCTCCAAAAGTGACCACAACTCTACTATTGCAAACAATCTTAGTAGATGAGTTAGCTCCTAAGTAAAGATTGTCACCATCGGTGTTCTTGTAACTATAAAACCACTTCCCTTTAGGTGTAATGGAAAAATGCTCTAAGGGGGAACAATCATGCATCCTCACAAATGTGTGGTAAGGGTTGTAACAAACACATCATCATTGCCTAGGTTAAAGGCTCTTAAGTTCTAATTACCATTAGACTCTTTCTTTGCGACTTTTTCCTTGCAATCTTTCTTTATGTGGTCATTTTTTGCTATAATTACAACAATTGGCCTCAGATTTCTCAAGAGACTTAGATCACCACTTAAGTTTAGATCTCTTATCCTTCTTATTCTTGCCTTTGTCCTTTAGATAACCTCTAACAATCAACGCATGAATCACATAGGTATGTGTTCCATAGGGGTGCCATAGTTTCTTACACACTACAAACATCTGTTGTTCATTGCTTGGAAATGCTAGTGATAGTCCAACTTATAACCCCCTCTTCAATGACTTTTTACAACATTCATAAGCACAATAAAACATGACAAAAGCACCAACAAATGAACCTCAAGTTTCCCTTCATACATGGCAACATTTTACACGAGGGCCGAACATTAATACTAAATAATTGCAACTAACATTAGGACTTTTAAGGTGTGCAACAAAAAGTCCTAAAAAAAATAACGTATCAACACCATCCAAAGATAAATATTAGTC
The DNA here is from genome assembly GCF_030272615.1 of Cryptomeria japonica. Taxonomy (NCBI): domain Eukaryota; kingdom Viridiplantae; phylum Streptophyta; class Pinopsida; order Cupressales; family Cupressaceae; genus Cryptomeria; species Cryptomeria japonica. The sequence continues at coordinate 626,962,388 of NC_081410.1, read as the reverse complement.
CTAACATTATTTTGCAACCATACATATTACTCATAACATCAAAATAGAGTTCTGATGCAAACTCTGTTAACTAATACCATCACTACATAGACCATGTTGCATTCTTGTCGAAGCCTTCTAATTCCTATGGCATTTACCTTGCTTTTTACTAATAATAGGTTCATAGAAAAACCTAAAATATGTAGAACACCAAAAAGGAATATGGTCTTCTCAATCTTGTAACTAAGACATTATTTTGCACCTCCCAAACCTTTTAGAAAAGTGGGGGCAATAATATACTAATCTATTAATATGTCATGGGATCAACAAATTGGAGTTGACCACCTACTCATTCTCCTATTGGAACCATGCAAGACATTTGTTTGGTGTTGCCCTATAATCTAGATTAATGTCTATCGAGGTTGTTTGTTTCATAAGACATTGTAAAATTCCCTAACTTAGATTTGATACCATTCCATTTTGTCACCAGAACATTGCACGAAGGTGGTGTTTGTGTATTATAGTCAATGGTGGAAATATCCTCTAATACAACATCTCCTAGTTAGGTGTCTTCCTTACTTGTATTGATTCTAGTTCTATCTAAATAGTCACTGATAAATATACAAAATAGAACAGTCTCTGTAAAATATAGAGTCAATTTATAATTTCAAGAACAAAAATAATGTTTGTATCTAATGCACCTGGTTGGCCTTCTGTTGATTAATCTTCGCATCAACTCATCAGAATAAGTATGGACGAACTGGTACTCCGCATTCCATCACGTTGTCTCTTCCGCATTGACTAATACTCTTTGCGATACATTTTGATCCCTTTGCGATACTTCCCGATTTCGGTTTTGCTAGTAATTTGTTGGGTTGTTCCCCGCAATGGTCACATTAGTGGTTTTTGTGGTGATTATTGTTTGTCAACACTCCCGTCGTGGCCACCTAGGTTCACGTAGACTGCAATAGGAAATAGTCTGTGATTCTGTTGTTCATACATGTCGTTGCCTCTGTGACTCCCGTCAACTGCATTAAGATGTGATACACGTCGTTGCCTCTATGACTCCCGTCAACTGCGATAAGATGTGAGTCTTTGAAGCATACTTTCGGTGGTTCTGCTCTACCAAACACACTCGTGGCAACCTGGAACCTCGACGAAGTCCACTTCCGGCTAACAAATCGATTCTCTTTCTGAATCGTGGAACCAATAGGTCAGTTGAAGATTGACGAAAGGCACGATGATTCTGAGTGTTATACATGCAGATTCAAATATTCTTCTAAGCTTTTGATTTTTATCCAAATCCCATCCCTTCTCCTATCGTGAGCCCATTCTTTATTTTACAAGACTTGGTTGAATTCCTGTAATCCTTAAGATTAATTACCGCTAAACTGGTTGCAACATATGACTTATTAATATAATTGCAACGTATGGTTTATAAATATTAATTATTTATATAAGTGAATGGAACTTTATATAAAATAATTAATATTCCATATATTCATAATCACTTATTTAGGGGACATGACAGTCTCCCCTGCCTCATGTTGCTTGCCCTCAAGCAACTCCAAAACTCTTTCATTTTCCCAAGTGGCATCATCGTGAGGCAGATTTTTCCATTTGATGAGATATTCCCTGATGGTCCTATTCCGTAGTTTCCTGTCCAATGTCTCCGGTTATCATTTCAAGTTTCCCTTCGTCAGTCAAGGGAGGTAAGTCTTCGGATACTGACACCTACTGCCCCAGAGCTTTCTTGAGACAAGATACATGAAATAAATTATGTATTTTGCTATCTACCGGTAAATCAAGTTCATACGCAACTAAGCCAACCTTTTGTACTACTTGATAGGGACCATAAAACCGAGGCTTAAGTTTTTTGGATCCACTACATTTGAGAGAAGATTGTCGATAAGGTTGCAACCTAAGAAATACCAAATCTCCCACTTCGAAATGGTGTTCAATTCGCTTTCTATCTGCATAGATTCCTGTTGATTCTGAGCACCTTGCAAATTCTCCTTAAGAGCTGACAGGATGTCTTGACTTTCTTGAAGCCAATCACGAGTTCTAGGTACATTGCTCTGCTCAAAAGCAAGGTCAAGAAAAGAAAGTACATCATAGCCATATAATGCTTTGAAAGGAGACATACCAATTGACATATGAAAGGTAGTATTATAACAATATTCACCCAAATACAACCAACGAACCCAAGCCTTTTGATGACCGGCTACATAGTTACGAAGATAACCTTCAATCCACTTATTCACTATTTCCGTCTGCCCATCGGTTTGCGGATGATAACTGGTGCTATGCTTCAACTCGGTACCTGTCAATCTAAAAAGCTCCCCCCAAAATATGCTAAAAAATCTGCTATCTCTATCACTGATTATAGTCTTTGGTAAACCATGTAATCTAAAAACCTCTCTGAAGAATAACTCTGCAATCTGAACCGTTGTAAATATTGTAGTGATAGAAATGAAGTGTGCAAATTTAGTTAATCTATCAACCACAACAAATATACAATCTTTACCTTGGGATTTCGGTAAACCTGTAATGAAATACATGGATATACTTTCCCATTTCTGATCTGGTATAGGTAGTGGTTGTAGTAAACCGGCAGGATACATTTGTTCTGCTTCATTTTGTTGGCAAGTGGTACATTCCTTGACATAGCGTAGGACATCGTTTTTTAAGCCTTTCCAAGTGAACCTTTCTCTTACCTGACGATACGTTTTGAAGTATCCAGGATGCCCTACTAGAGGAATATCATGCATAGACTAAAGGATTTTTTCTTTTAACTTCGATCCTGGAGTTAAATAAATCCTCTCCTTGTAATAGATAACATCATTAACAATTTTATATTTATCATCATGTATATTACCATCTAGCAAATCACATGCGAAAGAATCCTTTGAATACTCGACCAGCAATAAAGATTTCCAATCAGCAGTTACAACAAATAAAGCATTGATTTGAGGCCTTCTAGATAAAGCATCGACAACCACATTATTTTTACCTTTTACATATTCAATCTCAAAGTCATAAGCTTGAATTTTATTGATCCACTTATGTTGCTTGTCATTTAAATCTTTTTGACCCAAGAAATATCTCAGACTATTATGGTCAGTTTTCACCACAAATCTGCTACCAACCAAATATTGTCTAAATTTTGTCAATGCATGCATGATTGCCAACATTTCTTTATCATAGATGGGATATAATTTCTCAAGTTTATTAAGTTTCTTGGTTTCATAAACTATAGGATGTTTGTTTTGCATTAAAACTGCCCCTATTCCATCACCAGAAGCATCGCATTCCAACACAAAAGGCTGATTAAAATCTGGAAGAGCAAGTACCGAACAATAACTCATTACCTCTTTAAGCTTCTCAAATACCTGTTGGGCTTCCTCAGTCCATCTGAATGCCCCCTTTTTGGTAAGATCTGTCAAGGGTGCCCCAAGTTGTGAAAAACCTTTGACAAACCTCCTGTAATAACAGCATAGACCAAAGAATCCCCTTAGCTCCATAAGGTTTCGAGGTGGTGGCCAATCTAAAATGGCTCTTATCTTTTCTTGATGAACCTGTACCCCTGTTGCATTGATCATATGCCCTAAATACAAAATTTTAGTCATTCTAAATTCACATTTAGACGCCTTTGCATACAATGATTGTGATTCCATAATACCCAAGATTATATCAATATGTTTCAAATGCTCTTCCCAAGTTTTTCTATAAATCAATATATCATCAAAAAATACTAGCAAAAATTTTCTTAACTGTTTGTTAAAAATATGATTCATACAAGACTGAAATGTTGTGGGAGCTTTTGTTAGACCAAACGACATTACCAAGAATTCATAATGACCATAATGACAACGGAAAGCAGTTTTACGAATGTCTTGTTCTCTTAACTTAATATGATGATACCCTGATCTCAAATCAATTTTAGAAAAATAAATAGCACCATGCAATTCATCTAACAATTCATCAATTCGAGGAATTGGATACCTGTTTTTGATTGTTTTCTTGTTAAGAGCTCAATAATCAATACACATTCGAAGTGTTCCATCCTTCTTTTTTACCAGCACTACAGATGAAGCAAAAGGGATAGAACTAGGTCTAATATGTCCCATATCTAATAACTCCTTAATGGCCTTTTCTATTTCATCCCTGAATGTTTTAGGGTGTCTATAAGGAGTAGTAATTACTGGTTTAGCACCTTCTTCTAATTCAGTAGTATGTTCAAAACCTCTATCAGGTGGGACTCCTGGAGGAATATCATTAAAAACCAAATGATGTGAATCTAATACTGTTAACAAATCAGCTTGATAAGATTTAGATTCAAAACCTGTTACCTTGTTGGAGATTAAACATTGTGTTGACCATGCCACATCTCCATGTCTGAAAATAGCTTCCATTCTTTTCGCACTGACGATCCTAGGCCCACTGTTAGACATACCACGAAGGACTACTTTCTTATCATCAATTTTAAAAGAGAATTCCATTCTTTTAAAGCTATGTGTATATTCATCTAGTGTTTCCATCCACTGTATGCCCAGAATAACATTAGTGTCGACCAGATCAATCGCATAGAAATCATTAGTAACAGTGTAATTGGCAAGAGTGATATTCAATTTAGTAACTTTATGTGTGCTAGACAAATTAGTTCCACCCGCTACTCTAACATCAAATCCCTCATGTTTTTCTTTCTACAAACCAAATTTTTCTACGAGTGTTGCATCTATAAAATTATGAGTAGAACCACTATCAAGCATAACAATTACACACTGTCCATTCAAAACTCCTCTAACCCTGAAAATTTATAATGTGGGGTTCATGTTATGGATGCTATGACTCCTTCTCCTTGTTTAGTACATGTTTCTGACTCAGTATTCTGATGTGTTCGTTCTATGTTAGGATCAACATTCTCTTCATCCTCACTGTCAAACATAACCTCAATATAATGAATTTTCCCCTTCCCTAAACATTTGTGTCCAGGCTGTCGGGCTTCCCTACAACTGAAACATAGTTTTTTCCTTCTGAGCTCTTCTCTTTCTTCTTTATCTAACCTGTTTTTAGGGAAATTATCTTTGTTGAAAGGTTGTTTGTCCTTTTCCGGTTTAGGAGGTTGTCCTTTGTTAAAAAAAATTCCTTTTGAAGATGGTTCTAATTCTCTTGCTCTTTTGACAGTTGTTTGTAAAGTAAGGGGGTTTAAGGATTTAACCCACCCTTTGGGGGATTCAGACAATCCATCTATAAATATCACAATCTTGTGCCTTTCAAAAATTTCAGTGACTAAGACTACCAATTTTTCAAATTCAAAGATATATTGTTCAACAGTTCCAGTTTGCTTAAGTTGAGTCAGATCCTTAAGGTGTAGTTCAAGATCCTTAGAATCAAACCTATCAATAAGTTTCTCAATAAACTCAACATAAGTACCTATCAAATTATGGCCCAAAGTTATTTGTCCATGATGCCACCATTCATGTGCTATACCGTCAAGGTGTAATGCAGCATATTTAATTGCCTCCTCTTCCAACATAGGGTTTAATTGGAAGTAGGTGTCTAATTTTTGCACCCAAGCCCGAGCAATTGTTTTACCTGTTCCATCAAAATAAGGAATGGACATTTTTCCAATTTTCCTTTGCAATTCAATGTTATTTCCCCGTTGTCCTCATGGCCTACCTTTCATTCTGACATCTAAATATTCTCTAAATGTCATTGTTGATCAGAATTCTTCACCGGAATCTAACCAATCCTGATGTATTTTTGTCTGTATCTCTCTTATTGTTGGTTCATTTTCAGGTGGCTCGTTTCCAACAGTAAATGTAGGCATAAATGGTCTAGTTGTTCCTGTTCTTTCTGGCTGATGATTAACTGACTATTCATCTCTACCCCCATTATTTTGTTGTTGATTATTCTGCCTTCCATTATTTTGGTGCTGATTTATATTATTGGCCATGAACTGGGTCATCAAATTGGTCATTTTGTTAACGTTATCTTCCATATCTTGTTGACTTCTTATTAATGCAACCAACAGATCCCTATTGTTATCTAGGTCTCCCATGTTGGTTTCAAAGATAATTTCTTCGTCAGTTTTTGTGTGGCTATCCTCAATTTCAAACAGAATGGACATACTACTCTGCGCTAAAGGAGAGTTTGTAAATCTGTTTTGACGAGCCCTAGTACTTTGGAAATTATAATTTCCTAGGTGCAGACTCAGCTGTGCATTAATTTTTTCTAAACATACCCTATAGGTTGGCAGGATTTAAAGCTTTGATACCACTGTAAAATTCCCTAACTTAGATTTGATACCATTCCATTTTGTCACCAGAACATTGCACGAAGAAGGTGTTTGTATATTATAGTCAATGGTGGAAATATCCTCTAATACAACATCTCCTAGTTAGGTGTCTTCCTTACTTGTATTGGTTCTAGTTCTATCTAAATAGTCACTGATAAATATACAAACTAGAACAATCTCTGTAAAATATAGAGTCAATTTATATTTTCAAGAACAGGAATAATGTTTGTATCTAATGCACCTGGTTGGCCTTTTGTTGATTAATCTTCGCATCAACTCATCAAAATATGCAATCTCTATAAGTATGGACGAACTGGTACTCCGCATTCCATCACGTTGTCTCTTCCGCATTGACTAATACTCTCTGTGATACTTCCCGATTTCGATTTTGCTGGTAATCTGCTGGGTTGTTTCCCGCAATGGTCACATTAGTGGCTTCTATGGTGATTATTGTTTGTCAACACTCCCGCCATGGCCACCTAGGTTCACGCAGACTCCAATAGGAAATAGTCCACAATTCTACTATTCATACATGTCGTTGCCTCTGTGACTCCCGTCAACTGCGTTAAGATGTGATACACATCGTTGCCTCTGTGACTCTCGTCAACTGCGATAAGATGTGAGTCTTCGAATCATACTTCCGGTGGTTCTGCTCTACCGAACACACTCGTGGCAACCTGAAACCCCGACGAAGTCCACTTCCGGCTAACAAATCGGTTCTCTTTCTGAATCGTGGAACCAATAGGTCAGTTGAAGACTGACGAAAGGCACTATGATTCTAAGTGTTATACATGCAGATTCAAATATTCTTCTATGCTTTTGATTTTTATCCAAATCCCATCCCTTCTCCTATCGTGAGCCCATTCTTTATTTTGCAAGAGTTCGTTGAATTCCCATAATCATTAAGATTAATTACGGCTAAACTGGTTGCAACATATGACTTATTAATATAATTGCAACGTATGGTTTATAAATATTAATTATTTATATAAGTGAGTGGAACTTTATATAAAATAATTAATATTCCATATATTCATAATCACTTATTTAGGGGACATGACAGACATGCGTCCAATTCTCATATGATACTGTTCTCTTTTTTCATTTATTGATTTTGGAGGTTTATCAAACCCTAACTTTTGGATCAAGATTGGCAACTTCGATTTCCAATAGTTTTTAGAGAGATTCAATGTTAGGTCATCATTATGATAACATGCATGTTTTACCAAACACAATCATGTCCAATAGACTAACATTTGTACAATATTGTTGTAGTCTCTATTATAAATATTATTAATGTGAAAAAAAAACATAACTCAAGTTTTGAAGAATAACTCAAAAATGCTACAAATATAGACAACACACTCAATTACTAGCAACCTAGTTATCACTCATACCTATAGGGGCATCCATTTATTCATAGCAAGAAATCCAATTCGACTGTGGACATCTTTGGCTTTTTCTTTTGATGAATTAAGCAAAATAACAACAAATTTTACTTGAAACCCTGAATGGTATAAAGATTTCAGATGAGATATAAAAATATGGATATTGATCTACTAACTTACATATGCTCCTGCATTTGAAGAATGCAAAAACAAAATAAAGATAATGTTGTGGAACTAATTCTGTAAAACTAAACCTACTAACTGCTATATTCCTGTTACAAGGGAAATACATCTTAGAAATTTTAGAAGCCTAGAACATGCTACAAAAAAAATTAATTAACATGGTATTAATGATGTTAAATACCATAAATTACAAAACAAATTACAATAGGACTAACTTGATACATGCTATGCCTAGGCATAGTTTGACACTGCATTCTAAGGAAACCTCAACAGCCCTGTACACTACAAAGAATTACTAACATGACAATTCTTACAAGGTTAATGACTTCAATTTAGAAACCCCGACATTTTTGAAGGTGCAAATAAAACTGGTTTGATCTATTTAGAAAATGCAACACTCCTTGGAAGAGGAAATGTTGCACAAAGCATCCACTTACCAGGTGCAACAAGGCGAACACGATGTATATCCACAGCACCCAGACTCTCACCCAACACAATCTCTACGCACTAAATCAAGGTAAAATCCAATCACACTAGTAAGCTTCATAACACCATCTCATAATTTACATATAAAGTCAAGTACCCATCTACATTTTATCACTAAGCATGTAAAAAATCCTAAATGATAAAAAGACTTCTGGTCAAAAATAGATTGTCTATAACCAACCTCAAGAAAATCTGACTCTGGACTAGAAGCCTTAGAAAATCCATAGACATGGATTGTTGGCAAAGGTAGGTGCATATCCCTGTGTTCATCTTTAAATGTACCCCTGAATGCACCTGAAACGCCAACATATTCTTTGAATATTTTCAGATATGAATGCCTACAGCTGCAAATCTAGAATTCTAAGACAAGAATGTTTATAATTGCAAATCAGATTGCCAATTGCCCTTATGCTTTGGAGAAATGTTCATTGGTTAGATCAGTCACAAAGTAATCTCAGTGCTTTAATTTTGGATCTGAATATAAGAAGATTGCTGTCAGAAATTTACAAGAAAACTAGTGTCTCTGCAATTGGGGAAGCAATTCTGGAAAACAAGTTCATGGATTTTCTGCATTTAAAAGAATCCTTAAGATTCATTGTTTGTGCACAATGACCTGGCTAAATTGACACTTGCATTTGTCATATTTTGTGCTTGTTAATTTCTTTATAAATGTTCAGCTATATAGAAATGAATAGTTGTGGTGATTATATTTTTTTATGATCATTTGTCTTCTTTCCATGGACACAACATTGAGAATGAGAATTAACTACAGAAAATGTTTACATGTTTCTTGCGGCTGAAATTTGGACATAGTATAGTGATAAGCTAACAGGTACCATGAGATCATGTGAGCAACTCCCAATTTTTTATCTCATACACAGCCATAATTTTGTAGACACCTAATGTCATCGATGCATTAACCAGTCAAGCGTGAAACACACAGACTATTCCTTTTATTCATAAACATAAGAAACACAACCGTATGTAGTAACCTTTCTTCAGTTACGTGGAAGCCAGTATATACCAATGCCCAAAGCATACTAATTGTCTACGTTAGTTCAACCAACTATTAACAAATGATTTTAGAAAAACAAATGGTGAAAAAATCCATAAGATCTGCTGTCCATTAATGGACCAACTACATACAATTAGTCAATTTTAGCGTGAAATTCTACAATGAGAACTCATTCTAATTGATGCATTTTCAATATAATGCAAAGTAACATTTATATTACCTTTCAACATTATTTAAAGTTAAAGTCATGTTAATTATCAATACTTTTTTATGTCAACACGTATTGGATCATTTGTTATCATATTTATTGGTTACGCACCTGAGGCACTTCTACCTCAGAAAATACGGTTTTATTACTTGTGGAGTGTCTTTCAGCGTCCAAAACATTATGCAAGCAATAACAAAGAGGTATTGGTGTCAAGGGGAGATGTTGACGTGTATTTTGTACACAATCATACACAGAATAAAATACCATTAGGCATCTTATCCTCTCTTGAGAAAATAGTCTCTAACTGCTGAAGATCTGCAAAAAGGATCAGTTAGATGGACTCCAAGGTTCTTTTAGTGGGGTCTCCACGTGTGGACAAGCTTTTTTAGTGGTATGATGTGATTTGCTGTTTCCTTCAAGGCGTCTTACGGATTCCAAAGGCTCGAAGATTTTACTAATCTTAAAAGGAACTTTCAAAAAAAAAAAAAAAAAAAGAAGAAAAAGATAGGGCTTAAGAGGTCTAATCTAACCTAACCCTATGAACGACTTAGCATGAATGAGATTTGGCAAGACTCAACCAACTTAAATTTTGCCATAAGATAACAACTTAATTGAAATTGGTGCGATCTTCTAAGGTAATAATGGTATTCAATGCATCAAAGACCAAGGACACTACTACGAAGGTACATATCCTAGATGCGAAAATGCTTGAAGGTTAAGGACTCAAAATGTTTTCCAGTCGACCACGCAAGGCGTTCCTACAATCAGCAAGAAGCTAGTGGTTTGGATTACGAATCCTACCAAATATCAAATCTCACACTTAGTCTTTCAAATTAACAACTACTTTGATTGAGCGGGATTCAAGTACATTCAACAACCATGAAGATAACTTAAGAAATTTGCAACAAAACACCATAACTTCAATATTTTATTGATTTCCAAGTCATCATATACAACAATTGCTTGAACTTCTCTCTTCAAGGCTCAATCTTGCTACAAAATAAAAATTGCTTACAACTCTAATCTCTCTATTTCACTCTTAACTCTATTCTCTATTTTTCTATTGACTATTCTATTATAAATGAAATGGAAAATGGGGGTATAAATAGCATCCCCAGTTACAATGAAAGGTCCAGATTGAAAGTAAATCAATGGACAAGATCATGACACCTAAACCCTAATTAGGGTTTGTTACAAATGACCTCCTTTTTACTGAACAATATTAAATACATAGCCAAATATTAAATTTGGCACAAAAATCTAGGAGGTATCAACCAATGAGAAATAAGATGTCATGTCATCTGTAACAACCTTTCATCTAGAATCTTATTCCCTTTCCAATTCTCTTTCTTAGCATATGCAATGAATTTTGTCACGATTCCTTCGATTTCTGTGCTTGGAATCTCGGGAAGATTCTTGATACTCTCTTCTAAGTGGATAACCTGATCAAATGCATCTAGAAGAGCTGTGTCCCAAGTGGGTTCAAGTTCCTTAATTCTATCAATTAGGAGCATGGTGGCATACATCTGATCATACTGCTCATCTGTAACATCTGCGTCCTTGCGAAAGATGATCTTGATTCTATCTTCAAATTCTTGTAAATCCACATCTGTCTCGACCTCGATCCTTCTGCCAAGAATGGTACGAAGTACCTCAAATACTCTGTCCTGGATCGGATTGATCACCTCCTCAACTTGACCACATCTAACACTGATGTCCTCAAAGAGAACACTCTTTATATGGAGTAAGGTTGACCACTGAAACAAACTGTGAGAATCACCTTCTAAGATCTTCTCTTGTGCTAAAATTCTTCTGGATGTATGTCTTATAACTTTCAAGACAGGAATGACAACGTCCTTGGTATGGGCAAATGCAGCTACTGTTGCCATCAATCTGTGGATTATCTCAAGAACTTGGATAGCTTGGTGGGTGATCTTCGACATCCTTGTAACAAACTCAATGGCCACCGTGTGAGATCTATCCATCCAATTACATGTACGCTGGACCATATTCCTGAATCTTTCTGCTTCATTGATTGATTGAAGGGGCAATGCCTGCAATGGTGATCTAACTGGATCCTGACGTCCCAAAGGTTCATTGATGTGACTGAAATATGTCCTCCATGCACCGACCTCTTTCTCAAGCTTTCTATTCTTTTCTACTTCTTCTCTAAACTTATCCTTCAATGCCTCAAATGTGTCGGTGGCATCATCTAAAGTCTGCTCTGCTGTGGACGGTCCTAATTCAATAGTCTGTATATGATAGTCCTCTGCTAGGATCTCATCCTCATATTTGTCTGCTGCCGGTGTAGCTATCTGCAGTTTTCTAGATCCAGTCTCATCTCGAATCATCTTGGACATCTTTGTAGCCTTCTTCTTCTCTGTTGTCATATGTGAACGTCCAACGAGGCTCTCTAAATCAATTGCACTGTCCTCGTCCTCAATTACGATCACCTTAGTCAATCTTTCCTTCAACCAATCTGGGATATTTGATCTTGTCTCTTGAACTTGAATTTCTTTGTGTACTACTTCTTCTTGTCTGGGAGGAGATGTTATTTCGTTATCATTATCTAAATCATAGTCTTGGAGAGATCCATCGGATGAAACATGCTGTGCCTGTTCCTCTTCCTGTCTATCATTCTGTACCATTGATTCCATGGATTCTTCCACTCGAATCGTTCTATCCTCTGGCCTGGAAGAAGTACCTGGTGTTTGATCTTTGTTGGCACCTTGCTTTTTCTTGGAAGGCTCTTTCTTTTCTGATCTTTCCTTTCTCTTTGAACCTCTCGAATGGAGATTGCCCTCACTGGCACATCGAAGGTTACCTTCACCTGAATTCCTAGGATTAGGATTGCCTTCACTAACACTGGCTCCACCTTCGGCTGGCTTTTCTTCCAAAGTAAAAGACATGGCTATGCCTTGTTCTCTCAACTTCTGATGTTGAACGTCTACCCATCTGCGAGTACAAGACAAGACTGGTGCCATCAAATCATCTAAATCCACGGCCTCGGGCTCATTCCAATTCAAACTTATTGTTTTGCTTTCTCTATCATATGAAGATTGGATGTGCCTGCCGTTGTCCTGAGCTTGGTCGGCCACTCTGTAAATCTTACACTTCCTGATGAAATCCAAAGGCAATCTAGAATGTATCTTTCGTTTCACTTCGAGATCATCTAGGAGATTCATCATAAAATCTTCAATCTGGTACTCATGTCTAAATCTTCTACCGACTGTCTCCTCTAAATGTCCATGTGGATCAAAACTATTCCTCCAAGCAAAAGATGAAAAAGGATACAAGGCTAACTCCCTCTCTGCGTCATCCATGGCTGAGACATTGGGACATACCTCAACTGAATTACCCAAAATAATAGGTACCTGAACTCCATTCTGATGTCTGTGTCTGAATGCCTTCACATATGCTGCCAACTGCCTTGTTACTTCAAGTAACACAATCCTGTCTGTCGGGTATCTCGGCAACATGTATGGAGGTAAAGGACATCCATACACTCTAATGTAAGTGAACTTGGGAAACTGAATGAACCAAGCACCGTACCTCTTGATTAACTCCTGGGCATCCTGAGATAATCTGTTGTGAATCCCTCCTTGCAACGTCCTGGTGATGTTCATCGTGAAAGTATCATTGATTAACTTGTAGTTCTTCCCTGGTGGATGATGCAAGTAGGTATAGGATTCACAAACTCTGACCTCGCCGGGTCCTCTTCCAATCACTCCTCTGTGAGGTAGTCCTGCGTACTCAACGCTCCTAATTAAGGCATAGATGACGTATGAACTCATGTGGAAGGACTTAGTAGCCCTGAGTCTTCTCAACTGTACGTCTAAGCAATGGCTAATTATCCTAGCCCAATGTATTGTACCCTTTCCTTGAACAATCACCTGGATGAAGTAAAACATCCATTTCTCAAAATAGAAGGCATGAGGTGCTCCTGTAACTCTGTTGAGCATGGTAATCAAATCTCTATACTCCTCTTGGAAATCGATCCGGTGTGGTGTGTTCGGTACTTTGCTCAGACGGGGACGACTCTTGAGTAGCCAGTTCTTGTTGATTATGCTTAGACAAGCATCTGGATCATCATCGTACACTGATCTGGCTCCTTCAATGCTCTTGTATATCATGTCCCTGTGCTCTGGAAGATGGAAGGCTTCACTTATGGCCTCCTCTGAAAGGTACGCCAAAATGTTTCCCTCATTGGACACAATTGTCCTGGACTGTGGATTGTAATGACGGGCACACTCGATCATCAACTCGTGACACTGAATGGCTGGAGGAAAACCGGCCGCCTTAATGATGCCACTTTCTATTATTCTCCGGGCGACAGGTGATGGCTTGCCGATGTAAGGGACCTCTCGGAACTTCTTCGTGCTAAAGTTCCCCAAGTTTGTATCTCCAATGTTGCTCCACTTGGACACGATCTTGGTCTCCACTTCTTCAGTCTTCTGATCTTCTTTCATGAGAGCCGAGCGACTGGTGGATGCTCCCGCCTTTGGGGTCGCCATACCTACACAACATTTCATTATGAGAAATAGATTTCTGCAATAAATAACGTAGATAAAAGAGATAAATTTTAGGAAATCTTATGATAAGTCTCTAGAGTTATCATTTCCTAAAATACAACGACTGAGCCAAAAGAAATTCAAGATTCAAAATTTCAAAATTTGAAATATGACGATGAATGAATAAAACAATAATAATTAAATCGCCATACCTCGATAGAGAGCTAACTCTAGAATGCAAAAACAAAATTTGCCTAGGCAAAATTGAGGTATAAAGATAGTCTTCAATATGATCTCCTCAAAATTGACTTCGCCACCTCTGGATAGAATGTGATCTTTACTTATCGCCTTGGACGTGGTCTCAAATGGATCTTCAAGTTCGCATAAATAAATCTCCAAGTCCTTAGCAAATTCGCCTTAGGCGTGGTCTTCGAATTCGCACCACCTTTGATCTTCAATGCAATTCGCACCTCTTCAAACACACTTCGCATGCCTCACACCACCTTGGGAATGTCTACGCCATCTTTGGTTTGAAGTCGCACCACCCTTGGAATGTCTAAGTGCGCCACCCTTAGTCTTCAATGCAATTCGCACCACCTTTGGAATGTCTTCGCCACCTTGGATAAATGAAACTCGCACTATATTCGCCTCTTGTCAACTCGCATGAAGGAAGGTAAAATAATGATGTAGAAAATGATAATTCTACCCCCCTTATATAGCGCTTGCATCCTTTACCCCTTAGGCCGACTTAATAAAAATAAAACCATTTTTTAAATGATTTGCAATGACATAACAAGGCCGACCTCCATATATGAGCGCTCAAATCGATTTTTTTTTATTAATTAAATAATTAACTATTAATGCCTTGCGTTTTTTAATTGAGAATTTCGATTTTAAATAAAGGCAAAAATAATTAATAAGTGTTTAATGCCACATTAAATGCCAATAAAAAATGGATTTTCAATTTTTTAAATTGATTTAACATTTAAAGAAAATTCGAATTGTTTTAATTTGGCGCCAAAATATGAAAATAAAGGGACGTACCTCATCGCTCTGGTCCCTTGAAGAGGGACAGGAGCGATCCATGATTTTTGGCATGATTCTTGCGTTTTCAACATTCAACCCCTTCATTTCCACGTCCCAAATCGATCATCTGGTGGTCCTTCAAACTTGAATTTCTTCCTTGTGCGAGCAAGTGCATCCCATGACCATTATCGCCCTGGTCCCTTGGAGAGGGACAGGAGCGATCTCCACGTTTTTGCTTGAAATTCTTCATTTTGGTACGATCCTTTCCTTGCATCATCTTTTGAATGTCATTTAAAACCCTGTGCGTCCTTGTCTTAACGTGATTTTCAAAAATATCATGTGTTTTGTCTAACATCGTCCTTGTCCCTTGGAGAGGGACAGGAGCGATCTCCATGTCTTCATGTTCACCTTGCATTGTTGACCTTCGAAATATCATTGCTCGAGTCCTTTGCGCTTATTTCCATTGGCTTTCATTATGTGTTTGGATGCATTAAAGGGACCATCGCCCTTGTCCCTTGGAGAGGGACAGGAGCGATCCATTATTTCTCCTTGACCTTGGCGACTTTTAAACTTCGATCTCTTTTGCAATGTCTCCCCGACGATGTCCTTCGCATTTCCTATCCTCATTTCGCCTTGATCTTTGAAGGAACGTGAGTGTTTTGATAGGATCGCCTTGGTCCTTGTCCAAAGGACAGGAGCGATGGGAGACTTTTACCTTGATTAGCAATGTTTGGACGTTTAAAACTCTTGCAAATTGTCTTCAAACGATGTCCTGGAGCATATGTAACCTTGTGTATCTTTGTCTTTACGTAAATCTTGCATGGATTAATCTAATATATCAATATCGCTCTAGTCCCTTCCTGAGGGACAGGAGCGAAGTTCATCATAACATGCTCGTTCTTGTTTGTACCAACTTGCAATTATCTTCATTGCGTGGAATGATGTCCTTTCGACCCTTTTGGTAACTTGAAACTTGTTTGCCTTTTGAAATTTACGCCATTATGTAGATATCGCTCTGGTCCCTTGGAGAGGGACAGGAGCGATCTAGGTCTTTAGAGTGCAAATCCTTCCATGTGATGACCTTTGCAACGTTGCGCTTGATGGAAATGCCTTGAAATGTCCTCACCACCCTTCGTCCCGACTTGGATCGGCCTTGAACCTTGGAGGGACGACCTTGAACTTTGGAGGAACGTATCATCACCATTGCATCGCTCTGGTCCCTTGGAGAGGGACAGGAGCGATCCTTCCCTTGTGGCTTTCATCTCACTTTGCCATGCTCTAAGTTTATATTCAACGGATTCGTCCTTCTTTACTCTATCCGCCCATGCCTTTACATTGTTTGTAACTTTGCAAGAAAAGCACTTATATCAAAAATCGCTCTGGTCCCTCCCTGAGGGATAGGAGCGAACTAGGCATTTAATGCTGGTATGGACGTCCCAAAAATCTTCAATTCATATTCAATGTGCTCATCTCATGTTCTCCTTCGTTTTTGAATGTAAACTTGCCTTGACCCTTGTCTGGATTTTGCAAAATGGAGGAAATCGCTCTGGTCCCTAGGAGAGGGACGAGAGCTACAAGGTACCTCGCCCTGGTCCCTTGGAGAGGGACAGGAGCGATTTAGTCAATATAGGTCATTTTCCTTCGTTTTTTGCATCCCAAATTATATTCATCTGGCAAAGTATCTTCCTTCGGACGTCCTCAAATCATTAAGTTCTCAAAATCTTGCAAGGACAGGGCGAAATTTGAATTGTAGCTCCGGTCCTTCACTGAGGGACAGGAGCGATTTTCTTCCTGGAGGCCTTTCTGTGCTCATGAAAATCTTCAATTCATATTCAATGGAAAGATCTTGTCATTCTCTATCACTTCAAACGTAAAATTTGTCGGGACTCTGCAAGGGTGATGAGATATTTGAAATTGAGCTCTCGTCCTTTACTGAGGGACAGGAGCGATTTTGCTCCTACAGGCCAAAATAACAAGATTTTTCACATTTTAACACTTCACGAGGCGAAAACAAATCAATTCCAATGCCCAGGATCAAACTTCAAAAAAGTCAAAATTTGGTCAAAATATTCAATCAGACAAAAATTCATATTGACGGTCATTATTTAGACAAGTTTAAGCTCTGCATGAACATTCCAATTGAAAATTAGACCATTTTGGCGAATTCATTGCATTCAAAATTTGCATTCTAGAAAAGAAGCTCAAAAGCTCTCAAAAAAAATGACTGGATTCTAGCTTGAAAAGGCAAAATTTAAAACCCTAAGGCTTGGCCCTAAATCCAGACGACTAACTAACAAAACCCTAAAACAAAAGCGAAAACGAGCAAAAAAAAAAAAAAACAAGCAAAAAGAGGGGGTCCCCATTTGCGATGGGGCGATGTGTGAAATGGTCACAACAGGAGATCACAATTGAAAACACCATATTATCTGATTTAGAGAGGGCCATTATAAGATGATGGCATCTTCACTTAATCATAAGAGAGTTTGCAGAAAGCCAAGGGATTTTTGTGGTTTTGTTGACCTCTATCTATAGAAATACTCTTGTGTTCCATAGTTGGCATGCATGCTATTATTCAATATTAAGTTAAGCTTGAACTAATGGGATTTTATACCACCAATATATTAGTGTATTGAGATATAGAATATCACCTTATTGTCTTCGACATTGAATTTAGACTGCTCTATTTAACTGATGCATCAATAATACAATTTATACACATTTAAGGCATTCTTCTTATCTTCTCTGGCGCTTAAACATATTTGTTTATACTTAGTGATGCAAAGAACTTATCTGTGACAAAGCATTGAATGAAACCATCAGTATGCTGCCTTGGGGAGGCATTTTCTCAGACAATGAAGAAAATGAGTGTATGGTTTGCTGACAATCTTGATTGTTGAACCCAGAAATTTCAAGTTCGTAGAAGCTGAAAATTTAATTTTGGGAATTGAATTGGTTATTGATGATTCCTTTGTGAAGGAGTAAATGTGTGTTTTACCATTTACCTATGCTTAAGTTTAATTAGGCAGCCAACATTTAATAATTAGATATTTAGGTGAATATTATTTACTAATTTTTACCTTGCATTTAATAATTGTTGTTGAGTAGTTGTTGGTAGTTGGACTCTACCAACTCTATTTTATTATTGAGACTGTTGGTGTAATTAAGGTCTTGTACCTTGGTTTTTCCTCACCTAGGTCCTAATTACACAAGTGGACCATCTTCTACATCCAACTTGTAGAATCAACCCTTGGTGCACATTCTATAATGAGGAGGGGCTACACTGCCTCTCTTCTTCTCTCATGTTGGGGGCAATTTTTCCTCATATGGGGTTTTTGTCCTCCTTATTCTTCTTTGAGAGTATTTTGTAATTTCATATCTCTTTTGGAGAGGAATTTTGTCCCACTGGGTTTTCTCCTTTTCTCCATTTGTGAGAGATTGCGTTGCATTTGTACATGGATTAAAAGTTAGGACCAATCCTGCATTGTTAGTTTTTGTGTATATTCTCCCCAAATTGCCACTTGAAGGGGCGTGTTGGTGTAATTAAGGTGTTGTACCTTGGTTTTTCCTCACCTAGCTCCTAATTACACGTCACTTAAGCTTACTTAGGGACCACATAGGAGCTTTTAGGAGCATCGACACTTTAGGTGGTGTTATCATGTTATCACATTCCACTTTATCTAGTGTCTCCACCTTTAGTGGTTTTATCACATCCACCTTTCGTGGTTTCACTTTTCCACATTTTAGTGGTGTTATTACAATATCACTTTTCCACTTTAGGTGAGATGATAGGTTATCACTTTTTGTCTCATGCCATAAGATTACAACACTTGTAACAATGTCATGCACTCCTATGATCTCACTATGGCCTATATAACCAAGGGGTCTCCTATGTACAATTCATTCCAATCCAATCCATTCTAATTCAATCCAGTTGATTGATTCTATTTGCAGTATTGATAGGAATACAATTTACTATTGGCATGTTATTTCTCTCTTGTTATTGTGATTTCCATTAGGCCTCTAGATCTTGGGTGGCTACCTTCATAGCCAAATCTTACATGGTATTAGAGCATTTAGAGTGCCATTGGTTAGTCTTTTTGAGAGATTTTTGGTGCATTTTGGGGTTTTGTTTTTGTGCCTTCGTATTGCAAGTAACAATCAGAGCTTGCTGGGTTAAATCAGAGGTCGCCACTGGATTTAGAAGGGTTGAGAAAGTCAAGATTTCCTTGTCCAAATCGGACATTAGATGCTAAGTCTATTAAGGTTTGAAGTATGGAGGTGTTGTGGCGATACAGGCATCATAATTACGCAAGCAATTTTCAAACAACGAAATCGCAATCATCAAGACACGTTTTTTTGAGCAATATTTTTTTGATTTGGAGTAGAATTTCGTTCTCTTCGCAATGGTGCAGGTCTTTTTTTATTTTCATACACAGAATTTTCAAAAAATTGTGAAATCCCTATTTTTGGAACTTTTAGGGCCTCATTCAAGCTCATATTGACTCCTTTTCAAGTGCATAATTTTTCCTATATTTCACAGTGGTGCTATCAATTTGTAGTCATTGTGATTAGAAATTTCACTTTCATCCTAGACATGGGGACTGCAATGTCCCCTTTTTGTTGACATCAGATATTCAATGGGATTAGCCTATTACTGACCCTCGTAGGCTAATAAGATTGAATAGAGGGTCCTTCGAGGGATGCAGCTTCTCCAGTGGTCAGAGTTTTGTAGGTTTGGCTTTCGTTCGGCTTCATTTGGACTCTTTTTGCTACACATACTATTTTTTAGTAAGTCAGATATCTGCGAGATGGACCCTCTTACTATTTACAGTTGGGTAGTTAGTCATTTGGTGAATTGCAATGGTGACCTCCATTTCTGATGGCTTGGCGAGGTATTAAATATTAATGAAGCTGTTAATGATTAAATGACTTTATATTATAATTTAATAATTAAAAGTTAATAATAAGTTATAAGTGACTTTATTATTATGGGTCATGACTTCATTAATGAGGGGGCCATTTATATTATTTTATTAGGCTCTTATATCAAAGTGATTATTAAATGACTTGTGCACATTTAATATTAAATGTCATTTAATAATCATAAATGCCTAATAAGAGAGAAATCGAGCTCTATGAGAGGATATAAAAGGTTTAATTGAAGGAAGAGCTGATTATTGATGAATTTTGTTTTTTGAAATGGGAGAAGTTTGAGAGAGGAAGAAACCAGGGTTTCAACCTTTGCACTTTGGAGAGCGTAAATTCTTCGAAGTTAGGGCATCTGAGGTGCTGAAATAATCACTGATATTTGCCATTGGGAGTGACTTCATTCAGGGTCACTATTTATGCACAAATTGAAGAAGAACCCATGGAATGTTGAGCTGATTAATGAATTTCATCTGGAAGTTGAAAGACCATATTGGAGGAAACATTGCCAATGCATTGTCATTATTTATTTTGTGACCTGCTACAGTAGTCACTGCTACAGTAGTCGTGAACAGTATTACGGCTACAGTATTTCATTTCAGATTTGGGGTTATTGCTTACTTCTTCTTCTTATGAGCTAGGCGCTTCAATCAGGTTCCATTTGGCCCTTATTTCAATGAGATTTAATGTTGTTTATGTATGAAGTCATGGCTGTCTTTGTACTCTGAAAATTCTGAAACTAGTCATTGGAAAAGAAAAGCCTTGACCATTGGAAGTCATGTTGTAATCAGTTATTGCTTCAATTATAAGGAGAGACAAGGTTGCATGCTATCTTGCATGATGTCTTGTGTATGCATGCCAATTGTTTGTTTAAATTCCAGTCTGCTGTAGACGCTCCTTTTCTTGCACCTAATTCATGAAATTGCATCTGAAAATCCTAAAACTATTGCTTAAACATCACCAAAAGGTTCCTTAGTTGGTTCCCTGCATCAATCTTCTTTGGGAGTTGCATTCATAATATAAGTCTGAAGTTAAATATCATAAAAGACAGCCAGTGTCAATAACATGCAACAGCATAACAGCTGTCTCAAAATTAATGACACGCAGAATTCTCAGTCTGAAAACTAGAACAACAGATTGTCAGTCAATTGTTTGACAATATTCCTTGAGCATTTAAATCAGAAATTTTCAATCAGATTTGGCAAGGGATATTACAGGGACACTTGAGAAACTTTCATCCTAGACATGGGGACACTTGAGAAACTTTCAAAGACTCCATTTTGAGTTTTATTCCTACATATTCTTTTCAAGAATGGGAAGACTCTATACATACACCTTTGGTTTTATTTCTTCCTAAGGGGAGGAACGTTGTTCAACAATTATGGACCATCTTCTACATCCAGCTCGGAGCATCTACCATTGGTGCACATTCTACATTTACGGGGGGCTACATCACCTCTCTTCTTCTCTAATATGGGGGTGAATTTTTCCTCATGGGATTTTTGTGTAATGTCCCTTCCTTAGGCATCTCAGACTTCAGCGAAGGTTGGCCTACTACTAGGGTCCTGTAGGTCAGCAGTGTGGTTTGGGGACCCAACCGGGGTTGTGGAGCTCAGTAGGGAGCTTTACGGGCTTTTCAGATTGGAGTTCTGGGGTTAAATCCATGATTAAAATTGAAATATTGAAGTTGACCTTAAGGGAATAGTAAAAAGTCAATAGTAACAAAGAAACACGAGAAATAGTGAAAAGTCCCCCTCCCCCACCCCCATCCTAGTAGCTTAAGTTGTTTTTAAAAGAGGGTCAAGTTCACAATGAGGAATTAGACCCTCAATGTTATTTTATGATTTTTAGGCCAAATAGTAACCCCAAAATAGATCAAACTTTCTTGGAGAGGATAAAAAGGCATTTTGTCTATCATTTGGATTCATTCTCATGTCTTCAAGTTTTAGAACAGCAGCAAGCTCGAGGGTTTGAGCAGCTTGGAGCTTCCAAGAACACATACTTTTGGGAGAATTTGGAGATTTGGACGAAAACCCATCTCTCCTAGTGACATGTTTCATCAATATCCAACTTCAGTGTGCGAATGGCAGCCTTAATTGGGGTGTTGAGTGCAGATTTATCAATTTGAGGGTAGATTTTCTTCAATTAATTGTAGGACAGACCTTCTAGAGGTCAATACCACTCATTTCCGGCTTATTTTCAGTCAGCCGCTCCATTTTGGAAAGAAGGGCATCAAACCCCAGGTTGTATTTGGGGTTTGTAGCTAATATTGGAGCTGATTTTATATTCCATCTGCTGGAAATTTGTATCAAACCTATATGTTTAGTTAATGGTATGTACATCAGTCTTTTTAAGTGAAAGAAAGTTATCTTATTTATCTTCTTCATGTGTTATGCATTATTTTAGTTTGTATCAGCAGTTAGCTTCATTTAGCATTCAAGAATCTTTCAAAAACACTCGAAAAACCAAACAAAAACAAGAAAACCAGTCAAACCCCTTTCATCATACGTTGGCCAAAGACTTGATCAGCAAACAAACAATAGCAAATAACCTCAAAGATTGGACCAAATTCGATTAAAATTGGGTTGGGGATCTTTCATTTTGTCCTTCTCATTCTTCTTTGAGAGTATTTTCTATTTTCATCTTTTTCTTGGGGACGAGTTTTGTCCCACTGGGTTTTCTCCTTCTCTTTGTTTGTGAGAGATTGTGTTGCATTTGTACATGGGTGCCTAACATGCCCTAATAGCCGTGACCAATCTTGCATGGTTAGTTTTTGTGTACATTCTCCCCATATTGCACTTAAAGGGGGGTGTTTGTGTAAATAGGGAGCTTTTAGGATCATCTCCACTTGAGGTGGTGTTACCATGTTATTACATTCCACTTTATGAGGTGTCTCCACCTTTAGTGGTTTTATCACATTATCACATCCACCTTTCGTGGTTTCACTTTTCCACCTTAGGTGGGTGATCCACCTTCAGTGGTGTTATTACACTTTCACCTTTCCACTTAAGGTGGAATGATAGGTTCTCACTTTTTGTCTTATGTCATAAGATTACAACACTTTTCATAATCTTATGCACTCTTATGTTCTCACCTTTGCCTATATAACCAAGGGGTCTCCTATGTACAATTCATTCCAATCCAATCCATTCTAATTCAATCCAGTTGATTGATTCTATTTCCATTATTAATAAGAATACAGTTTATTCTTGTCATATAATTTCCCTTTTGTTATCATGCTTTCTATTAAGCCTCTAGATCTTGGGTGGCTACCTTCATAGCCACATCTTACATGGTATCAGAGCTTTTAGAATGCCATTGGTTAGTCTTTTTGAGATATCTTTGATGCAGTTTGGGGTTTTGTTTTTGTGCCTTTGTAATGCACAAGATAGTAAGAGCTTGTTGGGTGAAATCAGAGGTCACCATTAGATTTAGAAGGGTTGAGAAAATCAAGATTAGTTTTTGTTCATCCAAATCGGACACTAGATGCCAAATCTATGAAGGTTTGAAGTTTTGAGGTGTCGCAATGATATAGGTGTCATAATTACGCAAGCAATTTTCAAAAAACAATATCTCAGTCATCTAGACTCCTTTTCTCAGCCAATTTTTATAATTTGGGATAGAATTTTGCACTCTCCGCAATGGCAGAGGTGTTTTCTGATTTTCGTACACAGACTTTTCAGAAAATTGTGAAATCCCTATTTTTACAACTTTTAGGGCCTCGTTCTAGCCAATATGGACAACTTCTCAAGTGCAATTTTTTTTTAAAGTGCATAAGTTTTCCTATATTTCACAGTGATGCTATCAGTTTGTAGTCATTGTGATCAAAAATTTCATTTTCAGCATCAACATGGGGACACCTAAGCAGCTTAGATAATTTGTCATTGATGTCAATATAAAATGATTAAATCAACTTATGATTGGCGTACAGAACAAATAAACAATTACAGATTTACCTGAACCTGTGCATGTTGAGCATAAATTAGTCACAATCTACATTGTATTTGGAGTATTCAATCATAAATCTGGGTTGTATCACAGCAGCAATATTGTATCGTTTAGATGGCAATGTTATTTTAAGTCACAAAAATTCAAAGGACAAAACACTTTGCATTCGATGGTTATGTATTTGGAGTTTGGTTATAACTAAACATAACAGAATGATGAGTTGTAACTTAGTTACAACTAACCTTTGCCACCTGGGTGTCACTGAAAAGAATCTCCCATATTCATATTGAAAATTGAGACTTCTTCATTACCATAAATGAAATCAAGCACATCTCTTTTCTAATGTAAGGAAGGAAATTTAGTTTATGAATGGTTGTCAGTTACAACCAATTTGGATGGTTTTTTTAACTATTCACTAGCTGTTCATTTGATGGAGACATTTTATTAATAGAAGGTTAGAATTCGATGTAAAGGGAGGATTGTTTTGAAAAGATTTCTGGTCTCTTAAGTGAAGTATATTAAAACAGACAGATCATGTTTTCAAATTGATTTCGATGAAGAGAGTTCTGTAGAAGAGACAAATCCCATGTTGTGAGCATTGCACAGTTGATAAAAGTAAACTTTGAATGGCAGATCTCTACCCATGAGAGTACCAAACTGTGATGAATCAGGTTCTTATTATTATGTTTCAAGCATAATCAACTTCAGTTATAACAGCATGGCATATTTTCTGTAGTGAATTCTTCTAAGTTGTAAACAGAATTCGAGATACCAGTGATCAGATTTTTAACAGTTTGTTTTTCAGATTAATGGATTGTTCCAAGCTATGACCAGGGTTACAAATCAATGATATTTGCTTTCAGTTTTAAAAACATGTTTGCAGGTTATCAATGTTGACAAGTTGAAAATCAGATATCAAAACCTAAACAATAACTTGTTTATAGACATCTAATATTGTAACTTGTCATACTTCAGTTTTCAAGTAAGAAAGAAATAAGACAATTTCTTGTAATTCCTTTATGGTTGGTGAAACAAAGACACTAAGTTGGTGCTCAGATTGAGAAAAGTGGATTTGTAACAGTTGGTGCTCTTAAAAAGACAATTGGTGTAGGTTGGTGCTCTTAAAAAGAGAATTGGTGTAGGTTGGTGCCCTCAAGTCCTATACATGTTAATTTCCGTGAGGCTGGATTAGGACAGTAGATCCTAGCAGCTTTTCTCACCATGGTTTTTCCCACTCTGAGTTTTCCACGCATCTTTTTGTGCATTGGCTTTGTTGTGTGGTGTATTGCCTTCAGATTTCAGTTTTAAATTGCATTCATTTCAGATTTCAATTTAAAGTGATTAATAAGTTCATCAAAAGGCTTAATTGGTTAAGGACCTAAAATTTTGTCTACTACTGATTCACCCCCTTTCCCCACGCCCTCCCCCCTCCCCATCACCTCCCTCTCAATAGTAGAATTGTGTTCTACAATTGGTATCAAAGCCTAGTGCTTGGAAAGATTTAATCAGTCTAAGTAGATCTTGGATATAGAACACATGGTACCAACTATGTTTTCTGGGGTATCATAATGGAAAGTTATTTGTCTTCTTTAGAGTTTGATGTTTGAATGTCTGTTGTTAATGGTTATTGTTGTCATTTTATGACACCCTTGGTCCATCAGTAAGAACCGATCAGATATACGATCCATGGACCAACACTATCCTAGTTGATCAAGGAGAAAGCAGAAGAATCAT
The DNA here is from genome assembly GCF_030272615.1 of Cryptomeria japonica. Classification (NCBI taxonomy): domain Eukaryota; kingdom Viridiplantae; phylum Streptophyta; class Pinopsida; order Cupressales; family Cupressaceae; genus Cryptomeria; species Cryptomeria japonica. The sequence goes on along the minus strand of NC_081410.1, from coordinate 626,936,683 downwards.
GAAGTGTAAAGTGTTGCCTTGTCCGGAGGAAGTTCCTCCCTTGGCCTTTTCTTCCTTCCCCGGAACCCCGGAACCCCGAGGTTCCGAGGTTCTTTCCCTTTGCCTTCTCCTGTTTTCCTTCCCCGGGACTCCGAAACCCCGAGGTTCCGAAGTTCCATCTCTTTGTGTTCTCTCACTTTTCTTCTCCGGAACTCTAGAACCTGTTGATGTGTCTTTTGTACACGACCAAACACAGAATAAAATACCTAAAGGTACCTTATCCTCTCTTGAACAAAGTTCCCGACTGCTGAAGATCTCGCCGAAGGATCAGTTTATGGAATATAACATTTAAGTATAAGTGCACTTATACTTTAAGTTATATTCCATATATACTGTCAGGATGTTTGAGAGTGGTTTCGGACCTCCAGGAGTTATATTGCAAAATCTAGTTTTTGGAGGATTCTTCAGTTTTCCAGACACAGTCAAATTTCAGGATCAGGACATTCCAGACACAGCCTAATTTTAGGATCAGGACATTCCAGACTTAGCCAAATTTTAGGGTATTTGAAGATCAGGATGACATTCCAGACTTCATCACTCACCAACTTGACCTAGCTCGGACCTTCAAGAATGATACTCACTCACCAAGCAATACACAATTAGCAACAAGAGCAAAACCATGCCCTAAGGAAGACTTTCAAAGAAACCCTAATTCTGGGGCCCTAAAGACTCACCTTGGCTCAAGCAAAGCCTGCCATCCTAGTGATCCCCCTAGCGACACTCGAAAAGCAAAGGCTAACAGACAAAACTCTAAAACCTAGAAAGCAAAACCCCACAAAGCGAAAAAAGTAGGGGTCCCCATTTGCAATGGGGCGATGTGTGAATACATCACAACATCTAGCGCCACCTTGAATAAATGTTCCTGAACATTTCAGAGATAAAGACTCAATTGACACTTAGAAGCTCCAGAAGATTCAACCCAACTTATCAGATGACTAGAAAGTATACTCAAAGAAGAAGAAGAATCCCTAACCAGATCAAAATGCTTAGTCTTTGATTACACATGTGTGTGCAAGTGTATTCATTCCTCTCGACAAGACAATTATGACCTTCGGGCTCCCCTGTGATCGGCTACGTAGTTTATCTGAACCTCAAAAGCATCCTGGATAGAGCCTCACTGCCAGTCAGACATCTATAGTCCCGACGAGGTTATCGCCGCAAGCTCACGAACAGTGCTCCATTGCCAGCCGGGCGTCCATAGCCCCGATGGAGTTATCCGTATATTCCCGTTAGCCAATTTTGGTATTTCATTTCATTTCATTTTTTCTTGATTTTTCTTTCATTTTCTCATTTTTTTTTTTTTGATATTGCTTTTTCATTCCATCAATTCCTTTGGCTCGTAAGCAGTGAAGCTTACTAGGGTTTGAGGATTGCGGTGGCGCTAAAGTCAGATTTTAGATTTTTCACCAATCACAGCTTTGCCTGAAAACCATAATGACTCGGAGTCTATTAATGTGTGAAGATGTAGTAATCAACAGATGTCAGCATCAAGATACAGAAAATGATTCCCTTCCAAGTCAAATACAGGTCCTAATCAGATGATAAAGCTGGAGAGGAACAACCTCGGATTCTGAGCGCTTCATGAATAGATATCTAAGAAATGAGTCTAACATAAGATCCAGGATATTGCCTGTGTGTGAGCAACAACATCGACGCCTTTCTCACAAATGGAGGCTCCCACTCAAGACACCTAAACTAAAGCAAACGACCGACGGACTGACCCAAGGCAAACAAAGCCAACGAACTGACTCAAAGCAAACTAAACTAAAACAAACGACAAGAAAACTATCTAAAGAAAGCAAACAACTAAACTATCTGAGCCACACTAGATCATGAGTCAAATGACTCAAGGCAAAATAAGAACAAGGCTCAAAAGACCTCTAAGCTAAGACACACAAAAGGAAAACCTACTCTAAACCTATATACAAGACTCCTAGACTCAACATGACTCACAGAAGCCAAATATGTACATGACTTCACATGATTTCTCAGGTTGTGCAACAGGAGCATGGCAAACGTGATGGTTCTCAGTCGGGCAAATTCATCCTTAAATACAGAAAGGCAAACTCTCACCATGTATCTCTCATACTCAGGCAAATTTTCACTCAAAATGATCAACTGGGGTAATTCATTAGGGCCATGATCAATCCAGATGCAAGTTGTTTCCCCAAAATCCCCATAATCAAAATCATAATAACTTTCGAGGCTAGGATTAAGGAAAGAGACAACTTGGCATATTTCAGGCTCAGATGGGATTGTATTGTTGAAAGCGAGGTCATCGGTTGCTTCAGGAGGTCGCCATTGATGATGAATCATTCCACGAGCATTCGCAATATGTTGACCTTGATTTGGAAAGTCCTCTTGAAACAAGCTCAGCGCCCCTTTGAATAGCTCAAGATTCTTTGTTTTCACTGAGATATCTTGCATAGACCAGGCATCTTCATGAAATTTTGTGAGCATATCCTCAAAAATGAGAGTCTCCTTGAGGGATTGATTTTCAAAGATCTCCTCTAGTTGATCAAATATAATTTCTGGTGGCATTTCTTCTTCAAGCATAGTCTCGGGAGGTCGGAGCTGATGACGGATCATATCACTCACAGTAACTTGATTGTCTTGAGAAAATTTTGACCGTGATTCCATTTTTACTTCTTCCCCAAGACCTTTCAGTGCCTCCTCAAATATCATGAGTGAGGAAATCTTTAAGCGCCCCTTGTTCTTCATACTTAGGCTCACTTATGATGATCTATAATTCTTCATTCAATATGTCAACTTGATTGTCCTCTTTAAGAATGCTATTTGAAACCTCCTGCAATTCAATCTCAAGGATCCCCTTTTGTAGCATAAACGAAAATTCTTCAAGGAATGAGTCATCTTCTCCTTTAATTGCTTGCTCAACTCCTGGATCTTCCTTTATCACTGCTTGAGTATTCTCAACTGATTCCTCAACTTTTGTTTCATGTTATTCCTTTTTCAGGTGCAAGGCATGGCAAGCTATCTATACATTGATCATCAGGTGTATTTGTATTGTCAACCTGCAACTGGTCCTTCTCACAATCAGATGCTAGAACGATGTCTTGTTCATAGGTCCTCCTAAATTCAGCTGCGAGATGTGCACCCCAAGATCTGTTCATGATGCACTCTTCCTCGGACAAAATTGGCATCCCAAACTGATTTCTGACTTGATTGATGGCCATTTCACATACTGAGCAAGTAAATTCAGAGTGAGGTGAGTTGTGAATTCTACACCACAATGGCAATAATGTGTTCTCTAAACGCATTTCACCATTCAAAATGAGTTGACTCTCGATCATCCACAAGAAGCTTAGAAGAGGATCCTTGCTCTCTGGGACACTGAAGCTGCCTTCTTTTGTTTCTAGCTTGGGGACATCCCAAAAGAAGATTTTTCCCTGCGTTGCCGATTCCATCCTTGATAAGTACTTCAAGCAATGCATTTCATCATGCTCCTCTGTCTCATGGACTCGACACTGCCCTGGTATTGCAAACTCACACAATCTGTATGGATAAAGCTGTGTATCTAATCTCCACCAAAGTTCAGGAAAATCAACTTTTTGCTCATCGTGAAACTGTTGTTGCTTCATGAGAAATCTTTTTGATTTTTTTTTTTGATTTTTTTTTTTTCACTTTTTTTTTGGATTTTCTGGAATAAGAGAAATCTTGAATATCTCAGATTCAACTTGAACGTTCAACTGGTTCCAGCTTGCTTCCTTGTTTTCGCAAGTCCAACTGACGACCCAACAATCACCTTCCTTCTTTGTATCACTTCCGTCGAGTGTTTGAGAAAAGGCTTTCCAATGATCTTCCTTGGATTCAAGAGTTCATATTCGCTCACCTTTCTTCTGCTTCAATTTTGTCAAGCGTGGAGGGTAAAAAAAGTCTTTAAGATTACTCCTGTAAACATGAATTGATATAATCTGAAATCTAGCTGTTTAGGCATTCATTGCGATCATGACCTCCCTCTAGCGCCAATTCTGTTGAGCGCGGGAGGAGGGTAAAAAGCTCTGGATATCTTTTCTAAATATGACTTGATAAGTTCCACTGATCGCAGCTTGCCAATGATCAGCCCTCCTTCTAGCGCCAATTCTGTTGATGTGTCTTTTGTACACGACCAAACACGGAATAAAATACCTAAAAGTACCTTATCCTCTCTTAAACAAAGTTCCCGACTACTGAAGATCTCGCCGAAGGATCAGTTTATGGAATATAACATTTAAGTATAAGTGAGTGACATTTCCTTATATCTTTCTTCTTTCTTATACTTTAAGTTATATTCCATATATACTGTCAGGATGTTTGAGAGTGGTTTCGGACCTCCAGGAGTTATATTGCAAAATCTAGTTTTTGGAGGATTCTTCAGTTTTCCAAACTTAGTCAAATTTCAGGATAAGGACATTCCAGACAGCCTAATTTCAGGATCAGGACATTCCAGATTTAGTCAAATTTCAGGGTATTTGAAGATCAGGATGACATTCCAGACTTCATCACTCACCAACTTGACCTAGCTCAGACCTTCAAGAATGATACTCACTCACCAAGCAAGACACAATTAGCAACAAGAGCAAAACCATGCCCTAAGGAAGACTTTCAAAGAAACCCTAATTCTGGGGCCCCAAAGACTCACCTCGGCTCAAGCAGAGCCTGCCATCCTAGTGATCCCCCTAGCGACACTCGAAAAGCAAAGGCTAACAGACAAAACTCTAAAACCTAGAAAGCAAAACCCCACAAAGCGAAAAAAGTAGGGGTCCCCATTTGCAATGGGGCGATGTGTGAATACGTCACAACAGAACCTTGGGGTTCCCTCTTCGTTTTCTTCTTTCTCCAGAACCTCGAGGTTCCGAAGTTCCTTCCCTTTGCTACCTCTCCTTTCTTTTCTTGGAACTCCAGAAACCCAAGTTTCCAAAGTTCCTCCCTTTCTTTCCCCTTCTCTTCAGTTCCCCAGAACTCTGGAACCTCAAGGTTCCGGAGTTCCTTTCTCTTCTTCTGCCCTTCTCCGGAATCCCGGAACCCCGAGGTTCTGAAGTTCCTTTGGTAGATCCCGCCTTTTCCTTGCCTCCTTTTTTAGTTCTCCGGAACTCCGGAACCCCGAGGTTCTGAAGTTCCTTTCCCTTGCCTTCTTTGGAACTCCAGAACCCCGAGGTTCTGAAGTTCCTTCCCTCCTTGCCTTTTCTCTTCAGTTCCCTGCTGTGTCTCTTTTCTCTTCCCCAGAACTCCGAAGCCCCGAGTTTCCGAAGTTCTTTCCTTGCCTTCCCCACTTCAAGAACCCGAGTTTCCCAAGTCCCCGGACTTCTTTCCGGCTTGCAAAACTTCCGGATGGTGTGATCGACACTCAAGGCTTTAAATGCTCCGACAATTTTGGTGACTTATGCACCTTCTTTTGTGGAGCCATAGGAGTGCATTTAATGTTTTTGGCAGGATTTCCATCAAGGGAGGTACGAGGCCATGCTTATTTGTGGTTACTTATGTCATGTCAACATGCTTTGACTTTGGAAGGTCAATCAATCCACCCTTCTTAGGGTTGCCTTTTGTGGGTATGGCTAGGTTGCTTGCATGTACAGAAGTCAAGTGCATGCACTTCCCTGCAATCCCAGACTGACATACAAGGGTCATGATCACTCTTGTAACCATTTTTCTATATAAAGGTTGTTAAGCCTCATTGTAAAGGGTTCTCTCCCTGCTGCCTTGAGCTTTCCTGTGCTTTTTCTCTTCTCTTGAAGACTTGTAATTATTTTTGCATTTCTGCAACTGTAAGTTTGGCCTTTGGCCTTTGAATGAGTTGAAATTACATTCTTGCCTTCCTTCAACTTATGCATGTTGTGTATGTTTCCTTACCTTCATCATAAGTGAATGTTTTGTGGCTCTTCTCTCCATATATGTTGTGTTAACTTGTTTTTCTGAGTGTGACTTGTGGGAATCCTTCTCCCCTCTTGACACTTAGCAAATTCTAACCTTCATACATGCGTTTGGGTCACTCATACAATTGAAGTTTGTGCATCTCTTGGGTATTTTAGTTGATTCCTTGTGCCATTTCGGGTGGGGAGAGGAACAATCTCTTATCTTGGTGCATCATCTCCTTTCATTTTGAAGCATTTCTCTCTTCCCTTTTCCTCTGTAAGCTGTTAGGATAGGCTTAGGAGTAAGTTTTGAAGTGTTGAGTAGGTTCAACACCTGCACCTGGATAGAGAAGGAAGTCAGTCTTCTTCGGAGATTCAACCCCCTTGTGCAAAGTCCTACACTTCGGGGTTGTTTCCATGTTTCACAAGGTTGCTGAGTTGATAGCTCAGCAAGGGTGCGAGCTTTTGTGATAACAATTATATAGTGCCATCACATACTTTAACTGATCCTACTGAAAAGAGAGAGTATGAAAATAATGCTAACGCTAAGAATGCAATTCTTTGTGATTTATTTAACACTAAATTTCTTAAGGTAATGCATTGTTAGACAACTAAGGCCATCTGGGGCAAACTGAAGAGTATCTACAAAGGGGATGATAAAGTGAAGCAAGCCAAATTATAAACTTATGTGATGTCCCCGATATAATTCAATAATAAAATTAAAATACTTATTGTAAGGCCCCAAATGTAATAACAAATCTTTCAGGCCCTTTATTAAATTCGATTAGTCAAGTCTTAGTTTAGTCGTGTCGGCTCGTTTGTAACCCTTCGGGAAATTCCTCGGAGCCCATATTTATGGCCGAGTCTATCATTTGTGTTGGTATGCAAATTTGGTATTTTCTTTGTATGTGTGAATTCCAGTTGGAGTTCAACTTGTCTGTCGTTTTGGAGGTGAGAGATCCTCCCTACTTGGCATCCGCAGTTTCGGTGGGAGTTTCTCCTCACCCTATTTTGCTTCTGTTCGGAGTTTGTGTAATTTGTTGTGCGATCATTATCAATATAATTTCTCTTTGCATGTGCGAACCCTCGGATTATTTCTTTGGCAAGTGCGAATCTCCATCTAAAGTGTCTTGTGTCCAGAATATCAATAATTCATTCCATTTCCTGTGTAAACCGTACTTTCTAAGCGTTGGAGGGCTCAAGAGGCAGATTGGCGGTTATTCCCTCACCGTACAATCCAAGCACAATATACCATATGGCCAATAACCCGTGCATAACATACCGTACAACCAACACCCACTGTATGGCCAAGCAACACCTACCGTACGTCCAAACACTCACTGTACGGACAAGATCATTGACTCGCACACCAAAGGGGGGGACACCGTACGAACATCACCGTACATTCTAAGGAGGTCGCGCAAATTATTCCAAGGGAGTATACCATACGAACGGCATTGTACATGGAGGAGTCGGGGAGTATACCGTACGAACTACACCGTGCGTGGAGGAGCAGTGGTTGAAGAAGGTCGTACGACGTACAAAATCTTACAACTTATGAGGCTAAGTTTGAAAGTTTGAAGATGAAGGAAGAAGAGCATGTTGCAAACTATCTCCTTAGAGTTGACGAGATAGTGAATGCAATCAAAGGTCTTAGATAAAAAATGGCAGACCCTATGGTTGTTCAAAAGTTTTTAAGATCTTTACCCTCTAGATATAATGTTAAAATTTCTGCTATAGAAGCAAGAGATTTTAGCAAGATTACAATTGATGACTTACATGGCATCCTAACAGCGTATGAAATGAGAATGGTTGCCGAAGATGATTTTTTAAAAGAGGCTACTTTTAAATCAACAAAGAAAGCAAAAGAAGAAACTTCAAAGTCAAACAGTGATATAGATAAAGAACTTGCAAACCTTGTAAAGAAGCTCAAAAAAGGTTTGGGCAAGTACAAAGGGAAGCTACCCTTCAAATGCTTCAATTGTGGGAAAGTTGGGCACTTTGTTGCTAACTGTCCCTATGCCAAAAGTGACAGAGATAATGAGAAAGGCTTCAAGAAGAGGAACAAAGGTCAGTCTTTCTACAAACAACGCAATTTCTCAAAGAAGAAGAAAAGTTTGTGCATTAAAGAAGAAAGTAAATATTCAAAAGATAGTGACAAATCCAATGCTGAAAATTGTGAGACTTTGTTCATGGCAGTTGGGTCACTCACTACAGATCAGAATGATAAAGATTTGCATGATGTTGAAGAAAGAGAGATAAACCTTGAAGGAGAGCTATTATGTGCCTTAGATGAAATCAGGAGATTGACGAAGGAAAATTCTCAGCAAAAGGTTTTTTCTTTAGAAGAAACTGAAGCAGTGAAGAAAGACCTTGAAGAAAAAACTCAGGTAATTATTTCTTTGGAAGCTGAATTTGAAGAAGCCAAGAAAAGAGAAGAGGTAATACATTCTAAATTTTTGTCTAAGTTTGAAGAATGTTTGATATTAGAAGATAAATTAAAGGCCTTACAAAAATATCTTGAACAATACAAAAGTGAATGTGAAAGAAGATCAAAATTTGTTAGAAGTTGTAATATATTAGATGAAATGTTAGCTAGTCAAAGGTTAGAAAAAAATAAATTTGGATTGGGTTTCGATAAAGACCAAAGTTCTAGTAATTTTGAAAAGGACAATAATAATGGATTTGTAAAGGTTCACATGTAGAAAGTTATTCACAGTGGCATCCTCCTACAAGAAGAATGACAACAAACAGGTTTTATCCTTTTTAACAAATAAACCCACAATTCAAAAAAAAACCCTACTACAATTTGCAACATCAAACAAAACCATGTTTTTTTTCATAAAAAAACAATTCAAAAACTTTTAGAAAAAATTTCAGGTTACCACGAATGTTTTTTTTTTTTTGTTTAAATATCCATCAAAAATTCTTTCCCCGCTCTGATACTATGAAATGTTAAATTTGAACCAAATAAATAGAAAGCAGAAAACTAAACTTATAAACAACACAAACACGAGCTTATCCTGGGAAAACCCTCCACCTGAGGGTGAAAAACCAAAAATGAACTTTATTATATCTCTGAAAATGAATACAACTTTTGACAGTTTCAAATTACTATCAATCACAATAAGATAAGTTTGATTCTCTACGAATCAATCATGACAATGAAGTCAAATGATACATCTCATATACATTCTATAAACCTTCATAAGATTGAAAACTCTGAACACAAAAGACATATAATCTTACTGATCTGACAGACTACATACACAATGTTCTCAACTCGCTACAAGACAAACGAGAGAAGCCAACAATATATAACTATCCATCTGCCGAAGAAGAAGAGCACATAAATGGAAGGGCGATGAATATAAAGAATCAGAATTGCAAGTGAAGAGACTCCACGAAGGAAGAGGAAAAGACACCGACAACCACATAGACATGAAAAGTCACCGACAACCACATAGACATGAAAAGTCACCGATGGCCACAAAAACATCTTCACCGACAAAACATGAAAAGAAAACGGAAGCCAATGAACTGAAGCAAGATAAATAAAGGTAACTGAATCCATAAGAGAAATAAGAGACGTTGCATCTTGGATCTCTATCGCAACTATAACTTCAACACTCCCTCTTAGGAAGAGAGAGATCTTCATTTCGTCATCTCATGACAAATACATTCAGCTGCAACCAAAGAAAGTTAACAGTCTCATCACAAATTTTATTCAAAAAAGTTGTTATCTCAGCATAACAATATTCACCATAGCTACTCCTAGAGGGTGAATGAAAACAGAAATAAAAATCATAAAGTCATACACATGACTTCCACCATAGCTACTCCCAGAGGGTGGATCAAGGGATTTCACCTCGAACTTCTCTTGCAGAGAAGAACTCATTAACCAAGGGATTTCACCTCGAACTTCTCTCGCAGAGAAGAACTCATTAACCAAGGGATTTCACCTCGAATTTCTCTTGCACGGAAGAACTCATTAACAAGGGATTTCACCTCAAACTTCTCTCGCAGAGAAGAACTCATTAACAAAATCTTCAAGACAATGAAGCTCCTAAAATGTCAGACTCCCTCTGAAGCTAGAATGTCAGGCTCCCTCTGAAGCTGAAATGTCATATTCTCATTTTAAAATAAGAAACCTTCTGAATTTACATTAGACCTTGGCTCCTCCTGAGGTGTCCCTATGTTGATTTCTACAAAAGAAGCTAGATTGGAAGACCTGAATCTGCAATCTCGAGCAATGTGACCATATTTGTCACACCTATAACATTGAATGTGGGATAAGTCCTTTTTCGGTTCTGAAACAAGATCTGATTCTATGTCTCTATTCCTCTTTCTTCTTTTGCCTTTTTCCATAGAAGAATGAGTAACAAGGACTTGATTTTCCATATCATGATGATTACGCCCAATATTTCTCGCCTCCAATCTGCATTCCTCTTGAATACAATCAGCTCTCAACCGATCAAACTTGGGTAGATCATTTCTTCCAGTAATACCTTGAATGAAAGATTCCCAAGAGTTAGGAAATCCATTCATGGCTAACATCACCAAGTCTTTATCAGCAAAAGATTCTCCAATTGCACTGAGTTGATCCTTTAACTCTGTAATTTTCATGAAGAATAAAACAACTGATTCTTCTTTATCCATTTTAACATGCAGCAGTTGACGTCTCAGGGCTAGAGCTCTATCGGTGTTGTTGAATTCGTATAGGTCCTTCAGAGTCTAAAACATTTCTTTGGCTGAACCCAACTTAGAAATAATAGGAACCAGATGATCCTTAACAGAATCAATCGAAATTTTCTTATCCATAGTCCTATTCTTTCTCCATTGAACTTTCTTTGCATCAGCAGAAGGTTCTTCTACATCTTTTGAGACATAGTCAAGGAGATCATTCTCTTCTAATCAAAATTCTAAATTTCCAAGAAGAGAAATTTGATGACCCATCTAGTCTATCTTCTACTTTCAATCCATTCATCATTATGAATAACTAGGCAAACAAAAGAAAGAAATAAAGAACTTAAAGATTCTGATTCTGGATCAATCTTCTAAACCCGCTCTGATACCATGTTAAATTTGAACCAGAATAAATACAAAGCAGAAAACTAAACTTATAAACAACACAAACACAAAAGCTTATCCTGGGAAAACCCTCCACCTGAGGATGAAAAACCTAGCCCACTCAAAAATGAACTTTATTATATCTCTGAAAATGAATACAACTGTTGATAGTTTCAGATTACTATCAATCACAATAAGATAAGTTTGATTCTCTACAAATCAATCATGACAATGAAGTCAAATCATTCATCTCATATACATTCTATAAACCTTCATAAGACTGAAAACTCTGAACACATAAAACATATAATATTACTGATCTGACAGACTACATACACAATGTTCTCAGCTCACTACAAGACATAAGAGAGAAGCCAGCAATATATAACTATCCATCTGCCGAAGAAGAAGAAGAAGAGCACAAAAATGGAAGAGCGATGAATATAAAGAATCGAAACTGCAAGTGAAGAGACTCCACGAAGGAAGAAGAAAAGACACCGACAGCCACATAGACATGAAAAGTCACCGACAGCCACAAAGACATCTTCACCGACAGAACATGAAAAGAAAACGGAAGCCAATGAACCGAAGCAAGATAAATAAAGGTAACTGAATCCACATGATAAATAAGAGACGTTGCATCTTGGACCTCTATCGCAGCTATAACTTCAACATGAAATGGTCAATTGATATTATACAAGGAGATCAAAGACTCCTTAAATAGAGATTTATATACAAAGCTTCTAAAATAGAAACTAACTACGAAAAGGAAATTACCTAAACTAATGAATTTATATGACCATTATAAAAATATGACAACATAACTTTAATATGATGATCGTTCCAAGTCTTTAATATCATGTTCGTATGTTTAAAGGTTGGTTACTTTGTCGTTTCAACTCTTCCCACAACTAGGTAAAATTATTTGAATATTCACTTGAGTTTCTAATGTTAAAATATTAAAGTGACAACTTAATTGTAATATTTCTTTAAAAGATGATAGAGTGAGCTTCAAAAAGTGGCTGCCTATCCTTTTAACATGACAAAGTATTATAATATTTCTAAAAAGTCATATTGAGGATATTGGAATTATTAACTTCAAATAATTGTTTTTTCCCTCCAAAACGTTATTTAAGGAATATGAGGTTCATTTGTGAGGTTAGAGTTGTTGGAAATGTTGTCATTGATGTCAAGTAAGAAGACAATATCATAAACAAGTTGTCACTGATGTCAAAGATGAGTAGGTGTATTGCTCTCATTAAGGCCAAAGGCCACTAAATTGTAGATTAAGTCATATCGATGTCTACTTACCATGTTAAAGCAATTTGAAGGTTAGACTGAAAATAAGAGATAGAATGCTAATATGAGTGAAGGCAGTATGATATATTGTTTATGCCACCCAACTTTATTGGAGTTCAAGACAAGAAGATGCTAGAGGTTAATGTGGAGAAGGGGATGCTGATGAAGCACCCGATACCATTAATGGAGATAGTTTTTGTATTGCAGATGATCTCTATATAAAGCACAGTCTAACCTTGACAGAGGCTCTTTGCAATTTCCAGTTTACCCTCAAACAAATTGATGCGGCAATCATATAACTCATTAATATTAAGATGCAATGATTGATGTGTATTTGTATACTTGAACAGCAGTGATAACAAATATATGTAAATGCTAAACATATGTGTTAAGGCTAAAAGATATATGCACAACAGACATAGAGTAGCGAACCAAATATTTGGTTAAGAATATAGTCATACCCGATGAGTGTACAAGTTTATGTTTAAAGACAGCAATAACAGCATGAAGTAATTAATGCAATTCTCATATGTGCAGAATGGAGTGTTTGTTTGGTTAAGACAAGTCAAGCAAACATTAAGCCAAAACAATGCTGGTTGATGTTAAAATTAATTAATATGGTGATCAATGATATTATGTCTGGCTTTGATGACCAATCAGAACTTCATGGTAGCCGATTCTATAAAGTAAGATGATCAACTATGTAGTATGTGGCGGTTCATGTTTATTAACATACAAATAAATTCATAAACAAAATATACAATTTACTTAAGTGCAAACCGATTTGCTTGAAAAGCTGTGATTCAAGGAATAAGTTAATATGAATTCTTAAAACAAAGAGATGCAATTGTAAAAGGTGACGGGTTAAACTAAAAGAGGCAATGTTTTCTTAAGATATAATACAAGTCTTAACGACTTGTTTAAACATAAAGGTTTGACCAAGTCAGCACATGAAGGGGTGCGATTTCTAGAGGATGGAAGGACAATTTCTATAAGGTACGATTAGTTATGAATAAAATGATCAAAGTTATTTCATCCAAAGATAGGATTATTAGAAATTAATGAATTGTCAATAGAAGATTAAATGACATGTCTCTTCAAGTTTGAAAGGGTATGTCCCTTAGTAGAAAAGATATATAAAGGGATTAGAAGGGAGTTTTCTGAGTAAGTTGTAAGAAAAATACTGAGATAATAACTCAGAAAGTGGAGAATAAATCTGTGTATTGTGCCTAAAGAACAATTATAATACACAGAGCTGTTGAAGGCATAAATACAGTTGTGTGGATGAATAAAAAAGAAGAAAGATTATTCTACAAGAAAATAAAGAAATGCAGGAATGAAGATTAACAGAAAGAGAATTATATGAAGGCAGCTATAGACATTAACAGAAGAGGTAGTGCATAAGGAATATATGCAATTCTGAAAAGGAATATATACAGATTTGAAGGAAGAGCATATGTGTAAGAAAAATGTTATAAGCACATCTGAGTAGAGAAGAATAAGTATTGAAAAGATTGAATTGTACATCATCCGTTGAAAATGCAACAATCAAGGTCGAACCTAGTTCTGATTTGGACGTTGGTGCCTCATGGAAAAGAGATTGGTGTCTCTTGCTGAGTTGGTGCTTTGAGTGGGTTGGTGCCTACAAATTCAGAAGTGGGAATTGGTGCTTCCAATGGGTTGGTGCTCACAAACAAACTTGGGGGTTGGTGCCTACAAACATTGTAAAAGAAGAATTATATAAAAGCATTGATTTCCCATGGTTTTCTCCCATTTGGGTTTCCACATAAAACATTGTATTATTGTGTTCTTACTATGTGCATGATTGTTGAAAGATAGTGAATAATGCTATTATGATTAATAAAGTTAACACCCTCCCCTCCCCCCCTCCCCCCTCTCAGTATAACCGTGTGCTCTTCAAGAGTTGTGAAGTTGTGAATATGATGTTGTTATGGTGTTGGAAAGAGCCTGAGTTCTTTCAAAAGTTCTTGAGGATGAAAACCCTGTGGAGTTGCTTGTTTTGGAGATGAAAAACCCCCTAGCTAGCTGAGTGGTTCCACATAGAGATCACCATTGTGCTTCAAATCATAGTTTCAGTTTTGTGTTGCAAAAAATGGAGGATTTTGATGTACAAACCTAATATTTTTTGTGAATTCTTTGCTATGTTTTAAAGGCTCATTAAAGGAGTTCATTGTTTGTTGGAATGTCTAGTCCCAAGCATGGGTCATGCCACTCTTGCTAGTTAATATTTGATGGTGTGACTTCCTGAGTTTATTTCCTCCTCAATGTTGCTTGGAAATGCATTCATTTTTCTCAATCGGTCATACACCTTCCAAGGAAATTGTAACAAGAAGAGGCTGTACAGTTGTATTTGTGGGTCGTACCATTCTAGGGAGGGCATGTGAATGATCTTGTGAAGTGCCTAGGTTTTGTTAGATTTTCACTTGGTGTGAAATCACCCAATCCTAGTTACCACTTTCTATGCATTATTTTGGTGGAGAAAGGGTTATATGAGGAGTTTTCTACTATTTATTGCTTTTGTAACTATCGTACCAGCAATAATAGTATCTTGTTTTCAGACTGATATAGCAAACTGATATACCAATCCTTTATTAATGTTTGGACATGTTTTGGAGTGAATTCGGAGTTCTTCAAGTGAAGTTGCAGCTTGGGTGTGTTTGATGTGTGTTGATGAGATTTCTGGGTGTTTTCCTGCTGCCCAAACCTGTTGTAATGTTCCTACAGAGCTTTAACAGATGTGTACCGATGTATTCCTCATCATTTATCAAGGCATATTACAGTTGCTACAAGTTGGGTGGATTTGTTCAAGATTTTGAGTTCTATTTAGGGTGTTATAGTAGTTCTGTTTGATATCGGCACTATTTATCAGCAGCTAATCTTCTTATTTTGATGTTTATGATGCATATGTACAAACCTTGTAAAGCTTCAAATAGTCATACTGCTAAAATCTATCATTTCGATGCAATTTATATTGTAAATACTAGATGGTAGTATCACCAGTGTGTTTAATTCTTGATATTTTTTATGTACTTACCCCACTGAATAAGTGGTTATTTTGTATAGCCTTTCCCACTCGATAAGTGGAAGTGCCCATAAGCCTTCCCATTGAATAAGTGGACACGCCCATGTTGCTCACCACCGAATAAGTTGATGAAGCATTTTAATTTTCAGTATTGTATATGCACTTTATTGTGCTCATTGCACACACACCCCTATTTCAAGGGACCCCCATTTGCTGGCCGAGAATGAGAGAGAAAGGGACGAGAAGCTTTTGTGTTTCAAAATCTAAAGTGAAATTCGAAGCCTTTTAAACTCAAAAATCCCGAAATACAAACTCAGCATTTTCCTAGGTTTTGTGAGAAACAAGAATCGAACCATTCCACCAAAAATCCCGAGTTTCTTGCAGAGGGCAAACACAAATTCGCGCATTTCTTCTGAGAGTGTCGAGTTTCACTAAAACGACTTTGGCGTTTGAGAGCCTAAATTCAGCCTCTCCTCACATTTTGCAAGAAGCAAACCAAAGTTGCACTCTTTCACCAAAATTGCCGAGTTTCATAGAGAAATGAATGAGGCGTTCGATAAAAATATGCCCTCCTTCATTCGCCGAAAAGTTGCCCAAAAGGCCAAAAATCATAACAATATCCAAGTCGCGCTATTGAAACCTTATAAGCCGAAATCATAACAATATCCAAGTCGTGCAAAATGATACTGTAACCCGAAAATGAAAACCAAGTTTGCTAGGTCAAGCATCACAAGATCATGTAAAAGATTCAAAAGGCCGAAAAGGAGGTTCAAGTAAAGGCGTACATTTCGGCTTTATAGCCCGAAATTGCAAAACCAAAGAGTTCGCACAATTAGGCCAATAATCTCGAATTCCTCCTAGGTGAAAGTGACGTTAAAACTTTAAAAAAATCAAAATCTTCCCTTTTAGCTGGAATGGCCGAAATTTGTTATAGTAACGATAGTCAAAAATAAAAAAACCAAAATTCGCACAAAACGCTTAACTTGGCCAAAGTTGCGAATAGGGAGATATCACGACAAGTTAAAATAAAATCTCGCAATTTAGCCAAATAGGTCAAAATTCACAAGGGGGCGTAGCAATTTAAAACAAATCATTCACCTACCAGACGAAATCGCACAAAGAGATTGGATTAGCCGAAATTGAAAGGGTGTTTTAGATTAAAATCACTCAAAACATCAAAAGAACCCGAATTTCTAAGTGATACAGTGTTCAACCTAAAATTGCTCGAGGGAGACGTTTATGATCAAATGAAAATCGCATCCTGCCAGAGGAAAATTAAAGTCGCCATTTTGACCTTAAAACCCTAATTTCACAAGGGACGTTTAATATTTAATATGATTGTTAAAATTAATTTCTTTAATTTTTCAAAATGATTATTAAAAGTGGTTTTCTTTTGTTTGCAGGACGTCGCTGAAAGACCCAAGAGAAGGTCTGAAAGGCAAATCAAGGACTTGATCGCAATCGATGTCGAGAAGCAAGGATGCAGAGCTCAGGATCAAAAGACAAAGCACGGGGAAGCGCGTCACCACTAAATCAGAGTTGAAGTCCACCAGCCAAACCGAAGACAAAGAACACGCAGGGTGCTACAAAATGTGCATTCTCATAAATACAATGCTGGAAGAAATTCCAGAAAATCAGTCTAAAAACTGAATCGTTTATTGTAAAAAGGACTATTTGTGGGCCCCGTTCAAGATATTTTAAAACAAAGGGGCACAAGTCGGTTATTTTCAACTACCATATTGACCGAATTGATGTCAAATAGTGGTCGGCAGTTGAGAAAGTGGTTAGGAGGATGACTGATAGTAACTAGGCATGGGTTAAAGCTGCCAAGTTTCTAGAAGGTAGATTGCAGCTATTGGATGCAGTCAATCCTAGCCATCGATTCAAATTGTAAAATCCATAAAAGGCAGGAGCCTTTCTCTTGTAAAGGGTTAGATTTTTAGAGTTAGATTCTTAGAAGGTTAGAATTTAGTAGTTAGGAATAGAGTAGAACTGCTGCAGAAATTGTTGTAATGATAGCCAAAATCAATATATGAACATTGAATGTATGGTGTTTGTTATCTTGGTTTTCTTTTGTTTGCATGATTTCCTTCAGTAGGTTTAGATAGATCCTTTTGCTGTGCAGGTATTTGATGGATTCAGGTTCATACCATTGGGGATATGTTGATTGTGTATCCCTATGTATGGTTAGTCTGAGCCTTTAAAATCATGCTTAGTTCAATTGCAAGTGTCCATCCTAGCTGCGCCAAAATTGGGTGTTTAGGCATGCACCTGCAGTCTGAAAATCTTCTAAGTCTCCCTTGAAGATTGCACCGTTCTTGCAAGGTTGTGAGTTATTTTGGCCAAGGAGGGATTGGTTATGTTGAATCTGTCTACTCGCACACCAGTCTTGTTAATTTTAGGTCTCCTAAACCCTTCTCCTTTTCTTTTATTCCCCAGCTTGACAAACGCAGCATCATTTTAGATGCATACCAACTTGTTGCAAACGTAAGGCCCCTTGTGCTCCCAATAAAACACATCAACCGTAGAGTTATCCCGCAGTCATGAACTAACATTTAGAACCTTGAGGTCGTCCCCATTGATCAACTAAAACAACATTAGGGATTCCTTACACAAGAGAGGATAGGATACTCAGCAAGAACATTCTATTTTGCATTGACCTGATAGAGTTGTAGCAATACGATTTTAGCCACATCAACACTCTACTAGATAAGTGGTATTGGTTAGCTTTTCACTTAGTTCTTTTCATTCATCTACTAGAATTTAATTTGATATAGTGGTCCTTTCACCATATGCTATCACCTTGCCCTTCTCAAGAACTGGGTGATCAAAAAGTGCAAAGGAAGTTGTTTTATCTCATTCCCAATTGTAATTCCCATAACTTCCCAACTGCTTTCTCAACCACTTCCTCAGCTACCTACAACTGTTTTACATCAATTTTGCAAACCAAGTAGCTGAGAAATAACTAACCTGTGTCCCCTTTGTTTTAAATTGCATTAAATGGGGCCCACAGTTAGTCTTGTTACAATAAAGCAATTTTTCTTTTTACCAACAAACTAATTTTTTCTGCTTATTTTTTATTATGCATTTTTTGAGTGTTTTGTTGATGCTTTCCAGAAATTTGGAATAACATCATTTTGGTTCATCTGCGTTGCAGCTATATTTCCTATTTGACTGAATTGATCCTCATCATCATTGTGCTTCACCTTTGGCCCCACAGCACCTCCTTCATTGGCGTCGTCTTCAGAGTCTTCCTTTTGGCTCCTCTATTGATTCCATCATCCCTTATCATATCTACGATGAAAGCAATTTTCAATATCGCTGTTCATGCTAAAATTTATCAATATCCTCCTACAAAAATGAAAGTTTGTTATAACCGACATTAATAATCTTCAAAATATGAACACTGACAATTTAAGATCCCCTCCCTTACACATCGGTGATCTTAGGATGGCTTTGTTTCAAAATGATCGGACATGTGTGTTGGGGTTTAAAAGGTGATTGAAATGTCATGTCTTTCACAAAGGCATACGAACCTTGTTCTTTATTCGCCTCAACTAATTCATAACTTTATTTCAGTATAATTTTTGATGTTTAGAGGCTTCAACGAACTTCAAGATGTTAATGAACTTTGTGTTTTCACCTTGCCAGACTTTATTACCCCTCTTCTACATTTTGAAACTTCAACCCTTTTAAAAGGTGACTTTGAAGCTATTGGGATATCTCTCGGCAATACAAGAGATTTATTTCAATTTCAACGCCCAAGGCTTATGATACTGGCTGCCATTTAAGTTCAAATTTTATTGCTTTGTTTTGGTTTTTAAAAATAGCATGGGCATTTTCGGTATTTTCTTTGGTGATTTGAGGCCCTAAAAAAATAAGGCACTTTGTCCTTTAAAACATGCGAATTTTACTTTTCCAACACCTTTGTTATTTCACTAGCATTCAGGATATTCTTTGGCAAAAATGAAGGCATTTTAGTCCATTTTATTGTCCAAGGCCTATGTTTCTTATTTCGACCCTATTCTTAGCTCTTTTGGTATAATCTTCGAGGCCTTCAAGGCGAAATAATAAAAGGGCTTTATTTCTAAATCATTCGATTTTACATTTCCTCCCACTTGTTTTAACGCTTTAAGCACTTCTTGCTTATTGGTGCTTTCATTAGTATATTCTTAGGCAATGAAAAGGGATGGGGATCAAAAGCAAAGCGATTTCATTTTACCCCCCTAAGCGGTTCAAAACACGGAATTTTATCGTGGTGATTGTGGGGACTTTCAACTAGTTTGGGAAATACAACCACAGAACTTTATTTTTCGCTTGATACTCAGTACTTTCTACAGGGATAGCAAGCACGATAGAAGGAGAACGATTTCACTCTCCTCTTTGAAACAAGAACGCCGAACTTGATCTTTCATTTGGATTTTAAAATGCCACAATGCCACACTTCGGATCTTCTTCTAGACCTGAGAAGAGAACAATTCAAGTGGAAGAATCCATGGAGTCTATGGTACAGAATGACAGGCAGGAAGGAGGACAGGCACAGCATGGTTCACCAGATGGATCTCTCCAGGACTATGAGTTAGATGAAGATAAGAAGACAATGAAATGACATCTCCTCCCAGACAAGAAGAAATAGTGCACAAAGAGATTCAAGTTCAAGAAACAAGATCGATTATCCCAGATTGGTTGAAGGAAAGATTAACCAAGGTGATCGTAGTAGAGGACGAGGACAGTGCAATTGATTTAGAGAGCCTTGTTGGATGTTCACACGAAGTAACAGAGAAGAGAAAGGCTACCAAGATGTCCAAGATGATTCGAGATGAGACTGGATCCAGAAAATTGCAGATAGCTACACCGGCAGTAGACAAATATGAAGGTGAGATCCTAGCAGAGGAATATGATATACAGACGTTTGAGCTAGGACCCTCTACAGCAGAGCAGACACTAGATGATGCTACCGACTCATTTGAAGCATTAAAAGACAAGCTTAGAGAAGAAATGGAGAAGAATAGAAAGCTTGAGAGAGAGGTCGGTGCATGGAGGACATATTTCAGTCACATCAATGAACCTTTGGGACGTCAGGATCCAACTAGATCACCAGTGCAAGCACTTCCACTTCAATCAATCAATGAGGCAGAAAGATTCAGGAACATGGTCCAACGTACAAGTACTTGGATGGATAAATCTCATACAGTGGCCATAGAATTTGTAACAAGGATGATGAAGATTATTCATCAAGCTATCCAAGTTCTTGAGATAATCCACAATTTGATGATAACAGTAGCTGCATTTGCCCATACCAAAGATGTCATCATTCCTATCTTGAAGGTAATTAGACACACATCAAGGAAAGTTTTAGCGCAAGAGAAGATCTTGGATGGAGAATCTCACAGTTTGTTTCAGTGGTCAACCTTACTCCATATGAAGAGTGTTTTCTTCGAGGACATCAGTGTTAGATGTGGCCAAGTTGAGGAGGTGATCAATCTGATCCAGGACAGAGTATTTGAGGTACTTCGTACCATTCTTGGCAGAAGGATCGAGGTCGAGACAGATGTGGATATGCAGGAATTAGAGGATAGAATCAAGGTCATCTTTTGCAAGGACGCTAATGTTACAGATAAGCAACATGATCAGATGTTTGCCACCATGCTCCTGATTGAAAGAACAAAGGAACTTGAATCTACTTGGGACGCAGCTCTTCTAGATGCATTCGATCAGATCATCCACTTGGAAGAGAGTATGAAGAATCTTCCCGAGATTCCAATTGCAGAAATCGAAGGAATCGTGACACGATTCATTGCATATGCCAAAAAAGAACATTGGAAAGGGAATAAGATTCTAGATGAAAGGTTGTTATAGATGACATGGCATCTTATTTGTCATTGGTTTATGTCTCCTAGATTTTTGTGCCAAATTTAATATTTGGCTATGTATTTAATATTGTTCAGTAAAAAGGAGGCCATTTGTAACAAACCCTAATTAGGGTTTAGGTGTCATGATCTTGACCGTTGATCTACTTTCGATGTGGACCTTTCATTGTAATTGGGGATGCTATTTATACCCCCATTTTTCATTTCATTTGAAAATGGTTAGATATCAGAGAGTTTATTGTATTAGAGAGATTAGAGTTAGAAGCAATTTTATTTTGTAGCAAAATTGAGTTTTGAAGAGAGGAATTCAAGCAATTGTTGTACATGATGACTTGGAAATCAATAAAATATTGAAGTTATGGTGTTTTGTTGCAACTTTCTTGGTTATCTTCATGGTTGTTTAATCTACTTGAATCATGCTCAATCAAAGTAGTGTGTTAACTTGAAGGATATAGTGTGAGACTTGATTTTTGGTAGGATTCGCTTTCCATACCACTAGCTTCTTGCTGATTGTAGGAACGCCTTGCGTGGTCGACTGGAGAATACTTTGAGTCCCTTAATCTTCAATCATTATTGTATCTTGGATATGTACCTTCGTGGTAGTGTCTTTGATCTTTGATGTATTGAATATCATTTTGTTACCTTAGAAGATCGCACTAATTTCAATTGAGTTGTTATCTTATGGCAAAATTGAAGTTGGTTGAATCTTGCCAAGTCTTGTCCATACGAAGTCATTCTTAGGGTTAGATTAGACTAGACCTCTTTCAAACCCTACTCTTTTGTTATTTTTGAATAGTTTCTTTAGTTTAGTAAAATCTTGAACTTTCGGAATGCGTAAGACCCCTTGAAGGAAACAGCAAATCACATCATACCGCTGGAAGCTTGTCCACACGTAGAGACCCTACTAACCAGAACCTTGAAGTCATCCTAACTGATCCTTTATGCGAATCTTCAACAGTTAGAGGCTTTTTCTCAAGAGAGGATAAGATGCCTATTGGTATTTTATTCTGTGTAGGATGGTGTATAAAATACACGTCAACAGGTCCCCTGTCTAAGACGGGGCGTGATGTGATATGCACAATAGTGTGCACTTGTATGCTATGATTTTTTAACATTTGATTTTTACTTTGATAAGATGCGCAACTAACAACAGTGCTTTGAACCTTTACATTTTAATTCCTTCATGAAGTGTGCACTTATATATTATATTTAGGAATTTTCAATTTGAAAATAAGCACCCTTCACTATGCACTTCTGAATGTAACTTAGATTTCAATTTCCCACTCATAGCTATGCACACTTCATGCTCCCACACACATGCAACAATGAAAACTACAATTTTGAACTTTACTTTGATTAGATGCACCACTCTACTCCAACTATGCACTTCAACACCATACTTAATGTGAGATTTGGACCAGCTCTGATACCATGTGAGAATTTGTCAAGATCTAGAGGCAATGGAAAGCACAAATAAGAGAGACAAAATATATTATAGGAATAAACTGTATTCTATCAAGATGCAAAATATGATCAACTGGATCATTACAAGATGGTCAATGATTGCCCGTACAAACAATGTAGATGAGCCTGCTTATATAGGCAAGGCTCATGGATATGTGAGCACACAAACATGACATGTGGCTCAATAAGAAACAAGGGTAGGTAGGAAATAGGTGTGGGTAGGTAGGAGAAACAATATAATATTCCACATGAGGTGGAATGTAACAACAAGATAAGATCAACACCATAAAAGGTGGAAATTCTCCTACACACTATCCCAAGTGTCTCATACCCAAACTACTATTAAATGCATGTACCTAAGTAAACTTAAATAAAGTGTAATAATATCCAAGATGAATAATTATTTACACCAACACCCCTCCACCCCCTCCCCCTCCCCCTTAAGTGCAACTTAGGGGAATGCACTAAAGTCTACAATGCAACTAAGCAATGCAAGATGGGTCCTGGCTACTAGGCCATGTTAGGTACCCATGTACAAATAAAAATACAATCTCCCATAAACGGAGAAAGAGAAAAAAAACCAATGGGAAAAAACCCTCCCCCAAAAGAGAGATGATGAAAGCACACAATGCTCTCAATGATGAATGAGAAGAACAAAATGTGTCCCCCCCATAAGAGAGAAGAAGAGACCATGAAGCGCCCCCTCAATGTCGAATCTCCTACAAATATGGTCCAATAATGATGACCTAAATACTTCCTCATAAGGAAGAAAGAGAGCCAATGCTGCACCAATAATGTCAAAGTGTGACAAAACTAGGTACCAAGTTGATGATGATGAATCACTCACTGCAACAAAAAGAAGATCGGGCATGGAGACAACCTGCTTTGAGCATCATCTGGATACTCATAAATAGCAGAAATACTGGTACAATCCAAGTCTCACGGGAGACATGCACAAATATGTACAATCTAAGTCTCAACTGGAGCCATGCACCAAGTCTCGCAAGATATTCCTAATCTATGTGTACAAGAGGATTACATCAAATATGTCAACAATGGCAAGATACAAAGACGTGTGGCACTTTATGATAGTGCGAGTACAACATTGCTCATGCAAGAGCATACATCATGATAAAATATTCAAATGTGGAAACATGAAAATGATGCCACCAACAAAGAAGCCCTGTAGAATACTGCAGATGAAGATGCCCCCGAATGGAATTTCACCAAGAGATATAAATGAACAACTGACCCCCCATAAAAAGATCATGTTGGAACTTGCAAATAATGGCAAAGTGAACTTCTGATTTCAACTTTACAACTTCTCAAAATGAGATATAAGAGACTTCAACAAATACTGCTAATGATCTAAACTGAGATCCAAGCAAATTACAAGTACCAAATAGGTCAAAAATGACCAAATACTGAAAGTACAATTTCTACTCAAAATCACTGCAAACTAATGGCAAATTATGAAAGTAGACAAAAAATTATGCACTCTCAAAAAAAACAGCACTTGAAAAGGAGTCCATATGAGCCCAAATGAAGCCTCCAAAGTTGCAAAAATCAGGATTTCACAATTTCCAAAAAACCTGTATCCAAAAATCAGAAAACTCTTGCACCATTGTACAGATCACGAAATTCTATCCCAAAACAAAAAAAATTGCTCGAAAAAAGGAGTCCAAATGAGTGAGATATCACAATTTGAAAATTGTCTGCAAAATTATAATTTCTGGAAAATTTCCGCCGCAGCTTCAAACTTCAAATGCCTCTAGATTTGGCCTCCGAAGTCCGATTTGAATGAAACAAAAAGAAAAGTTGACTTTCTTGGACCTCCTCAATCCAATGGTAACCTCAAATTTGACCCATCAAGCTTCAATAATAACCTGCAATAGAAAGCTCCAAAATGCAAACCCCAAATAGCATCAAATTTCTCTCAGTTGGCAAACCAATGACACTCTAATGGCTCTGATACCATGTGATATTTGGACCAGCTCTGATACCATGTGAGAATTTGTCAAGATCTAGAGGCAATGGAAAGCACAAATAAGAGAGACAAAATATATAATAGGAATAAACTGTATTCTATCAAGATGCAAAATATGATCAACTGGATCACTACAAGATGTTCAATGATTGCCCGTACAAACAATGTAGATGAGTCTGCTTATATAGGCAAGGCTTATGGATATGTGAGCACACAAACATGACATGTGGCTCAATAAGAAACAAGGGTAGGTAGGAAATAGGTGTGGGTAGGAAGAAGAAACAATATAATATTCCACATGAGGTGGAATGTAACAACAAGATAAGATCAACGCCATAAAAGGTGGAAATTCTCCTACACACACTATCCCAATGTGGCACAAACACCCAAGTGTCTCATACCCAAACTACTATTAAATGCATGTACCTAAGTAAACTTAAGTAAAGTGTAATAATATCCAAGATGAATAATTATTTACACCAACACTTAGCTATCTTTTTATTCAAACACTTTCTTCTCAAAGATGGTCCCTAACCCCATGCTTAGCCATTTTCTTTAAGTTTGAACTCGACTTCAATTTCTCCACATAGAGGTACACAACTCATTGGACTTGAATTTGAAGGAATCTTCACTTCCAAGTGTATTTTGAAAGTTGATCTTGCCTTACCTAAGGTTGCACACCTTAAAACCAATTTTGCACTTTGAGTTTGGCTCTTTACATTATACTTACAAATTTTCAATTTGAAACCAAGTTCCCTTCACTAAGTTATACAATTCTAAATGTAACTTAGATTTCAATTCCCCACTCATGGGTGTGCACAACTCATGCTCCCGCGCACATTTGACAATGAAAATTGGAACGTTGAACTTTACTCCAACTACACCCTTAAATACCATACTTAGCCAATTTTATATTTGAATGCCTACTTCTCAAAGGTACACACTAACCTCATGCCTTAGCCATTTTCTCTAAGTTTTGAACACTTCAATTTCTTCACATAGAGATGTGCACCTCAAAATGTAAACTCTAGACTCGAATTTGGATGAGTCTTCCCTTCTAGGCGTGCACTTATGAGTGCATTATGAAACTTGAGTTTTCCTTACATAAGGCTCACACCTTAAAACTAATTTTGCACTTCAATTCTAACTCTATCTGGTGTATCCTTCACTATATAGTTTTGATTTCAATGCACGCATCTTTCATATCCATGATTAATTGTGCACCTTGATATTATAATTAGCAAAAAATATCAATCTCAAAGGTCTGCTTGTCAAAGGTGTGCATAGCTTTACAATATATTATGTTTGCTTCACATAGGCCCATTCTTGATAATAGTTTATCTTCTTTGATTTTGAAAACACAGTACCTTACTCCTATTTCAGGTGCATGATTGATTTTCAAACTTGGCAAAAATATTCAATGGCAACCTTCTTTCTCTACCAAGATAGATGACTTCAAGAGAGTCATTCTATGATCCTGTGAACATTGACAAAGGATCCACAAAAATGACAAGATAAACAAACTAGACAAGACCTGAAACATGAATTGTCCATGAAATAACCATTTCAAGGTTGACCTTGTCACAATACGAAAGTTTTGTATGGGTACAACCTGAGTTACCAGTTCTTGCCAAAAATGGTCGGGGCCTGGTCCTGGTCCTAGTTCGTGCCCGGTCCTGGTCTGAGCCTGGTTCGACCTGGGTCCCACCCGGGTCCTGCCTAGGCGGCTGGGTTTCCTGTGGGTCTTGCGCAGGACCCACAAGGAACCCAACCGCCTGGGCAGGACCAGGGTCAAACCTAGGAGGATCTGGGTGCACCCAAGCCCGTGGGTTCCCAAAAACGGGGCCCACAGGTTAGAAAACAAATAAAAACAATTAAAAAACAAAAATTTTAATCTTATTTTAACATCTAAACCCTAATCCGCCCCTTTATGATGCATTTCATGCATCAAAACATGCATTCAACCCATTCTACTTGCATTTTTGAAGATTTTTTCTCTACAATCAGGTTTCTTAGTTTTTGTATTTTTCTTCGAAGGTGACGACTACGAAGGTGTGAGACACGCATCAAAGGCATAGGAATCATTGGAGAAGGAAGATTTAGCTGTAATGTCCCCATTTTAGCAGACTTGGATTTTGTGAGATTAGCCTATTATCCTGACCCTCGTAGGCTAATGTGTTGGATAGAGGGTCTTTTGAGGATTGGTATCATTTCTAGTGTTCAGAGTGCTTCAGTTTGGTCTTCGTTTGGCATCATTCGGACATCATTTGCTCTACTTCCTATTTTTAGTAAGTCTTGGGATGTTAGAGATGGACCCCTGCTATTTTTAGTAAAGGGGGTATGGTCATATGCAGCTTCATCATATCAGCTCCCAGTTCAGACGGCGTTCAAAAATGTTGAATATTAATGGAGATATTAATGTTTATTTAGTTTAAATAAACATTAATGTTTTGAGCTTATATTATTAAGTTATAATATAATTTTATATTATAACTTAAGTAAGGGTCCAAGTATCATTAAAGGGGGCCATTTAATTAATTAATTGTGGCTCTTTTACCAAGGTGAAATATTAAATGACAAAGTGAAAATATTATATCATTTAATGTCATTTAATATCATTAATTGATTTAATGCCTTATTGGAGAAAATCAAACCTTCATGGGAAATATATATAAGGCTTTTGAAAAGAAGAGAAGGGGGATTGATTATGTGATTGGAGTTTTTGATTGAAGTTTCTCTGGAGCATTGAAGTGTAGAATACCAAGGGTTTCTGCAGGATTCAAGGCTTGTCGGCATTGGAGAGCATGGCTTCTTCATTGTAACAGCATATAGAGGGTGTGCAATATCATCTGATTATGCTTGTGAGAATTGGCTTCATTCAGAAGTCAATATTGAGCTGATTGGAGGGTTTATTTCAGAGTTTGTTCGCAGATTGAAAGAGACTACAGTGCGCTACAGTGCCATGAACAGTGCGCATGAACAGTGTCGTGAACAGTGCGCTACAGTGCCATGAACAGTGCGCATGAACAGTGCCGTGAACAGTGCGCTACAGTAGTTTGAGTTCTATAGAAGGGGATTTAGAAAGGTTGAACAGCTATATATATTTGACAAGGGATTTGCATATGAGGAGAATCAAACCAATATATCAAGGCAGCCATTGAAATACCAGGTTTTCTATCTATGGCCATTGTATTAGAAAATCATTACTTCATTGCATCATTTTCTATTATGATTATATCATGAAATACTTGGAGGTTGCATATGTTTAATGGAGATATAATTTGCATATTCCACATTCATGGTAACATTCAACATTGATCAGCCACTTAGCTTTCATGCCAATTGTTTGCTTAAATGCCTAATGGCTGTAGGTATACATTGGGATGCATGACAAGTGTTTGTCTTAATGTCAACTAGCTGTACTAGTTAATTTCAGTCATTACATATGTGTGGAAAGGTCTAAAACAACTAGTATATCATTTCTATAACAACTTTGCATTGTTAGAAGCTTTCCATAACTTCATTTGCAGCCTACAAACCCAAAGAAGACAAATAAAGAATTCACTACAGCGGCTTCAAACATTGTATGCCAAGTGTTTGACAATATTCCTTGGGGTTCAAATAAGCGAAACAGGGTCAGATTAGCCAAGGGATACTACAGTGGTATCAGAGCGGTTTCCTGCCAACTTGTTGGGTAAGTTGATTCAGCTAGTTAATCATGGTTACTTCAGGTACCCAGAATCAGTTGGACCAGAACAGGAAGCAAGTGTATTCCTCATTGGAAAAGTTAAAACAAAACCAGAAGAAGCTGGATGAATTGATTTCACACCCTGCAAAACTTGATAGAATTGCTCGGTATATGACATCTATTTTTAAGGATAAAAAGGTGAAACTTGAAGAGAATTTGGTGATTATTGGCACTCAAGAAGTTGTTAACAGTCATGATAACAAGTCTGATTTTCATGACAGCAGCCTTGCACTTGAGCGTAATGATGATTTGAAAGTCATGGAAAGTTCAGAAAGTGTTGTGGGAGTGACCTTGAGTATTGACACTCATGATACTAGTGTCAAGAATGAGGATTGCATGGGAATTTTGGCTCATAAGAGTTCTGATCTACATGACAGCAGTGATGAAATTTTGCATCAGCATGAGAGAGCAGTGACTACACATGTGCAAGATGCTTCTATTAAGTTGCCGCATGAAGGTACTCGAGATTTGGGTACTAATGGGGTAATGTGTGATGTGGATTCATGTCATTTAGAGTCTGATTTTTCAGATCAGACCTTAGAAAACGAGTTTGAAGATTCATGTTTGGTATAGGATCCCAAAATCATGAGTTGGATGGCAATGTAGTTACATTGGAAGTGGAAGCGTGTGAAGATATTGTCATAACAACAACTTCTACCTTGCCAGTTGAGCCATCCTACGAGGTACATAGCAGCAGTACCTTAGATATTGATGTGTGCACAATTGATTGCACGCATGATGTTGTTGATCACGAGGTGAGTGATGTTGATTCAGTTTCATACCATAGTGCAGATTTGGGTGGAAAGAATGAGTCACAGGGGTATCATCATCTGGCTGGGCAGTTGAAGGTTAATGATGATATGATTGCTACAGCTTTGGAGCATTTTGATGTCGCTCGACAAATGTTGGCGACCTTTGGTTGGAGTACTCCTGAGACATATGAGCACGGTGATAGTAGCCTTTCCCTAGCAGAGTTCCATGCACTCCGAGCAGCTACTGGGATAATGAAACAGAATTACTTGCAGTTACTTGCTGATAGGGATTATCTTCTCGAGTGGGATTGCACTTGCTACGATGCACTAAAGGGAAAGGAGGAGGAGGTTGATGAGCTCATCCATGAGCTTGAGGTGACTATGGACTCCTTGGAGAGCGTTCAATCAACCCTTCGTGAGTCACAGTCACAGGTTGAGGAACTTACCGTGGCGTTGAGTTTAGCACAGTCTTCACCATCTGTGGATACAGTTGAGTTTCCTATAGCAGCACTTGGTGATGAGTTTACACCCACGGGTTGTAGTGATGGGTGTGTTGAAGATGTGGTTACATCCGTCACTAATGCAGGTACAGGTGACTTAGCTGCGATGAGTATTTGGGTTGAGAGTAGCAGAGAACCACTTGTTGCATCAGGTTCTCCCGAGGTTAGTGCTATGACAAATGATATAGGTCAGATTGTTGATAGCTCTTGTGTGGCAGTGGTGGACTCTCCAGAGAGTTGTGTGTTAGTACGCGACGTTACTCCATCCACTTCACATGGAACTCGCATAGTGTCATCTGGTTGGGAGTATGGCTCTCATGTAGATTTGTTTCCCTCTCCTGGAAGCAAATCTGTTACTTCATCCCATGCAGCTGATTTTGGACACCAGCTTGTTGTTTCTCAGAGTCAGAGTGATCAGCTGCAGGTCTTAGAGGATAAGGTTGACTCAGCCTTATATTGTTTTTACTGCACAGATTCATTTATTGAGTACCTTCTTGAGAGTCCTGAGTTTCGAGAGGGTCCGTTTGGAGCCACCAAGGATACTCTCATCCGAGGTTCTCTCGCCATCAGGCGTGGTGTGGGAGTAATTATTGATACTCTGACTACAATGCTTCCTAATAGAGATTTTGTGATTGGGTTTGCAGAGAGGGATACCAGAGCCCCTACCCAATCAAGTGTTCGGGGTCAGAGATTGGAGCCATCTCATGATTCCAGTATTGTTAGAGATGAGCCTTTGACCGAGGTTGGAGCGTTTTATCGCAACTACACAGTGAGGAGAGCTCATCACTTTTCTTTTGATCCACACGTGGAGGACTTGATGATGCATCGATGTGGATTGGCTTCAAGATTATACCATCCATTATGGGATGGAGAGTTACCATTTTCAGTAGATGGAACTAGCAGTTGCAAGTACCAGACTCAGTTGATTGTTGGTGGCTACTTGCTCGAGCAGTGTTCAGTTTCCCATCATGTTGATGTGTATCGGGTGGAGATTGTTACTCCTATGACACAGAGGCTATCTTTGGATACATGGCTTCAGAGAGACTATGGTGACAATGGGCATGATGGTTTGGTTGGATATCACATCCATGAGAGTTTAGCAGAGGTTGTGGAGAGATGTTGCATAGCAGATGTTTCCAGGTACTCCTATCTTCACAGTACAGATGGATGTGTGTATAGATTGCACTGGGATCCAGGTGATGACAGAGTTAGTGTTGCAGTTTGGATAGGTCTCATGGGTTGGCTTCACCACTTCTCGCATGGTGAAGTGGCGATCAGTGTTGAGCAGCGAAAGTCTAAGGGAGATTTACATGGCAGTTTTCTACCCTGGATTTGGAATCCAGGTATACTATGTGGGACACTAGCGAGTATGTTGAGGGATCCTTTGTGTGCATCTGAGTTCCGGTTAATGTTCCCTGTTTTGGGAAGCAAACATTGTCAGTTTTCAGAGTTGCTTCCACTTGATGTTCATGTTCTTGTGACACCTGCTGTTGAGGTTGATTTAGTTTGGCAGGTCTTGTTAGTTGTGCCCTTGGTGTGGGCATTACAGGAGTTGCTTGGTAATACCAGGGACATTACACAGGTCTTCATTTGGGATCCAGGTGGAGGAGTTTCTTTGCAGTCGATATTGCTTGGGGACAAGCAATTTCAGGAGGGGCGGACTGTAATGTCCCCATTTTAGCAGACTTGGATTTTGTGAGATTAGCCTATTATCCTGACCCTCGTAGGCTAATGTGTTGGATAGAGGGTCTTTTGAGGATTGGTATCATCTCTAGTGTTCAGAGTGCTTCAGTTTGGTCTTCGTTTGGCATCATTCGGACATCATTTGCTCTGCTTCCTATTTTTAGTAAGTCTTGGGATGTTAGAGATGGACCCCTGTTATTTTTAGTAAAGGGGTATGGTCATATGCAGCTTCATCATATCAGCTCCCAGTTCAGACGGCGTTCAAAAATGTTGAATATTAATGGAGATATTAATGTTTATTTAGTTTAAATAAACATTAATGTTTTGAGCTTATATTATTAAGTTATAATATAATTTTATATTATAACTTAAGTAAGGGTCCAAGTATCATTAAAGGGGGCCATTTAATTAATTAATTGTGGCTCTTTTACCAAGGTGAAATATTAAATGACAAAGTGAAAATATTATATCATTAAATGTCATTTAATATCATTAATTGATTTAATGCCTTATTGGAGAAAATCAAACCTTCATGGGAAATATATATAAGGCTTTTGAAAAGAAGAGAAGGGGGATTGATTATGTGATTGGAGTTTTTGATTGAAGTTTCTCTGGAGCATTGAAGTGTAGAATACCAAGGGTTTCTGCAGGATTCAAGACTTGTCGGCATTGGAGAGCATGGCTTCTTCATTGTAACAGCATATAGAGGGTGTGCAATATCATCTGATTATGCTTGTGAGAATTGGCTTCATTCAGAAGTCAATATTGAGCTGATTGGAGGGTTTATTTCAGAGTTTGTTCGCAGATTGAAAGAGACTACAGTGCGCTACAGTGCCATGAACAGTGCGCATGAACAGTGTCGTGAACAGTGCACTACAGTGCCATGAACAGTGCGCATGAACAGTGCCGTGAACAGTGCGCTACAGTAGTTTGAGTTCTATAGAAGGGGATTTAGAAAGGTTGAACAGCTATATATATTTGACAAGGGATTTGCATATGAGGAGAATCAAACCAATATATCAAGGCAGTCATTGAAATACCAGGTTTTCTATCTATGGCCATTGTATTAGAAAATCATTACTTCATTGCATCATTTTCTATTATGATTATATCATGAAATACTTGGAGGTTGCATATGTTTAATGGAGATATAATTTGCATATTCCACATTCATGGTAACATTCAACATTGATCAGCCACTTAGCTTTCATGCCAATTGTTTGCTTAAATGCCTCATGGCTGTAGGTATACATTGGGATGCATGACAAGTGTTTGTCTTAATGTCAACTAGCTGTACTAGTTAATTTCAGTCATTACATATGTGTGGAAAGGTCTAAAACAACTAGTATATCATTTCTATAACAACTTTGCATTGTTAGAAGCTTTCCATAACTTCATTTGCAGCCTACAAACCCAAAGAAGACAAATAAAGAATTCACTACAGCGGCTTCAAACATTGTATGCCAAGTGTTTGACAATATTCCTTGGGGCTCAAATAAGCGAAACAGGGTCAGATTAGCCAAGGGATACTACATTAGCCATTAAAGGTAAGTGAATCTGAATTTTTTTCAATTTTTCAAAAATTTTTCCAAGTTTTTTTCAAATTTTTAAAGCTTTTTAAAGTTTTTTTAATTTTTTTTAAAGAAGTCTTGTATATTTTTTTACACTTTGTATGCATAGTATGGGGTTATAATGCCGAAATTTTAATAATTTTTTTCAATAATGTTTGTGCTTTCTCTTTTCATTTTAGGTGCATTATTCATATAATCATACATAATGGCTAGAACTGGAGGTGCAAGTGCAAGCTCTAGTTCAGTTGCAAATGTCCGAACTGAAAATACCCCCTTTAAAATTGATCAAGATTCACCACTTTGGCATTATACAACAATGATCAAGCCAGTGTTTGGTGGTGGGGGTTTTGTTTGGCAGTGCAACCATTGTGGCACTGAGTATACCAACTCATACTTTTGAGTGAAAGGCCACCTTTGTTTCATCCCTGGGCGTGGAATAAAATTTTGTAAGGAATCAGATGGCAAGGGGCTATCAAAAGCTCTAGTTTTGGGATATATTAGAGAACAAGAGGAAGCTGATAGGAGAAGTAGCAAAGCAAAGACTGATCATCCTCTTGTCCATCCAAGCTTAATGTCTCAGAGGCCTTCTAGTAGCATTGGCTCCACAAGACCAGCTAGTTCACATCCTTTCATGCAAAACCCACCAGTTGATGCAGTAGAGAATCAGAATGTTGTAGCTTCACGGAAAAGAGGCCCATTGGATTTTGCCTTCAAAAATGAACTGAGAGAGATTGCAGATTCCAAAATTGGGTGTTGCCTTTATGGCAATGAGCTTCCTTTCAACCTTGTTAGATCACCTTACTTTCGAGACATGGTGCATACTCTTTGCAATACACCTTCTAAGTATGTTTGTCCAGGGTATGAAAAGGTGAGAACCACCTTATTGGCAAAGGAGAAAGCATCCGTAGAGTCACAATTGAAGGTCATCAAAGATACATGGCAGGAAACAGGTGTGACCATTGTTTCTGATGGATGGAAAGATTGTAAAAATAGGCCATTGATCAATGTTATAGCAGTGTGTCCTAAAGGGGCAATGTTTTTGAAAGCAGTGGATTGTGAGGGGCAAGTGAAAGATGCAAGTTTCATTGCCAATATCTTGATAGAATGCATTGACATGGTGGGGCCTCAAAATGTTGTCCAAGTTGTAACTGACAATGCTAAAAATTGTAGGGCAACAGGGACTATAGTGGAGGCTACATATGGTCATATCTTTTGGACACCATGCGCAATACACTCACTCAATTTAATCATGCAAAAGCTTGGCACACAGATTGATTGGGTGAAAAAACTGTATGTGGAGGGCGAGGAGATTCAAATGTTTGTGACTAATCATCATATGTCACAAGCCATTTTCAGGACCTTCTCCAAGTTGGAGTTGTTGAAGTTAATTTATAATTACTAATTTTAAATTTTATTTTTTAATTTTTTAGTTTTAAATTTGTATTTTTTATAGACTTACATTTGATATATGTTGTGTATTTTGTTATGTCATGTTAGGTTGCTGAAACACGATTTGCATCTCACACGCTCGTCTTAAGACGACTTCTGAAGGTGCGAGACGCCTTGAGTTCTATGGTCATCAACAGCTTGTGGAGTGTATGGAAGCAGTCCCACACAGAAAGAGCTCTAAAAGTAAGAGCATTGATCCTTAGTGAGAAATGGTGGGATGATGTGGAATATGTTTTGAATTTCACTAAGCCCATCATGAGCATGATCAGGTATGCTGATACTGATCGCCCATGTTTGGGTGAGATTTATGATGGCATGGATTGCATGGTGGAAAAAATAAAAGAAGTAATAAATAGAAAAGAAAATGACCCAACGGAAACATTTTTCAAAGTTGTGCAGAAAATTGTTGTTGACCGCTGGAACAAGATGACCACCCCCTTACATCTCTTAGCATTTGCTTTGACACCAAAATTTTATAGTGCAGAGATGCTTGCAACACCAAGGAGGGTGCCACCATATAGAGATGCAGAGGTTGCTTCTGGCTATAGGGCTGCCTTTAAAAAGATATATCAAGATGAGGAGACAAGAAATATTGTCATGAGGGAGTTTGGCCAATTTGTATCTGCAAAAAATCATGATGATGTAGCTCTTAATGCTAGATATGGGATGGATGCTGATGAGTGGTGGTATGTACATGGTCAAGGCTCCGTTTACTTGCAGCCTCTTGCAATTAAACTTAACTCCCAAGTATGTATCTTTTTATTTTTTATTTTTATAGTTTTCCAATTCCATTTGATGCTATCATATTTTTATTTTATAATTTTAATTTATAAATTTCTAATTATGTTTTAACTTTTAACAGGTTGCAAGTTCTTCTTCAGTTGTGCGGAATTGGAGTACATACTCCATCCACTCAGTCAAACGTAATCGTTTGGGTGCAAAGAAAGCTGAGGATTTGGTCTACGTACACTCCAACCTTCGTTTGTTGTCACATAAGGACCCTGGATATAGTGAGGGTGTAACAAGAAATTGGGATCTAGCCCCTGAGTGTGCTGATTTAGATGCTACAGTTGCACAACTTTGCCAAGTCTCTATAGACGAGGCAGTTATGGAATTTGAGAGAGACATAGCTAGTGGGAGTGGCATTCCATTTGATATTGGTTCAATTGATGCTGAATTTGAACCACTTGATGACCTTGGGCTTGGGTTGGATGCTTCAGATGAAGATGAATATGGAATTTAAATCCCATAGATGGCTTGTAATTTGAATGTTTAACTTTATACTTTGTTGTGTCATGACATTTTCACATTTTGAAACTTGAAACTTGAATACTATCTTTTTTGCAAATTATGAATATGATATTACATTTATGATTTACGATATATCAATATCAGAATATTTATTGGCATTGGCAATTATGGATTTATGATTTATGATTTATCTGTTATCATTTATGTATCATTGTATGGGAAAGTTACATTGTATGTTTCATATTTGTATGTTTGAACTGTGAACATATATAATTTTGATGTTAGAAGTTTGAACATATATTTATATCAGAGTTCCGAGACTCGCGGCGAGTCACACGAGTCGCGCGAGTCAGCGGGCCGGGTGACCTCTGCCGGGTCACGGCGACCCTGACCCGGGCCCGGACGAGTCACAGGGTATGACTCGCCTGACTTGCCGAGTCAGCGAGTCACCCTCTGACTCGCCGAGTCCGAGGGTCGTGACCCAGCCGGCGCTGCTTGCAAAAAGTGGACGCAAAATTAAAAAAAACACAACACAATTTTATTATGTTTTGTGCCATTTGCCTTTGTTATAACCCTAAAAGGGATTGCCATTTAGTTTTATGAGTGGAAGAGAGGAAAAAAGAGAGGAAGAGAGGAAAAAAGAAAACCATAGTTGTGCAACCAGCAGACAGGAAGAGGGGAAAAGCTAGCACAAATCACATTGGGGCAGCACTACAGTTGCATTGAGAGCATCAAGGAGCTCATTTCAAACACTTGTCAACAAATTTGAAAGAGGTAAGTGTTAATTTTTGTTGATTATGTTGGTTTTTTTTCTATATTTATGGATTTTTTCATTTTTTTGTTATTTTTTTTTAAACTTTCAGCTTTCCAAATCTATATTGCTGCTTGCATACTTCAATGATTCAATCACAATGACATAAACAGAACAATAGCATAGCAAACCCTAGACTTTTTTTTTTGAAAAAATTGTATACATGTATTTATAATTTTTTCTAAAAAAAACCTAGGGTTTGCTGATTTTTTTGAATTGTTAATTTCTTTCTTTGAAATTTGAAAATTTTCAAGAAAAAACACAATGCACAAATTAGTCTTTGCTGATTTTTTTTAATTAGTTTAAAATTTTAAATTTAAAACTTTGTCAAACACAATGCTTAAATGGTGATTTGTAAAATTGTCTTATTGCAGCAGCCCTCACGTTTTGAAAACAATTTTTTTTCCTTAATGGCTCATCCTAATCCTCCACCTAGGAAACATGGTCAAAAAGATGAGGCATGGAAATACACTGAAGAATTTCCTGGTAGACAAAGAAATCAAACCAAGTGTATGTTTTGTAAGGAAATTAACCATGGGGGGATAAATAGATTAAAATATCATATTGCTGGCATACGTGGTCATGATACTGAGCCTTGTGACAAGGCAACTCCTGAAGCAATCCGTTTTTGTTACGTCTTATTAGAAAACTTTGAAATACACAAGCAAACAAAAAAAAGACAGAGAGGAGTTATGTCATATTGGTTCCCCTCCACCCACATCCGCATCTGGCTCCGCATCCACAGCTGCATCCGTAGGTTGTGTTGGAGAGGGTTCTTCTATGCCTCCCTTTCATCCTAGTGCTTCTGCTAGTGCCAGTACTTCTATTCCTACTCCTAGTCACACTTTTGGTCCTAGAGTGCGAAAATCTAAGATAGACAATTTTTTTGTACCACGCACTACTCCTGGCGCACAGCCCTCGCTTGAGAGCATGTCTTGGAACAAGGAGGTCCATGATGCAGGAAGAAAAGCAATTTGCAAGTTTTGGTACTTCTGCAACATTCCATTTATTGCAGCCAAGTACTTTTTTATTTGATTGTTTTAAATTAAAATTTAAAATTTTATGGTTTGAATTTGAAAGTTGAAATTGAAATTGAACTTTTCTTATTTAATCTATTTCAATTTGTGGCAGGTCTTCTTATTGGCAAGGCATGATTGATGCAGTAACCATTTGTGAGCCGGGGTTTAAAGCCCCCAGTGATACTAAGTTGAGTGGCCCTCTCTTGTTGGAAATGGTGGAAGATATGAAAGTTGACCTAGAAGACCACCGCCAATCTTGGAGCCAGAAGGATTGCACCATCATGACAGATGGTTGGACTAATAGGAGGAATAGAACACTCCTAAATTTTCTTGTATCCAGCGGAGGTGATTGATCATTTTACTTCTCTATATGCATTGTGATTGAAATTGAATAATTTACATTCTAATTTATTGATAATTAATTTGTTTTATTTTCAGGATCCACCATGTTTTTGAAGTCCATCGATGCTTCCTCACATGTCAAAAATGCGGCATACTTATGTGAGGCCATTGAGGAAGTTATAGATGAGGTGGGGGAAGAAAATGTGGTGCAAGTGGTGACAGATAATGCAGCAAGTTATGTTGCTGCAGGTAAACTTTAAAAGTTTTCTTTTAAGTTTTAAGTTTTAACTTTTAAACTTTTAAGTTTTTAACTTTTAAATATTAATGGTAAAATTTCTTGATACTTATAAGTTATCACATCTAATTCTTTAACTAATTTAAAATTGTTGCAGGAAAACTTTTGATGGAGAGGCACCCAAAAATCTTTTGGTCTCTATGTGCAGCCCATTGCCTTGACCTCATGCTGGAGGATATAGGTAAGCTTGGATGGGTGAAAGAATGCGTTGAAAGGGCCAAGAATATATGCAAATTTATTTACAATCATGCATTGGTCCTTAGCATTATGAGGCAATACACGGGGTAAAGGGAGTTGGCTCGTCCTGGTATAACGAGATTTGCCTCAAATTTCCTCACATTGAAATCCTTGTTAAAATCAAAGGCATCTTTGAGGCGCATGTTTGTTGGTGAGGAGTTGACTTCCTCATCCTATGCTACGACCACTGCAGGGATGGATGTAGTAGATTGCATTTTTGATGAGCTAGGTTTTTGGATCCCTTGTGCAGAGATCGTGCAGGTAATTTTATAAATTTATAATATTACATGCATATTTTTGTTTTGTTTGTATTGTGCAACTTTGCAATTTTTCTTATTTTCATGCACACTTGTGAGTTAACTATTTTTGTTTAACATTATTTGCAAGTCACTGAGCCCCTAGTAGTTCTCCTACGAGTTGTTGATGGGGAGAAGCCCGCTATGGGCTACATATATGAGGGCATGGATAGGGCCAAGGAGGCCATTAGATCCATATATGCTGGAGTTGAGGATAAGTATAGGCCCATTTGGGACATAATTGATAGAAGATGGCATAACCAACTTCATAGGCCCATCCATGCAACAGCTTATTACCTCAATCCATCATTTCGTTTCCGTGCTGATTTCAAAGCGGATGAGGAGGTTCTTAGCGGGCTATATTCAGTAGTACAACGGATGGTCACTGATACCACAGCTACACTTCTTGAGATGGATGCATTTAATAATGCATCAGGGGCAATCTTTGCCAGCCAATTGTGTAAAGAAGGTCGGACAAAATTGCAGCCAGGTAGAAAATTCTAAAGTTTATGACATGCATTTTAATTTTTCATTTTATAATCTACCTTTAAAGTTGGAAATGAGACTAATGTTTTTTTCTTTTCCTTATCTCAGATAGATGGTGGCAAATGTTTGGGCCTTCAACCCCAAACCTTCAAAAAATTGCCATCCGCATATTGAGCCAGCCGTGCAGCGCTTCTAGATGTGAGCGCAACTGGAGCATGTTCGAGCACATCCACTCGAAGAGGCGAAATAGATTGTCTGTGGAGAGGTTGAATGATCTAGTCTTTGTTCATTACAACCTCCGTCTCAGGACCAGACAGATTTTGGACGATGACTCCTCTCCGATCACTCTAGAGGAAGTCGACCCCGAGTCCGATTGGCTCACTGAGTCCACCGATCCAGTCTTCATTGATGAGGACCTTGAGTGGGTTGACCAGGCAGACAGAGAGGCTGAGGCTGCGGCTATGGCAGAGGAGGAGGATAGAGCACAATCAGGCACAGCACCTATGGCTACTCAGACTGGCACATCACAGGCAGAGACTATGGCTACTCAGTCATCCAGGACCTACCTTAGACGCCTTTGTAGGAGGCAGATAGACAAGGCTGAGCCAGAGCCTGAGCCATAGACTTGTTTTTTTTTACACTTTACAGTTAGATATATGTTTGGGAACATTTGTAGTCATGGATTTTATATTATACATTGGACAACATTTATAACTCTATATATCTATGTTTTCTAATTCCTTCAGCTACAATTTACATTTCTACGCATGTGATGGATGTATGTTTATGTATGTGATCAAATTAGCTTCTATTTGATGATGTTATAGTGTCTTTAAGCTTAATTCAATAATGGGTGTATGAAACAAGTTTTAAATAGTTAAAATCTCTAAATTTCAAGGGTTTTCTTATTTTGCCGAGTCGTTGCCGAGTCCGAGCCGAGTCACGAGTCGAGTCAGCCTTGCCGAGTCAAAGCCAAGTCCAAGTCTAGGAACTATGATTTATATATATATATAAAAAAAAAATTTAAATATATATATATATGTACGGACGAACCCGTACCCGTACCCAAATTTTTATTTTTTTTGCCGAATCTGCGAATCCGAACCTGAATCTGAACCGGAACCAGTAACTTAGGGTACAACAATGAAAATAATGAACTTTATAAAGACCCATATGACATTGTCGCCGATTTTATTATTTAAATACTGAACAATCAATATCTATCACAACATTTGAGATTGACAAATTGACAAATAGTATTTTTTTATTTTTTATGGTGGTTTTGTTATTATTATATTATATGAATGCTATATGTTATTCTGAACTTATTCCTGTTTACAGGTTGCAAATATGTATATATTTATGATTTTGATCTTTTTTCTGTATGGAAGTACCCAAAACAAACCCAACCCTCCAAAAAATTTGCTGCACTACTGTACCTGAACCAGTAACTTAAATAAAAGAAAACAGAAATGAGAAAAAGTAGAATGAAAAATGCCGGGAAACTCTGAATTGCTGGAAGGATGTTATGCATGGGTAGATTGCAAGAGAGAAGTTAAACTTGGAAAGATTGCAAGAGCATAAAAAATCAGTATTCAATACATTGGATGCTTGGGGAGAAATGGAAAATCTGGTGATATTACCAAATTTGTGAGAAGTAACCAATGAGGATCCAATGAAGAGTAATCAAAGAAATATATTAAAGGTCTAATTCCAAAACAAGAGCAAATCATTCTCTTATTAAAAAGTACCAATAATGTTATTACCAAAATTGTGAATGATTGAAAGAGCCATTATTACTTACACATTTAACTCATTGGAAAGAGACTAAAATGTGTAAGATGGGGCATGAGAGAGCTGATTTACATTCTAAAGCATATTGTAGGTAGATGAAGGGGTCAAAGTGAGGTTTAAAACCCTTTCAATTGTATTATTGTGTATGTAGTCCGTTTTACCCCAGAACCAGACAGGACTCTAAAAAGTGCCTTACTAACCAAATAAACAGAAGAAAGCTAATAAATATCAAAGGCTGTAGGATGTTCACATAAAGGTGAATGTGTGCTTTGTAAGGCCCTTTCCCTGGTGAATATTTATCAGTATACATGAGTTAAAGGTCATCAAAATGGCTATTCGTGGAAAATAGTCAAAATAAGAAATCAGAGATCGCATTAGTATTATAATTACAAATACTCCTGCTTAGTAATTCGTAGGAAAATATGTTAAAATAATCTCCAAGAAAATTTATAGAGCAAGTAATTTGAAGCAAATCTCCATGCTTGTGATTTGCACTATAAACTGTTTTAAGTGTGAACCTGTATGTTGTGGAAGGAGTATGGATGGTCACAATAAGGGCATATATTTTGCAAAGACTACAATCTATCAAGTAAGCAAGGAGTTGGCAAGTATTTTAAAATATTATCCTGAAAAATTTATAGAGCACATAATGTGAAGAAAGATCTTCATGCTTATGATTTACACTATAAACTGTTATAAGTGTGATCCTGTATGTTATGGAAGGAGTATGGATGGTCACTCTGAGGGCACTTAAGTCGCAAAGGCTAGATTCTATCAAGTAAGTGAGGAGTTGGCAAATGGAAAAGACTTGGGAAGTGAGTGTCGCAAAGACTGGACAATATGAAGTAACCAGGAAGCTGATATGCCTGCTGTTTTGTCCATGGATGTAACTCAGAACAAAATCTTACTTTATATTTACTTAAATTTTTGCCTATAAACAAAATAATAATAATTTGAGCGCATTGGAATATTAACCATTAAAGCATTCACTGTTACTTTGGAATAAAATTTAATTTGTATTCTAGATGCCTCAACTGCTATTGAGAGATAAAAAGTTAAAATTTAGACCCACTGCATGATTTATAAACTTCTAATTAAAGGTTAAGGACAAACCAAGAAATTCAACAGCATCTTTAGGCAGATTCATGACCACTTGTGTTATATAGACTGGCTTCTCGCGTCCAAATATTTCTTTAATGAATTCCCTTCCATCCAGATTAAAGACCTGCAGAACACAAAATATAACATGCGTAATTGGTATTTTTTGGGTCAATATAACGTGAAAAATAGAGTATCTCAGTACTAATCACTAAGAAGAACAGACACAGATATACATTGGATGTTAGGAAGGTAACACTTGATTTGTTACATAAAACACACACTGTCACCAAGAAGAATTTAATTTCTTGAATCTTCTGTTTTAAAGAACAGAATCCATGTTTGGTGATTCTCCTGATTTCTTTGAAGACTAAGATTTCAAAATGGCTAGCTTTCAAATGGCAACTACGATTCCATCACATGGGTTGCTTTAGACACATGATAAGGTAGAACCTGAGAAGCATGCCTATTGGTTAGCTACCCCTATAGACTTTTTTGCATAAATGGCATACCCATGCTCTACTCTCCCTTGAATTTCTTTTCTTATCTTTGTCAATTTGTGATGCATATTGTAAGAGAAGATTTTTGTGTTAAATGGATCTTTTGCATAGGTTTTGAGGAGTTTGGAAGGATATTCAAATGGATTTGTACTTGTTGGCCTTGCTACACTCCCGATCCTTGAAGAACCCCCAATGGCTGCAATACTTCTATGAATTCTAGCTCTACTTCTTTCTTGCACTTGAACTTCAACTTCTTCAATATCACTACTCTCACTGCTGCTAGTGCATATTTTACTGAAGTAAAGAATTTAAAAGAGAGTTGCAAGTTCAAATAAAAAAATCAAAATGCCCTCCCTATGTGTTAAAAAAATTTAAAAACAAAAATCAAAAAATGCAAAACAAATGTGAGATCAAGAATTTACATCAAATGTAGTGGATTGATATCCTAGTACCTTCTTTCAATTGCCATTATCTCCTCTTTTCACTGCTGCTCTTCAATACAAGTTTGTAAATGCTAAAATGACTAACCTATCTACTAACTATGACTTAATAATTCCTAACGCAGTGACTATTAAATTCAAACACTCTTTAATGGATATAAAATATTTGAACAATTAGTCATTCAACAAGGGAAGGAACATTTCTGAACAATTATCTAATTAAGCATGCGTATTATTCTCAACCATAGCAGCTAATCAACAATTAATATCTCCTCCTTAAACTATAAATATGACAAATCAGACCAGATAAAGTGACAAAACATTTTTCCAATTTGAGAATTATGATCAGTAATAACTATCCTACCTACTGGCATAGTTAATATTTTATGGTTTATTGATCTTGTAATAATAAAAATGTATCTGCCAAGTCAGCAAATTATAATTACAATGTTGAGTTATACTATCTTCTTTCAGTGTAATTCTTCCAAGTATGAAATACATTCTTTTATACCTTTTTTATGATTTATTTTCTCCTATCTCCTTTCTTTTTCCTCTTACAAGGCATATACCAGAATGTTGGAGCACTACCAGCCATTACCTCAACTTTACCATGAAGTTTATTGCAAGCAATATTCTTCAATAGATATTTAACAGCAGATGGGTTTAAATCATTTGCATACACTCTGTTCACTTTCTTTGCAGCAGCAACGGATAATGGACCAACACCACAAAAGACATCACCTATAATCCAACAAATGTTCCAAAGAATGTCAATTGAAAATAAGATTGCATGAATTACCAGCAAATGCTAGGTATATGAAACCCAAATTCAGTTAAGAATGAAAAAAAAATTGTATTTGAAATATTATCCATATCAAAAAGAATATTGACTCGTTTAATATTAAATAGTAAACATTCAGAGTTAATAAGCAATAAAAAAAATTATCATGCAGAAATGAATATTCAAAAGAAATTAGTAAACTACCAGAATATCTCTGCCAAAGAAATGAATATTCAGAATTTTAGGATTCA
The DNA here is from genome assembly GCF_030272615.1 of Cryptomeria japonica. Lineage (NCBI taxonomy): Eukaryota > Viridiplantae > Streptophyta > Pinopsida > Cupressales > Cupressaceae > Cryptomeria > Cryptomeria japonica. Next base: position 626,892,758 of record NC_081410.1, on the reverse strand, counting down.
AAGTTTGGTTAGGATTAGGGTTCAATATAATAACATATTATATTGGGTGAAAAAGAAATTGCTGTGTTGTTGAGGGATCAGATTTAATGCATCTTACAGTCTGCTATAATGATTTCTGATTGCAAACATATGAGCAGCACTTAGTATAGCAGCATAAGAATATAGGGAGGACTATGTGACAGGAAATGTAGAGTGCTGGGTTTAATGTTGACAGCTAAGTTGCCGGTTTGGGTTCGGGTTTGAAAAACCGGTACGCCGGTACGGCAAAATTTTGAAAAGAGATTTGGGTTCGTTAGTAGAAAAACATGTGTATATATATATATAGCCTATAAGCATGAATACAGATTAGCATGTCACATAGCATCATATAAACAACAAAACCAACATAAACTTGTAATCATAGCATCATGATCATACCATAACAGCATCATTTACATCAAGTTTAATATCAAAATGACAAAATATTCAAGTATCATTGTTTCAACTTTCAACAATTTAAAGTTTAATCATCAAATGGATTCTCTAATTCATCATCCTCATTCTCCTCCTCATCATTGACATTGACATTGACATTGACATTAAATGAACCAATGCCAATGCCACTTACACTTGCACTTGCACTATAAGTTTGCTCGCTATCCGAGTCATCAAATGCAACAAGCTGAAAAGTGAAAGCATCCAAATCAGTATGCTCTGGCTCTATATCCCACATCTTCATTTCCCCTTGCTTGTAGTAATGTTGCTTGTGTGAAATGAGCCAAGTTAACTTTTTTAAAACTCACTTTTAGGGTTATATTTTAATTTTTTTATGTTGTGGATTTCAAAAAAAATTAAATTCTGCAAAAAAAACACCATTTTTGGGCCATCAGACCCTCTGGTTTGACCTGGGTCCTCTTGGGTTCGACCTGGTCCGAACCAGGTCTGTGAATCACGGACCCTGTCCGGACCACAGGCGGACCAGACCAGGACCCCCGGACCAAGACCGGACCGGACCAGTACCAGGGGTCTAGGGGGCCGAACCCAGTAACCTAGGTTGACAGTAATTTCTGTATGACAGCATTGTAAATGTGCCACTACTATGACTGGGACAGCAACATAACAGTTTTGATTAAAGATGCTTCAGTGGAGCTTTATATTGCAGGTTGAAGACTTCATTTTTTAAGAGCCAATTATCAATAGCAGGGATTTGATGATCTGATTTGGACTGAAAACTTTACAAGTGGCTGCGAATTATGTCTGACCTATTCTGGAATGTAATAGCATTGTAAGGGTCTACTATGACAAACCAAATCTGCAATAAAGGTCAGAAATTCTTTTTATATGTTTGTAATATGTTAGACGCAGATGTATCAATGACTGAATATTCAGTTTCAGCTTGTCACATACATATGCTATTTCTTTTTGAATGTTTAGTGGATAACAACGTTTTCTATGCACCAAAGCATTAACCCAACAACATACCTCATCATAACAATAAACTGAAAAATATTATCAGCCTGCAAACAACTGTTTGACATAATGTTTATTGACTGAGTTTGGGAAAAAGTAAAAAAGAAATTGGTAAAAATTTGCACAGAACTTTACAAACTCAAAAACATAAAACTTTAAAGCCAGATATCCAATCAAAATACTAATGTATAGGTTTTTCAAAATAATCAATTTTGCACCTTGAAACTAACAAATATGAATATATGATAGATTACAATTAGACGCAAGCCCCAAACCTCTTTACAGAGCCAATCAATCTAGTAAAGGCTGGAAGCACTTAATAAATCTATGCAATCTTTAATGGGGCATTTCATGGACCAACAAGGACAACAAATACATAAAACCAAGTCTAATATCTTGTCCTTCTATACTCGTAGAAGACAAAAACACCAAATACTAAATTTGCTGCATTTCAAAGAAGAGAAGCTTTGGATGTACTTTGGCTTCACTTTGCATGCCAAATGCAGGCAAAACTATATGGGCTCCACATCCAACCCCTCAGTCATGACCCATCCCTCTCAAACCACCATTTTCACACCCACTTGCTCAATAAACATAGTGTTGGTTGAAAATTTTGTACACTTGGGGAAATATACAAAATTGTGGTTTCAACCACAACGTGTGAGTAAAACTCCTCCTAATTAAGGGAAGGCTCCCCCTATCTAACTACAACTTTGAAAATAAAATGGGATGGGACAGCAATCTTTCTTCTTCTTTCAAGAAAGACTATCTTTTTCTCTTCACAGAAAAGTGATAGCGATTTGATATAAAACAGCAGTAACAACTTTCGAAATGAAATGAGAGAAAGGAAATGAAGTTTCCTGAAAGCTCAAAGACTTCCGTTACTTTCTTCGGGACAGGACAACAATATCAAGCTTAAAGACTTGATTATGTGAAGTCCTATCTACCCTTTTCTATACTAATTCTATCAAGAACAAATTATAACAGCTCAAAGACTGGAATATCTTATTCTTTTCTACTTAAAATAATGGGAAGAAGTATAAGCACAAAGACTCACAGTTATTTCTCACAAAATCTACTCCTAAATTCTCCTAAGAACAAGTGAAAGCACAAAGACTTACAGCTTCTCTCAACAAAATATTTATTTTAATCTATATTAACCTCAACTACTTGTAGCACAAAGACTGCAAATCAAATGTGATTAAGCTCTTTAAGAAACACTTGCAAGAAAGTTAATATAGAACACAAACTCAAGTATGTAGCACAAAGACTCAGAGCTTGAGCAATTTCCTTCTATTCCTTTCAATTCTTGAATTTACACGTGAAAGCTCAAAAACTTCTTTGCTGTAAATTTGGCAAAGTTTTTGCTTGCTTTTCCAAAAGATAAAGATTACAATAGACCCCTCAAGTATTTATAGAAGAGGAGCCTTGAGAAAAAGGTGGTGTTGTGACCTAATCACACATCACCCCATCCCAGATAGGGACCCCTTGGCTTTTAGGCCCTTTTGGTTGTTTGGTCTTGGTTTTTGTGTGTGTTGGTAGCAATCTCTTCAGTCTCTCCTCTTTGCGGACGTTCAGGGGTCAATTAGATTTAATCTGCTTCTCTGTCGAGCGAATTTTGTGAAGTCTAGGGCCCGTTTTGTCCCTTTTTTAGGGTTTCTACCTTTAGTCCTAGATTTTAGGGGTTCCGGTTAGGGTTTTGGAAAACTAAACATACAACTAGAATCAAGACCCTTCAAGGGACCTCCCAGTAAAATTTGAGCCCAAACGGAGCAACTTTCTATTTTTAGGAAGTCCTTATATTTTAGGGATTTTTTCCGAGTCCCGGAATGTCGCCATTTTGCCAAAAATCAAACTTACTATTTTTAGTAAGTTTCTATTTATAGTAAGTCATTCCTGCACCCTGTCTAAGGATCTAACGCTAACACCTAGAAAGTTTCTATTTTTTGAAAGTCAATACTGGTAGGGTCAGTCAAACAAGGCGACAAGGATCAGGCGTTCGCAGACATTTCTAATTCCGGAAAGTCAGACAACAGACAAAGAAAGCCAAAAATGGGTCAAGTGCTGGAATTCCATGCCTAAAATAGAAAGCTCGAGAAAACACTTCAAAATCTCAAGAGGTCAAAATATTCTAAGTCTAGGAGATTAAATGATGGAGATGCCAGGGACAGGTGGAAAATCCATGAATCCTTCTCCCAGGCAAAATTGCGCCCAAATCTGGAGTCAAACGCTGAATTGAAGAACCCAAGGAGAGGAGAAAAATCCATGAATCCTTCTCCCAGGCAAAATTGCGCCCAAGTCTGGAGTCAGGCGCTAAATTAAAGAACCCAAGGAGAGGAGAAAAATCCATGAATCCTTCTCCCAGGCGAAATTGCGCCCAAGTTTGGAGTCAGGCGCTGAATTAAAGAACCCAAGGAGGAGAAAAATCCATGAATCCTTCTCCCAGGCGAAATTGCGCCCAAGTCTGGAGTCAGGCGCTGAATTAAAGAACCCAAGGAGGAGAAAAATCCATGAATCCTTCTCCCAGGCGAAAATGCGCCCAAGTCTGGAGTCAGGCGCTGAAATGAGATTCCCAAGGAGAGGTGGAAAATCCGTGAATCCACGGCTGGAGGAGAATTGCGCCCAAATCTGGGGACAAGCGCCAAAATGGAGAAGCCAAGGAGAGAAGGAAAATCCATGAATCCCTCTCCTAGTAAAAATTGCACCCAAGTATGGACTGGGGCGCCAAAATGAAGGTCCTAGGGATTCACAAAGAGTTCCATGAATCCTTCTTCGGGTGAAAATTCCACCCAAGTGAGGTGGAGGGCGCCAAAGCAGGATGACCAAGGATAACAAGGAAAAGATGAAATTCCTTGACCAAGTGTGATTTGCGCCCAAGGATGCAGTCAAGCGCTAAACAAAGGAGGTCGGGGACAGAAGGAAAATCCATGAATCCTTGGCATGGTGAAAATTTCACCCAAGCTAAAAAAATTGAAATTTTGCCTAAGGCATGGAATCCAAGAGTCAAGGAGGAATAAAAAGCAAAATTCCCCTCAGGCGAATTTTCGAATTTGCGATTTTTAGACACCAAATCTCGACCAAGTGTGGAAAATTTTACAGATTCGGAATCGGGGTGAAATTCCTCATCCAATGAACATGACTCCTAAATTTTAGGAAGATCCCTAAAAAATAGGGATGTTGAAAAGGACATGAAAATTCCTTCGAAGGCAAGAGACGACAAGTTAGAATGGAATCGAGCAAATCCTGAGAAAGTTCTTTGAATTCCCTCCAAAATTAGAAAGAATGAAAATCAACGAGTTGGCAAAAGAATCTTCCAAGTATGACACGTGACTTGGAGCATTTAAAGAAAATTCTAAATTTGAACTCATTTCACATGGGAAGTTGCCTTTGCATGGCATAGTGATTGGGGAAAGTATGACACACCATAAATGCAATTACTAATTAAAATGCCTCCTAACTTAGCAAGACAGTTCGAAGAATTCTATATAAGCTTGGAAGGACATTTCATTTCTCACGTGCAAGATTCGGGAAAGAAGAAGTGGAGAAGTGCAAAATATTCATACTTAGTCTCTATTTTCATCATTTCGAGGTGCTTCCAAGATGGCGGAACCAAGCAAGGCAGCTACTATCTCCAGGCAGGCATTGATCAAAGCGCAGATGAAGAGTTTTCTTCCTCATTCTCGGTTGAATTCAAGATGGGATGAAGTCAGCGATACTAATCTAGGCACGTTCAACTTGGCTGCATTCAAGATCCGAATGTTTGGAACACCAGGGCACAATCCATCCCCGACAGCTGTCAGAATTGTGAGAAGTGGAATAGTTGCAGCAGTTGGTTTTCCTCCCGCTATTCAATGCCCAAATCTGATCTTGGAATGTGCAGCACATTACAATCTAGAGCGGAAAACAATCTCAACGCCAGATGGCAAGTTACTGGCAACATTGACTCCAGAGTCAATTGGTGAAGCTTTCGGAATACCTTCACATTATTCCATGACGTACAGGACCAGCAGCGGAGCTCAGGCAGTATATGAAGCAGGCCCTACCAAGTGCGCCGATTTGATCAACAAGCAGTGGTTGCTGAAGCCTAGAGTGCACGCTTCTAAGATGCCCAAAACTCTCACAATCTTCGAGTTCAACCAAGAGTATGTGGACCTGATAAAGATGCTAAGCAGAGTAATGGGATGCCTACATTCGGTGAACTTTGAGGCTTGGATGTTCTTCTACATAGGCGAGATCATGAATTCAAATACGTTGATCGACTGGGCTAGATTAATTAGTCACTACTTGCATGAACAATTGAAGAACCTAAAAGAGAAAAGGTCCCAGTCCTTTTTCATGAGCTCCTACCTGTTCTATATGCTTGCACGAAGGGGAGAATTCGATGGGCTGCCAACAAGAGGAATCATGGGTTGCGGAACAAGCTCAGTTAAAAGTGCATGAGTGTTATCCCCAGCTACATCTCTCCAATGTTAGCTCTTACAGGTTGGCGAATGACACCTTCACCATGTACCTGACACGACTTGTGCAAAATAAGTTGCACATGAGGTTGTCACCACAAGCAAGTGCCTTGGTCCAGAGGTATGGCGCTGCGTTCCTGCAATTCCCCAAATTCACCTACATCAGGTCGCAAGGGTTCTCCTTCCTATCTTACAAATTGCCCAGATATCCGTCAGACAAGCTTGTATTGCTCGAGCTCATGAGGCAGTTAATTGCCTATGATCAGCTGCAGAAGAAGAAGAAGCAGCAATCTATTGAATTTCCAATTGTCTTGTGGGATTTCAGGGAGATATGCCTGGGTTTGGAGGCAGCTGAAAGTGCAGCAGGGGAATTGGCATTCTATCGCCTACCATTTTTACACATCCAGGGCCCAATACGATCCTTACAGCCAGATTAGGAAGGTTGTCGGTGTCAAATTCATACACAGATTTCACTTGGAGGATTGCTGGGCAAGTGCTGACGATGACCTTGAGGTCCAGAGAAGAATGCATTCCAGACTGCCCCTCGACACCATCAGAATAAGTGAAATTCATCAAGTACTAGATCAGGTGAAGGAAGATTCAGATTTGACGCGACCCGAATTCGAGAAAGTAAAGGATCAACCTATCCAGTTGCCAGATTGGTCAGAGCCCGAGGTAGATGATTTGAACATATTAGCTAGACCAGTGCTAAAATTCACTAAGCACTGGATTGACAGGCAGATAAGAAAGTTGGTGGAAGACAATGTCCATCTAACATACCAACTAATGGGAAGTTTGGATTCCCACAGTGAGGCAACTGAAAGCTCTTCACAGGTTCAAGCAGGAAAGGAAGCCCGGATAGATAAAGGGAAAAATGCCCCAAAGAGACCAAGGACAACAAAGAAGAAGGATATCCGGCAAGAAATCCCACAGGAGGTTCAACAAGAAGCCCAACAAGAAGAACCTCCACGAAGGAGAGTAAGAACAGCAAGGGAGCATTCACCAGTTAGTTCCTCGAGCGTGTGGGAAGTGGAGATGTTTCCACATTCCACAGGTCCACTTCCAAGGAACGTTCCAACACCCGATATACTCAGCATCAATGCCTCACAAGGCCACCATCAACCGAGAAGTCAAAGGCAAGAAAGTCCCCGGCACGAAGAGGAGGTTCACCAGGATAGCTTCGTGGAGACTATCCCTAGTGAAATGGAGGAAGAATCTCAACAACAGGAGCATGTAGAAGATCATAGCCATTCCATCCCCACTCCAGATTGGTTGATAGGCAGGCTGGGGAATGAAGCAGAAGGAACCGATCCTGCTCAGGAGTTAGAAGAATTATTGAAGAGGATGGATCGGCCACCGAAAAGAAAGGCCCCCGGAAGTTTTTCAAGGTGGTCAGGGAAGAATCTGGATCACGAACCTTGCACATTGTTGAGCCTGCAGTGGATAAGGATAGGGGTGAGATTAGACAAGAGTATTACGTCATTAGACAAGTTGATCTTAGCCATGCTTCCACTGGTCAAGTTGTGGGAGACTTTAAAGATTCCTCCTTAGCCATGAAGGAGAAGTTGCTGAAATCAAAGGCAAAATGTAAGCCGCTAAGGGAGGAAAATAGATTACTATGTGAATACGTCAGGAGTTTCAAAAGACCCCTCAGGGAAGCAGGTCCTTCATCCACTCCTCCTCCCTCCCTTCCCAAGGAAGTAGTTGATGATGTAGAACTTATTAGAACAATGGCACAAAATTCCCGGGAATGGGTAGAGGATGTCTATGCTGAGGCAGGAAAATTCGTTGAGGATCTAGCTCAACTTCATTCGAAGTTCGTGGCCCTCCTAAGCAGATTAGAGACAGCAAAAGGACTATGGGAGGATGTAGATGTTTACCAAGACTTAACCATTTCCCGACTCAGGGCTCTGACAAAGACTCCAAGGCAAACTCTGGTGGACGGGAAAGTGATCCAAGAGAATGAAGCTTATAATTTTCTCTGATGGTTCTATGTTATCTGTTCGGGAAAGAACACCCTTGACAAATTTAGCATTGACTCTGTCACCTTGAAGGAGTCTATAAGAGGGATACAGGAAGAAATCCTTAGTGCCATGGAAGCTTTGTTTGCAAGGAAATTCAGTGACGGAGGAATAACGGTGAACTCCCTGAAATCCCAATTGCACAATTTCTTCTTCGTCGGTTCGTTCCCTAAGGAACATTTTGCAAATGTTTCTTCATTCTCTGGTATGATGAAGAAAACGCAGGAAATCATGATAGAATGGGAAAGCTTCTTTTCCAGGAGCGAGGAAGAAATTGCCTTGATGGACTTCAACATTGAAAATGTGCCAAGTGTCTCCATCAGAGAATTGGAAGCTGTCGTCGGCAGATTCATTACATACGCCATAAATGAGCGAGATAAAGGTTGCCCATTTTTGGACGAAAGCCTTTTGGTTGAATAGTAATGGCATACTTATTGTTGAAGGAATATTGACTAGGCATGGGTCCAATCAAAAGAAAAACTACAACTAAAGATTCAAAAGGTGGAAAAATACAACTAAGTGTATACAACTAAGTGTTGAAAAACACTTAAGTTGTAGCACGTGAAGATATGAATCCTTCAAACTTCTGAATGATCATTTGTAGTTCATCGGGATCCGGTTCATGGGTGTTCTTGGCAACAACCATGGTCTTCACAATGGTATCATGGCATCGGAGGAGTGCAGAGCTGTTTTTCTCCAGGATGGATTGGATTTCATGCAAAAAGATTTGGTGTTTCATCAACATTTGAATTGAAGCAGCTGAGAATTGTTCGCTCCTCCATTCATTATGAATCCTCATTTGTAAATCAGCAAGAACTTCTTCTTCTGAAATCAGCTCTCCATCCTGACTTATTATGTTGCAAGAGGCCTTTTTACAATCAGAGACAATATCTTGGAAAACTTCTCCCCGTAATCTCATTGCATCACCAATCTCCTCAATGAGGAATTTAAGAACAAGGGCCTTATTTTCCAGAAGCTCTTCAAATTCTAAGTACATGACCCTGGAAGAGATGATGGCATGCTCCTGTAGAACACTCAATTGTTGTTGGGGCATGGTACGCCAGATTGTCAAACTATCTTCAACACTTTCCAAATTCTTTTTGAAAGTATCGGAAGTCTGATCCAAATTCTCTTCAACAGTTTCCAACTTAGACATCATCTGAAAAATGTCTTTTATCACTTGTGCACATAGATCATGAAGTTGATCAACCCAGGAATCCAATGCTTGTACCTTCTGAGCAACCCTTTCAACTCCACGAATTAATTCTTGGGAACCGGAAGAACTTGTGGGGTTACTCCCTTCAGCAACAGGTTTTGTAATTTTATGAACAGCTGCCATAAGTTGTCGGTTTTCCTCTTCTAGCTTGTCTTTCTTTGCTAGAAGTTCATCACACCGTTGTACCAATGAAGCTACAGAAAACTGAGCATAATGTTTAATCACCTCATGCATTTGCTTACCCAATTCTATCCTTGTAACTTTGTAATCAGCAGCCGACATTTCTTCAAGTGGCTTATCTGCAATGGGTTCAACAATTTCAACTATCTTCATCTTGTTGTTGTCAACAGTTACTCTGGAGATAGTCTTGGCCTTTTTAACAACCTTGGATCTAGATTGTTTAAGTTGTTGATAATCAAAGGCATCAGGTGAGATTTCTTGCTTCTTCCTTTTTGGAGTAAAAGAACTAAGCCATGGAGGTAAAGCCATCAACTCTCCTTCAGTAGCAGTTGTAGGCAAAGGAGAAGTAGCTTCTGTTTGAATAACCATGGTCATCCTGGGAGGAATATTCGTTTCTGATGGCGACCACGGTTTGCTCAGTAACCAATGGGCATGAAGATTGCCTCATAAATTCTTCAAAACCAGAAGTGGAGGTATCAATTTCTGACAGTTGGATACAAGCAAGAGTATCTTCAGGAACTTCCAGCACACTCTCTTGTTGATGATCAAGAGGTTGCTCGTATGCCGAAATAGGAATGGCATTCTGAGGAGATTCATCAACAAGCAAGTCAGGAGGAGAAAGGGGGGTCTCAATGGAAACTGAGGGAATGATCTCATGAGGGGAGACTGATGCTGGAAACTTAGGAGTGTCATCAGATTGCTGCCCTTCTTTTGGATTGTCCAGATCGATCACCTGAACATGAAACCGTGACTTTTCTCTCCCACGAACTGTCGCCTCCTGAGGAGGAAGCACTACTGCCCGACTAACTCGCAATTTGATCCTTGTGCCCAAAGATGATGTGCCTTCCTTGTTGTCAACCTAAATCTCAGACTTACATCCAAGAGGCCCCGTAGAATCATCTTCTTTTCCAATCTTGATTTTTATGAGTCTAACAGCATTACTTTTCAGCCAAGCATTGGTGTTAGCCAAGATAGGCTGAAATCTCTCAAGAATGGATATGCACTCCTTGTGTAACCATTGGATTAAAGAAAGTGGAGCTTCCTCAACCCTTCGTGAAATATATTCGGGATCAAGTACGTGCCCATCATCAATCATCCCTTGTGGAATATCCACCAAGTCCAAATCAACAACTTGCTCAACAGTGAGCCTGTAGTAATCCATCTTCAAAACCTCGACCTCTGTACAGAGATCTATCCAGATATCCTCAATGCAATGCACGTGCATGAAGGATTTTTTGATCTTCTCCTTCATACCCCGGTAATCAAAATCAACTCTAGACTTAAACCTTTTGAGCTTAATTTCCTACATTTCAGTCTCCATGGCCTTGGCTTTAATGGATGTGACAAGAGAATACCGGCCAATTTTTTATTGGGTTTGTTGTAGAGATCCCCATTCCAACCTTATGTCTGACGGACTAATGAGCGTGGACAGCCATGATCTGTCTTCCCAACTCCATAAGAATGATCTTATCAGTTGGGTATCTAGGAGGCATATATGGTTGCCCACTATAGCATCCGATTCTCATATAGGTGAAGGTCGAGAACTGTAGAAACAAGCATCCATACTCACCCTTTCCCATGCCTCATCTGATACCCTTTTGTTCTTCAAAGTTCTGTCAAACTCACACATGAAGTAACCGAAGAATGCATCTTGGACTCTTCTAAAATGCAATTTGTTGGATCTTAAAGGCAACTGATCATAATAATCCCATACTGGTATAAGCGAGCGATCACCCTCGGTAGAAAGACCTGGAAAATGCCTACGCGATGCTACCAAGTACACCAAATATGAGTTCATGTAGAAAGCCATGGTGGAAGAGACTGTTGAAAGTTGTTCACAAAAGGCATCGCTGATGACTTCTCCACATAATATATGATGGGACTGCCTTATGAACATGATGAACTTGTACATCCAGGGCTCAAAAACGTTAGAATGTTCAAGACCCATTATCCTGCTGAGGAGGGTTATGATGTCTCCTATTTCCCATTTGAAGTCACAGCGGTACAAGTTAGCCCACCTTGAGAAGGCGGCTCATGGCTCATGGATCCACCTATTGATATGATGTTTGCAGTCTTTCTCCCTTTTCACATAATACTCAGTTGCACTCTCTTTGGAGATTTCCATGTAAACAGGTGCGGGAGGTATTCTGAAGACTTTCTCAATTGTGTCTGCATCAAGGCGGATTATTGCTTCGTCGTCATCATTTTTAACGATTCTTGTCTCCTTGTCAAAGTGATGGGCGCAAGCAAGAACAAATTCAGGTTCTAGGGCAGCCACTGGGAAAGAAGATGCGTGATGCATATGGTTGTCCAACAGCCGCTGCATATTGCTATCTTGCGGATCCTCAACCCTCTTGACAAATTCTAACATGTCCACATGCCCTATCTCTGTATCTCTTTTACGATCCAAAGGAGAGGAAACTTGGGAAGGCGCAACTTCGTTTTGGTACTTGTCATATTTATACTTCATCTTTTTTGGAATTGGTGATGATGGCAAATCTGACATTGATGGACAACCTGGAATACTGTGATGAAGACTTAAAAGTGTTAAGGCAACATCATTTTCAGCTACAACTAACATTTTTCCTCCTTCAAATGGGAAGAACTTTGACTCTTACACTTCACAACTTTGTGAGAGAAAGATGGGAAATAAATGGAAATGGGGAAATCTTGACTTAGATCAATTTCGGATATTGGGGAAATTTTGACAAGTATACAAGTTGCAAAGAGCATACATGCAATCGGATTTTTAAAACCCGAATGCAAGTACATTTGTAAATTTGCAAATGGAGAAATGGGTGGAAAATGAGAGTTAGACTTGCAGAAAATGACGAAAATGGAAAGTACGGATATGGGTGACATGAATAGATAAAAATGGAAAGATCCGGGAATGTCATTTTCATGAAAATGGGAAGAACTTCGAACATGTAATCCGGTTCTCAAACCCCGATTTTGAAAGGATGGGTATTTATCATTTTTTGCAACTTGGAATTTTAACCAAAAATGGTTAAATTCTTTAACCGTAAGGTAAGAACAATGATTTTCAGCCAACTTGTAATCGGGATTTAAAATCCCGAACACAAGTAAAGAGGGAAAATGGGGAAGATCAATGCAATTCAAAAATTGCTTATGAAGGGGGAAAATCTCTCTCACAAAACCGATTTTAGGGACAAGAACAACATATTTACAAATTTACAACTAGAAAGGAAAATAAGAAAACAAGAAAACAAGAAAGGAAAAGAAAACATACCTTGCTTTAATCTGAAATGCCTCTTCAAAAAGATGAAACAATCTTTGTATGAAGAAGACAATCCCTTAAATAAAGACAATCCGCAATGCCAAACCCTAGCCACATTTTTACAAAAATGCTATTTGCATAAAAACGTGGTGACCAATGAAATAAAATGGCACAAAAAGTGGCCAAATCTCCCTCTAACTCCAACGCATAGGCAAGAGATGCAAAAGCAACTTGGGAGATTGCTGCTTTGGGGAGTAAAAATCCCTCAAAATGTGGATTCAAGGAATCACGTGGTAGGTTTTGAAGAAGAAAAACGGCAAACAAAAACCCCCAAATGGCGTGAAAGATGTCTACAATTGCATGAGAATAGAAAGGAATCCTAAACGCCTTGCATCTCCAACAAATCTCCACAAAAATTGCTTTGAAATCTTCAACAAATCCGTTTTTCTAGCTGGTCGGATTTTTTGGAAGGAATAACAAGTTCGAATTTGCATGTATTGTTGAAAATCGGGTTTTTTGGAGGAAATAACAAGTTTAAAATGCACTTTATCTCATTCCTAGGCAAAATCGGGTTTTTTGGGCAACATGACAAGTTTAAAATGTCACTTTTCCCTCAACAACGCAAAATCGGGTTTTTAAAATGCAATTACATGTTTAAAATCCTTCAAAAATGCACTTTATAGAGAAAATCGGGTTTTGGAGAAAGATGTTTAAAATTACTTGTAAAGGGAAAATAAAATCCCTACAACAAGTTTTAATTCACTTGCACATATGTAATAGGGGTTTAAAATCCCTATTACAAGCAAAAACCATTAAAGTAGGGGTTTTAGAAAAGAATTACAAGTTTACTTGTAACTTAACCAAAAAATCCCTATTTTAACTGAAAAAGCCAAAAAGCATCAAGGGGGAAATGAAAAGCAAATTACAAGTTTTTATTTTTCAAATAAAGTGCACTTGTAATTGGCCAAAAAATTCCCTGCAAAGACCAAAACAATGGAAATCATTAAAACTTGCAATTCAAGAGAAATTTCCCACCTGCAGTCAGGGAGAAAAAAACCGAAATTGAAGGAAAGACATAGCAAACGAATCCAAAATGCGACGAAATTCGAAACGTGGTTCGAGGATGGACTGAGGATTAAGCCAGTACAAGGATTAGTCGAAATTCTGCCTCGGGAAGTGTTCCATAGAGTAAAATTTTCATTTTTTCACAAAACTTTTATGTAATGGTCCTTCATTTTTGAAAACAAAAATGAGGACAGCACATAGACCTCTCATGCACACCTTTTACCATGACTCCTCGATCACTGTCCAAAGGTCATCCTGCACACTCATTAATATTCCAAATTTTCAAGACATTTTTAATGTTGCATACTTTGTTAATATTTCAGGATCTATTTACATGAGCATAAAACTTATGCAAGCAACTAGGTGCAACATTCTCCCTTTAAATACATCAGCTGGTCAGAAGAAAAGAATACGGTGTCAGATTCTTTCATTGCAACTGTCGAAGCCAGGTCAACATGGTCAAGCTACTAGTAGAGGAAGGTTCTGATGATATCTTCATTGGACAGCAACCTAGGAAAAATCCATTCAGTCAAGCAAATCAAAACAAATCCACCAAAAAGTATCACTGAAGCCTACTCTATCTATTTTTCACTAGCTTTAAGTTTTAAGTCAGCCAACCTCCTCTTTCACAAGCAAATTTTAACTTTTTCCCACTATTCTAAGCTCTCTGTTTCAACCATCTGTGGCAGATTATTAAGAATGTGTGATTCATTTTCCCGCATATCTTATTCTCTAAATCTTGTTCTTGTTTGCTGCAGTTAAACTTAGGAGCACCAGAATATTTGCTACTCCTATCAATCATCCCCAAAGAAAAACCAGAAATAAGCAAAAGACATATAACCCCTTAGAATTTTGCATTTATAAGATGAAGCACATCAGAAAATAAAATGGCCAATATTAAAAGAGAAAGTAGTCATTCTAGCAACACTTCCCAGCCCATATCAATGGAAGTTGAAGAACTGTCCCTTTGTGTTTTGACTGCTACTAAAAATACCTCTTTAGACATTAATCTAAAAGATGAAAGCTGATGTCCACTCTGATTCTGAAATCATCCCCAATTTTTCTATTTCAGCCTCCCAGCCATATGTATCAAACTATCTCCCCATCTCCACTACCACACAATCTTCCTTCAACCCTGTTACAGTCATCCTTGACACGCCTCTCCCTAGTTTGGGACTTTCCCTAGTTTGCTCCTCCTCTCAGAATAGCCCCTTACCTGGCCTCAAACTCCAATCATAGCTATTCAATAGATGCCCTCCCATTGGCCCACACCCCATGCCTACTTGAAAGATCTGATACGCACAGCATTGAACCTGCCAAAAAGGTTGACCCAAAACTTCACGGTTTCCTAAATGAAATTGTGGAGAACATCTGTAATAAAAACAAATATCTAAGCAGAGCACACGTGCACAACCCTTATATGGAAACAAACTCGCTTCACCTCCTCCATGTCATGGAAAAGCAACAAGAGGGGGCAGATTCAATGTATTGACTACATTGATCACTTAAATGTAATCATTGAAATCACACATACGCTATCACAGAACCAACTCCCTGCTGTTAATTAGAAAATCTACAATGCCAAATAGTGGAGATTGTCAAAGAGCAGGCAGAACTCTCAAACCCTCCAAAGCGACAGAGTTACAATGATGAATGGATGCTCCAACACAATGGCACAAGTGGAACCAACTGGAAAGCAGGCTTTGCTCAGCCTCCATGACCATCAACCAATGTCAAGTTGTTTCCAAAGCTATACATATTGAAAAGCTCTAACACTATGATGATATTTATGTCTATGACTCTATTCAAAAACCAACTGCAATTGTAGTAGTTAGTTGTTTTCTTTTTACAGCAATTTAGAATGCTTCAGCTAGTAGAAATCTTAATAAAACAATTTATATTCATTGTGTTTGTAAACTCCAAGAGGTTGGCACAATCACAAATCTGCCCCCTTATTTGTAAATTTTTTCTTACTTCAATATAGTTTTTAAGTGAGAAATACAATATGATGTTTGTTTGAAAAGCTAATATGGTATCAGAGCGGTAATGTTTCCTGTGCCTTCTTTTTAGTGATAAGATGGATTCAACCTGAGAGGAGAGGCAATAAATTGGTGCGTAAATCTTGTTATGTCAACTTTTTATTGAATTGACAGAGATCAGCAAGTTTTTTTGGGCATGCGCATCTATTCTCTGCCAGTATTCTGTGCATTATTATTTCAGACCAATTTGAGGCTTCTGTGTGCTGCTTGTCTAAATTTCCACCACAACCTGGCTTCTCCATGATGAGATCGAGGGTTTATGATTTCACCAGTATTGGATTTGATCGGTATTTTTTGTGATTGACTCAACTCATGTTTTGACAGTGTGGTACTCTTAAGCAATTCTTATGTTGCTGGTGACTGGCCCGCCTATGCATTCGGAGGCGGTCTTAGATCTGCATGGTCTGATCAGAAATATATGGACAACGATGTGGTGATCCTTGGTCTTTACCTAGAATCGCCATAAATTTCACAGCTGTGTATGATATTATGGAGAAGCATTATTTGGCCTGATCGATTTCAAAGAGCAACGATCCTTTGCATTGGCTGGAGCAATTTCATATTTTGTTTGATCAATATTATTATCAGTGGCAAAAATCATTGCTTGGTCAAAGCCATCTTGACCATGGATATTGGTTGATCGTAATTGGTTCGCATTCAAATCCTAGAGACATTTGTAGACTGAGAAATTTTGAGAACATTAATAGGCAATTCTTTTTGTGCCTCGTTGAATGGCATTGTGGTCACATCTGTGTGAAGCCTCATCGCCTTGTGCCGAAGCGGAGAAAACCCTTTCAAGCCGTATACTATTTGAAGTTCCCCGATTTGGCTTTATATCCTAGACTGTCATTGCCTTGGCAGGTCGGGCTCATCACTAACCCGTGGTTTACCTACATTTTGTCTGAGACTCTGAAAGATCCCTGATGGATCTTTTAAGCTGACAGGCTGTAATTTTTAATTATTTGTTTTAAAATAAATTCTTCCTGTTTATTAAATGATCTTTCAGAAAGAGACAGAAGTTGCAGAAGGTTGTGTCTTTTGTTTCTATTTGTATTTTTCCAGATATAGGTAAACAATGAATAACAACAGCAGCAAATATGAAATAGGCTGGAAAATAATGTGCAATAATATAATATTCAGCCAATCCAAAATAGCTACAAATCGTACCAAGCAAAATACATAAATGATATGCCAGCAAAGTATCTACCAACCAAAATAATGTTGTTGGCTGCAAGAAAGACCATCCATGCACAATGAAAAGAGATGGCTGATGAATACCAATCAGCAACCCATGTGCCAGCTGGAAGGAGGTCGTACGGCTGCTGCAGTCACATCCAAGCAGCCAAGGAACTCCCACGTGCCAAGCAATATACCCAACTTCCAAAGCCAAAGCTTTTCCAATGCTGAACTTGCACTCCAATCAAAGTATGAAACCAAATGAAACTACTGAAACCTTCTATTGGGGTTTGCGTCCCAATATCCAAGCCCTGGGGTTTGCATCCTAGTTCTCCAGAAATCGCTCCTCAGAGCAAATTCACAAATGCCTAGTTTGAAGATGTAAAAAGATAATAAAATAATGAGCCAACCTCTCCTTTTATCTCCCTCTCAAAGCTACTCGAACCCTAAAGGGAGAATATGCTTTTACCTTTATTAAATAATGGCATATTCTTAACTAAAAAAGCCTTTATGTATAGGAAAAACACCCCTTTCGTCAAATAACAAAACTCAAGCTGCCAAAAGGTCTCCGGATGATGAAAATAAGTTATAATAATTCAAGACCTTTCCAACGAGCTATAACACATATGCCTGCCTGACCAGAAGAAGCCAAAATCCCCTTATTACTCCAATTAGCTATATAAATAGCTTTATTTAATTAATAAGACACTAACTTAGGAAGTATTAAAAATATATCCCAAATAGTCGTATAATGCTCATCTGACTCCACAAGTCTAAAACAGAGCCTGCCACCTGTCTGTGACTGTTGTCGGAAATCATGGATCCTCGAGCAATCTTGTCCCTAAAATCTAGGGATGCTCCTAGAAGCTAGGAAACATACCCAAATGTCCTGAAACTGAACCCAAGGAATAGTCTCATGGTAACCCAACCCTGGGTACTGTCAAATCCTCCTAAATAGTCTCCACAAAAGAAGGAAATGCCTCCTAAAATTAAGGAACTGGTCCACTACTGCCAGAATACCAAATCCCAAACACTGAATATCCTCACTGAGTCTCTATCCACCACTGTCAGCCTACAAGACCCCAAAATAAGCTGACTCACATGTCTCTGCTAGACAGAGCTAAAGAGGGGACATGACAGACTCTAATTGTGGCATCTTGAGTTCATGTACGTATCTACCTATTGAAATAAGCTAGACTTCTAGCAAAAAAGAAATGGATCTCTTAAGTGTGATGCCTCCAAAGAGAAAGATCGCCATTGTTCCAACAGCTAGGACCCACTTTCAAGAGAAAGATCTTGATTTTTTAGGGCACTTAATTGTTTTAGTAACCGCCGGTTGATATCCTCAAGCTCGTGGTTTATTGCAGTCAAATTGGTGCCTAGTTGGAGAAATTTGGAGAATTGTTTGAGCACAAAGGTTGTGATGGTACATTATGTGAGTGGAGTCATTTCGAATAGTTTTTAGTTTGGTTTTTATAGTCTACGTCTATAGATTGTTTTGATAATATTAAGATTGAAGTAAAAATATTATCGGTTTGATACTCAAACTATTAGGTGAGTCAAGTTATCTCATTTTTCAAAACAAGGTCCATTTTTACAAGTCTTTAGTGGTATTGTCATCTGTCAAAATTTTAAAATGTCAAAAATAATTATTGTAATTGGATGCTCTCTCGCTTGTACGTGACATCCATTTTGTGGAAGGTTATATTATTTCCTTACAACTGATGAATTGAGCTTCAAAGTGAAATTTGCTAAGTAAGAAGCAAACTGATTGGAGGCCGGAGGCAACGGAGGAAGGAGGGCACTCAGCATCCTCTCGTCAGTCACCAACGACAAAGCCGCTTATTAGCTCTGGTGGCATTTCATTTTCTATTCATTTTGTATGTTGTGTGAATAAGTGGAAATTTCACATTGTGGAGGGGGAATATAACCAATGTTCCATTCCCATTTGGCGCCAAAATGACTAAAGTTGTTGAAACTAAGTAGCTTCGGTTAGATAAATGATTGAATGAGAGACTTCATTTATCTCTCATTCAGTCATCTACCTTATCGATGTAACTACAAGCTAATGGTAGACTTCATGATTGAGTGAATAAACTTGCTATAATCATCTTTATATGCATTTCATATTCCAAGCATTGGATTACACATTTCGACACTTGGACATCATTACAAATCTGTCATCGATCGTGCTAATGACCATATTTCTTATGTTGTGTGATTATAATTAAGCAGATTGGATTTATGTTATCTATCATAATTATCATATGATAACTATGATAGTTATCGTATTAAACTTGCTCTTGCTTTAATACCGATCTGTTATCGATCTAAATTATAATCGTATTGCACTTGCATCATACCGATTTGTTATCGGTATATAACAATTAAATAGCATTTGATTTGAACCGATAGTTATCGGTAAACACCTTAATGAATCGGAGCTTGTGAACCGATCAAGACATTGGGCATGTCAAGAGACATATATATATATATATATATATATATATATATATATATATGTCGTGAGGAATGCTGCAGAGATCATTGAAATCAATAAATGTTATCTACAGCAATCTGCAATATAAGAAGGAACAGTCAATACAAACAGTAAAAGATTAAATATATTTCTTAAGCATTGAAGTAATTCAATAAGAAAGTAAAAGAATATCAAAATTCTTACAACTTCAGATTTTGAACATAAATTTGAATTACATTTACAAAAGTCAAGGGCATCTTCCAGTGGCAGTGGCAGTTGTCTATGGTGTTCGAGATTGAGTGGTAGCGATTGATAACAGTGATTACAATTAAGAACATTGTGTTCTTATGGAGTGTGTTTTTCCCTGATGTACAAGCATAGTAGCGAACAAAAGCACCAAAGTAAGTCAGTTCATGGATCTTGAAAGGGTTTGTGGGAGGATCTAGAAAACCACACGAGGTGGACAGTTGGTGGGTTCCTGTTCATGTTCAAGTTTGTGGTAAGCCTGTGTGAAAACCATGAAAGGTTGATAGGAGGATCATGAGAGTTGGGCTTATTGCAAATAAAGGCTGCGAGTTCTTGTCATGTTCGCACTAAGGGGGGGAATGTTGGAAACCTATTATTAGTGCTCAAATTGTTGTGTTCGTTGCAAGTTGTTTCAACAACTTGCTAAGTCTAGATTTGGTTAAAACTGTACAAAGATTTGTTAGTCCTTTATATATGTAATATCCCAAATGGTTTAAGTGAGAAATACAATATGATGTTTATTTGAGAAGCTAATAGTAAAAAGAGAAATACCATCTTTTATGCTTCAATGTTGTTTACTTACAAACATTGTCACCACGCTTAAAACTGTGGATAAGACGCTGTCTTTCTGTTGCAAGTCTCGAATTCCAATACCTGTACGGGAAAAAATAATCAGTTTCAGAGACATTCGAAAGAGGACAGTAAAGATTTGATTTGATAAAACTATATGATGAATACAAAATATTAGGCTGTTTCTCAAGAATTTCTCTAAGCATCATAAAATATATTAATGTGTCCGAAGCCAATATTCTATACATGCCATAAAAATAAAGGAAAAGCTGTTGGCAGTATAAGAGTGAAGGAACTGGTAACTGCTACAGTAAACATTTGTCACTATAAGAAACATTACCTTAAAGATATATCAATGACTTTATAAGTCCGCATAGGCAGTCAAGCAGAAAGCAATTCAACAAACATCATCATTATATAGTATAATAATTTGCATAGCATAAAGGATGTTGGAAATATACCTTTAAATCAAAAGAAAAATCAGGTAATCAGAATTATTTCATCGTGCCATTCAACCAAATGATGTAGCATGTAAGAAACCCCTTCAATGGACATAAGGTGACTGATCTTAAACTTTAGAGCATAGTTGAAAATTCTTGAAATACTCGCCAAGGCCCGAAATAAAAAATTGGCAACTTAAAAATTTGCTTAAATTTAATTAGAAATGCATTTTTTTGCAAAATTCAATGAGGAGATGCATCCAATGAGTCAATAAATGAGTACACAAAAGAAACAAGCTGAAACAAGCTGAGTCTAGATATATTTGATTGATTTAAATGCAAACTGGGTACAAAATGGCATCCTCATGTGGAATGCTGATGGCTGATAGTCTGAAACAAAATATATACATGAAATATAACTCAAAAGTAGAAGAATACTTAAATGTTATATTTCATGTATATATTTTGATGAAAAGAATGACTGACTTGAAAAAAAAAAATTAGATAACTTTTCGATGTGTTTGAGCCTCTTTTTTTTTGCAGTCGAGTTTTTGCCAGAGACTCGCTGAGAATTTGGAAAAACTTGTCAAAAACTCGGCGAGTTTTTCCAAAAACCTCTGTGAGTTTTTGTACTAGTTAATGGGGTAGATACTCGCCGAGCAGAAAAACTTGCGAGTTTTTCAAGACTCGCCGAGTACTCTGCAATTTTTCCATCTATTATTTAGAGCAAGTATCTGATCAGCCCAAGTTTGCATAATGCATTTGACTTCAAAATGAAATTGAAAAAAAAAAATCCTGCTTCATTGCAGCTGCTGCGCTTACAACACTTGCACGAGGGAATTGAACAATTGACCCAAGTTCCTTTATAGTAGCTTCAAAGTTACAGGGCTGATCCAAAAAGTCTTTGCAAAAGTCTTGTCATGTGGCAGAATTCAGTTTAGCTACAAATGTGTGTTTTGTAATTAAACATTTCCTTAGTTACAGTATTCTAAAACTGTAGAACTTTAGATGATGGTGTAGCATCCTAAATTGTACTCACCTACAATTTTGTCCTCACTTAGGCCTCACTTTGGCATTCCGTCCTCCAAGGCCTGACTAAAGCACTGATTCTGCTCATACCATCTATCAAACACAAATTTTCACTGACTACACTAACTCCCTTTGATCCTGGAGCCCTGATTTCCAGGACCATGCGCCATGGTCCTCTCAGAAAGGAGACATTTTGGGGCCTCATAACGGTCACCTAGTTTGGGTGGAGACCTAGATCCCATGTCGGCCGCTGTTGGAAATTCAATTTGTTTTTTGACTAGCAACTATAAAAGGAGGTCTACCCCTCTCATTTTCAACCTCACGATTTCAAGATCTCAATTACACTCTAGCAAATTCAAGTGAACAAGCAATCAGTCTTCTATTAAGCATTGGAGCATAAGTGAAGTCAGAAGTCAAGATTCAAGCATTGGAGATGACAATCATGTTCTATGTTTTATGAAGACAACCTGCATGAAACCCTAATTCCTTTGTGAAGACAAATAAAACTTTATTAAAGGTATATCATTGGTGTTTCAGTCATTATTAGCCTTTTCCTCAAAAGGAAAGTATTTTACTGCAATCTTTCATTTACATTTTCAATTCAATTTCATGATTAATTCCAAAACCAGGGTTTGACCTAAGGCAAAACCCTATTCCCAACAATTTCCCCCTTCTTTTTGTGTGCACAAACATGTACAGAGTTGCATTCAGGAGGATTAACACAATTCACAGAGATGAACAAGTTCAGCTTTCAATCGTGAGAAATATGACAGACCATGGCGAATTGATACTACCTGGTCCCAAAAATCAGGTCGAACTTCTAGGAACAGATCCGAAACATCTTCTTCTACTTAGATCTAGGTTGGGGGCTTCGTACAACATCTATAGCTCACTATTTCTATCAGATTGCTTCCATAATTTACTATCTTGCCCTAATCTTCAACAATTCAATTCAATTCAATTCAAGGGGAATAGAGCCCTATCAAAGGAGCCTGGAATCTAATTAAGATCTTGATCTATTTAGGCTAGATCTATTAGATTCCTCTCCTTCGTAATGTAATGGTGAATTAGGTCATTTAGTGGTTTTATTATCGTGATTTAACTCTAACCCTAATTTTTCACCATTACAAATAGTATTTTGCCTCTACACAATCAAGAAAAAACATAATAGCATTGACAGTCCTAGAAATATAATTTAATCTTAGAAACTAAAAGTACCTGTTCAACTAAGGCATTAAAGAGAGTATGAAAATATAGTTTCACAGAAACTGAAGAGTTACAGACAAATTTGTATTTCAGAATTAGAAAATAGAGATAAATACGAACCTGGGACCAGATGCTATAGCTTACTGTCCAGGATGCTAGTGTGTCGCAAGAACATTCGCATGTCACATTGTTGTCCATATGACTTGGGCACCAAAATTTTCCAGATGTGAGGTTTCAGCCCAATAACCCACTTAGCCTACTCAAATGAAATGTTCACCCCTGATTTTTCTTAAAATGTTTGCAAGTAATGATAGCAATGTAACTGTTTGCTGATTGTTATTTTCAGATTTGTTTAAACATAAGATGCATTCATTGTAACGGACTTACACTGAGACAGAACACTAACATGCTCAAATAACATGATCAACTTCATTTTTAACAAATAAATCTGGAAATAAAAGCATTAATTTCAGACCTGTACGTATCAATTTTGTGAAGATTACAAGCTGGAAATAAGTAGTCGACCAGCAGCTATCGCTGTCCAAAAGCTTCCTAAAATCTGAAAACTTGTCCTAAACACTCCAAACACCTAGAATCTTCGACGGTTTGTCCTCTAGACGAAATCACCTGAGCAAGAAGGAATACCAAGTAGATTTTGACCTTCACAAACTCCCACATGCTAGCAAGGAAGAGGCACCCAAGATAGGGGGCAATTTTGCATTTAAAATTCAGTTCTCCATTAAACATTGCAATGACATATCACAATGAGTCACCCAGGTTAGGAAAGAAGTTTGAAACTATACCCACAAGCCCAAAAGTCTTCCTCCAAGAGTTATGATCAAAATATGTTTCTGAATTTCGGAAAATGAAGATTGGCACACTTGAAAAGCTTCCAATCACCTCCAAACTCAAGCAGCACTCAAAGAAAGCACGCATCACACCAAAAACTAAATACCCATATCAGAAAACCTCAAAGACCTTCATTTCTATCAAACCCAAATCACCATATGCAAGCCAAAATCACTAAAAACTAAGTGTTATCACACCAACAAGCTAAGGTGGATGTTTCACCACCAAAACCACCAACCAAGAAGAGGGTTTTCGTCCTCAACTAACAAAAGAAGAACTCTCAAAGCTCATTCCAGCAGCATCCCCTTAGGTTGCGAAATCGAGTATATGCCAATGAAAGCTCAAATTCATATTTATAAAGAGAGGGAAGAATTAGGGCAACATTTTTAAATTTGAATCCACTTTCCCTCCAATTTTTTAAACACACTTTATCCAATTCCCAATCTTGGCATACCCTTTTGAGGGCATTATATTAATCTTTTAAATTGCTAAAGTCCCTCCTTTACCTTGGTGTCACTTTATGAGTTCAACTTGCTTTTTAAAAACTTAAAGTGGCCCACTTCCCCAGGCATAGGGATAGGGGAGCACTTATGAACACATCACCCTTCAATTAAATTACAAAGTAACTTTATAAAAAACACTTAAAAGTGAAATAGATTAAATATTATAATGTCAACCTTAGAACTCACCAAGGCACTAAATTGGAAAGCATTTTGCTCTGAACAAAGAGGAGATAGAAGCCAAGACCAAGTGCTAAAAATAGCACTTACTAAAATAGCCATAAGCTAAAAATAAAAACACTACTAGAATACACTGAAAACACTTACTAGAGCTCTCCACAAGACACTAAGTCCCCTAACCAACTCTACTTAGCCTACAAGAACCCGGGGGAATAGGTTAATGGCAAGTCAAACTAACTAGGGGTGAAAAAAGGGACATTACAGTCCTCCCTCCCCAAGATTGTTTGTCCTCAAGCAATGCCAACAAATAAACTAATTGATCTCGAACCAAAAACAATGAGACTCCAAGGTCCCAAATAAGGTCTAGGAGATCTATAGCTCCATCTACTCAGGACACTATATTGTTGGGCTCCTACATAAATGATCTCCTGAAATCCTCTTGCAAGAAGAGTACTCAAATACCGCAAAATCTCTGCCAACTCCTTAGCAAACTGCTGTCCAAAATCACAAATTTGAGGCTCCATAGGGAATAACTTAAGAGAGTGAATGTTAACTCTCTCATTCTCCATACTTTGCACTCTAACATAATGATTGTCTATGCAAAATAAAATGATGTTTCCTCCATAAGTGCTAGCTGAAAACAAGTAACCACCAATGTGTGCCCAAGTACTCATCCAACATTGAACTTGATCAATTGAAACACTCATTCCCATCATGTGAAACTCAAAACTAACCCTGACATGAGGCTGAATGGTCTAAAGGAGCTCAAAGCTACAGCTGTTCAAGTAGAAATTTCAAAAATTTAACACTCCCAGAGAAGAACAATCACTGCAAATCTGAAAATCCTTGGCCCAAACAAGTTTTCTATCCATTCCCTTGGCTGCAAACTCACTTCCATGAGTTGCCAACTCATAAGTGATCCAAATTTTGTTCAACACCTCTCTCCAATCCACTTGTTTGAATACAAATGGACTCATAAAGTGACTGAAAAAACAGATATAAGCAACATTTCTTTCACCTTTTGGATCCAGAACCTCCCAGGTATGTCTCTCCCATTATCTTTGATTTCAAACAGCCCATGCAAACAATCCTGGGCATAGATATTCACCCCAAACAAAGCTCCACCACACCAAGGTCTATCAATCTCTAAGGCACCATAGTGTTCCTCCACTTGTGGTGAATTCATAAAGTCATTCATCATGCCATATTGATCACGTCCATATTGGCCCATCATACGAAGCAAACTTTCATTAAGAACATGTTTTTCCTCTAAACAATCATCATGTAACTCAAAAAGAGGATTATGATATGCAGACTTCACATCCATGTCAAAAAAAAGGATTATCCAAAATTTGGAATTCATCATTACCTTGTTGTTGTGACTTGGTGATAGGAACATGATCAGATATTCCCTGCATCATTTGGCATGTAACATTATGGATTCCTTCCTGTGTCATTCCTGTCAACACCACCTTGTGACCACTTTGAAATTTCAGCTCCACACCATTGAGGTTCAAGGTGACCCCTCCAAGAGATCAAAGCCAATGCACATCAAGAACAACCTCTACACCTCCAGTGTTCAACACATAAAAGTCAAAAAATAGTGTGGCCATTCGCTACCATAACTCTTAAGCCACAAAACCTCATAGTTTTGAGTCCTCTTTGTGCTACTGTGTCCTCATTGATGAAATTATGTGTGGCACAAGTATCATTGTTTTAAGACTAGAGAACCTAGCAAGTACACCTTCACCTTTCTTTCCCTCTCCAAACTCTTCTACTGACTTTTCTTACTCACTATTCTTTGCTTCAGTTTGCTGGTCTGAAGTTTTTGATTCTAATTTATCAACTGAGTATGCCTGCAATCGACGGTTCTTCCCCTTTTCCACACACTTATGACTTGGGGCCCACAGTTCCTTGCATGTAAAACATATATTTTTCTTCCATAGTTCTTTTTTGAGTTCATCTTCAACCCTTTTTGAAGAAGACTCTTTCGGCTGAATGCTTTCCTTGTTATCATGTTTTTTCCCCTTTTCATTCTAGAGGTTTTTGTTAAGGAATTTAGATCAGAGATAGAGAATACAATAGTCTGGTAATATGTAGTGAGGATAGAATTTAATAAGATCACTGGAATAAATATGTTTTACCTCCGATGTGTATATATATATATATATAACTCTAACTATTAATCGTCTATGATAATATCGACAGCTTGCTGGTTCGTGAAACTGCCACAGTTATTGGTTTTAGTTCATAGCAAGTGTCGATGCCTATAAAAAAAAGGATGAAGAGTCAAGTCCACGTAGGGGCATGACTTCTATGTGGCTTATGCCACGTAGAGTCATGACCCTTCGTTCAATGTCATTATATATTACTTGCTTCAATCCGAATGAAGCTATATCCTTAACACTCCCTCTTAGCAAAAGAGGATTGAATTTCATAATTAAGTTTTAAGGAACAACATTCTAGATATACACATTCATTTGACATGATCGTTCACTCAGTAACACTTACTAGTGAAATACTTCATATCTCAGAGAGATATGGATTATCTGAGATCCAGCACTCTGGGACAACAACTACTTGAAGTCTTATCAGATTACAACCTTGATTCTAGTGACAATTGTAACATTGTCATTATCACAGGTGAAATAATTTTAGTATCATGATATCCGACACATTCCGGGACAGCAAATTAATGTAGTCAATCATGATATGATTGTTATCATACTTTCCGACATATTTCGGAACAATCATTTAATGATAGCAATTCAATAACTCATAATAGCAAATTTAGTATCAAGATTTTCAGCACCTTAAGGGACAGCAACTTAATGTAGTCAATCTTCATAACAGATCAGGCTATTGTTGGCGAAGCAAAAAATGAAGAGCAAGCAGCTATCACAAATGAAGACTTGTCTTTTACAAAACAAAAGATAGAGTTAGAAAGAAGACAAGAAGAACACGGAATCCAGAGAAAAGAGGCATATACAAGACAAGTCTTCATTTGTGATAGCTGCTTGCTCTTCATTTTTTTCTTCACTTGATATACTAGATGAGACATCTGGACCCCATTCATATCTATGTGTTTCCGTTGTGTTTACTGACCAAAACATTGATGAGCTTTTTCAGTGTGGGCAGTTTTGTGCAGCTTGTATCAATTTATCACAGCGGTCCTTCTGTTTAACAAGTGTTTTTGTTTACTTATGATTTCAAGAAATTGATGCTTAGATGGATAGATTTCATTGACTATTGAGAAATAAAAGAAATAACTTTGCACTAATAAGAAGTTTGATTCTACAATCTAACTTCAACATTTCCCATTATGAAGACATTCGAGTTTCAAAATTTAAGTGATAAACTTGAGACTATTCATGTGAAAGTCCAATTAGATTGAGCTAAAAGTGCAGATCGTCACCTTCCATGACATAACACATACATGCAATATCGATCTTACAATAGCGATCTTACACTTACATCACATGAAAGATCGTCACCTTCCATGACATAACACATACATGCAATATCGATCTTACAATAGCGATCTTACACTTACATCACATGAAAGATCGTCACCTTCCATGACATAACACATACATGCAATATTGCATTCAAGATATTCATGAATATATCAATTACATATGATTAAGATTAATATCAGAAATTTCCATTATAATTTAGTCATACCAAGTTTAACTCTAAAGTACTCCACTTTCAACTTTGCAAGAGGTTTGGTGAATATGTCAGCACTTTGCTCTTCAATGCTAATGTAGGTCAATTTGATGACATCTTTGTCTACCATATCTCTTATGTCATGGTATGGGATTTCTATATGCTTGGATTGATTATGAAAAACTGGATTTACAGAAAGTTTGATGCAGCTTTGATTATCATAGTGAATCACAGTGGGGTTTAGGGGCTTCCCAAATAGTCCAACTAGCAATTTCCTTAACCATACTACCTCAAGTGCTCCCATGGAGGCAGCCATATATTCGGCTTAAGTGGAACTCTGAACAACTACTAACTGTTTTCTGCTAGACCAGGATATCATAGCTGATCCAAGACTAAAGCAACACCCCGTTGTACTTTTACGATCAGTGGAACTTCCTGCCCAGTCAGAATCAAAATACCCTTGGAGTTGTATCTCAACATTTTTATACTTCAAGCCAAGTTCAATAGTGCCACGCAAGTATCTCAGAATATGCTTAGCAGCCATTAGGTGAATCTTCTTAGGTTCGCACATGAAATGACTTAGCACATTGGTAGCGTAACAAACATCAAGGCGAGTGTTTACCAAGTACATAAGAGATCCAATAATTTGTCTATAGTATGTAGGATCTGTAGGTTTTGAATCTGTTGCTTCACTTTTGAGCTTATGAAGATTTGTTTCCATTGGAATGGATAGAGGCTTACAATCTATCATACCAAATCTGGTCAGGATATCAGTGGTGTATTTTCCTTGATTTAGGAAAATATAATTCTCTTTTTGCCATACTTCTAGGCCCAGAAAATAGTGTCGTAGACCTAGATCCTTCATATCGAATCCAGCCACAAGATCTTGTTTGCATTTTGCAATGAGGTGATCTTCTCCTGTTATCAACAAGTCATCAACATAGAGAACAAGTATTAACATGTTACCATCCAATATTTTGAAGTATATGTTAGAATCTGCTTCATTTTTGGAATATCCTAGTTTGGAGAGATATCTGTCTATCCTTCCATACCATGCCCTAGGAGCTTGCTTAAGGCTGTAGAGAGCTTTTTTAAGTCTAAACACATAGAGGTTTCTATCGTGTGTAGCAAAGCCTTCAGGTTGTTCAATGTATACTTCTTCTTCAATAATACCATTCAAAAATGCGGTCTTTACATCCATTTGGTGTATTTTCCACTTTTTGGAAGCTACAATGGCAATTATTGTTCTCACAGAAGTATATCGAGCAACTGGAGCAAATGTCTCTTCGTAATCGATTCCAGCCTTTTGAGAGAAACCTCTGGCAACGAATCTGGCTTTGTGTTTTTCAATACTACCATCTGGTACATATTTGATTTTGAATAACCACTTTGATGAGACAACTGATTTGTCTTTTGGTCTAGGTACAATGTCCCAGACATCATTTTTAAGATAGATTGGTATTCCTCAATCATTGCATCTTTCCAAGCTTGACATGTTAAAGCCTCTTCAACATTTGATGGTTCAGATTTTGTAAGTTCGGTCATGAGTGCAACATAGCATGATTGACTTCTTGTTTTCTTATTCTCTTTGAAGATTTCATCGGGTTCCACATTATTTTCTTCAATCATCTTTCTTGCCCATAGTGGTCTTTTCTTCTTGTTAGGATTTTCAGCATTCTCGAAATTAGGTGATTGAAGTTCATGATATTCTATGCTATTCTCCCTCTGATTTTCAATTGTAGGATTTTCATCTGATTCTGCGGTTAGATCATCTTCTGCACTTAAAGATAGTTTATAAGCAGCATCTTCTTCAAATTTGACATCTCTACTGATTTCAATAGATCTTCATCCTGGAATAGACTTTGTATCCTTTAGTGGTTTCACTGTAGACAACAAATATGCCTTTCTTCCCAGAGGGTTCTAGTTTGGTTCTCTTTTCTTTAGGAACATGAATATACACGTGGCAACCAAAGATTCTTAGATGGCTTAAATCTGGTTTATTTCCTGTAAAGGCTTCTTCAGGTGTTATATTCTCTAGGATTGAATGAGAGCATCTGTTTTGAATGTACACAGTTGTATTTGAGGCTTCAGCCCAAAATGAGATATGTAGATTTTGATCATGCATCATGGCTTTAGCAGCTTCGATGATGGTTCTGTTTTTTCTTTCTGCAACTCCATTTTGTTGAGGATTATAAGGTACAGTACACTCCCTCTTAATCTCAACAAAAATGCAGAATTCTTTAAAATTTTCAGAGATATATTCACCCCCATTATCTGATCTTAGAGTCTTTATTTTCTTCCCAGTTTGATTTTCCACTAAGGCCTTAAATTCTTTAAATTTCAATAACACTTCATTTGATTCTTTGAGTTTTATGAAATAGATCCAAGTTTTCCTAGAGTAATCATCAACAAATATCACATAATACAAGAATCCCCCTAGTGATAGTAATGACATTGGACCACACAAATCAGTGTGGACAAGTTCTAGTACAACTTTTGATTTGTGTTCACTTGAAGGAAAGAACCCTTTTGAGTTCTTCCCTAGAGTGCATCCTTTACAAGTTCCAACATGATCAGATTTTAGATTGGGTAATCCTATGGTAATTTTTCCTATAGAAGGTAGGGCACTAAATCGAAGATGTCCTAATCTTCTATGCCAAATTTCATTAGAGTTTGATACTTAATGAATCAATGCTTGTTTTTTAGTATTACATAATTTGTATAAACTACCATCTCTAGATCCTATAGGAATAGCATTCTTTATGTTAGAGTTTTTAGGCCAGAGTAGAACTTTATCTTCATGGAAGGTGACACGATATCCTTGGTCAACTAGTCCTGAAATAGAGACCAAATTCCTTTTGATACCTGGTACAAAGAGAACATCTTTCAATTGTAATGTAACTCTTGTTCTTAATTGAATTGAGCAGGTCCCAATTCCTTTCACTGGATAGGTAGAATTGCCTCCTATTGTAACTTCTTCAGTTGAGTGGCCTTCAAAGGTTTCGAATTGATCTCTAAAACTGGTTATGTGTCGAGATACTCCACTGTCGATTATCCACATATGTTTGTTTTAGTTTAGTTCGTTTGATAAGGCTAAGAAAAATAGAGGATTCTCTACTTCCTTGACTTCAGCTATGGTTGCTTGAGCTTTCTTTCTTTCTGGGCAGAACCTGTGAGTGTGTCCAAATTTATCACACTTGTAGCATTGAATCTTGGAGAAGTCTTTGCTTTTGTGATTATTTCCTCTCTTCCATTTGAACTTCCTTTTCTTCCCTTTGTTGCTTGTGTTAGCATGTAGTGCTTGAATTTCTCCCCCTTTGTTTGGACCCAATCCTCTTGTGATTAGTCAAGATTCTTCTTGAGTACAATCATTCTTGAGTTGATCGAATTTTGGTAGTGTCGGACGAGCACTAATGCCTTGAATAAAGGATTCCCAACTGGATGGTAATCCCTTAAGTGCTATTAGAGATAGCTCCATATCATCTATATTATTCCTAATAGTTGACAATTAGTCTTTTAATTCTGAAATCCTCATGAAATAGGATGTGATTGTTTCTCCTTTGTTCATGTAGATATGCATTAATTGTTGTTTTAAAGTGAGCAATCTACTTGCATTATTTATTTCATATGAGTTTTGAATGGTCTTGAACATATCATATGCTGTAGTTAGTTTTGAGATGGTTGGGAGAATGTGATCTTTAACAACATCAATTATGATTTTCTTAGCCTTGTTGTTGTGTCTTTTCCAGGTTGTTTTCTCTGGCTCGTCTTCAGGCATCTTAGTATCTTCTTCTATGTATGCATCTAGTTCGAGTTCATGAAGAATTGTTGTTATTCGAATTCTCCATCAGACGAAGTTGGATGCGCCTTCGAGTCTATCCTCCACTCTAACACTGTTCACCATGATTGTTTTTCCTTTGATTCTGAGTGCAAGTCTGAATCTTTTTTAGAAAAGAGGTGTCACTATTTTATTATTTCTCAACCAACGTGGCTCTGATACCATGTTAAGGAATTTAGATCAGAGATAGAGAATACAATACTCTCGTTATATGTAGTGAGGATGGACTTTAATAAGATCACTACAATGAATATGTTTTACCTCCGATGTGTATATATATATATATATATAACTCTAACTATTAATCTTCTATGATAATATCGACAGCTTGCTTGCTGGTTCGTGAAACTGCCACTGTTATTTGTTTTAGTTCACAGCAAGTGTTGATGCCTATAAATAAAAGGATGAAGAGTCGTGTCCACATAGGGGCATGACTTCTACGTGGCTTATGCCACGTAGAGTCATGACCCTATGGGAACATGACCCTTCATTCAATGTTGTTATATATTACTTGCTTCAATCCGAATGAAGCTATATCCTTAACAGTTTTTTTATGAGAACTTGTTTATTTGGGCCAGCAAGATTCATGCTCCTAGTCTTCCTCATGTTAAGGTTTGATCAGATTTAGAGGTTATGGTATTTTATTTTTTCTATATAAGATATTGATCACAAAGTCTTTATAATGTCTTCTTGAATATTAACATATATATATGTCAATTTGCAGAAATTATAATATCAATACTGATGATATGGAGAAGTAAACAATATAAAGAGATTGTAATGCAGATCAGAATGGTATATATAATGCTGCTGATGTATGCTTAATCCAACGATTCCAAAATATGTATTTTGTTGTAACTTGTTCGGCACTTATTGATTACGGTACCTCCCAAGTCATATTGAATCCGTTTTGTATATACAACAGCGTGGAGACATGTCTCCGTAGGGACATGTCTCTATGCAAACATAGTCCACGTAGAGACATGCCTCTACATAGACATGTCCACGAATTGTTATCGGCTGTTTATTATCGATGACTAACATCGATACACATTGTGATATAATTAAGTCCGATACACATTGCAATATAATTAAGTTCAATACACATTATCGAACCGTAGTTACATCAAGGCATTACTAATGATATCGGTATCATAGTATGCTGTCATTGATAGCATAGTATGATATTGATATAATTAGTATGGATATCGATACTCAATATCAATGTATAAATTATTATCAACAATGTGATAAGTATTGTCAGCATGATTATTATTATTAAATAGTATGAATAACAGCATGATTTACATCATTAGCAAGATTAACAATGGTTATATTTCAATCATGTATATATGTATATATAATATACATGTACAATATCAAATATATATATATATATATACATGATAGTTATCTTACTATTATTAATCATGTATTATGATAATCAATAATCATAGTGAAATACAAAGAAAAGATAGTAATCAAATGCTTAAGGCCGATAGGCCACTTATGCATTTGATTTCATCCATAGGAGTAATCCGACCGAAGCTACAAATCATTAACACTCCCTCTTAGCTAGGGAGGATGATTACTATCCTGAATTAAACACAATGGATTCGTATATGAGTGAGAGAGATATCACCTCAATGTGATATCAGGAGTAATGACATGTCCACTAATATCAAGTCATGTGATATTTGCCAAACTCACAATATCCCTTATGATATATGCACAGGCATTAAGTCACATGATGCCTATCATAAGGATATCCGCTCATGGCATATCCACAGATATTATGTCATGAAAATATCTCAGTAATATACCTTATTTTGGTTACTCACAACTTAGTTAATATTGCTTAAGAGATATGAACTATCATGACATGTCCACAGATATCAAGTCACATGATATCCATCATGATAGTAAGGTTTAACTATTGTAAAGTCGTCACCTTACAATAGTAACCATAAGAACAAGCGTACATCATTGAAAGATCGTCACCTTTCAAGATGTTCACAGGGGCCCATGAAGTCATGTAATCATACACATGACAAAAGAGTTTACACATTAAACATCTTTTAAATATTAGAACAATAATATTATATTGTTAAGACTCAATCTCAAGAAAATTTCATTTTAATCATACCAAGCTTACCTCTAAAGTATTCCACCTTTGTTTTGGAGGAAGGCTTAGTTAGAATGTCTGTTGTTTGTTCATCTATACTGATATATCTTAGCTAGATAACATTTCTCTCCACCATGTCTCGAGGAGCTTGTTTAAGGCCATATAGAGCTTTCTTCAATTTGCAAACATGGGAAGCATTATCATGAACCGCAAATCCTTCTGGTTGTTCTAAGTACACTTCCTCTTCTATAATGTCATTAAGGAAAGCAGTCTTCACATCCATTTGGTGAATCTTCCATCCTTTTGATGCGGCAATAGCAATCATAGCTCTGACCGAGGAGTAGCGAGCAACAAGAGCAAATGTTTCTTCATAATTGATTCCTTCCTTTTGTGAGAACCCTCTGGCAACAAATCTTGCTTTATATTTTTCAATGCTTCCATCTACTGCATGTTTGATTTTAAAGAGCCATTTTTTTTTAAAGACAACTGATTTGTTTTTAGGTATAGGTACAATGTCCTAGACATCATTCTTGAGTATGGATTGATATTCTTCTGTCATGGCATCTTTCCAAACTTGATGTTGGAATGCTTCCTCAACACTAGAAGGTTCAAACTTGATGATTTCACTCATAAGAGCAACATAGCTGGAGTATCTATTTGGTCTCTTGCTTTCTCCAAATGTTCCTTTTGGAACTGCATAATTTTTTGCTTCCTCAATCATTTTTCTAGCCCATAGAGGTCTTTTACGATTTATAGTAGTAGTCTCTGGGTTCGTTAACAGGATCCATAGGTTCATTGTAATTATTATCTTCATGTATCTCCCTCTGAATCTCAGACGCATGATCCTCTTCCATATCTGTAGGAGACTCATCATCAATTTCATTAATGTTTTTTTTTTGATCTTTTGAAAGCAACATCTTCAAATATTACATCCCCGCTTAGTTCAATTAATTTTTGTCCAGGGATATAGATTCTATAGGCTTTAGATGATTCACTGTAGCCAACAAATATTCCCTTTTTCCCTAAGGGTTCTAGCTTAGTTCTTTTCTCTTTGGGTATGTGGATGTAAACAAGACAACCAAAGATTCTAAAATGACTTATGTCAGGTTTTATCCTGTAAATGCATATTCAGAAGTTTTGTTATCTAGAAGGGAGTGGGGACATCTATTTTGAATGTAAACAGCAGTGCTAGAGGCTTCAGCCCAAAAGGAGGTATGAAGGTTTTGGTCATGCATCATAGCTTTGGCTGCTTCTACAATAGTTCTATTTTTTTCTTTCTGCTACCCCATTTTGTTGAGGGTTGTAAGGAACAGTAAACTCCCTCTTAATCCCAGCATTATTACAAAAGTTTTTGAAGTTATCAGAAATGTATTCCCCCCCATTATCTGACCTTAGAGTTTTGATTCTTTTGCCTAACATATTTTCTACTAGAGCCTTGAATTCCTTAAATCTTACAAGAACTTCATTTGACTCTTTACATTTCAAAAAAATATATCCATGTTTCCCTAGAGTAGTCATCTACAAAAA
The DNA here is from genome assembly GCF_030272615.1 of Cryptomeria japonica. Taxonomy (NCBI): domain Eukaryota; kingdom Viridiplantae; phylum Streptophyta; class Pinopsida; order Cupressales; family Cupressaceae; genus Cryptomeria; species Cryptomeria japonica. Next base: position 626,857,259 of record NC_081410.1, on the reverse strand, counting down.
ATAACATAGTACAAGAATCCTCCTAAGGAGGTTACTGACATAGGTCCACATAAATCTGTATGAATGAGTTCTTATACATTTTTAGACTTACTTTCACTTCTATGGAAGGTGCCCTTTTTATTCTTCCCTAAGGCACACCCTTTGCAACTTCCTTCATGATCTTGTTTTAGTTTAGGTAAACCTATCACAATTTTCTCTATGGAAGACAATGCTCGAAAGTGTAGGTGCCCTAATCTTCTATGCCATATTTCACTTGTAGTAGAAGATTCATGAATTAAGGCTTGAGAAGGAGTGCAAAGCTTGTATAGGCATCCATGTCAAATTCCTATGGTGTGAGCTTTCTTTATATTTGAGTTCTTAGGCCATGCTAGAACTTTACCATCCATGAAGGTAATTCGGTATCCTTTGTCTTCAAGAGCTGAAATGGAAACCAAATTTCGCTTGATACCTGGTACAAATAATATGCCTGTCAAATGAAGAGAGATTCCGAAATTTAGTTGAATAGTGCAGGTTCCGATTCCTTTGAAGGTAGTTGGAGTCATCCCTAATGGTGACTTCTTCATTTGTATTTTCCACTAGACTGTCAAGATGTTCTCTGAATCCTGTTATATGATGAGATGCTCCACTATCTATGACCCAAGTATTAAGGTTGGTAGATACTTGGCTTGATAGGGCTGAATAGAATACAAGTCTTTCAAAGTCCTTATCCGAGCTAACCTTACTAGCCTCAGCTAGGGAGGCTTGTGGCTTAGACCTATCCGGACACTTCATTGCAAAGTGACCATATTTGTCACATCTATAACATTGTACTTTAGACATGTCCCTTCTTTTCTTGAATGAGCGTTTTCCATGGAAGTCCTTCCCTTTCCTTCATTTGGAGTTGCCTTTCTTCCCTTTCTTGTGAGAATTTGAATTTAGGACTTGAATCTCTTCATTAGAGGTATTTATGCCAATTCCTCTAGTGATCAGCCTTGACTCTTCTTGAATGCAGTCGATTTTTTAAACGATCAAACTTAGGAAGTTTAGATCGAGCACTTATCCCTTGTATGAATCCTTCCCAAGATGTAGGGGGTTCGTTAAGGGCCAGCATTGTTAACTCCTTGCTCTCAATTGTGTGTCCAATGGTGGACAGCTGATCTCTTAATTCTATTATCCTCATGAAGTAAGATGTGATGGTTTCTCCCTTGTTCATTTTGACATGGTGGAGTTGCTGTTTTAAAGCCAGAGCCCTGCTAGTATTATTTATTTCATACATGTTCTCTAGAGTTGTGAACATTTGATATGCTGTATCTAGTTTGCATATGATTGGAACTATATGATCCTTCACTACATCCACTAGTATCTTCATAGCTTTGTTGTTGTTCTTTGTCCATATAAGTTTCGCATCATCTTCCTCAGGTATAGGGATTGCCTTCTCCACAAATGTATTCAAATCATGTTCTTTTAGTGCAAGCATGATTCTAAATTTCCAAGATACAAAATTTGCAGCTCCTTCAAGTCGGTCCTCGAATCTAACACCATTCACCATTTTGTTTAATATAAAATTTTAGAGAGTTTAATGGTGGTTAGATTGCCTCATTTTGTCAATCTGATCGGATCTTTCCTTATGCTAGCTCTGATACCATGTTAAGGTTTGATCAGATTTAGAGGTTATGGTATTTTATTTTTTCTATATAAGATATTGATCACAAAGTCTTTATAATTTCTTCTTGAATATTAACATATATATGTCAATTTGCAGAAATTATAATATCAATACTGATGATATGGAGAAGTAAATAATATAAAGAGATTGTAATGCAGATCAGAATAGTATATATAATGCTGCTGATGTATGCTTAATCCAACGATTCCAAAATATATATTTTGATGTAACTTGTTCGGCATCGGCTGTTTATTATCAATGGCTAACATCGATACACATTGTGATATAATTAAGTTCAATACACATTGTGATAAAATTAAGTTCGATACACATTGCAATATAATTAAGTTCGATACACATTATCGAACCATAGTTACATCAAGGCATTACTAATGATATCGGTATCATAGTATGCTGTCATTGATAGCATAGTATGATATTGATATCATTAGTATGGATATCGATTCTCAATATCGATGTATGAACTATCATCAACAATGCGATAAGTATTGTCAGCATGAATATTATTATTAAATAGTATGAATAACAGCATGACTTACATCATTAGCAAGATTAACAATGGTTATATTTCAATCATGTATATATGTATATAGAATATACATGTATATAGAATATACATGTACGTTATTAAATATATATATATATATATATGATAGTTATCTTACTATTATTAATCATGTATTATGATAATCAATAATCATAGTGAAATACAAAGAAAAGATAGTAATCAAATGCTTGAGGCCGATAGGCCACTTATGCATTTGATTTCATCGATAGGAGTAATCCAACCGAAGCTACAAATCATTAACACCTCATAACATTCTACAAACTAGGTGGATCAAAGGTCTTAACCCATCCTCTAATGGGCTTCATTAATCCTTCACTGAAAAGGACTATCAACCTCCTTTCCGTCATATTCAAAACCATAACTGATAGCCTCTGAAAATCTGCTTTGTAAGCATCCACTGTGCCATATTGTTTCAACTATGCCAACTCCCTAAAATGCAACTCGGGATCTTATTTGCCAAATCTCTCAATGAGTTTATTAGTAAATTCACCATAAGTAGTGATAGATTTGTGACCCAAGGTTATGAGGCCATGGTACCACCACTCATGCAACTTCATCCAAATGCAAAATAAAAAACCTAATTGCCTCATCCTCAGCCAGAGGTCTAAGGGCTAGGTAGTTGTCCAACTTTGTACCCATGCTCTAGTTGTGCACTTGTCACTTCCATCAAAATGAGCAAGTGTGACCTTGTCTAAAGTCTGTTGTAGGTCTCTTTGAACTATTGGTCCTTTGTGATCAGCTCTTCTACCACCCCTCTTCCTCTTCTGATCCATGAACTAATTGTAAGACAAATGAGTTTTGAGAGCATCTGGAAGAGTGTCATAGTTTGCATAAGCATTCCTCAACTCATCCACCAATGGTGGAGGGGTCTCGTGGGCAACCTCCAATGCTTCTTTTTGTATAAAAGTGGGTTGAAGAGGCCTTGGTATTGTGATTTAACCTACTTGTTGTGACCATTTCACACATCGCCCCATTAAAATGGGGACCCCCTCTTTTTGCTCGTTTTGCCTGTTCTTTTCTCTGCTTTTTAGGGTTTTGGTTTAGTATGCCAGTTGTCTGGACTAGGGTCAAGCCTTAGGGTTTCTGTTACTGTGTTTTCAAGCCAGAGTCCAGTCCAATTTTGAATTTGAGAGCTTCCTCCCGAGGGATGCAATTTTGGAAATAAAGTGAATTTGCCAGAGGCTAAGTGAGTTGGTCTAGTTTCAGTCGGAATTTTGAATGCAAAGTCCAAATTTGTCTAAGTGTGAATGATGAGATTTTTGATTTTTTGAATGATTTTGACTGAATTTTGGAATTTTGATGATTGATTCCGGGCATTGGAAATGACTTGTTTTTGCTTTGTGAAGTGTCTGAACTCATAAAATCATGATATATTGGCCTGTAGAAGCAAAATCGCTCCTGTCCCTCAGTGAAGGACCGGAGCTTGTTTCTCAAAATTTTACTGTCCTTGCAGGATCAAGACAATTTTCGGATTGGAAGTGATAAAGGAAGGCATGTTCTTTCCGTTGAATATAATTTGAAGAATTTCACAAACACGGAAATGTGCCAGGAGCAAAAATCTCTCCTGTCCCTCAGTGAAGGACCGGAGCTTAAAATCCAACATTACCTTGTCCTTGCAAGATTTGAGCGATTTGACGATTTGAGGAGAACCAAGGAGGTGCATTTTATCAGTTGAATATAATTTGAAAGCACAAACATGAGGAAAATTAGACCTAGAAGCAACTTCGCTCCTGTCCCTCAGCCAGGGACCAGGGCGAAATTCAATGATAACTCCCGTCCCTCTCCGAGGGACCAGAGCGATTTTCCTCATAGGGCAAAATTCGAGCGAAGATTAAGTAAGTTTTGAGTTTGAAGCAAGCAAGGAAGGTGTAACGAACCTGTTGAAGACAAATTGAAGATTGCAAGACACCAAAAGGAGGCTCATATTTGCCTAGGCGCTCCTATCCCTCAGTCAGGGACCAGAGTGATTTCTCCCTTAGATCAATTTCTTGCCAAGTTAGAACGAAATCTAGGCCAAAGATGAATGAAAGGGGGCACAACGAGTCCATTGAAGATAATTTTGGAAGTTGGCAAAGTATGATTGTGCTTGAAAATGAAAATTCGCTCCTGTCCCTCAGCCAGGGACCAGGGCGAAATGTTAATTATCTTGCCTTCCACCCAAATTCAAGTCACTCCAAGTCAAGGTGTAAGGAGGCAATGACGTTTTGAGGTGTCTCGTCGAAGAATGAAGTATCAAAGACCGCCAAAGATGAAGGATTTGCTCTAAAATGCCCAAATTCGCTCCTGTCCCTCTCCAAGGGACCAGAGCGAAATGTTCAAATGTGTCCAAATTTAAGTTGCCACTCACATTTCAAGTGTTCGAAAGGGAGTAAAGAGCATCATTTTGAGCCTTGAAGACAACTGCAAGTTAATATGATGAAGGAATTGCACTATATGCTCAAGTTCGCTCCTGTCCCCCAGTTAGGGACCAGAGCGAAATTTCTATGAAGGCTTAAATTTTGAATATTAATCACATTTCGTATGTTCAAGAAGGATCAAAGGACACCGTTTTACATTATGAAGGCAATTGCAAGTTGATAAGAACAAGGATGCGCCCAAGACACCAAAGTTCGCTCCTGTCCCTCAGTGAAGGACCAGGGCGATATTCACTATACTAGCCAGTTCATTCAAAAATCATGCTAAGTCAAGGACGTACAAGGTTGCAAAAGGTTAAAGTGTCCTTAAGAGGATGATGTGCAAAGAAACCAAACGTCAAATGATGATCAAGTTGAGTCAAGAAGCTAAATCGCTCCTGTCCTTCAGGCAAGGACCAGGGCGATTTTCATTAAATCTATCATTTTCCTTCGAAGATCACGTCAAAGCCAGGGTACACAAGATCGAGCACGTCATTTGGAAGGCGATGAACAAGAAGCCAAGGTGTAAAAACGACAAAATTAGGCTAGAGCACAAAGTTCGCTCCTGTCCCTCACCAAGGGACCAGGGCGAAAATCCTTCAAACATCAAAATGCCTTGTTAAGGACGAATAAAGCAAACGTGGAATTGAGGGATGGCGTTCTTGCTTGCCTCATGATGAAGATTGGTGATCGAAGAAGCTAGCATCAAGGAGAAAATACAAGGTTCGCTCCTGTCCCTCACCAAGGGACCAGGGCGATATTAACCTTAGGAGACATTCATCCACAAAATCAAGTCAATCAAGCTCGAGTTTCCCAGCTAATATGCCAGTTTCAACGTGGAGATGAAGATTTTAAACAAAAGAATCAAGACTAAGATGATAATTCGCTCCTGTCCCTCAGTCAGGGACCAGAGCGATATGGTTTGTATCTTTCCACCTCTCCAAATTTTGGCGCTAAAACATTTTTTTTTGGATTTTATTAAATGCTAAAAATTGATAAAATTTGAATATTCAATTAAATAGCATTTAAAAATAGCGCATGGCATTTAATTAATTATTTGTTGTATTTAAAAAATCGAAAAAATTAATTATAAAGGCATTAAATTAATTAATTATTAATAAAAGTGGGGCGCTTGGGGTTTATTTGTTTTATTTTACAAAAGTCGGCCTTTAAAATTATTTAAAATTTGCTTTTAATTACCAAGTCGGCCTAGAGGTAAATGAGAGGTAAGCGCCTATAAAGGGAGGGTGAAAATTTCATTTTTTTTTAAATCATCATTTGAACCTTCATTCATATGCGATTTTGGAGAATAAGGAGAAGTGCGAATTTAGCAAAGGAAGTGGTGCGAGCATCATCAAAAGGGGAGTGCGAACCTTGGTTAGGAGTAAGGCGAACTTGCTATCATCACGTCAAAGACCCCCCCAAAGGTGGCGAAGTGCTAAGGAGAACATTCGCTTGAGGAAGATCACGTGGGAAAGCTTCAAATTCTGATTTTGCCTAGGCGAATTTCTTTGTTTTGCATTTTAGAGTTAGCTCTCAAGTGAGGTATGGCGAAGTCTTCTCTTGTTTTGAATTTTTGATCGTCATAGCCTTAAAATTTTGAATTTTGAAATTTTGAATTTCAGTAGCTCGATCGTATTTAGGAAATGATAACTCAAGGACTTATCATGAAGTTTCCTAAATTTAATCTCTAGTCTATAGTTATACATTGCAAAATCTATTACTTATTATGAAATGTTGTGTAGGTGATACAATGGCGACCCCGAAGGCGGGAGCATCCACCAGTCGTCCAGCTCTCATGAAGGAAGATCAAAAGAACGAAGAACTGGAGACCAAGATCGTGTCTAAGTGGAGCAACATTGGAGATACCAACTTGGGCAACTTCAGTACGAAGAAGTTTCGAGAGGTCCCTTACATTGGCAAGCCATCACCTGTCGCCAGGAAGATAATTGAGAGTGGCATCATTAAGGCGGCCGGCTTCCCTCCAGCAGTTCAATGCCATGAGTTGATGATCGAGTGTGCTCGTCATTATGATCCACAGTCCAGAACGATCGTGTCCAAGGAAGGAAACACTTTAGCTTATCTTTCAGAAGAGGCTATAAGTGAGGCTTTCCATCTTCCAGAGCACAGAGATATGGTCTACAAGAGCATAGAAGGAGCCAGGTCCATGTACAAAGATGATCCAGATGCTTGCCTAAGCATCATCAACAAGAACTGGTTACTTAAGAGTCGTCCTCGCCTGAGCAAAATCCCGAACACACCACATAGGATCGATTTCCAGGAGGAGTACAGAGATTTGATTACAATGCTCAACCGAGTCACAGGAGCTCCTCAAGCCTTCTACTTTGAGAAGTGGATGTTCTACTTTATCCAGGTGATAGTTCAGGGAAAAGGAACAAATCATTGGGCTAGGATGATTAGCCATTACTTGGACGTACAGTTAAGGAGACTCAAGGCTACCAAATCCTTCCACATGAGTTCATACGTCATATATGCCTTGATTAGAAGCTTTGAGCACGCAGGACTACCTCATAGAGGAGTGATTGGAAGAGGACCCGGCGAGGTCAGAGTTTGTGATTCCTATGTTCACTTGCATCATCCACCAGGAAGTAACTACAAGTTAGTTAATGATACCTTCACGATGAACATCACAAGGACATTGCAAGGTGGGATCCACAATCGACTATCACAGGATGCACAGGAGCTAGTAAAGAGGTACGGTGCTTGGTTTATCCAATTTCCGAAGTTTACTTATATCAGAGTTCATGGATGTCCTTCACCTCCATACATGTTGCCGAGATATCCGACAGACAGAATAGTGTTACTCGAGGTAACAAGACAGTTGGCAGCTTATGCGAAGGCATTCAGACACAGACATGGGAATGGAGTTCTTGTACCTATCATCTTAGGCAATTCAGTTGAGGTATGTCCTAATGCTTTAGCCATGGATGACGCAGAGAAGGAGTTAGCTTTGTATCCTTTTTCATTCTTTGCTTTGAGAGAAAGCTTTGATCCACATGGATATATAGAGGAGACAGTCGGTAGGAAATTTAAGCATGAATTTCAGATAGAAGATTTTATGATGAATCTATTGGATGATCTTGAAGTGAAAAGAAAGATGCATTCTAGATTGCCTTTGGATTTCATTAGGAAATGCAAGATTTACAGAGTGGCCGACCAAGCTCAGGACGGTGGCAGACATCTCCAATCATCCTATGATCGAGATAGCAAAACAGTGAGGTTAGATTGGAATGAGCCCGAGGTTGTGGATCTAGATGCTTTGATGGCCCCAGTCTTGTCTTGTACTCGCAGATGGGTTGATGTGCAGCATCAGAAGTTGAGAGAGCAAGGCATAGCTATGACTTTCACCTTGGAGGACAGACCAGCTGAGGGTGGAGCAAGTGTAAGCGAGGGCAATCCTAATCCCAGAAATACAAGTGAGGGCAACCTTCGAAGTGCAAGTGAAGGCAATCTCCATCCAAGAGGCTCAAAGAGGAAAGAGAGACCTGAGAAGAGAGAATCTTCCAAGAAGAAACAAGAGGCCAACCGAGATTGTTCATCCGGCACATCTTCTCGACAAGAGAAGAGGACACTTGAAGTGGAGGAGTCTATGGAGTCAATGGTACAGAATGATAAAGAAGGACAGGCACCAGGTGGATCTCTTCAAGACAATGAGTTGCATGAAGATAGGGAAGATAATGAAGTAACATCTCCTCCCAGAGAAGAAGAATTGCTCAAGGAAATACAGGTTAAAGAGACAAGATCTGCCATCCCAGATTGGTTGAAGGAAAGATTAACTAAGGTGATCGTGATTGAGGACGAAGACAATGTAATTGATTTGGAGAGCCTTGTCGGACATTCCCGGGAAGTGACAGAAAAGAGGAAGGCTACCAAGATGTCCAAGATGATTAGAGATGAGACTGGATCCAGAAAATTGCAGATAGCTACACCGGCCGTGGACAAGTATGAAGGTGAGATCCTAGCAGAGGATTATGATATAGAGACATTTGAGCTAGGTCCATCCACAGCCGAGCAGACACTAGATGATGCCACCGATTCATTTGAGGCCTTGAAAGACAAGCTTAGGGAAGAAATGGAGAAGAATAGGAAGCTTGAGAGAGAGGTCGGTGCGTGGAGAACATGTTTCAGTCATCTCAATCAGCCTTTAGGACGTCAGGATCCAGAAAGATCACCCATACAGGCACTTCCCCTTCAATCAATTGGTGAGGCAGAGAGATTCAGGAGTATGGTCCAGCGTATGAGTACTTGGATGGACAAATCTCATACAGTTGCCGTAGAATTTACAACAAGGATGATGAAGACTACTCATAGGGCTATCCAGGTTCTTGAGATTATCCACAACTTGATGATAACGGTAGCTGCTTTTGCTCATACCAAAGAGGTTATCATTCTTGTCTTGCGAGTAATCAGACAAAAATCGAGGAAGGTCTTAGCGCAGGAAAAGATCATGGATGGAGGACCTCACAGTTTGCTTCACTGGTCAACCTTACTCCAGATGAAGGAAGTTCTCTTCGAGGACATCAGTACTAGGTGCAATCATGTTGAGGAGGTTATCAACCCGATCCAGGACAGAGTATTTGAGGTACTACGTACCATTCTTGGCAGGAGAATCGAAGTTGAGACAGATGTGGATTTGTAGGAATTGGAGGATAAAATTAAGGTCATCTTTTGCAAAGATGCAAATGTTATCACAGATGAGCAACAGGACCAGATGTTTGCTACCATGCTCCTGATTGAGAAGACTAAGGAACTTGAACCTGAATGGGACGCTACTCTTCTCGAGGCATTTGATCAGGTCATCCACTTGGAAGAAAGAATGAAGAATCTTCCCGAGATTCCAATTGCTGAAATCGAAGGAATCGTGTCTAGATTCATTGCATATGCTAAAAAGGAGCATTGGAAAGGGAATAAGATTCTAGATGAGAGGTTATTATAGATGACATGGCACCTTAATTGTCATTGGTTTATGTCTCCTAGATTTTCGTGCCAAATTTTAATAATTGGCTATGCATTTAATGTTATGCAATAAAAGGGGAACTTTTGTAATAAAACCCTAATTAGGGTTTAGGTGTTATAATCTTGACCATTGATCTTCTTTTTTGATCTGGACCATTCATTGTAATTGAGGATGCTATATATACCCTCATTTCTTTTCATTTTGCATAATAATGAGAAAACTAGAAAATCAGAGAGTTAGAAATTATTGATGTATTAGAGAGATTAGAGTTTAGAAGCAATTTACTTTTGTAGCAAGATTGAGTTTTGAAGAAAGAATTCAAACAATTGTTGTACATGATGGCTTTGAGATTAATGAAATATTGAAGTTATGGTGTTTTGTTGCAAATCTCTTGGTTATCTTCATGGTTGTTCAATTTTCTTGAATCATCCTCAATCAAAGTAGTGTGTTAATTTGAAGGACAAAGTGTTGGACTTGATCTTTGGTAGGATTCGCTTTCCAAACCACTAGCTTCTTGCTGATTGTAGGAACGCCTTGCGTGGTCGACTGGAGATATTTGAATCGTTTAAACCTTCAATCGTTGTTGTATCTTGGATATGTACCTTCGTGGTAGTGTCCTTGGTCTTTGATGTATTGAAAAATCATTTGTTACCTTAGAAGATCACATCAATTTCAATTGAGTTGTTAATTTATGGCAATATTGAAGTTCGTAGAATCTCACCAAGTCTTGTCCACATTGAGTCATTCCTAAGGTTAGACTAGATTAGACCTCTTGCAAACCCTATCCTTTTGATATTTTTTGAAAAGCTTGTTTAGTTTAGCAAAATCTTCGGCAACGTAAGGCCCCTTGATGACACAGCAATCACAACGACCACTGGTGCTTATCCACACGTAGAGACCCTACTAAAAAGAACATTGGAGTCATCCTAACTGATCCTTCTTGCGATATCTTCAGCAGTTAGCAACTTTATTCAAGAGAGGATAAGATGCCTTTGGGTATTTTATTTTGTGTATGATTGTGTACAAAATACACGTCAACACTACTGCTATAGACTGCCTCTCATTGTTTCCCTGCTGATTTATGGAACTGTTCTTCCCACTAAATGCTTGGTTACCCTGTGTATTGTTCTGATTGCCTTGTGTGTTATTTTGTGTCAATATTGGAATGCTCTGTTCAATCTTACCCAAGAGTTGTGACATCATGTCCATCGTTGTGTCAAACTTCCTCTAAATCTTGTAGTTGGGGCTAATAGATATAGCCCTACCCTTATCTCTATCTGCAATGTCTCCTATAATGTACCCACTATCTCTAGGAGGGTCCTGATGTATTTCAAGAATCTGAAACTGTTTCACCTTCTGGAACATAGGTCCTATAGGGGCTGCCAATGATTTTTCCTTTGTTCCCTGTGAAAATGCCTCTATTCTCTCTCACTCAAAGAAGATATGTAGCTGCCAATGATTTACACCATATAGATTTTCCCAACAAATAATGTAGAAGCAATATCAAAATGAAATCATATTATTTGAATAAAATGGAACAATATTACTACAAGTTGAAATCATATTATTACATGAAGCTCTTTCATGGATTTGAATGATGTACAAGTTGAGCGTTCCTTTGAGAGCACCAAGCAACCAAATAAAGCAAGGGAATGCAATAATCCTATATCTTCCATAGAAATTTTGATAGAGCTTCCCTAAGGGAGCTAAAAGGGAGAGCAAAGAAGTTGAAAGATGAAAAAGATTAGATTTTGCATAGAGGATGAGGGTTATGTTTGGATGGGTACAAAAATTTGGAGTATTACTTTCTCACTCGAGTGCTACAATAGGTGTCATGAAATAGCTTCAAAGAAAAGACACATTTAAAATTCAAAAACTTTTGGGATACTAGCATGTCACATAGATGTCCACACACCATGCTCACATCCTAAAGAAATTCTTCAGAATTTTACAAATCTGCACAAAACAAAGGTTAGAAAGATATTGCAATCTAGAATCTGGAAAGACTTTGATGTAAGGAAGAAGGCTAAGTCTCAGACTTAAACAGACCTTGAACATGCTACAAAACTAGACTCTAAAGCTAAAAAGACTCTGAAATCATGCGAGTATGAAAGTTTCTAAGTTACATTTTGACCCCACTTTAGTGCACTAATGACACTACGTTATAAGCTATGCTAAAGTACAAAAATGAAATGTAAAGAGGATAAGCAAAAAGATACTGTAGAGTGCACAAAAATTCTCTAGATGGAAGGTTGATGCACCCAAACTGAGAACCTTCAAAATCACATTATTAGGTACTACAATCCTACAAAATTGAAACATTAGGAAAAATATACCATATTGCAAGAGTATAAATATGTTAGTTCAAAAATTAAAACAATAAAGGAATTCTAAAGTAGTAGGAAGAATGATATGAGGATAAAATTAGTCAGAAAGAAAAATAAGTCTAAGTGTCTACCCCCTCATGTTTTTGCATAATTAATAGGAAGTAAATATATGAAGGTTAATTTGCCATTGTGTGGGATTGCAAAAAAATTGTGGGATTCAAAAAAAAGTTGCAAAAACACTTCCGAATCAGTTATTTTGAAATATAGCAATGCTATGAAAAGGATACCACAGTTAAGAGGGCAAAGTCATGACCTGCATGGAAAAGATAGTGCAAAGATCTAAATTTGTATAGAGAAGTAATGAAGCTTTTTGTGCAAGGACTGCTTCAAAGTTTTGAAAATGTTTATTCAAATTTACAATTCACTTTCACTTTTCATATTTGGCATTTGTGAGCACCTAGAGCAGTTGGAAATTGAAAATTTTGCATAGACAAAACTCCCAACAACCTTGATTGGATGAGTTGAGGGAACCTGTAGAGTAGGGCAATCAAATGTGAGAGGTGAGTGCACAAATTTGGATTTTATCTACATTACCCGAGGATGTGTCCCAGGCCTAAATACCCCATCCCTGTCCCAAGAACGTTTTGGGGACAGCCAGGGGACGTCCCCCCCCCCCCCTTTCCCGTACCAAAAACTTGCAATTTCCCAAGAAACGTTCCGGAAATTTGGGGACGGCGGCGATTCTCAAAGTGGACGTCCCCCTATCCCCGAGACAATTGGTGACGCCTGTGACGTCCCCTAACTAACCATCCCAAGGATGGCCAGTTCTCCCCTTTTTCCCAACCAATTTAAAAATAAAAGACTCAAATGCTTTAAAAAAATATATATTTTATAATTTCTTTTTGTGGGCCCTCACACCTCAGCAATAGTGCACAAGTGTTTGATAAGTTTCATACACATTTAACTACATATGTCAATTCTAACTACAACAAGTCTGGAAAACACTAGGATAGGTGCTGCAACAGATCTGGGTAGCAAGCACAACTCAATTTCACAAACACCCGGAACTTGGTAATGCATATGAAAGTGATTGTAGGTCTGCAACACTGGATTTTTCACTGATATGAGAGGTAAACATGTCTGAATCACTGCCAAAAGCACTTAGAAATAATGAACAGCAGCCTGTTAATAAATTTCACAAACACTCACAACATGGTAGTAGTGTGTAAAAAAGTGGTTGCAGGTCTGCAACATTCTACTTTTCACTGATAAGAAGGGTAAACAAGTCTGAATCATAGCCAAAAACACACAGAAATATGAACAACAGCTTGGTAATCAATTTCACAAACACCCAGAACCTGATAGTGCATAAAGAAGTGGTTGTAGTTCATTAAAGTAAGAGAATACTATCAAAATATCCTCCAACCAGAAATAAACGATTAACTACTTGCAAAAAAAGTGTTGGAATGATCAATATCAAGTCTATAAACCATTGTGCAAAGCTCAAACTTAGTTGCAGGTCTGATGTTTGCAGGTCAAAACAGCTACAAAATTCATCAAACACATTCCCAAAATATCAAAGAACACCTCCCATCATTACCCAGCAGCAACATAAACCACCAACACCACCAAACAGCAACAAAGGGGCCAAGAAATGCAAGGACTCATACCCAGCAGATCACGTCGGATCTGCAAGAGGTACAACCTATACTGGGTTGTACTTTTCAGGCTGCAAACCACTCATACTCCTTCAAACTCACATGCTTGGGCTGGAAATGAAAATCAATGGGAACGTCTAGTGTAGACTAATCAATACCATAAATATTGGTGGAAACCACTCGTACTCCTTCAAACTCACAAGTTTGGGCTAGAAATGAACATCAATAGGAACGGCTAGTGTAGACTAATCAATATCATCAATATTGGTGGTCAAACAAAGGCATCAATTGACACAAATATTATATGTTAAGGCTATATAATGTATATATACATGCTTTATCCATGTTCATATGAATATAATGTATATATTCATGTTTTATCCATGTTTTCATATGAATATTTGAAACTCTCCTATATGTTTTAAATTTTCCCTATATTTTATATAGTCGTCCCCTTTTTTGTTCCCTAGTGTTGTGACGTATTCACACATCACCCCATTGCAAATGGGGACCCCTACTTTTTTCTTTCTGGGGTTTGTTTTTCTTGGTCTTTTAGGGTTTTGTTTATTAGCCTTTGCATGTTGAGTGTTGCCAAAGGAATCACTAAGATAGCAGGCTCTGTTTTAGCTAAAGGTGAGTCAGTGGATGCTCCGGGTTAGGGTCATCTTTGAAAGTCTTCCTTAGGACAAAGTTTTGCCCTTGTTGCTAATTGTGTCTTGTTTGAGTTTGAGGAGGTCAATGAAGCTTGGTAAGTGAATATCCTCTTTGAAGGTCTGAGTTAGGTCAAGTTGGTGAGTGATGAAGTCTGGAATGTCATCCTTATCTTCAAATGTCTTGAAATTTGGCTGTCTGGAATGTCATCCTGATCCTGAAATTTGACTAAGTCTGGAAAATTGAAGAATCCTCCAAAAACTAGATTTTGCATTATAACTCCTGGAGGTCCGAAACCACTCTCAAACATCCTGACAGTATATATGGAATATAACTTAAAATTTCCTTATATATTTCTTCTTTCTTATACTTAAATGTTATATTCCATATATGAATCCTAAGGGAGAGACCAAAACGTCAAATTTCGCTCTTGACCCTTCCAAAGGGTTCAAAGCGAATTTCAATTTCGCTCCTGACCCTTCCAAAGGGTCCAAAGCGAAATTCTCCATAAGACATTCTACTTTGACCCAAACTAAGAACTAACTCATTCCCAGGCATTATTGAGGGCAAAACACTTGTTTGGATGAAAAACTGTGAGAAATGAAGTCAAGATTTGAGCCTAAATGTGAATTTCGCTCCTGGCCCTTCCATAGGGTCTAGAGCGAAATTCTCCCTAGACATTATTTTCTCCCTTGTTTGGGCTAACGTCCTTGTTCCTTGGACATGGTGGGGGTAGATTGATATGTTCTTGCCTCAAGAAGTGATTGAAAGCATTAAGGAATGAAGATTTTGACCTAAGACATGGATTTCGCTCCTGACCCTTCCAAAGGGTCCAGAGCGAAATTCATATCTCCTCTATTTTACTCTTTAATTTGACCAAGTTTGGAACTTCTTAGGCATGGTTTGGAAGACTTGGATGCATATTTGCCTTGGAGAGGAGGTTTGAGGCGATGAAATGATGGAAATCAACCTGGAAGGAGAATTTCGCTCCTGACCCTTCCAAAGGGTCCAGAGCGAAATCCTCCATTTGACCTTCTTTTTTGCCTTAGGCCCTAGGTTAGCCTTGTCTCGAGCTAGTTTGATGGTGGATTGCCTTGATTATGATGAAAGGACCTTGAAATTGATCAAGTTTGAGAGAGAATTGGATAAATGAAGTGGAAAATCAACCAAGAATGAGGACTTCGCTCCTGACCCTTCCAAAGGGTCCAGAGCGAAAATCCCCGTAACTCTCATTTCCTTCCTAGTTTTGGCCAAGTGTTGGTTTCTAAGGCATGTTGGAAAGTGGATTGATGTGTTCTTGCCTTGAGAGGTGGTTGAAAGCATTGGAAGATGAAGATTTTGCCTAAAGGATGAAATTCGCTCTTGACCCTTCCAAAGGGTCCAGAGCGAAATTCATTATAAACCTCATTTGCTCCCTTGCTTAGGCTACTAACCTTGTTCCTTGGGCGAAGAGTGATGTATTTTTTCCTTGCAAAGAAGATTGGAGTTGAAAAGATGAAATATCAAGCCTAGAGTGTGAATTTCTCTCCTGACCCTTCCAAAGGGTCCAGAGCGAAATTCCACAAAACCACTCTTTTCTCCCAGTTTTGTGCCAAGTCAAGTGTGGGTCAGGGTGAGATAGGATTGGATATGTCCTTAGGGATGACTTTGAGTTGCTAATGATCAATAAATTTGAAGGAATTAAGCAAAAACTAGGATTTCACTCCTGACCCTTCCAAAGGGTCCAGAACGAAATTCCTAAGATCACCTATTTTCCTTGCAAATCAAGTCAAACTTTTGGTTTTTATGGCTTAGGGAAGAATGAAGCAAAGTTTCCTTGACCTTTGAGGTGAGTTGAAGTGAGAGGCATGGTAGAATTTGTCCTAAAACAAGGATTTCGCTCCTGACCCTTCCAAAGGGTCCAAAGCGAAAATCCTAAAACTCATCCTATCCTCCAAAATTTGTGCCAAGCCAGGTCTAGACCAAGGTGACAGAAGCCCTTAGGATTGCCCTTGAATGAATTTTGGCCACCAGAAATGTAGATTTTAGGCTAGGACAAGGATTTCGCTCCTAACCCTTCCAAAGGGTCCAGAGCGAAATCCTAGATAGGTCTTGTCCCTGGCCATGATTTTGAGCGAATTTTCCCTTTCAGGCCTTTTGGGGATCAAGCAAATGTTGTCAAGTTGAGAAATGGATCCAAATGAGGGAGTCAAGGGAAACAAAGTGAGAAGAATGGAGATAAGTAAGAGAAGACAAGCAAGGAATGAATTTCGCTCCTAACCCTTCCAAAGGGTCCAGAGCGAAATTCTTCAAATCAACTATTTTCTCCTTGTATGAGGCCAAGACTTTGATTCCTAGGGCGTGGTTGAGGATGGAATGATGCTATTTTGCTTTGCAAGATGAATTGAAGTTTGAGGAAATGAAGGATCAAGCCTAAAACTACGATTTTGCTCCTGACCCTTCCAAAGGGTCCAGAGCGAAATTCTCATGACCACCTAATTCACCCATGATGGAAACTAAAAAATGAATCCCTAGGCTTATGAAGAGCTAAAACTAGCATATGCTTACCTTGAAGAGCAATTCAGAGTGAAGGAGTGAGGCAATTGAGACCTATTCATGGAAATTGCTCTTGACCCTTCCAAAGGGTCCAGGGCGAAATCTTTTAAAATGCCTATTTTTCACCTTGTTTGAGCTACGCAAAGGCAAGCTGCAAGGTCATGATGACAAGAGCATGAAGTAGTGAAAAATCAAGATTGTGAAGGTATGCAAAGATGAAGTTTCTCACATCATGAACATTCTATTGATTATGAAGACTAAGTGTGCCTTCATCAAATTTTGAAGAAACTCTAGCATCTTCTAGGCTTACCTATACCCTCCCGAAAAATTCGCAAATTAAACCATATTCAAGACACAATTTCCCTCTCATTAATTGCTAATCAAACCTCATTTGTGTGAGTAATACAAATCCGCTTGAATTAGACACCTATCAAAATGGGTAAATTGATTTTTAAGCCTTAAAATTAAAAATTTATCCTTTGGCGCCCAAGAACATTATTTTTAGCTTTATTGCTAAGTCGGCCAGCTTGGAGGAAATTTTATTTTATTTTATTTGTGCATTTAAGAAGTCGGCCTATTGATAAAATGGAGAAATCGCCATACAAAGGGGAAGAGACTTGTGAAGTTTAAGCATTCATTCATTTGTGTCTTTCCTAAAGCGAATTTTAGGAGCAGAAATAGCAGAGCAGACTGCAAAAAGGAAGGCGAATTTCTGATTTATGAGGACTGATTAAAGGCTAAGTAAAGGCTAAATCATCAAGGGCGAACCTGAAGTGCAGATCAAAGACCTTTCGTCCAGCACAAATCTTCATTTTTTTTATCCATCTTTTCAAGTTGATAGCTAGAAATCAAGGAGAAGGTATGTACAATCAGATTTTTGAAAGTATATCGAAGATCTGATTCAAATTTCTATATCAATCCTTTTTGAGGTTAAGTCTTCAATAATCTGATTTGATTCATAAGTGATATCAATTTGAAAATTCATAATTTTAAGGGTTTATCATTCTATTTTCAAATTGTAATCTAATCATTTCTTTAAAAGTCTCAAATCTCCTATCTTGGGTACTATACTTAAACCTAACTTAAGCCTCTTTTTGTAGGTATCAAATGACGACCACCAAGGCCAGTGGATCCACTACCCGGCAGGCTCTCATCAAAGAAGATCAAAAGAACTAAGATTTGGAGACCAGGATTGTGTCCAAATGGAGAAATATTGGAGACACCAACTTGGGGACCTTCAATGTGAGGAAGTTTCGAGAAGCGCCCTACATTGGCAAGCCATCACCCATAGCCAAGAAGATAATTGAAAGTGGCATAATCAAGGCCGCAGGCTTCCCTCCTACAGTTAGATGTCATGAGCTAATGGTCGAATGTGCCAAGCACTATGATTCACATTCAAGGACGATCATAGCCAGGGATGGAACTGTCCTAGCCTATCTTTCAGAAGAAGCTATAAGTGAAGCTTTTCATCTCCCGGAGCCGAGAGATATGATCTACAAGAGCTTGGAAGGAACAAGGTCCATCTACGAAGATGATCCTAATATCTATCTGAACTTCATCAATAAGAATTGGTTACTCAGGAGTAGGCCTCACTTGAACAAGATACCTAATACGCCACACAGAATTGATTTCCAAGAAGAATTCAGGGACTTGATAACCATGCTCAATCGGGTTATAGATGCTTCTCAGGCCTTCTTCTTCGACAAGTGGATGTTCTTCTTTATTCAAGTGATCGTCCAAGGAAAAGGAATGCTCAATTGGGCTAGAAGCATTAGCAATAACCTAGACGTGCAGTTGAGCAGGCTAGTCCCTGCTAAGTCATTCCACATGAGTTCATATGTCATATATTCCTTAGTAAGAAGTTTTGAGTATGCAGGGCTACCACACAGAGGAGTTGTTGGGAGGGGACCCGAAGAAATAAGAGCATGTGATTCTTATGTTCAACTGCATCATCCGCCAAGGAATGACTACAAGCTATTCAATGACACCTTCACAATGTATATCACTAGGAAATTGCAAGGAGGGATTCACCACCAACTGTCTTCGGAGGCACGGGAGCTCGTGAAGAAACATGTTGCATGGTTTATTCAATTTCCAAAATTCACCTACATCAGGGTCCATGGATGTCCTTCACCTCCCTACATGTTACCGAGATATCCTACAGACAGAATAATACTACTGGAAGTGACTAGACAGTTGGCCGCTTATGCTAAAGCATCAAGACATAAGCATGGAAATGGTATCCCCGTACCTATTTTACTAGGAAATTCAATTGAAGTGTGTCCTAATTCTCAAGCCGCAGAAGACGCAGAAAAGGAATTATCTCTGTATTCATTCACATCCTTTGCCTCAAGAGAGAATTTCGATCCTCATGGTCATATGGAAGAGACAATTGGGAAGAAGTACAAACATGAGTTTCAAGTGGAGGACTTCTGGATGAATGTCTAAGATGATGTAGAGGTGAAAAGAAAGATGCATTCTAGATTACCCTTGGATCTTATCCGGAAATGTAAGGTTTATAGAGTAGTCGATCAAGCCCAAGACAGTGGTAGATATCTCCAATCGTCCTATGAGAAGGAAGATAAAGAAGTGAAGATAGATTGGAATGAGCAAGGAGTTGCAGATCTAAGAGCATTGATGGATCCTGTTTTGAATTGCACTCGCAGATGGGTGGACGTACAACATCAAAAATTGAAGGAGCAGAATATAGCCATGGCATTCACCCTAGAAACAAGAACAGAAGAAGGAGAAGCAAGTGTGAGTGAAAATACTTCTCATTCCAAAGGGTTGAAGAGAAAATAAGGACCTGAGAAGAGAGAACCTTCCAAGAAGAAACAAAAGGTGAATCCTGATCGTCCACCGAGTACGTCTTCTAGACATGAAAAAAAGATAAGTTAAGGAGAGGATCAAAGAGAGATAGTGTATGAAATTGATGAGTCTATGGAATCCATAGTGCAGAATGATAAACAAGGCAAAGGACGAACACCTCAACACTCATCAAGACAATCTCTCCAGGTTGGTGCTAATGAACAACAAGAAGAAAAAAATGATGATGAAGCAACATCTCCTTTCAGAGACGATAGACCTCTGCCTAAGGAAATACAGGTAAGGGAAAGAAAGTCTTCCATTCCAGATTGGCTAAAAGAAAGACTGACGAGGGTAGTTGTGGTTGAAGAGGAAGAACAAGTATTTGACTTGGAAAGTCTCATAGGAAATTCCCAAGAAGAAGGCTACAAAGATGTCAAAGGTAATTAGAGATGATGCAGGATCCAAGAAGATATAGGTAGCCACACCAGTAGTGGACAAGTATGAGGATGAGATTATGGCAGAGGAATATGATTTAGAGACATTTGATCTTGGTCCACTTACCTCCGAGCAAGCCATGGAAGAAGCAACTGATTCAATGAGAGCACTTAATGACAAACTCAAAGAAGAAATGGAAAAGAATAAGAAGCTAGAAAGGGAGGTTAGTGCTTGGAGGAATTATTTTAGCCACCTCAATCAACCATTAAGGCGACAGGATCCAGCAATATCACCTTTGCATGCACTTCCTCCTGAATCAATAAATGAGGCAGAGAGGATGAAGAACTTAGCCCAACTTATGAGTTCATGGATTGATGAATCTTACAAGGTAGCCATGGAATTTGTAACAAGAATGATGAAGACAGTCCACAAGGCTATCCAAGTCCTTGAAATCATTCATGATCTATTGATAACCGTGGATGCATTCACTCACACTAAAGACATAGTCATCCCGGTCTTACAAGTGATAAGAAGGACGCCCAGACAGATTTTAGCACAAGAAAAGATAATGGAGGGAGGAACCCATAACCTTCTGCAATGGTCAACTTTGCTCCAAATGAAGGAAGTTCTTTTCGAAGACATCAATAACAGATGCAGCCGAGTTGAAGGCACTATCCACCCTATTTAGGATAAGGTGTTTGATGTATTGTGTACAATCCTTGACAAAAGGATAGAGATCGAGACAAATGTAGATGTCCAAGAATTGGAAGATAGGATCAAGATTATTTTTTGCAAAGAGGAGAACATGGTCATAGAAAAGCAGCGAGATAAGATGTATGTTACTATGTTCCTGATCGAAAAGACAAAAGAGCTAGAGCCTGGATGGGAGATGACTCTTCTCGCAGCTTTTGATCAAGTCCTTCACCTGAAAGAGCGAATGAAGAACTTGCATGAGATTCCCATTGCTGAGATTGAGGGGATTACGTCCAGATTCATTGAATATGCCAGAAAAGAGCATAGAAAAGAAAACAAAATTCTAGATGAGAAGTTGTTGTAAGATGATTGGGCAACTTTATTCCCATTGGGCTATGTTTCCTCATTATTTGTGCCAATTTCTATTGGCTATGGATTGATAATGTTTATCTAAATGGGGTTCTTTTTGTAACAAACCCTAATCAGGGTTTAGGTGTCAAAATTTGAGCCTTTGATCTTCTTTAGATCCAAGTCGTTCATTGTATTTGAGAGTGCTATATAACCCCTCACTCAATTCATTTTAAAGGGTTAGAGTCAGAGAAAAGAGAAATAAGATTGAAATTGTTAGCAACAGAGAAACAAGTAGTGAAGAGAGAAAGTTAAACAATTGTTGTTTTATTTTGCTATGAGATCAATAAAATATTGATGTTATGGTGTTTTATTGCAATCCTTGTGGCTATCTTCATGGTTGTTTATCTTCTTGAATCACTCTTAATAGAGATAGTACTTAAGTTTTAGAATTAGATTGAAGGACAAATGTTGTGTTTGATCTTTGATAAAACTCATAGTCCAAACCACTAGCTTCTTACTGATTGTAAGCACGCCTTGTGTGGTCAACTGGAGATATTAAGATTGTTTAAGAGTTCAGTCATTGTTGAAGATATTGATATGTATCTTAGTGATAGTATCTATCCCATTGATTTTTAGAAAATCATTGAATCCCCTTAGAAGATCGCACCAATTCCAGTAGAGTTGTAATCTTTTGGCAATACTGAAATTGGTAGAGTTTTATCAAGACCAATCCTCATTTAGTCATTCCTAGGATTAGTTTAGTATAGCCTCCTTAAAACCCTTATCTTTTGCCTTTTTGAAACATCAGTTAGTATTAGGAGAATTCAGTTTCCTCATTGAAAAGTAGTTGCAAGAACAAGCTTTCCCAAAAAGTACGTAAGGCCCCTTGTAAAACAGCAAACACAACGACCATTGGTGCTTATACACAAGTAGAGAACCTACATAACAGAACCTTGGAGTTTCTCCGATTGATCCTTCTGCGATATCTTCAGCATTCGGGGGGCTTTATTCAAGAGAGGATAAGATACCTCTAGGTATTTTATTTTGTGTTTGGTCATGTACAAAAGACACATCAACACCTAGCCATCCCCAAAACTGGCAAACAAAATCACCATCCCAAAAACGCATCTCCCCGTCCCCTGCCATCCCAAAAACGCATTTGCCCGTCCCCTCTAAGGTTTTACATTTCCATCAATATGCATTTGACCATACCAAAATCACTATTATAATAGCATTGCAATTTGAATCTTCTTACTTTGTCAAAGCATACCATATGCCTACCTTGGATGCTTCTACATCATTATGCTACTACAGCACAAATAATCAACAAATTCATAGGTAGTACATCTTGTTGATCCAATTGCTTGTGGGGATATTGAAGATTCTTAGAAGCAATGGCAAGTAGATGCAAAAGTAACCATTAGATTCTTTGATTGACAACTCACAAATGTTTGAAAGGATTTTGGTAAAGACTCCAAATATAATTACTATCATTGATCTTCCAAGATCTGATTGTCCATGCCCAACCCAAAAGAAATCAAAATTGTTGTTAGGTAAAGGCCATGGCAACTATTTGATTCTTTGATCAACATCCCACAAAGGTCAAGAAAAAGTGAAATGCATGATAGCTTTGGCCCATAATCAATCAAGAAAATATTGCAGGAAATTGAAAGCAGATTGATCCACAAAAATGTTTTTGAAATTCACATGAAATCAAGAGTGCATGCATGGGCATTAAAGATGTAGTTCAAGTATGTAATTATTTCTCCATTTAACCATTACAATCATAAATTCAAGCGATTACCTACATCAAGTGGAGGTTAAATCAAGTAGGAGTTCAAATTGGACATCTCCAATGTGCAGCACCACAATGAGTGAACAATTCATACATGATCAATAAGGCATTAACTGCCTATGGTATTTTCAAATTTTTGCTTCTTTTGCTTTGTAAAATAAGAGATTCGAACTGATTTTTAGGGGAGATTCAAATTTGCAAACCCATACTTTGGGAACCTTGTATGAAAAACATTTTCTCTAGCTTTTTCATTTGTACGCTTTAGAGTAGCCTTTGGTCATGTGTCCAAAATTTTGTTGGTCTTTTGTAGCGTGTAACTATGCAAGAATTTGGATTGATGAATGCAATTGTTGTAATTCTCTATATCTCTATATCCTTCCTTGTTATGGTCAATGAAAGTTTGATTGTCTTGTGCATTGGTATAACTATGCTTATTTAGAATATGTTGACTATTACATTTTGTGCAACCTCTAAGTAAGTGAAGAACTCTATTCCAGGCTCTAGCACATCACCCCTTTCATTTTCAGTATTTTCTATCCCATTTCTTCAGTCAAATTAGACTTAACCAAAATAGAAGGAAATTGCCAACTCCAAATAATGCTCTATGGAAGCATCATCCCATATTAACAGAACTTTCCATGTTGCCACAATTTGCAGGTGTAGAAGTGAGCTCAAAAATGAGTCTGATTAGACAATCTTCGTGAACAATAGTTTGTCCTCTTGCAACAGGCATATTTGGAGTGATTCCTTCTTTAATAAGTACTAGTTAGTGTGACCCTAAAGATATTCTAACATATCAAGCAAAGTTACAACTTACCAAATCCTCAAAATGGAAACATGATGAGAAAGTGTGTTTTACAAGTTGCAGATAAGAAAAGATATAGCTTGCTACTGTTTCCTGCTAAATATGTTTTAGCAGCTATTCATCACAGTGGGAAAGATTATTTGGAGGATATTAATAACATTGTATAGCTAATTATTTCTAGTGTGTATATCTTGTTCAAAGACAATAAGAATACTTTTGACATCGTTGACTTAAAGAAGGCCAAATTGGTCAATAGAACCTAATATACTTCTTTACAGTATTGTTTTATGCACTTGAATGAAGATGGGCTTAGTTTGTTTTTCACAAGATAGGCAATCTTTGTTTGCAGGATGTTTAATACTTAGGTTGACCCACACGTTTCGTGTAAACTCATTTTAAGTTTTGCAATCATTTTTTTCTTTTTTGTGCCTTGAGCTAGATACTGCAAACAGAGTTTCTTGTCTGTTAATTACGTAAGGATCTTCCTAGTACATCAATGAAAATCATTTAAAGATGGCAGTGCAATATTCAGACAGCAGCCACATCTTTGGTGATCTTGAGTATTGCTTTTTCATGTGATGATTTAGCTGTGGAATTCTAGCCTGAAGCAGGAAGCGTTGACACTTTCAAAAGGTGAAACAAACTAAGCCTACTAAGGATGGAATTGTCTTGAAGGTTGGATAGCCCCAGTCCTTGGGAAAGCAGAATTGTTAAAAAAGACAGCTAAAGTGGAAACAAAATAGCCATCAACAATATAGAAGTGGACATGGGAGGGTCACATTCTATTATAAACAGCAACAGTACCAGATCCAGCCGACATTGTTAGTCTCTAACTCACTCTCATGCAGATCAAAAATGCTAATGCCATGACTCACTTACTTAAAGGTCTCACCCTTCTCTGTCAACCCTTCCTTCACCAAACCCTAGGTCATTTGGATGTCCACAACAGGACACTGTAATAGTTGTGTGACAGCCCTACAACACATTTGTTGTTGGTACCTTTGTACTCCAACGCAGTGAGCAGCAGCAGTGACACTCGCATTGCCTATAGGTTTCAAGCCCTTATTATATGAGGTGTCTTGTTGTCGTTGTGTTTCTTGTAGCTATGATATCAAGTGTAGCGAATGTTATGACACAATGAAACCCACCATACACTAATGTGTTGTTTGGTATTAGCAGCATTTCTAAATATATTGGATAATCAAATGGTTACATCTTTAAAATAAATAATAAAAAAAGTTATCAATCAGAAATCATTAGTCTATAGCGCATGAATCTATATGTCAATCCCAAAACATCTATAAGGTTTTAAAAATGTTGCAACTTACTATCTCAGTTAGGCCCCCAACCTCATCAAGTATCTAGGCTGATAGCCTACCATCGATGCATTTTTTTAAAATCTGGTGAATTAGCCCTTTTAGGTTAACCTTTAGCGTAGATGCCTGAGGCACCAACCAATGGGGTATATCTTCCATCCAATTCACCCACTATGCCACAACTGTCCTTGTCCACTGTGGTATGCCACAACCAGCGTGTTCAATGCAGCATTTAGCCAATTTTAACTCCTTATCATGTCTCTTGGGGTTTGAATATGGCCCTACGCTTTGAAAGACCATTTTCTTTCAGCACTTGAATCATATCATTTGACAACATATAATCAATGCATTTACATATGTAACAATGTACAATCCATTAAGATCATATAATAGCTCATTGACACTCATCCTTAAGAATTCAACAAACGTAACTTTTTGAGAATTCAAACAAGAAATATTCCATCATATACATAATCATCATCACTTCAACATTAATGTTGTTTTAGTTAATCATCTCAAGATGTTTTTTTATTATTTAAAAGGTAATGGAAATACACTGACCAAGACTATGTCAACTGATAAAAGAACATAGTAGGAATTTTGGGACCAAGAGATAAAACATACACAGTGCCAAGATCAACATGGAAACAAAGTTCATTTTCTATCACTGATGTTACAAGAGAATTTTTTCCAGCAAGCACTTCAAGTTCCATTGTTCGGTAATCATTTTGTATTGCTTCAATCTTGTTGACAACTGTTTGTATCTTTGGCTTATTTTTGTCAAACACTACCTGCAAAATGAAAACAACCAGGAAATATGTATTATCGATGGCCAATGTTAATAAATAAATATTGAATCACATAATAATGCCATAAGAGGAGTTATCAATCACAGACCTGTGCAATCAAATGGCGATATGGCAGGTGCTCGGTTCTCAAGTTCAAATGTATGATATGGCCAACAAGTTCAAATGCAGTTGGTACAACCATTCCCTTTGGAAGCAATTCCTGTAAGACCTGAAAAAGATGATATAATCTGATTAAAGACTGGACACTGTAAAATTTTATCTAATCCTGCACAATACAGTAGGATCTAGCTAGAAAATAAGAAGAAACCCTGCAGAACAGAGAAAAGAATTTGAGAGCAAGTAGAATAAAATTGTTTCATTGGTTTATTCACAAATGAATGAATTACAATATATAAAGCCTTTGTCAAAGCAAAAAACAAAGGAAAAATAGGAATAAAACTGAAAAAACAGAGATATTCCTTAGTTAGCTTAAAAAACCAAGCAATGACAGTTTTTCCAAGTCACAAGAATAAAACTGGAAGCAGCAGCAATTATCCATAAAGCATGGATAAAACAGTTTATAAAGCGTGGAAGAAAAACTGGTTACGCTAACACCTCCCCTTAAGTCTAACTAAGGAGACAAAAGCCTAAGGATAGGAAAGAAGAAAGAGGGAAAACCCAGTGGGAACAAACATCCTCTTAAAATAGACACTAGCTATGCATGCCAGCACTATGTTGAAGTGTCCTTCACCCCAAGAAGGTCTCACAGAAAGTGAAAGTGAAAAGACGTTTTATATGTAGAAGATGGTCCACAATCATCGAACAACACTCCTACCCTTGGGAAGAAACAAAACCAAATACAAATGCAGGAATGTTTCCCATTCTTGATAGGAATTGGTTGGAAATGGAATCCAAAAGTATGATGATGTCTCTGAAAACTGCTTGGTTGGCCAAAGTGTGACAAATGCTGTTAAGATTACCATAGAAGATTCAGATACAATGACCATGGATGTATGGTGATCGCTAGACTAATGAGAATCTGGTACTGACATGATAGAAGCAAACAGAAGCAAAGAGAGAACAAGAGGGCCTGAAGATGCGCCCATAATATCAAAAGAAGATGAATCAACTCAATAGGAGGTTTTAGAAAAGAGAATATAAAGATCATCAATGGCGTCCTCCAAGTCGACAATGTGGGACTCTACAAACAAGGATGCAACGTTTGGTAGAAATGGGTCCCAATGAACCGAATCCAAAAGACACAAATGATCTTGCTACAAAGAATCGTTGGAAGCTTTCAATGAAGCAACTCTAAACTCTATAGAAGCAACAGTCGTGTCCTATTGGTGTGTGTTTTATCATTCACTGAACACAAAATAAAATGTCCAATGACACTCTATTCTCTCTTGAAAAATCACCACTTATGTTAAGATTGCGAGAAGATCATATGGCAATTCCAAGGTTTCTTTTGTTGGGTCTTGATGTGTGGACAAGTTCAATGGGTGTTGCGATATGTTGGTAATACACAAAGGGACTTACGCTTCAACTAGTATCATTCACAAGCTGGACTTAGGCAAATTTATCAATAAATGCTCTTTGTTTTTAGATTTTCTGGTTTGGGATTTCAAAAAAAAGATGAAAAGGATAAGGGTTTAGGAATTCTAACTACTGCTAAGAACTCAAGAGACAGTGTAGACTGGGTGAAACCAATAAACGACACTTTGTTTCACCACGCTTAGGACAACTACGCAAAGCATGTGCAATCTTCTAAGGTTGTGCTCAAGATTTTCACACTTATGAATAATACCAACAATTGAACAATATTACTCAAAATAGAAGTTAAGCATCCACATCAAAAGCTCAGGCTAACTTTACACATTGAAAGAAAACCATACATCCAAAGAAAGTATAAGAAAAAGTTTCACCAATCTAAACTATCAATCATTCATTCATCTAACAACTTCAAAACAAATTACTCAAAGCAAATCTATTCTAAATGTTGAAGAAAATATGCAACCATGCAACCACTTGATAACAATAAGACTTCAAAACAATACTAATAATGAACTTTTTATTATTCAAGTAGCTCTACGCAACAATTTCATAAATCTCTCCACACTGAATGAAATGAGAGAATTAGATTATATAGAGTTTTTGAAAACAAATGAATGGCTGAGATCAATCTAAGATTAACGGTCGAGATTAAGACAACCTAACCCTAATTAGGGTTTCCCAAAATAAAATTAATATCCAATGCATGTAAGACAAATGGCACAAGGTGCTATCTTTTAGGATTGCACCCCATTCTCCTGTTGAGAGGCAGAATGTTCAATGAACTTGGACACGATCTGATCAACCTCTTCCATCGTGACATGTGGCAGCACACTGACTCTGAATTCTAATCCTTCCAAATCATCTGCACATGCAGCAAAAGTGATTTCCCGATCTAATTCATGTTTTTGGAAACCATCTCTAATGGACAGGAGGTTTGATGCCTTAGTCAGATTCTACTTCAAGACTGGTCCAATGGTGAAGATCTCTTGCGTCTTAGTCTTTAGATTTTCCAACTTCGTATCCTTCTCTCGGATAGTTTCCTTTTCAAGTACCTTTGCAGCTACAAGGTAAACCTTGTCTTGAATTTCTTTGATCTACTCCTCAGCTCTCTCAGCATCTGCTTCACTCTCTCCAAGACTTCATTGCATGCAACCAATGTCCAATGCCAACTGTTGAAGTCATATGCAACTCCTGCTTCAATTATATTTCCATCAATTAGTTTTTGCTTCAAAACTCCTTTCAATTATCTAAGGCATGGGACAATTCTGTCTTGAATATCTTGAAGGTCAACCCATGCTTCCGCCATGCTTGCAATCCTAGAGAGTAAAGAGGAGGTTTGTCCATATGTTAATGCTAACCTTTCCACAAATGTGGTTGCCTCTTTACTTGTGCTTTCCATCCATTCTTTAGTTTCCCTAGCCGTCGCTACTTCTTCCTCAAAATTTATGACTATTTCCTGTGAATTCAAGAGTGGAGGAGTTTTTGGATTTGCTTGATCAAGCGGCTTAGTCAAATGCTGAATATAATCCCTTAGGCGCTCAACTTCTTTCTTATATTCCTTCTTCTTTTCTACTTCCTTGTCCAGTCTTGCCTTCATGGAAGCAACTGAATTATCCAAGCTTTCAGTTTCCTGCTTCTTGGTAGTTGGTCCTAAATTAATTGTAGTGATTTCATATTCATGGGGACCAATATCTCCCTTTGCCTTGTCCACCTTTGGCACAGCAATTCGCACTGTCCTGCAGCCGACTTCATCTCTCTGGATGGTGGAAAACCTTATGGCTGGCTTCTTTGTGGCAACCTGTTCTAATCTGGCCAAGAAATCTGCTATATCATCCTCTTCTTGAACTTCTATTTCTTGTGTCTTTACTTTCAATCTTTCCTTCAGCCAATCAGGAACAGTGGGCTGTTCAATGCCTTCCACTTCCTGATTGCCTTCTTCACATGTGATACCCCGAAGGGCGGAAATCATTTCTTCTTAAAATTCACCTTCCTCAACATCAATTCATTGTCCGACTCCAATACTTATGTGCCGATAGGAGACGGAGGCTGCTCATCTTCTTGATGAATTGACTCTACGTTTTCTTCATGAATTGGGGAAGGAATTTCCATCTCTGCCAATGACTCATCAATGGTCAATATGTCATTTATGTTTGCTAATGTGGCAGAACGAGATTTTTCTAGCCTCTGTTTCTTCTGAGCAAGTCCTTCATTCACAACTGCCTTCCCTTATCTTTTAGCACTTTCAATTGGCCTAGCACTTTGAGATGCCTCTGCATTTGAAGAGCATTCTTCTGCTTCACCCATCAGGTCATAAGTCAAGGTTATATTTCTCCGTCTTAATCTATGACTCTGTTGATCAACCCACTACCTTGAATATTTCATAATTGGTTGCATCAAGGTGGTCCAGTCTGCATGCTCTAGTTCTGACCATTTGATAGAGAGAGAGGTGCATGCTCATCAAAGCTAGGCTGAATATATTCTACATTATCTTCCAACTGATCCAGCACAAGGAAAGGTTCAGTCGTTTTGATCAAGCTTACTGGCAGTCTGGACCATAATCTTTTCTTGATGTCAAACTCATCTGTAGCATTTACCCAAAAATCCTCTATGTCCACCCTATTTCTGAATCTTTCTCCATTCACTGATCCAATATTGTTGTAAGGATCATAGTTAGCTCTGGACCGGTGGAATGTGAAAGGATACCATTGCATTTCTAGTTTGGCACTTCCAGTTGCCTGTGCTGTCGGACAAGATTCCTCCATATTTCCAATAAAGAACAGAAAGGATATAGATGCCTTCTACCTTATTCTTTTGAAGCTCTGATATGTTTCCAGTTGTCTAAGAACTTCATGTAGGACCATCCTGCTAGTTGGATAGATCGGAAGTCGGTAGGGACAACCATCGAAACCTTGAATTCTTATGTATGTAAATTTCGGAAATTGGATAAACTAGGATCCATACTTGCCGATTAGACTTTTAGCTTCAGGAGACGGCCTCTGGTGAATTCCTCCTTGTAGTGTCCTTGAGATATACATTAGGAATGCATCATTCACTCGCTTGAAATGGCTCTTCTCCTTGAGTTGTAGCTGTGGGTAACAATCATAAGACTTGACTTCATTTTCTCCATTGCCAACTATGCCTTTGCAGATGAGTCCGGAATATTTAAAATTTTTGGCCAATGAGTAGATAATGTAGGAGCTCATGTAGAATGACTTTGTCTTCTCCAAATTTATCAACTGTTCATGAAGATTGTTGTTGATTATGCGAGACCAATTGAACATCTTGACTCCCAAGGTAATTTCATCAATGAAATAGTACATCCACGTCTCGAATGGTGCTCCCTGAGGGCTGCCCATTACCCTATTCAGCAGTAGGATGATATCGCCATATTCCTCTTTGAAGTATGGGCACAACAGATTCTTTGGCACTTTCCCTTTGGGTCTTTTATTTTCCAACCATGACTTGTTAATATTTTCCGCACAGAATTCAAACTGGTTATCATAGATCCTCTTGGTATCTTCTTTAGTCTTGTAGGAGGTTTTATTGTAGTTTGGAATTCCAAACGTCTCTTGAATGGCTAACTCTGAAAGATGCTAAAACCCTGACATCGGGTGGAATGATCTCCCTCGATTGTGCATTGTAATGAATAGCACACTCAACTATCAACTCAGCACATTCTTTAGCTGATGGAAATCCAACTGCCTGGATGATGCCATTTCTCATCATCCAACGAGCAATGGGTGTCGGTAGGTATCCATCATGACCGTACATTCTCTTTTTGAATTCTTCTAAATCCACAAGTCCAAGGTCAGTGTCTGTGGCATTCTTCCATTTAGATTTGATCTTGGATTCTGGGTGTACACCTTTACTGGCAAACTTCATTGGTGTTTTTCTGGAAGGCACTCCTTTGGTGGTCATTAACCTGCATAACACATGAAAAATCAATATTATTTTGAAGACAACTTGCTAATTTTAATTCTGATTTTCAGACTTTTTTACTTGAAAATTTCACTCTCAGCTTGTCGAAAAGCAGAATTTCTGCGAAAAAGGAGACTAAAAGTTAAGAATTTGGTCTAGAAATTGATGAATTGTGAGAGAAATAAGACAGAATAATAGAAGAATTCGGTCAAATTCAGATTTTGGATCATTGAAATTGCTCTTTGTGACTGAAATTCACCTTTAATTCTGAAAATTGTCTTAAAATCAGAAAAAGCACTTTGTTCTTGTGTTTCAACACAGAGAAAATTTTACTCCTTAAAAAAATCTGAGAGAGAAAACTTCTTCTCAATTGCTCTCCAAATTTCCAACCTAAATAATGAATTTTGAAAGTGACTGGTTAAAAATATATAGAGTTTAAGGATTTTAAACTTAGAAGCTTCATTTTTGTGTTTTTTTGTTTTTTTCTAATTTTTTATTATTTTTTTGTGTTTTTATGTTTTAAATCTTTCCAAAATGGAAAGTTTTATCTGTCTCAAAATTCCATCCTTAGCTAAAAAGCAAGGAATCTTCTAGAACTTTCTTCCAAATTCCAAAATTCTTGAATTTTCGAAAATCTTTCCAAGTGGTGAAATTATTTTCCCTTCAAAAATAATTCTATGTTGGAAAATTAAAAAAAATATTTGATGTGTCAAGTTTATTTTCCAACCCGTTCATTGATTGACCCTTGATTTCATGTGCAATTTTTTGTCAAAATATTTTTCCTTTAGCCAATTTTTGTCTTTCACCATGGCATGGGCAAATTTTCATCTGGCTTAGGCATCTTCACAAATTCCATTTATGCCTAGGCAAATTTGGAATGTCTAAGTCTTGCCAACTTGTGTTTTTATCTTGGAAAATTTTGATTTCCTCTTCGAAGTGTGCCTAGCCAATGTCTTGCTTCTTGCTATGTCGTCCAAGTTGTTTGGACAATTCTCTTTGGTGAACTTTGATAGTCTCCTTGGTCTTTGCCATGTCTTTATGTGTGTTTTAATCTTTTTCCATGCCTAGCGGACTTGGACACTTGTGTGCCAGCTTTGTTTTGTTTTAACCTTTTTCTATATAGCTAGCGGACTATGCTTGGTCTTAACCATATTTTCATCAAGAAGAGGGCGGAGTTTGAAGAAGCTTAGACATCTCCTTGGGGCAGACTCGGAAGACATCATGCCAACTTTCTTTAGCTTTGCTTTATTCCATATTGGACATGTTAAGTGTTTTAATCTTTCTTTTCCATGTCTTGGTGGACTTTGAAAGCTCTTTGCCATTCTTTACTTCTTGCTTTCTTCTTTGGCGAGCTTTGATTGCTTTAAGACAATGCTTTGCCTTGTCTTGCTTTTCATCTTTGTCTTGACAAACTCCAAGTGCTTTATGCCACGCTAACATCATGCTATCGAACACATCCCTTTATTTTGCTTTTACCTCTTATGCCTTTGTTGACTTTGTTTTGCTTTTCCACATGGCGAATTTAGAGGTTAGCAAGCTAAGGCGGACTTCATATGTCTTTGGCCATGTTTCCATGTGCTTGGGCAGAGTTCATAAGAGTTGGACATGTTGCTTTATGTGCCTAGATAGGTATGCTTGGGCGGAGTTCATCCTTTCTTTGCCACTTCAACTTCCAAACCTCTTGGGCGGACTTGGAAGACTTCATACCAAAGCAAACTTGGTAGTATGTTGGACATGTTCAAGGCGGAGTTCAGGAATGAGCTGCCATCCCTTCCATGGCATGGCAGACTTGGAGGAAGTCAAGACATGGCGAACTTTGATCACCATCAGCCATGTTCTTTCCTTGTGAGAATTTTTTACCTTTATACCAAGAACCTTGATCTTCCATGTCAATGTTCAAACCTACCATGTCCAACACTTGGGTTTGCCATATCAATGCTGGATTATCAGGAACAAAATCCTAATTACGGTTTTACCTTGCTTTTTGCACTTGGAGACATAATTTTTCAATTATAAGGACATGGGCACTGATCATATGGCATAAGGAGTGATCTTCTGGAACAAAACCCTAATTAGGGTTTTTACCCCGCTTTTTACACTTAGAGACCAATGTTTTCAATTCCAACAACATGGGCAGTGATGAAATGACTTGAGGAACAAAACCATAATCCTACTTTCAAAAAAGCAGAAAAAAACGAAAAACGAAAAAAGCAAAAAGCAAGCCAAAAAAAGTTGCTTTGCAGATTGGGCCAAAAGTGCCAAGAACAAAACTTTCTAAATTTAGAAAAAAGCAAAAAAACAAAATTCCTAAAAATAGAAAGTTGTCATAAATGACCCAAAGCAATTGCGATCCTCGTCCTTCAGACCTTCTAAGCACTTTGACAACGTTCAAACATGAGTTTGAGCATGATTTCTTTACTTGGCTTGGAATGACTTCAAAACTCTAACTCAAAACTCTCAAAGAAAATGGATTTATGAAATTGCTGAGCTAGGACAAAACCCTAAAAAGCAAAAACAAGGGGTCCCCATTTGCAATGGGGCGACGTGTGAAATAGGTCACAACATGTCCACACAAGATGGGGCAGTAAAAGTCTCAATATCATCCACAGGAGCCTAGTCAAATGCTGAATATAATCCCTAGATCTTCATCTGAAACATCACTTTCAGATGAAGATCTAATGTCTCCATACAACTGTTGGATGATGATCCAAGCAATGAAAGGAAACTCAGTGTGCTCTATGTGATGTAGAGTATCCTCAGAAATAGTAATACATATTAGTTCATAGACCATGTCATTACTGTTAAACAATGCAATCTTTTATTCATAGTCATTTGGCTCAAGAATGAGCCCAAAGAGATAGGGTAGTAGATCCTACTCAAGATAGTGATTCTTTATCCCTTTTTTCCAGGACATAGTTCTTTGAGGTTAGCTTGACAACATAAGGATGAAAATAATTATCACGAGACATAATTAACCCCCCATAAATGGAACTTTATCTCAATTCATGATTACAAAAAAGACATTTAGAGACACCCCCCAAGACAATTAAAATTCCATTTGTTCTAACAACTCTAATCTTCAATACCTACAAAAGATTGTTTGTGTTCCTTCTTCCTAGGTCCCATGTGTTCTAATACCATTTAAAATTTTGTTTATTCCGCACAATAGTAGGATCTAGCTAGAAAATAAGAAGAAAACCTGCAAAATAAAACAAACAAAAAAAATTGCGAGCAAGTAGAATTAAATTGTTTCATTGATTTATTTACAAATGAATGAATTACAATATATAAAGCCTTTATCAACGCAAAAAACAAAGGAAAAACAGGAATAAAACTGAAAAAACAGAGATATTCCTTAGTTAACTAAAAAAAGCAATGATAGTTTTCCAAGTTGCGGGAATAAAACTGGAAGCACCAGCAATTATCCATAAAGCATAGAAAAGACAGTTTTTAAAGTGTGGAAGAAAAACTGGTTACACTGACAGACACTGTCATGTAATGATATCATAAGTTATTTGATTTAGATAATGCAGTTTTCCTTAAAAAGTGGAAAACCAAGCTATGATTTGACATCCGGTGCCAATTTGTTTTTTGGGACAACACTTGACATGAGGGGAGAATGATCCTAACCCATTTCACAAACTAATTTGTTGCATCTCTGCTGAATAAGCTTTGCTCTAAAAGTGAAAATATAGCAATTCCTCATAACTCTACTCTATATCATATTTTATAGAAAGGAAACTAGTTTACATTTTTTTTACCATCAAGCAATAACAGAATTGTTTACTATATCACCCAAAATAAAATGGAATTTCTAAAAATATGATCATTAAATGGCATAACCCAATCAAGAATAGGATTTACCTGGTTCCAAAGCCTATCTTTTGAAATCCATTTACAAATAGGAACATTATATCATGCAACACCAAATGTTGGCTAACATGTATTTTTGAACTCCAGATATACAAGAAGCTCAAGTGAATACCAACATAGGTTCAATATATCAGTAACTTATAGCATATTTCTTTTCTCGTTTCTTCTACAAATATAGCATTGGTTTATTAACAATTGGTCACTCTTAGTTGGATTGGTTATGTTTTTTTAAGACACATTCAATCTGTCTTATGACATTTTGTTTTTTCAGTTCTTTTTTGCAACTGAAATAGAATTATCACTAATTGCTCATTTCTCCATTTCTTCATTCCCTCTCGATCTTATCTGCTCAAAGACTAAGTATACCATAAATGGCCCTTGTTTTGACTATTCTGTAGAGGTAGTAGTAATTTGTCATGTAGGAAAAATAACATTATCACTTATTATAAAGGTAATTGCAAAGATTGCAGGATGCAGTCATTGATAGAAAAATCTAAAGGTTGAATTTTTTAGAGAAACTGCTCTTAGTAGATTTCACTTATGTGGGATCAAAGTGTACGGACTACAGTGCAATGAGATATTTGGCAACCACATAATAATGGAGGATGAGAACAATAGTTCAATGTTTTATGCAGTGATGATTTTCCAATACATATAAGTGGCTTTTTATAAGTGTTGATGGTGTTTTTATGCAACACAGAATAAAATACTATGTATTCTATCCTCTTGAACAAAAGCTTCGTGATCAAATGGGATGACTTTAAGGTTCCGAATGTCTGGTCTTAACGTGCCCTTGGATAGACTCAATGTGTGATGCAATACTGTTGGAAACACAAGGTGGACTTACATTGAATCTTGAATGCTTGAATGTCGCTGGAACGTAGAAATTAACTTGATTCAAAAAAAGAGTAAAAGAGGTAAAGGGTTGAGAAAGCTAATCTAATCCTAGGAATATAAGAACAATGGGCAATCTTTGATGAAACTCAACTACGCTTTGCTTTGACATGCAGCGAACATCTTCACAAGGCTAGTGCGGTCTTCTAAGGATAGCTAATGATTTTCAAATCACCACTACAAGCAGAGATACCTTCAAGATGAAACATATCAATGGAGTGATAATTGAAGTTAAGCTTGGCTAAGATGGATCTAGTTGACTACACAAGGCACTTTACAATCAACAAGGTGTTAGTAGTATGGATGTACAATTCACCATTGATCGTACACAAAGTTCTTCCATTCTAAACGACATGAAAATTAAATCTGGACGCCCTAGCTTGAAATAATAGTCAAGTATATTGAATCTGGACGGCCTAGCTTGAAATAATATGATTGACTAAGTGATGATTGGGTGCTGCTTTAGCCTGCTTGATCTTTGTAACTCATCACAAGTGTGCGGTTGTATTTCTTCGTGATCATCTCACTTTTCATCTTCTTGTTTGGGAATTCCGCCTTAGTGCTGCATTTGATGTAGACCTTGTGATGCTTATGCTTGACCCTTCCTTCTTGCCTTGAATGCATTAATCTGCATTGTATACTATTATCTTCTTCATGAGGTGGAAATCTTTCATTCCAAGCCTGGAATCTTCTTGTGTCCACCTTGATGTAGATGACTCCTACTCTTGTAGTGCTTTATGTTTGATCCCTAAAGCCTTGATTCGCCCTCTTGCATGTGAGTGATGTTCCTTTCACGCCATGAAATCTTGACCTTCTTCACATTCTTTTGTATGTTCATCCCCCTTGCATCAAACCTGGAACAAACATAATTTGAATCAAAACATTGCAAAAGGACTTAATCAAGCTTTCCACTACCTTTTCTACATCTGGAAATGAATTTTGTGATCATGAAACATCTGATTTTGAGTCTGATTTCTCTCCTTTTGACTTTATTCTCATCAATTTGAGTCTGATTTTGTGTCTCAGGCCTGATTTATGTCTGATTTCTCACTTTTATATGCCTGATTTGATAGGTTTCAGGTCTGAGACAGGCCTGATTTGATAGGTTTCAGGTCTGAGACAGGCCTGATTTGCAATAGTTTCAGGTGGCAAAGAAAGTGGAATTGGAAGTGGAAGTGATTTCTTCATTGATTGCTTAATTTGGTACTTCATTTGCTCTCTTATCTTGCCACAGATCAAGCCTTTGATAACCTCTTAGCAACATTCTGGCAAGATCATGTTTTTCCTCAAGCAACGGAAATGCACAAATGTTAGGTCGCACTTTGGAGGGTTGATAGGAAATCTTAGTTCATGTTTTGAGGGCCAGACCTATTGTGACGTAGTCACACATCGCCCCATTGCAAATGGGGACCCCTACTTTTTGGCTTTCTGGGGTTTGTTTCTAGGTCTTTTAGGGTTTTGTCTATTGGCCTTTGCATTTTGAGTGTCGCCAGGGGGAACACTAGGATGGCAGGCTCTGCTTGAGCCAGGGGGAGTCAGCAAGTGCTCCAGGTTAGGGTTTCTTTGAAAGTCTCCCTTAGGCCTAGTTTTGCTCTTGTTGCTAATTGTGTCTTGTTTGAGTTTGAGGAGGTCAATGAAGCTTGGTGAGTGAATATCATCTTTGAAGATCTGAGTTAGGTCAAATTGGTGAGTGATGAAGTCTGGAATGTCATCCTGATCTTCAAATGTCCTGAAATTTGGCTGTCTGGAATGTCATCCTAATCCTGAAATTTGACTAAGTCTGGAAAA
Source organism: Cryptomeria japonica (assembly GCF_030272615.1). Lineage (NCBI taxonomy): Eukaryota > Viridiplantae > Streptophyta > Pinopsida > Cupressales > Cupressaceae > Cryptomeria > Cryptomeria japonica. The sequence goes on along the minus strand of NC_081410.1, from coordinate 626,819,465 downwards.
TTGAAGAATCCTCCAAAAACTAGATTTTGCATTATAACTCCAGGAGGTCTGAAACCACTCTCAAACATCCTGACAGTATATATGGAATATAACTTAAAGTATAAGAAAATGTTATATTCCATATATGAATCCTAATGGAGAAACCAAAATGTCAAATTTCGCTCTTGACCCTTCCAAAGGGTCCAAAGCGAATTTCAATTTCGCTCCTGACCTTTCCAAAGGGTCCAGAGCGAAATTCTCCATAAGACATTCTACTTTGACCCAAACTTAGAACTAACTCATTCCCAGGCATTATTGAGGGCAAAACGCTTGTTTGGATGAAGAAATGTGAGAAATGAAGTCAAGATTTGAGCCTAAATGTGAATTTTGCTCTTGACCCTTCCAAAGGGTCCAGAGCGAAATTCTCCTTAGACACTATTTTCTCCCTTGTTTGGGCTAACATCCTTGTTCCTTGGACATGGTGGGGGTAAATTGGTCATGTTCTTGCCTAAGGAAGTGATTGAAAGTATTGAAAAGTGAGGGTTTTGTCCAAGAATGGAAATTTCGCTCCTGACCCTTCCAAAGGGTCTAGAGCGAAATTCTTGGAAACTCATATTTTCTTCTTCGAGATGGTCAAATTCTTGAGTTTTGTGGCATGGTTGGAAAGACTTTGATGTGTTCTTGCCTTCGAAAATTGGGTTGAGGCGACGGAGTAGTTAGAATCAACCCAAAGTAGGAATTTCGCTCCTGACCCTTCCAAAGGGTCCAAAGCGAAAATCCTTATAACTCTCATTTGCTTCCTTGTTTTGGCTAGGTGTTGGAGTCCAAGGCATGTTGGAGGGTAGATTGGTATGTTCTTGCCTTGAGAGGTAGTTGGACGCATTGAAAGATGAAGATTTTGCCTAGAACAAGAATTTCGCTCCTGACCCTTCCAAAGGGTCTAGAGCGAAATTCTTGATAAACCTCTTTTGCTTCCATGTTTAGGCCCCAAACCTTGTTCCTTGGGCAAAGAGTGGTGTAATTTTACCTTGCAAAGAAGATTGGAGTTGAAAAGATGAAGAGTCAAGCCTAGAGTTGAAATTTCACTCTTGACCCTTCCAAAGGGTCCAGAGCGAAATTTCACAAAACCACTCTTTTCTCTCAATTTTGTGCCAAGTCAAGTGTGGACTAAGATGAATTAGGATTGGAGATATCTTTGGGCATTACTTTGGGTCGCTAAAAATCAACAAATGTGAAGGAATTAAGCAAAAACAAGGATTTCGCTCTTGACCCTTCCAAAGGGTCTAGAGCGAAAATCCTAAAACCTATTCTATCCTCCAAAGTTTGTGTCAATTCAAGCCTAGGCCAAGGTGAGAGAAGTTGGGAGATGCCCCTAGGATTGTCCTGGAATGGGTTTTGGCCATCAAGGATGAATATTTTAGGCTAGGACAAGGATTTCGCTCCTGACCCTTCCAGAGGGTCCAGGGCGAAATCCTAAATAGGTCTTGTCCCAAGCCATGGTTTTTAGCGAAATTCTCCCTTTTAGCCATTTTGAGGTCAAGCAAGTGTTGTTATGTTGAGAGATAGATCCAAAGGTGAGAATCAAGTAAGAGCAAAATGAGAGGAATGAGTTGAATGAGGGAAAACAAGCAAGAAATGAATTTCGCTCCTAACCCTTCCAAAGGGTCCAGGGCGAAATTCTTCAAACCACCTATTTTTCCTTTGATTGAAGCCAAAACTTTGATCCCTATGGCATGATTGTAAGAAAAGTGATGTATTCTCGCCTTGCAAGATAGATTGGAGTGAAGGAAATGAAATATCAAGTGAAAAACTTGAATTTCGCTCCTGACCCTTTCAAAGGGTCCAGAGCGAAATTTTCAAAATGTCATTTTTCCTTCAAGTTTGTGCTAGACGAGGACAATGATCAAGGTGAATTGGACTTAAAGATGGCCATAGGCATGGGTTTGAATAGGTTATGAGTCCAAGAGGTAAGGATTTTGAGCTAAAGAATGAATTTCACTCCTGACCCTTCCAAAGGGTCCAGAGCGAAATTCTCAATTTCACCTAATTTGCTCATGATGAAGGTCAAGAGATGGATTTCCAGGCCTTGGTGGAGAGGAGAATAGTGTATTCTTACCTTGGAAGACATTTTGGAGTGGAGAAGTGATAGAACTTGAGCTTAAACAAGAATTTCGCTCCTGAACCTTCCAGAGGGTCCAGAGCGAAATCCTTAAAGACACATCTTGCTCCAATTTTACCTCAAACTTGGTATTGGTTGAGATTAAAGGGATCCTTAGGCATGCATCTACGCAAGCATGGTCACAAAATGAGAAGAATTTAGGCCAGGAATGCAAATTTCGCTCCTGACCCTTCCAAAGGGTCCAGAGCGAAATTCTTATAGGACCTGTCCCTGGGGAGAATCTTGAGCGAACTTCATTTTAATGTCTTCTTGTTGATGATTTAAGGTAGAAAATGCTATGTTAAGATGAATTCATTGTGTGTCCTTAATCACCTTTTGGTTGGTTTTACAGATGGAAGAGGATGAGGACGACCTCTTCCATTCCATCATCATCAAGGACATTCCACATGCAAAAAGGGAGGACTCAAGGTGCTTTGAAGCGTTGGAAGACTAGGGGTGTTCAAAGAGTTAAAGTTAGCCTCAAGACCTCATTCTACCACAAGATGACAAAGAAAGGCTTTGCCAGCACTTCAGGGCGAGATATGCTACTAGAGAAGGAAGACTTGACAATAAGGAAGCCTGGTCAAGCAAAGGAAGTACATCATTCATCATATCCAAGACAAAGGAGGATCACCCAGGTCCCAGGCATTAGGCAAGGTGGCATCCCAATCATCATTCCTCCGGTCGGATTGGTCCACCTCAGCATGTCCAGATTCAATGTACTTGACTCATCGGGGACGACACAGACTTCGAGGCACCTACCCCTACTTCCTATTGGTCCTCACTCTTGGAATGTAATTTTGTCATTGGCTAGAGGAAGTTTGTTGTAACAAACCCTAATTAGGGTTTCTATCTTGTAATCCTAGCCATTGATTCTAAGACAATTAGAGTCATCTGTTTGTAAAGGGTTCTCTATATATAGCCCTTGCTCCTCATTTGTAAAGGTTAATAGTTAATAGTTAATAGTTAGCTAATAGTGAATAGTCAGAGAGTAAGAAATAGTTAGAGTAGAGTAGAAAGAGAAGGCAAAGATTGTTGCCAAGATATTGTTGCAAAAGACTTGTAAACTTCATTGAAGAAATGGTGAATTCTATGGGTCGATACAACAATTTGCATGGTCTCTATACTTCTCAAATTTGATTTCATGTTATTAGGTGAATGGAAGAAATTTGTATGATAAGCGGTGAAATTCGTATATCCATACTACTAGCGGTTTGTTGATTGCAGACTTGCCTTGCGTAGTCAACTAGAATCATTCAGCTTAAGCTTAACTTCAATTATTGCGTCTTCATTGATATGCATCAACTTGACAGTGTCCATGCTTGTAGCGGTGATCTAAACATCATAAAGCTTTCCTTAGAAGATCGCACTAATCTTGTGGAGATGATCCTAGGATGTCAAAGCAAGACTTAGTTAGAATTTCATCAAAGGTCATTCATTGCTCTTACGTTCTTAGTGTTAGAAATAGATTCCGTTCCAACCCTTATCCTTTTTCCTTTTTTTAAAATCAATGGCCAGTGAAATTCTACGTTCCAGTAATATCCAAAGCAAATTATACGTTCAGGTCGTCGAAAGTAACCCCTTGTGATTCCAACAAAATCACATCATACCGCAAGAGCTTATCCACACGTAGAGAACCTACATATCAGAACCTTGGAGTTACTCCGAATGATCCTTCGGCGAGATCTTCAGCAGTCGGGAAACTTTGTTCAAGAGAGGATAAGGTACCTTTAGGTATTTTATTTTGTGTTCACATGTGCATGAAAAACACATCAACAAGACCGAAAGTAACAAATCCTTAGTTCACTGATTGGAGACCTAACTAGAAGTGCCAATTCCTTAGTTCACGCTTTGAAGGGGCAACTGGAAATGTTAGTTCATGTTTTTGAAGCCCACCTGGAAGTGGAAATTGAAAGATTGATCAGCTTGCTACACATTCCTCTTCTTGACTTGATATCGATTAAGTTTGTAACAACTTCATGACAACGCACTTAGCAAGATCGTGGTCTCTTTTCAAGCAATGAAATACACAAGGCTTCATTCGCTGATTTTGGGCTTCACTAGAAGTCTTCCCAAAATGATAACTTCGCTATCTTGAGCCCCCTTGTTCTAAGCCTCTCATGATAATTTAGACTTCTAGCCTATCCTTCCTTCCAAAAGTTGACTCTCCAAAACAATTTGCCTTAGCCAAATTCCAGCACTTCATCTCTGATTCAACAAGTAAATGATGATGATCAAATGGAATGATCATCATGAATCGTTCACTTCGTAAGCCTTTGAGAACTAACTGACCTCACTTCATCCCAAAGAGAGAGACTTGACTTGCTACTTCATTAGGGATATTTTCCATACCTGATATTAAGTAATTTGCACTGCTATTTTTCATAATTCGTAATTGAAAAATTTGTTGTAAACTAATGAATGATAATTTCAATTCATTCTAAGGCCAATGGCCAAACTTACAGTTGCAGAAATGCAAGAAATATACAAGTCTTCAAGAGAAGAGAAAGAGAAAAGAATAGATCAAGCCAACAGGGAGAGAACCCTTTATAATGAGGCTTAACAGCCTATATATAGGAAACTAGTCGCAGAGGAGAGACCAATGGTCAAGGAGGAGAAGCCTTGACCCTGGCATGCACAGGAGAAAGTCAGTAAGGGACAGTAGGGAGGTGCACAGACCTGACATGGTCTACATGCAAGCAACTTGGCCATACACTGACAAGGCAATCCCAAGAAGAAAAGTACTTCTAGAAGGTGGATTGTCTAACATTCCAAAGTCAAGGAAGGCAAACCTGACATGAAGGCCATCAAGTAACCATAAATAAGCATGACCTTGGACTCCACTTGATGGCAATCCTGCAAAAATCATTAAATGTGCCCCTGTAGCTCCATGAATGAAAGTAGACAAGTCGCAAGAGTTGGTAGAGCATTAAGAGCCTTGAGTGTTGATCACGCCATCTAGAAGTGTCGCAAGTCATCGAAAGTTGGACGTTCGGCCCTGCTGCAAGGGGAGAGGAAACAGGGACCTAGGGTTTCGGGATTTCGGGTTCAAGGAAAAGGGCTTGAGAACTGGGAATTTCAGGATTTCGGGGTTCCGGGTTCAAGGAAAGAAAAGGGCTTGAGAACTGGGAATTTCGGGATTTCGGGATTCTGGGTTCAAGGAACGAAAAGGGCTTGAGAACTAGGAATTTCGGGATTTCGGGTTCAAGGAAGGAGAAGGGCTTAAGAACTGGGAATTTTAGGATTCCGTGATTCTGGGTTCAAGGAAGTAAAAGGGCTTGAGAACTAGGAATTTCGAGATTCTGGGTTCAAGGAAGGAAAAGGCTTCAGAATTGGGAATTTCAGGTTCAAGGAAAGAAAAGGGCTTGGAACTTGAGGGTTCCAGGATTCCGAGGTCATGACGGAAAAGGCTTGGAACCTAGGGGTTCCGGATTCCAGGATTCCAAAATCAAGGAAGGAAAAGGGCTTGGAACTTAGGGGTTCCGAGATTCTAGGGTCATGAAGGAAAAAGCTTGGAACCAAGGGGATCTGAGATTCTGAGGTCGTGAAGGAAAAGGCTTGGAACCTGAGCTCCTGACAAGAGAACACATAACACTTCATGATTCCATTGTTTTGTCCTTGATCACTCGAGGCAGTGTTAGTCTGTGGAACATATCTCAGATCGGTTCTCACTGATAGACCAAGGGTGTCATAAAATGACAACAGTTAGTGTTGATGTGTTTTTCATGCACATGCAAACACAGAATAAAATACCCAAAAGTATCTTATCCTCTCTTGAACAAAGCTTCTCAAATGCTGAAGATTGGCTTAAGAATCACTTGTGATAACTCCAAGGTTCTGGTATGTCGGGTCACAACATGTGGATAAGCACAGTTGGTTGATGTGATTGTTGGTATCACAAGAGGACTTACATCAAATTGTCGAATGCTTGAATCGTTGGAACTTGATCTGATGTTGCAGTCTGGTGATGCTTTTTGTCCTAAACTAACTTGAGTTTGAAAAAATGGCAAAAGATGAAGGGTTGAGAGAGTCTATTCTAAGGCCTAGAATGTAAGAAGATGGATGAATGATTAGGTGGAATCCTATTGGACGAGGTCTCACCATTAACTTGAACAATTTGACACAAGCTCAATGCAATCTTCTAAGGACATTTCAAAGATGTTCGAATCATTACAATCAAGCATTGCTCACCATTCAAGCTAACAAACAATGGACGAATAACAATTTGAAGTTAAGCTCATATCATTCCAGTTGACCACGCAAAGCGCACTTACAATCAGCAAGAGGCTAGTGGTATGGACTAAACGGATTCCACACAAATGCATTCAACAAATTCCTCCATTCAATCTAATCAACATGAAAGTAAATTGAGAAGTAAAGATCATGTGAATTGTTGAAGTAACAAATCAAATCCACCATAGCTTCAATGAAATCAATTGTTCTTTACAACAAGACTTTGACACAATCTTTGCCTTCTCCTAATCTAACTTCTATTCTAATCTAGCTCTTCTTCTAAGCTATCTATTCTTCTATTCCTCTATTCACTATTCTAGCACTATTAGCCTTTACAAATGATAGATTTGAGCCTTTAATAGTGCTCTCAACACAATTCAATGGCTCAGATCAATTTGAGATCAATGGCTGAGATTTAACAATAAAACCCCTAATTAGGGTTTGTTACAACAAACTCAATTCTAGCCAATGAAATAATTACAATGCTTTGACATAACCAATAGATAACAAGGGTAGGTGCCTCGAAGTTTGTGCCATCACAGGTGAGTCAAGTACATTGCATCTAGACATGTTGATGTGGGACTTCTCTGATTGGTAGAGATAGTGACTGGGATGATGACTAGGATTCCACCCTTCAACTTGCACTTGTAGGTTTGATAGATCATCATGAATATTTCTTGATACTCAACATTATCTAGCTTCAGCAATGATGATGATGATCTTCTAGCTTTGATTGACTCTTCTAAAAGTACCCTCTTGGGGGCTTCAATCATGGGGGTGCAAGGTATGGATAGTGTCTTCTTCTTAGTTTTGAAGTATTGATATGCCTTGGAATGAACTCTTGATGTCACCACTGCTTCTCTTCTTTGGAATTCCTTCTCTATGACTCCCTGGCACTGTGAGAGTTGCGATTCCTCTTGGGCATCCTATGCTTGTAAATGAAGTTCTCTTCCTTGCATGGTGATGTAGATCCTACAATCTTTCTTCTTTCGCTTTGCAATCACCATCCTCTCCCATCTGCAAAACAAAACAAACATGATATCAAATACATAATATATAAATTTGATAGTTCTTCTTTACTTGATATAACCCTTGATTTTGTGTTTTGCAGGTTTGATAAGAGGATTTAGAGAGAATTCGCTCTCATGAAGGAGTTATTGAAGTTGCTTTTTGCTCTAAGAGAGGAGTTCTTGAAGTTTACTCCACCCCTTGATGTTCATGAAATTACCCTTAACTTGCCTTTGACTCACTTTCATTCATTTATCTTCATTCTATTAACTCAACTTTAAAGCTTTCAATCATCAATTGATGACAACATGACAACCTACCCTTAGGAGAGGCCTTTATAGGAATTTCGCTCTGAGAGTGGAGTATATGAAGTTCGCCTTGACTTTGCTTCACACAAAGTGATCTTTGAACTTCTACCTTCATCTTCTTAATTCAAAATGAATCTTTCCAAACATCAAATCAGTTCAAGGTAGTGGTCTTGTAATTAATCTTGCAAATTCACCTTCAATGGAGTAGAGTTCACTCCCTTGAAATTCGTTCTTGAGGCTCAATTTGTGAAATTCGCTCATATCCTTCAAATTGTGAAGTTAGCTCATGTCATTGAGTTTATGAAGTTTGCTCTTATACCTTGAAACATGAAGTTCCCTCTTATACCTTGAAACATGAAGTTCGCTCATCTTGCTCCCAACATGAAATTAACCTCTTACTTGCCTTTCATTCAAAATTATTCCCTCTTAGGCATGTTAAGGTATCAAATAAGCTTTAGGAAATGATCTATTGGCAGTTTGGCATCCTATTTTGAGTAAATGAAACAAATTCGCTCTTCTCCTTGAACTCATGAAGTTCACTCATCTATGCTGATTTGTGAAGTTCAACATGAAATTCGCTCATCTATGTTGATTTGTGAAGTTCAACATGAAATTCGCTCATGTATGCCAAAACATGAAGTTCGCTCATCCTCTTGTGTTCATGAAGTTCGCTCTTATGCCTTGAAATATGAAGTTCGCTCATGTCATTGAGTTTATGAAGTTCGCTCTTATACCTTGAAACATGAAGTTCGCTCATCTATGTTGATTCTTGAAGTTTTCTCACGTATGTTAAAACATGGAGTTCACTCAGCTTCCCTCAAACATGAAGTCGTTCATATACCTTGAAACATGAAGTCGCTCATATACCTTGAATTTTGAAGTTCGCTCTTGTATGTGTGAAGTTTGTTCATGATGTTCACTCTTAGGTGCTTGGACATTAAATTCGCTCATCTCCCTTTAATCATGAAGTTCGCTCATATGCATGGATTCTTGAAGTTCGCTAATGTAGCTCAAAACATGAAGTTCGCTGATGTAGCTCAAAATATGAAGTTCGCTCATATGTCTTGATTCTTGAAGTTCGCTCATGTAGGCCTATCCTTGAAATTCGCTCATGTGCTTGAGTTTATGAAGTTCGCTCATGTAGCTCAATTCTTGAAGTTCGCTCATGTGGGCTGATTTTTGAAGTTCGCCTTAGGTGTTTGAAGATGAAGTTCGCTCAAGGTAAATTCTCTGAAATTCTTCTTCACTCCTCTACTTCCAACATGAACTTCACTCATCTACCCCAAATCATGAATTTCGCTCATATAGCTTGAAATATGAAGTTCGCTCATGTAGTTGAATTTGGGAAATTCACTCATGTGTCTTCATTTTTGAAGCTCGCTCATCCTCTCAATCCTTGAAGTTTGCTCATATATACCATTTTGTGAAATTTGCTCATCTCCCTTGAATTGTGAAGTTCGCTCATCCTCATCAAATCTTGAGGTTCGCTCATAGGTTGCTCAAGGTGAAGTTCACTTACATACATTCAAACATGAAGTTGAAGCTTGCTCCTCTTTTTGCTCCTAAGGCTGAGCTTATGAAGTGAATTTCAAACCAAGACTAAACTCTCTTTTGCTCACTTTCACTTACTCTCTCAACTTCAATACATGATAACATGCTCAACATGAGGTCTTAGGATGAGTTTTCACTCTGTGGGAGAAGTGCAAGAAGTCTGCTATATAAGGGGTGTACATGAAGTGATGTTCGCTCCTCAAGAGGAGCACTTGAAGTGACCCTCAATCCTTCTGCACTCATGATTGAACTCATGATATCTAGACTTTACAAACTTACTCACTTCACACTCATGCAAGGCTATCCACCTGACTCCTAGCTTTTGACCACCTATACCCCTCTAATGCAAAGGCTAATAGCCAAGGACTCAACACTTCATAGAAAGCTAAAAGAAAAGAAAAAAAAAAGCGGGGGTCCCCATTTGCAATGGGGCGATGTGTGAATACCTCACAACAGTTAGTGTGCAAGGGATATGCCCAAGTTGAAGGTATTGATTTTGATAAAACCTTTGCCCCTGTTGCTCGTTTAGAGGCAATTAGGATGTTTTTAGTTTTTGCCTCCTTTAAAGGTTTTAAAGTTTTTTAAATGGATGTTACTACCTTCTTGAATGGACATTTGAATGAAGAAGTTTATATAGAACAGCATGATGGATTTGTGGTATCAACAAATCAAGATTATGTATGCAAGTTGAAGAAGGCTCTTTATGGCCTCAAACAAGCACCACATGCTTGGTATGACAGGCTGGATCGTTATTTGTGGCAGCAAGGATTCAAAAGAGGCATAGCAGACAGCAACTTGTATGTTAAAGAAGAAGGTAAACATATGCTGATCGTAGTTGTTTATGTTAATGATCTAATTTTTGGTAGTGACTGTGAACAGATGTTGGGAGAGTTATCTTTCTTCCTAGGGCTGCAAATTCATCAATCAAAGTAAGGTATTTTTATTTCCCAAACTAAATACATTAGAGAGACGTTGAAGAGATTTAAAATGGAAGATTGTACTCCTTTTAGCACTCCTATAGTGACTAGTTGCAAACTTAGTAAGGATGATGTCTTTAGATGCTAATCAAACTCTTTACAAGTCTATGATAGGAAGTTTATTGTATGTTACAGCCACTAGACCTAATATAATGCAGGTTGTAGGATATGTTGCTAGGTACCAAGCTGCCCCTAAGGAAACACATGTTCATGCAGTTAAAAGAATTTTCAAATACTTCAAAGGTACTATGGAATATGGACTTTGGTATACTAGTGGAAATGACTTCTCACTTACAACCTATACAGATGCAGATTGGGGTGATTCAGTTGATGATAGGAAGAGCACAAGTGGAGGTGTTATCTTCCTTAAGAAGTATTTGGTTTCATGGCATAGTAAAAAGAAAGAATCTATTTCTCTCTCTACAGCTGAAGAGAAATACATTGCAGCAATTTCTTGTTGCACACAAGTTCTTTGGATGAAGTAGACATTGCAAGACATCAAGGTAGATTTCAATCATCCTATTTCTATCTTTTGTGATATTACGAGTGCCATTAGCATATCTAAAAATCGTATTTTGCACTCTAGAACCAAGCATATTCCTATCAAATATCATTTTTTGCGGGAATGAGTTAGCAATCAGCAAGTTAAACTTGAATATGTTTCTACTAAAGATCAAATTGCAGATGTGTTTACCAAGCCCTTGCCAAGAGATGCATTTGAAAAGCTGAGACAGAAATTAGGAGTGATTCACTTCATCATTGAAGTGTTGAATTGCTCTGGGGGAGTATCTATTGCATTACTTTATGCTCCTTTTTCAGTGTTTGCAGGTTTTATCATAGTTTTGTATCAGCTTTGGTTAATTGCAACTTTGTATCCGTCATTGATGTCAAAGGGGGAGCAAGAACTCAAGAGGAGTTGTTTTGTTTTCTTGGTTTCAAGGGGTTGCAAAAGGAGATGGAGTTGTCATCAATGACAAGGGGGGAGTTTGTAGGAATATTTGTCATTGATGTCAAAGGCTTGTGAATTTTGGTTGAGCTACCTGTGTGCCTGGTTGAGCAACTTGAGCTGCTTGGTTACCTACTTGAGCTACCTGTGTGTTTGCTGGAGCTGTTTGTGTGTGAGCTTACCTGTCAACTTCAGCTAGTTGGTTGCTTTCTTGTCATTTTGTCAGTTGCTGCATCAGCTCATGTGCCAAGTCATCCTTGGAATTTTCAAAAGGGGTCGATTTCTTTAGAGTTCGAATGTGATAGCTACTTTGATTAAACCTTTATCCATGCAGTTTTTACTCGGCGTTTTTTTGGATTAAAGTCATCTTTTGGTGTGATAGTACGTGGTTCAGAATATTGACAAGTGGCAGCGATTTTCTTTTCAATGCATATACTCCATGTTTGGGCATTCTGTTTCAATGAAATTAATTCATTCAATATTTCTTTTGATGCATGGTCTTCTTTTGAGAAGACGTGTTGTGCTAAGCGCTTATTGCTACATCATGTGACTACCGTTTTTATTCTTCATTTCTTGGTAAATCGTGAGCAACTGGTCTAACGACTTCAGAGTTCAGACATCGTGTGTGCTGTTTTTGGAAGCTTCGTTTTGCTTCAAATGTCTTGGTGACTTTTTCGTTTTGTTTTTTATGGAGCCTTGATAACGTTTAGTGCTTTCCAGGACACAAGTTGCAGAATATTAAAAAGAAGTTCGAGTTTGGCAGCATTTTTTTCTTTTAAAAAAGGAAATATTCTTCCGTGTTTGTGCTCTTGTATTTTGGAAAGAGAGTGGAGAATGATGGATGAAGAGGGCATGATGTGTTGGAATCGAATCAACAAATATACAACTTTTTCTCAGGGAAGTCAGAGCTGTGTGGAAGGAATTTAAAAAGGATACGTTTTTTTTCAGATATATGTCTAAGGAGGAGAATCGAGTTTTTTTATGCTGGGATTCATGCGTTAAATTTTCTGGATAATGTCTGGTTATCGACTGGAGAGTGCAAAACGGACATATTGAAGTCAATGTTTTCTGATGTGTAAAGCATTTTTTTTTATGCTGGCTAATGCATGGGAAGTTACAGATATCGGATTTTTAGTGATTCTTGACCAATTGAAGGAGTGACTTCGATCTGAGACAGCTGTCAAACAAATTTGCTTCATGTGTTGAGTGTTGGGTTTTGTTGTATTTTTGGGACTGTCATTCTACAAGTTGATATATTGTGTTAAGCACTGTTAAGCATTGTCAGGCTAATTAAATCAGATTTGAGCTAGAAAGTGCTGAAGTCAACAAGGACTTTCTTCCTTTTAGTTGCATTGTCAAAAGTCTTAGTAGTGAATATTGAATAAATCCATCTTATGAATATGTTCAAAGGGGGTTGTCTTATTTGTTATTTGAACAAGAGGTGTGCAGAAATGATCACTTCCAGCAGTCCAGTTTTTTGAAAAACCTCAGAGTCGGTGCTTTGTTTGAGGTCGGAGCCTCAGTTACCTTGAGTTGGTGCTCTTTGTGTGGGTTGCAGCTCATTCTTGTAATTAGGGTAGGTGCCCATTCGGTTGGTGCCCCATCTAGTTCATGAAATCTTTTGGATGTCGTGATTTTTTACCCAAAAGGGTTTTCCAGGAGAAATCTTTGTGTTCGTGTTTGCTGGTTGTTTCTTTTATGTTTCATTTGGTTTAGTTCTGAAAGTTGTTTTTAAAGTCTCAAATACTGATTCACCCCCACTCTCAGTATTTGCTGTGTTCTTTTCATATATAATGGCATTGAATGAAATTATTAAGAAAATGAAGACCATCATAAGTGAGAATGAGCAAGATCTTAAAGAAACATCCTTCATATAGATACAAACAATTCTTGTTGAGCAATGGAACAAACCCCACTACATCTTCTAACCTTTGCACTCACTCCAAAATATTAAAGCATTAATATCCTTTCTTTGCCAAGGAGGGTTGTACCAAACAAAGGTATTAAAGTCAACAAAGAGTACAAGCTAGCATTTGCTAAACTCTTCCCTAATCTTGACTAGAATGATGTAGTCACGAGTAAGTTTTTTGGTTTTGCATACTCCAAAGGTCAAAGTATTTATGCTATTCATTAAAATATATGAAGGATGCTCACAATTATTGGTAGTGATACCTCAATGGCCAAACATTCCAAGACTTATAGCCTCTTGCGATCGAAGTTTTATCACAAGTCATTTTTTAGAATTTTTTATCTAAAACTCTCTAAATTTGACTTCCGTCAGTTTTTTATAATTATGTTCAAGTTTAAAGTTTCAATTATAATTTTATAATTCTAATTCTCTAACTTTCTCTAAATAGGTTGTCAATTAATCTTCATTTGAGCAAAATTTGAGTACATGCCCCTTAATCCACTCAGCAAAGCACAACCAACTAGCATCAAAAAAGGCAAAGGAGTTAGTTTAAGTGCAGTTCAACTTGCACCTTCTTTTGTACAAACAAAATGACTAAGTATGGAGCAACAAAGTTGTGAGATGTAAATCCAAAACATATTGACTTGGATGATTTTGCTACCTAACAATCATCATTTTTTGAGGAGACAAATAAGCACCATATTTTTAGTGCAAGTGTAAATGGCACTGCTTGTGGTCCCTATAATCTACCTACATCATCTAATATCAATGATGATGATGATCTTTATGAAAACCCCTGTGATGATGATTAGTAATTTTATTAATTTAATATCAAACAACAAAATCTATCATGACATTTGAATCTGACAAATTGAAATCAAAGTTGTATTTTTAATTTGTATGGTGGTAAAGGGAAACTTGAGGCTCTGATAAGTGCAGATGCCATGATAGGGCCCCTCAGTCCAGCCAGGCAAAACAATGTCTAGAAGGGTATCAAAACACACAACCAGAGAAAGCCAGAGGGACAGCCACCAAGAAAGCTTATCATTCCTGAAAATTTTCACTGGTTTGGAACTTCATGATGGAAGTTGTCTCCATATTAGAGGATAGTTAACCCCCATCCTCTGTTTCATCTATTTCTTACAGCTTGTACAAAGCCCAAATAGAATAAAAATTTTCCTAGAATGTATTCTGTTGTGACGTTTTCACACATCGCCCCATTGCAAATGGGGACTCCCTCTTTGCTTCAAGCTCTAGAGTCATATAGCATTTCATCTCTTGCAAATTTAAGCAAGGTTAATGTGTGGTCATCAATCCGATTGATTAAAGCTTGTGGTGGTGAAAAATTGAATGGAAGGTGTCAAGAAAGGTCAATTCAAACAAGACAAGCGAGGCGGTTTGATAGGGAAATCCCTTGGATGAAATTTCCCCAATTATACAAAATTTCCTTGCCATCCCAGAGGTCTGATTGCACTTTGTTGAAAGGGAGGTCGCATAGCACAAAATTTGGTTTAGTGTATGAAAATTTCCTTCGCTCTCTTGCTGGAGTGAACCCACTATTATTGCTCCTTCATAGGAGCGAAATGACTTCCATTGCTCCTTCAAAGGAGTGAACTTCCTTCCCTTGCCACTTAGGAGGTCCAAGATGCCTTGAATTGCAATATGGAACCTTGGTCAAGCAATGAATTTGATTTTTAACCAGCAACCTGAAAATTTGGCTAAGTATGTGCTAATTTCCTTTGCTCCCTCCTTGGAGCGAATTCACTTCCTTTGCTCCTCCAAAGGAGCGAAGTGACTTCCTTTGCTCCCTTGAAGGAGCGACCTCCCTTCCTTTGATACTTGAGGGGATCGATATAGCTTACATTGCATTCTAAGAGATGATTTGGTGAACTTGAGCGAATGGAGGAACAAATCTTAAGCATTTCTTATGCTTCACTTTGAATGCAACCTCGCCTTTGCTCATTGAAAGGATCGAATTGATGGAGATTTTGATAAAGAACTGCTGGGGATGGCAAGTTTAATGCATTTCCATTGCTCCATCATTGGAGCGAAGTCACTTCCATTGCTCCCTCAATGGAGCGATGTGACTTCCATTGCTCCCTCATGGAGAGCGAAATGGCTTCCACGGCATTCTTTGAAGATAAATTGATGAACTTAGACACATGGAGAGCAGAAACTCAAAACATGAATTGATGAAAAGGGACAAATTGATGAAGAAGTGATGGAATGATGCTGAAAGTTTGAATTTTAAGTCATTTCCTTTGCTCCTCAATTGGAGCGAATTCAATTCCTTTGCTCCTCAAGAGGAGCGATGTCACTTCCTTTGCTCCCTTGATGGAGCGGCTGCACTTCCATTGCTCCTTCATAGGAGCGGACTTACTTCCTTTGCTCCTTGAGAGGAGCGAACTCCCTATCAATACCCAAAAGAACACGCCAAACAGCAATAAAATGAACATTATTAGCACTAAGGATTTGATTAAAAAAAATGTTCAGTTATACAATCAAGTCGGCCTAGGGAAGTTGTAGGGAAAAGTGATGACCCTTAGCTCTAAAATGCCTATATAAGAAGGGCTTTGGATTTCATTTCAAACATAATTTACCATGCAAAGCAATCTGCACTTCCAGACAGCAGATTTCATTAAGGTCGCGATTTTGCATTTAATTTTGATCATTTCATTTGATCAAAATGACATTCAAGGAAAGTGATTTTGGAAGGCAATTTGGAAAGGAGACATTTTTCTTTACTTTAAAAGGAGGATTCTGAAAATTCACACAGCAGTAGATCAGAAATAACTTGAAAATCAGAGATGCAAGTCTTATCCACAAATCAGACTTAAGATAGTCATTTCCAAGATTAATGTTTTCTTTGTTCTTGCAGGTCTAATACAACACGAAGAAGTCAAAACCCCAAAGTATAAAGGAAAGATCATTCATCCACACCAAGGAAGAACAGCATTGTGAGGAGTTCATCACATTCAAGGGTTCATCAAATATCAAAGATCGACATCAAAAGTTAGGAAGGAGGCGAATAACATCAGCATGTAGAACCTAGATTCAGCAACAAGAAAACATCAAGTTAAGATTCGCACTACAAGGAGGTGATGAGAAATCAAGGGTTCCACAACAAGAAGTCAAGAACAACACTAAGGAATGATAAAATTAAGACTATGAATAAAGGAAGATCAATCATCACCACACCAAGCAAGCTTGAGATGTTGAGTATCAGGAGATATTGCTCAACATTCCTTCATGATAATCTATTAAGTCTACAAGTGAACTGAGGTGTCATCATAGTCATCAGTCCACCAATCAGAGGGTTCTACATCAGTATATCCAAATCCAATGAACCAAGCTCATCCATGAGGACACAAACTCCAATGTACCTACCCCTACTATCTATTGGTCAAATATTCAAGAGAAGACATGTCCAAATCTTGTAATTATCTCATTGGCTAAGAAGAGTTCGTTCCAACAAACCCTAATTAGGGTTTCATCTTGTAATCTCGGCCATTGATTGTCAATCAATCTAGGCCATTCATTGTAAAGGGGGAACTATAAAAGGCTTCTCTCTCTCATTTGTAAAGGTTAATAGTTAATAGCAGGTTAATAATAGTTAATAGTTCAAGAGTAAGAAGAATAGAATAGAAGATAGAGTAGAAGTTAGATTAGGAGAAGGCAAAGATTGTTGCCAAAATCTTGTTGTAAAGAGCATTTGATTTCATTGAAGCTATGGTGAATTAATGTGTCATTTCAACAAGTTGCATGGTCTCTACTTCTCAATTCATTTGCTTTCATGTTGATTGGATGAATGATAGGAGTTGTGAATGATTAATGGTGAAATTCATTTATCCATACCACTAGCGATTTGCTGATTGTAAGTTTGTTCTGTGTGGTCAACTGGAATTCTTAACGAGCTTAACTTCAATTGCTACTTGCCTCATTGATATGCAGTGTCTTGATGGTGTCTATGTCATTGGTGGCGACTTGAAAATCATTTTGCTCTCCTTAGAAGATCGCACTAGCTTTGTGGAGTTGTTCTTTGATGGTAAAGTGGAGCTTAGTTGAATCTCATCCAATCATTCATTGTATCTTGCATTCTTAGGAGTAGTGTATTCTTCTCAAACCCTATGCCTTCTGACATTTTATTTTCCAAGCAAGTAGTTAGAATCTAAGTTCCAGCGACATCAAAATATTCAGCATTCAAAGAAGTACGTAAGGCCCCTTGGAGTAACAACAACCAACTGTGATTATCCACAAGTCGTAACCTGACATTAGGAACCTTGGAGTTTTCCACTTGATCACATAGTTTACCATTTGAGAAGACTTTATTAAAGAGAGGATAAGATACTTTTGGTATTTTATTTTGTGTTTGATTGTGCCTAAAAAACACATCAACATATTCCCTGTCATTCACAGCAGGGCTGCTTCATTTGTTGGTTCTCCCCCAAAAAGTGGGTTGAGCTTTGTTCATGTTCTCCACACCCCTAGGGCTGATGCACATTTCTAATTTTTATAGTGGTCTCCAGGACCACAATTAACATACCCAAAAAAAATATAGTGGTTTTGTATAGTTACATGCATGTTATGTGATATTCCAGTCTTAATTCCTGTTTTCAGGCTGCAAATATGTATATATTTATGGTTTTTGTATAGATATATCCAAAACAAACGCAGCCCCAAAAAAATTGCCGTACTAGTGTACCCAAACCTGAACCATTAACTTAGGTGTAAACAGTTAATGCAAAGTTGGTTAAGGCTAGGCAAGAGATAGGAAGAAATTGTGAATTGACTAAAGGCAAGAAAAATAAGGCACCAGAGATGGATCTCTGAAGATTCTAAACACACACCTATAGAATAAATAAACCACAAAGGTATGATCTAGAGATAAATCACTTGGCTTTGAGGGGAAAGGTGAAGGTTCAATTCTCTGCCCCTCCATTATTCATATTTTGTTACTAATGTGTGCAACAAATGTCACATGGGCAATTGGGAGGTTACCAAAAGGGAATTAAGGCACTTTAAGGGACCTAACTCCACTTTTGCACAGATTTTAAGTGGAATTTATTTGGTATTGTTATTTTGTACATTTGATTGCACCTAATTATTTCAGTATGGCCTCTCATAAAATAACATAAATCAAAAAGTTAGTAGGAGTTAGCAACTAAAGATTCTGACAGATTAAGATGAAGATGATATTAATCCCAAGGAAGAGAATAAAGATTCTAGAGCAAAGCCTTGTTGAGAAAGCATCTGAAACAATATGAACTGCTTATAAGGAGAAGAACAAACAGCCTCCCTCTCACTATTCCAATAATGAACTTTTGAAGCAGATGGATGGTTTCACGGCAATAAAGAAGGTTTCAAAACATCTCAAGAATCTCTACAAAACATAAATACAAGTAAATTTAAGAAAATGAGTCATAAAGTATCCAATAGTCATCTTGCTCGAGATAAATTTATATTGTTGCGAGTTTAGTCTAGCTAGATGATTTGCAGAATATGTTGCTTGGGAAGTTTTCAATCCTCTGACTCCAAGAAACGATAATTATGAAGCTTGGAAAAGTTCACCTAGATGTCCCAAAATTCACATGTTCTGCTTCCCTATATGGATGATCTTGATGATTATTTTTCCTAAAAGTGACACTTATCTGAATGTTAGTGGCATCCATAATGTGCATGTCCAAGAAAGTGCCTTCTACTCTTACTGGCTTCTAGTCTTTTTGAAGGCACTCTTTAAGCCTCAACGATAGTAGCTTATCAACTAAACATGACAATTTTAGTAGCATATATGGCAACTGGACTGTTCTGGTTTTGTTGTGTATGAAGATCTTTGGAACTTCGAACATACAAAGCTTATTGTAAATTATTTTTGTCCATTTGAAATATCATTTCACTAATCAATAAAATGATACAATAGCTGGCCCATTAAGGGGCCTGGCTGGGTTAATTCAGGCTTTAAAGAGAAAATTATTGAGGAGTGGGAAAGGCCTTTGGAGGGATGGTGGAAAATTAATTTCAATGGAGCTTCTAAAGGGAACCCTGGACCATCAGGCGCTGGCTGCATTGTTCGTGATTGGAAAGGGGATGTGGTGGCTTTCAGAGTGAAGAAATTAGAGTTTGGAACAAACAATGTTGCGGAAGCATTAGCAGCATTAATGGCTGTTAGAATTGGCAAGATGTTGGGAGCTACGAAATTACACTTGGAAGGTGATTCCCTCATAATTATTCAGGCAATCATGAAAGGGAGAATTGATGAATGCCATATACAAAATTTAATTGCTATTATAGTGGAAGAATTAGCAGACCTTGAAGATTTTCGAGTGAGTCATGTTAGGTGATCGAGGAACACGGAGGCAGACACCCTATCAAAATGGGCACTATCTTTTGATGAGGTTGGTGAAATAAGGATGGAAGACTTTAAGCAACTTTCCTTAGAAGAACTTTAAGAGTAAATCAGTTGCTTGTTGAAGCTTTTAATTAAATTTCTTACTGCATAAGCATAATAAATGGTGTCTAGTGACGTGATGTGAAGTTTGGCGGCGGGGTACTGAGGACCTGGATTCAATGACCGATTATGTAGCGGATGAATATCTCATTGAGTGCTTATCCCCCTTTTCGCGATTTCGATAATGTGTTCTATGTTAATAAAGATTTGAGTTTGTGGTGCAGGGTAGCTTTGCTTTGGTGAAGCTATGAGCATTAGAGTAGGGTGGTGGTAGTGTTGCTACACTGAATCAACGGAGGCCAACTTTACTTTGAGGACAAGCAAACAATTATGTCCTTTCTTCGAGGAGGTCTCTGAAAAGAGATTGAGGGGAATGTTCCTCTTTAACGATGAGTGGTTGGTGAAGTGTGTGCTATTAATTTTGGGCAAGGCTTTTGATTTGGTGAGGCATAGGTACAAGACAAATATGGATGTATACTCTTTGATCATGGCGTGGGGACTGGATGTGGGGGAGCTGAAAGGCAGGATGAAGCGGGTCATGGAGGCAATTGTCCATAAAGATTTCTTGGAGGGTCTGGATTCCTTCCTTGAATGGGCAGTTCCCGGAAAAGGTTTCGATATCCGGGAAGGTGTGGAAGGTAGAAAGCAGGGCCGTGGTGGGGATTTAATCCCTTTCGTTCGATGGCCGAAAGGACTGTGCAAAGTACACCGCAAAGCCGAAGCCAAGCACGGATGGGAGGTGCTAAAAGTCTTTGTGCAGATAATGGAATTGGAGGCGGCGATTAAATTGGCAAAGGCTGAAGCGGAAGGTGTGGGACGTAGGTTTCTTCGACTGAGGAAGAGGAAAGCTGCAAAGGCACAAGTGGATGGTGTCGACCCGAGCACATCACATGGAAACAGATAAAATCTTTCTTTTGATACAATTACAGATCCTTTAGTTTTTTTTGTTTTTCCTCTAAGGGGTTTAATTTTTAATATTAATTTTTAATATTAATTTTTAATGTTAATTTTTAATGTTAATTTTTAATATTAATTTTTAATATTAATTTTTAATGTTAATTTTTAATGTTAATTTTTAATGTTAATTTTTAATAACAAGATGTTGGGGGGTAGTTTTTACTTGTGAAAACTGTAAACTGTCTGTGAGAGATTTTTTTGTTAAAAGCTCGATAATGGTGGATAGGGTGTAATCATGGGTAGTTGTAGATGGGTGGTTTTTTGGTTCAGTTGACAGTGCTCTTTTGGGTGTTTGATGGGTTCCTATGGTTGTTTTTCTAGAAGTTTACTTCAAGCTGAGATGTATTTCCTTTCAAAAATGAATAAAATAATATATTATTACCGAGCAAAAATAAAATGATACAATACCTCATGTGTATTCCAGTAGTCATAAAACAAAGTTAACTTGCATTGGACAAGCTCAGGCTTTATCTTTCCACGTAGATCACCATCTCCTCTCAATACAGCCTGAAAATGACAGTGTGATTAATTTTGTTGTAACAAATAGACAAAATAATACTCAGAGATGTTAACAGATTATAGCATTCAAGTAACAAAACTAAACAATTAACCCCATATAAACTTTGCTAAACCAGTGTTTCTCTAGGTGTGTTGACACCCTCCCTACTCCAAGACATTATAAGGACTTCAAAAAATCACCCTCCAAGCCTAAAAAAGAACAGAAAAATGGGGGTGACCCCCTTTTGTACACCATTGTGGCGACAACTTGCTATCCCTGGCATCCCTCGACAATCTTGAGGACATCAAGCCATCCTCCACCTACATTGTTATATAGGTTTTTAAGAAAAATCCTACGTTACCCCAAGTTTCCGGGAAGGGGGGACGGGGGGACGGGGGGACGAGTTTCTGGGACGGCAAATTTTTTTGCCAAATTTGGGGAAGGGGGGGGACGGCAAAGGGGACGGCTATATAAAATATAGGGAAAATTTAAAATATATAGGAAAATTCTAAATGTTCATATGAAAACATGGATAAAGCATGCATCTATACATTATATTCATATGAAAACATGGATATAGCATGTGTATGATACTATGAAAACATTTTAGAATGCAAACATCGAACATACAACATTATCAATAGACTCAATACTCAATATGCACTCATAATTCAGAATTTCAATTCATTCACATTGTCAATATGCATATCATAATAGATATTAAAGAAACATTGTTCCACGGCTGTTGGGGACAAGGAGACGCGGGGACGCGGGGATGGGCTTCGGGGACGGGGGGACAAAGGAAAAAAAATTCAGGGACAGGTTTCGAGGACAGGGGGACTTTGGCCTGGAGGGGGGAAACGCGTTTCCGTGGAACACTGTAATAAAAGAAATAACATACAAAATGCCCAAAGGCCACACTGCTGCCATATTGTTTCATTGTCAATGGCGATATGGAAATCAAAATAGTACTAAGTAAATACTAAAAAGCAAAGTATAATATTTATTATTTAATTTATTTTCTATTTTATAAATTTTAAAATTTATAATATGAATTAATTTAAAATTATAAATATTTGATATGAATTAATAAATTTAATGTTGCCTTTTAGTTTTTGATAGAGGGCCCATGTTAGAAAAATAATAAAATATAGATAGTCGTATTTTGATTTCATAACTATTCAAATTCAATAATAAAAAAATTGATAGTCGTTTTTTAAATTTTTTCAATATAGAGGGCCCATGTTAGAAAAATTTTTAAAAAATTGAAAATACGACTTTTTTTTTTAAATATTTTTCCCTAGCCCTAGATGTGGGGGACGTCTAGCCATCCCCGGGACGGCTGGGACGTCCCCAATCCGTCCCCAGCCATCCCCGGGACGGCTGTACATCCCCCACAGCTAGGGAAGTCGTCCCCCCGTTTCGAGGACGTCCCCTCAAAATTCTGACAATTTGGGGATGGGGGGGGACGGCCAGTCCCCAAAACATCCCCGGGACTGGGACGGGGGTTTTCAAGTAGGGGACGCGTCCCCTACTTTCGTAGGAAAAATCCCAATTCAAAAGAACACATAAAACCTAATCCCATTATGGGCAACATAATGAGACACCCAAAAACGCTAGCCCATTTGCAATTATGATTTCATATTTTGCGCTTCACATTTTTTTAAAGTGATTATCTTGAAAATACAACTTTCCTCTACATTTGAGAGGGGCAACTCTATTGTATGATTGATGATTTTGGGTTTTAACGATACTTTTCACCAAAAAGTACTTAAGGAAAAGAAAAATGCTAACTTAACAAGGAATTTAAAAGAATCTTTTGAGCATCAACACATTGAAATAAGAACCTGATATGTTTTCAGTAAATGATTTTAAGAGTATTACTAATTGCTTCCACAAATCATGGTCAAGATAACAAAGATCATCGTTAATAAGTCATATGACAAATTAAAAATGACATTTAGAGAACATATTGAATCTACATCCAATATTGCTTTCTATTACTTAGCTGAACAATAACATTCAAAATGCCTCATACAAAATTTTGTGAAAATGAGAAGCCCTTTTTACAATTACTATAGCTCTATTTATAAGCTAGAGATTCATAACTACTTTTGTAACTACCTAGTAACCACCTAGATAACTACCTTCTTACAAAACTTAACAAAAAAAATATTAAATTTATTTCGATTAGGATTGACTCAACTTTTCTGGAATCAATGTCCATTTTCTAACCTTATTACAAAATGGTGACATAAGTCACATTACATTAAGTTAAGCTTAAAACGTAAGAAAGTAATTAGGTGACTCGAAAACTAAGTTACTTCTTTTCCTCTATTGTCATCCATTCCAGCTTTCCTTGAAGAAGTCCCTTGTGTCGTGACCTAGTCCTGATGAAGAGGAGACCTTGTTTTATATGCTCTGAATAACTTGACAATCAGATCCAACTCATGACAAAATGCCACTGAAATGCCACTGGGAATATCACTGCTATACAAATCTAAAGCCACCAAAATGGCACTCAACTTCTTCATTGTCCTAGAACTGAAAATTTGCTTGCTAAACCATTCTTTATCAATCATATCTTTGAAGTTCTTAATCATTTAAACTTCGTCTTCCAATAATGCATTTGGATTGACTAAAAGGAAATCATTTTGACCCTTAGTCTTTACTTGTTCACAATGTACCAAGAGTGTTTCCTATTCCGTTCAAATTTCATTATGATTACATTTCCATTTCAGACTCTAGAACCAAGAATCAGATTGGTTCTCTTTGTAATGTCCCCTAGTTAGCTATACCTTTAAAGTTAGCCCCAATTTACCCAAGTCTAATTTAAGTTTAGGGGAGTACCTCTGTTTACTGTTTTCCTGCATAAAAACCAGAGAATATATATGTAATGATACTTATAAAACTGAAACACACACTAAAAAGTATGTCGAATGACATATGTCTTAATGCATTAATTACCATTAGTATGAGATTTATTAAATAAATTCAGATTGTTATATCTGTCAGATACAGTCAGATTTGTTAGATAAAATCAGATCTATAGGCTAGGTACTTTTCTTAGCTATCCAATTCCTCATTACACTAGGGTAGGCTAGTTGGATAGGGTGTCCAAGGAATCCTCCCTCCTAGGCCCAAGAGCAGATACCATATCCCCCTTGGCTCCATATGGCAGGTATTAAGCATCCATCATGGAGTGGCATACCCAGCGAGGTATCCTATCGCCGTTCCCCCTCATCACAACCACCCCCTCTCTTAAGCCCAAGAGCAGATGCTTCATCCCTCTTGGCTCCATGTGGCAGGGGTTAGGCATCCACTATGGAGTGGCGTACCTAAGAGAGGGTCCCTTATATGCAATGAACCAATTATGATATTCCCACTGAAATCATATTTGTTATTCAGCTCAACTAATTATGATAATCAATTGTATTTGACATAGTTATTATACTTCCATTATATCATATTGCTTAGTGTCTTATATCAGATTGTTAACAGTTCTTTCTGTTCGTATTACTTTAAATCAGAATTATTCATTAAGTGTCATTGATGCATTTTACAGTATTATAGCAATTTATTACAAACTGCATTTGATTGCCTTATTCCTTCTGGATTCATTAACAGATGCATATCTATATGTATTATGTTTAACAAACAGTACTGTTATGTATAATCATTTCAATATTGTTTGAATAATTATATATTATTTGCTTCTCAACTTAATATCATATAAATGCCACCCATTTGATTAAGATTACACACAGCAGTTATATATAATTACATACCAATATGATTTTAATATATATAAATTGCTGACTGGTTATATTCTAATATTAAATCAAAAGTCAGACTTATACATACCTGTCACTGTTGACTTTCCCTTATCCCTGTTGGCAAACCTGGAGATTCCTTTCTTTTATTTCCTTTCCAGCAGACCCCTGATTTTCCGTTCTTCCTCCTTTTCTGATTTGCACAGGGAGGAGGGGTATTTAACCTCTCCAACCATCGTGGTGGAAAGTCACGATACTTCTCTTGGTAGCCAGTATGAAGGGACACCACTTTTACCTAGCGGGGCCCTCCACAATCTGACGTGGGTAATACTTAGTCTTCCCACCGATTCACCAAAGGTTATCGGGTCTCAGGAAATAGAATTAGTAAGTTGCTTTCTATTGCTTATAATGTATTTTTGAACATTGCTAATTAAAATCATCATTAATCAATATAAAGTGTAAATTAATAATATGATATAATAATTTCATTATGATTTTACATATGTTATGGTAAAAATATATCAATTATATTTTCTACAAATGTGGGGACATGACACTCTTCTACAATTGTAAAGATCTTCTCGGCAACTAGGATGTTAGTATCTATCTTTGTCATTTCCTTAAGATCCTTCAGAATTCCCTACCAAACTAATTCTTCTTTCCTAATGCTCCTCAACTCTTTTTCAATTGCCTCATTTTTTACCTCAATTTCATCATAAATCTCCTCGGTTTTCCCAATGAGATTTGATGCATCCACTTTGATCTACTCAACCATTTTTATGTCATCTTCTATATGATTGATACTTATGGACACTTTATATTGATTTCTTTATCAACACTCACCTCAAGAACTAGATCTGCAGAAGAATGAATTGCATTTATATGCAATGTAGTCATGTCCACACTAGACTTGAGGTACGAAGTCAAAGTCTGCACTTGTCAATTGAAATGGTCCTTTGTGTTCTTTTCTTTCTCTATTCTCAGTATCAGTCATGTAGTTGACATTTAAAAATTGTGAATATCACCCTCATGAGTTGAGGGGCCAAGGTCCACCTTAGTGATATCTAAATTTGCCTCAGTAGCTTCATTTATGTCCGTTTTGTTCTGAAATGGGCTCAACGACTTCCACAAACATTCCCCAATAGGGAACCCACCACTAACTTAGAGGTGACCTTCATCTTCTTTGGTTTTTTCAGTTTCTAGAACATGTTAGGAAAATTAATGTTTACATTATATTTGAGGTATGTAAATGTGGAAAGGTAGTTACTACTGTAATAGTGATGTTGTTAATAAACAACTCACTAATATAGGTTAGTCGTATATATTGTTGAAATAACAATATATCACAATAGTTAGTGGTTAATGTGTTATACCATGAATGATATTCCGGGATATAACACCTCCCTATTAAATAGGAGGTTGTTTGGCTATGTAAGTGGCTATATATTAGCCATTGTATTGAGTGTTGAAAAATGTAGAGCACACATTATCTTGTATTAAATTATCTGCAGCTCCATCTGCCTATATTTCTTTTATGGTATCAGAGCAGGAAAAGATCATGTGCCTAGGATTTAGTGATAATCACCAGAAGATTGAAAATTATTAATGAGTTACAAGTTGTTGCTGCTTAACTCCTTTCTCAGGCGAATATTTTGAGCATAGTTGGCAATGATACAAGCTGGTGACATTCGATTTGAGGACTCCTTGTTTTTTGGTCTCAATGTTATCTCGGCTTTCACCATAAGTTAGCGGCCCATTCCTACTTTGCCAGCCTGCATGGAGAGCATCCAGATCACATATGCTCAATTTGCATCCACGATAATAGTAATGTAAGTTTGAGGCATCGTCTTTCGCATTGACACTCTGTTGATCTGATTTGGTGAAACAGCTTTTGATGGGTACAGCGCATTGATTAAGGCACATAAGTTGATGGTCGAGTAAGAGAAGGTTGAGCCGGAATTGGTGCATGCAGACTACACTGGCACAACATATTATGTAGCACATTTTTTGTATGGGCATATGACTCTATGAAAGGGACATTCAAAATGGCCTTCACTACGACCCCTGAAGCCCCAAGATCTACTACTATTTCAGGCTATTGGCTGAGAAAAGACGGCTGGTCATCTGCAACCGAGCCTTATAGATGCCCATGGTGAGAGTAACAGTGTTGCTGAAGATAATAACAGAGAGTTGTCTTTATCTCTGTGCATCATCTATCTATGTGGTTGCAAGCCAAATCACCCGCAATTCCTTAGCATAGGAAACAAGTAAGGGTCAATCGCACATTTTTGGTGGGTACTGCAACTAGTCATTGATCTACTATTTTGTTGTATTCGTTGATATCTGAGTTATCTTGCTTTGTGTGTATCGCACCTAGTATATGGTATGTAAGGTCAAATAAAATCATTTAGTGTTTATGTGTATCAAGTTGTGGCATTTTAGCATAGGGTCCTGTTGTGACCATTTCACACATCGCCCCATCGCAAATGGGGACCCCCTCTTTTTGCTTGTTTTTCGCTCGTTTTCGCTTTCGTTTTTAGGATTTTGTTAGTTAGTTAGTTGTCTGGATTTAGGGCCAAGCCTTAGGGTTTTAAATTTTGCCTCTTCAAGCCAGAATCCAGTCATTTTTTGAGAGCTTTTGAGCTTCTTTTCTAGAATGCAAATTTTGAATGCAATGATTTCGCCAAAATGGTCTAATTTTCAATTGGAATGTTCATGCAGAGCTTAAATTTGTCTAAGTGTTGACCGTCAATGTGAATTTTTGTCTGATTGAATATTTTGACCAAATTTTGACTTTTTTGAATTTTGATCCTGGGCATTGGAATTAATTTGTTTTCGCCTCGTGAAGTGTTAAAATGTGAAAAATCTTGTTATTTTGGCCTGTAGGAGCAAAATCGCTCTTGTCCCTCAGTGAAGGACGGGAGCTCAATTTCAAATATCTCATCATCCTTGCAGAGTCCAGACAAATTTTACGTTTGAAGTGATGGAGAACGGCGAGATCTTTCCATTGAATATAAATTGAAGATTTTCATGAGCACAGAAATGCCTCTAGGAGGAAAATCGCTCCTGTCCCTCAATGAAGGACCGGAGCTACAATTCAAATTTCGCCTTGTCCTTGCAAGATTTCGAGAGCTTAATGAGTCCGAAGGAAGATACTTTGCCAAATGAATATAATTTGATATGCAAAAACGAAGGAAAATGACCTATATTGACTAAATCGCTCCTGTCCCTCTCCAAGGGACCAGGGCGAGGTACCTTGTAGCTCTCGTCCCTCTCCCAGGGACCAGAGCGATTTCCTTCATTTTGCAAAATCCAGACAAGGGTCAAGGCAAGTTTACGTTCAAAAACAAAGGAGAACATGAGATGAACGCATTGAATATAAATTGAAGATTTTTGGGACGTCCATACCAGTGTTAAATGCCTAGTTCGCTCCTGTCCCTCAGGAAGGGACCAGAGCGATTTTTGATATAATTGCTTTTCTTGCAAAGTTACAAATGATGTCAAGGCATGGACGAATAGAGTGAAGAAGGACGAGTCCGTTGAATATAAATTTGGAACCTGGCAAAGTGAGATGAAGGCCACAGGGGGAGGATCGCTCCTGTCCCTCTCCAAGGGACCAGGGCGATACTATGATGATAATACTCCCTACGCAAGTTCAAGGGCATTCCTCCAAAGTTCAAGGTCGAGCCAAGTCAAGACGAAGGGTGGCGAAGACATTTTAGGGCATTTCTATCAAGCGCAAGGTTGTAAAGGTCATCACATGGAAGGAATGTGCACTCTAAGACCCAGATCGCTCCTGTCCCTCTCCAAGGGACCAGAGCGATACTTCCATTAAGGCATCGATTTCAAGGGACAAGGGCGATGATCTTTATAACATCAAAGGTGCCTTGTAAAAGCAATTGGGACGTACGCGGAATAGACAAGCATAGATGTTATTCGCCTTACAATGAAAATTCGAAAGTCAAAGATACAAGATGAACGTGAAGATCATGGAGATCGCTCCTGTCCCTCTCCAAGGGACAAGGGCGATGTTAGGCAAAACACACGATATTCTTTGAAAATCACGTTAAGACAAGGACGCACAAGGTTTTAAATGACATTTGGAAGATGATACAAGGAAAGGATCGTACCAAGATGGAGAATTTCGAGCAAAAACCTTAGGATCGCTCCTGTCCCTCTCCAAGGGACCAGGGCGATAATGGTCATAAGATGCACTTGCTCGCACAAGAAAGAAATTCAAATTCGAAGGACCACCAGATGATTGATTTGGAACGTGGAAATGAAGGAGTTGAACGTTGAAAACGCAAGAATCAAGACCAAGATCATGGATCGCTCTTGTCCCTCTCCAAGGGACCAGAGCGATGAGGTACGTCCCTTTATTTTCATATTTTTGGCGCCAAATTAAACAATTCAAATATCCTTAAATGCTAAATCGATTTAAAAATTGAAAATCCTATTTAAATTGGCATTTAATATGGCGTTAAACATTTATTAATTATTTTGCCTTTATTAGAATCGAAATTTGCAAATTAAAAAAATGCAAGGCATTAATAATTAATTATTTAATTAATAAAAAATCGATTTGAGCGCTCAATTAGGCAAGTCGGCCTTGTCATTTCATTGCAAATCATTTAAAAGATGGTTTTATTTTTATCAAGTCAGCCTAAGGGGGGAAGGATGAACGCGCTATATAAGGGGAGTGGAATTATCATTTTCTACATCATTATTTTACCTTCCTTCATGCGAATTGAGAAGAGGCGAATATAGTGCGAGTTTCATTCATCCAAGGGTGGCGCGCTTAGTTATCAAAAGGTGGTGCGATTTCAAACCAAAGGAGGCGTTAATATCATCAAGTATAGAGTGCGAATTACGTTGAAGACCAAGGGTGGTGCGAATTTGAAGACCACACCAAGCGCGAACTTGAGGATACACCAAGGCGAATTTGCTAAGGACTTGGAGACCACACAAGGCGATAATTGAAGATCACATTCTCTCCAGAGGTGGCGAAGTCAATTTTGAGGAGATCATATTGAAGACTATCTTATACCTCAAATTTTGCCTAGGCGAATTTTGTTTTTGCATTCTAGAGTTAGCTCTCTATCGAGGTATGGCGATTTAATTGTTATTGCTTTATTCATTCATCGTCATATTTCAAATTTTGAAATTTTGAGTTTTTAAATCTCTTAGCTCAATCGTTGTTTTAGGAAATGATAACTCTAGAGACTTATCATGAGGTTTCCTAAAATTTATCTCTCTTATTTACGTTATTTATTGCAAAATCTATTTCTTATAATGAAATGTTGTGTAGGTATGGCGACCCCAAAGGCGGGAGCATCCACCAGTCGCTCGGCTCTCATGAAAGAAGATCAGAAGACCGAAGAAGTGGAGACCAAGATCGTGTCCAAGTGGAGCAACATTGGAGATACCAACTTGGGGAACTTTAGCACGAAGAAGTTCCGGGAGGTCCCTTACATCGGCAAGCCATCACCTGTCGCCCGGAGAATAATAGAGAGTGGCATCATCAAGGCGGCCGGTTTTCCTCCAGCCATTCAGTGCCACGAGTTGATGATCGAGTGTGCCCGTCATTACAATCCACAGTCCAGGACAATTGTGTCCAATGAGGGAAACACTTTGGCGTACCTTTCAGAGGAAGCCATAAGTGAAGCCTTCCATCTTCCAGAGCACAGGGACATGATATACAAGAGCGTTGAAGGAGCCAGATCAGTGTACGATGATGATCCAGATGCTTGCCTAAGCATAATCAACAAGAACTGGCTACTTAAGAGTCGTCCCCGTCTGAGCAAAGTACCGAACACACCACACAGGATTGATTTCCAGGAGGAGTACAGAGATTTGATTACCATGCTCAACAGAGTTACAGGAGCACCTCATGCCTTCTATTTTGAGAAATGGATGTTTTACTTCATCCAGGTGA
This sequence comes from Cryptomeria japonica, assembly GCF_030272615.1. Taxonomy (NCBI): domain Eukaryota; kingdom Viridiplantae; phylum Streptophyta; class Pinopsida; order Cupressales; family Cupressaceae; genus Cryptomeria; species Cryptomeria japonica. Next base: position 626,788,787 of record NC_081410.1, on the reverse strand, counting down.
TTGTTCAAGGAAAGGGTACAATACATTGGGCTAGGATAATTAGCCATTGCTTAGACGTACAATTGAGAAGACTCAGGGCTACTAAGTCCTTCCACATGAGTTCATATGTCATCTATGCCTTAATTAGGAGCGTTGAGTACGCAGGACTACCTCACAGAGGAGTGATTGGAAGAGGACCCGGCGAGGTCAGAGTTTGTGAATCCTATACCTACTTGCATCATCCACCAGGGAAAAACTACAAGTTAGTCAATGATACTTTCACGATGAACATCACAAGGACGTTGCAAGGTGGAATTCACAACAGATTATCTCAAGATGCCCAGGAATTCATCAAGAGGTACGGTGCTTGGTTCATTCAGTTTCCCAAGTTCACTTACATTAGAGTGTATGGATGTCCTTTACCTCCATACATGTTGCCGAGATACCCGACAGATAGAATTGTGTTACTTGAAGTAACAAGGCAGTTGGCAGCATATGTGAAGGCATTCAGACACAAACATCAGAATGGAGTTCAAGTACCTATTATTTTGGGTAATTCAGTTGAGGTATGTCCTAATGTCTTAGCCATGGATGACGCAGAGAAGGAGTTAGCCTTGTATCCTTTTTCATCTTTTGCTTGGAGGAATAGTTTTGATCCACATGGACATTTAGAGGAGACGGTCGGTAGAAGATTTAGACATGAGTACCAGATTGAAGATTTTATGATGAATCTCCTAGATGATCTCGAAGTGAAACGAAAAATACATTCTAGATTGCCTTTGGATTTCATCAGGAAATGTAAGATTTACAGAGTAGCCGACCAAGCTCAGGACAACGGTAGGCACATCCAATCTTCATATGATAGAGAAAGCAAGATAATAAGTTTGAATTGGAATGAGCCCGAGGCCGTGGATTTAGATGATTTGATGGCACCAGTCTTGTCTTGTACTCGTAGATGGGTAGACGTTCAGCATCAGAAGTTGAGAGAACAGGGCATAGCCATGTCTTTTACTTTGGAAGAAAAGCCAGCCGAAGGTGGAGCCAGTGTTAGTGAAGGCAATCCTAATCCTAGGAATTCAGGTGAAGGTAACCTTCGATGTGCCAGTGAGGGCAATCTCCATTCGAGAGGTTCGAAGAGAAAGGAAAGATCAGAAAAGAAAGAGCCTTCCAAGAAAAAGCAAGGTGCCAACAAAGATCAAGCACCTGGTACTTCTTCCAGACCAGAAGATAGAACAGTTCGAGTGGAAGAGTCCATGGAATCGATGGTACAGAATGATAGACAGGAGGAAGGACAGGCACAGCATGTTTCATCCGATGGATCTCTCCAAGACTATGATTTAGAAGATGATAATGAAGTAACATCTCCTCCCAGACAAGAAGAAATGGTACATAAAGAAATTCAAGTTCAAGAGACAAGATCGAATATCCCAGATTGGTTGAAGGAAAGATTGACTAAGGTGATCGTAATAGAGGACGAGGACAGTGCAATTGATTTAGAGAGCCTCATGGGACGTTCACATATGACAACAGAGAAAAAGAAGGCTACAAAGATGTCCAAGATGATTCGAGATGAGACTGGATCTAGAAAACTGCAGATAGCTACACCGGCAGCAGACAAATATGAGGGTGAGATCCTAGCAGAAGACTATCATATACAAACTATTGAGTTAGGCCCATCCACAGCAGAGCAGACTTTAGATGATGCCACTGACACATTTGAGGCATTGAAGGACAAGTTTAGAGAAGAAGTAGAAAAGAATAGAAAGCTTGAGAAAGAGGTCGGTGCATGGAGGACATATTTCAGTCACATCAATGAACCTTTGGGACGTCAGGATCCAGTTAGATCACCATTGCAGGCATTGCCCCTTCAATCAATCAATGAAGCAGAAAGATTCAGGAACCTGGTCCAGCGTACATGTAGTTGGATGGATAGATCTCACACGGTGGCCATTGAGTTTGTTACAAGGATGTCGAAGATCACCCATCAGGCTATCCAAGTTCTTGAGATTATTCACAGATTGATGGCAACAGTAGCTGCATTTGCCCATACCAAGGACGTTGTCATCCCTGTCTTGAAAGTTATAAGACACACATCCAGAAGAATTTTAGCACAAGAGAGGATCTTAGAAGGTGATTCTCACAGTTTGTTTCAGTGGTCAACCTTGCTCCATATAAAGAGTGTTCTCTTCGAGGACATCAGTGTTAGATGTGGTCAAGTTGAGGAGGTGATCAATCCGATCCAGGACAGAGTATTTGAGGTACTTCGTACCATTCTTGGCAGAAGGATCGAGGTCGAGACAGATGTGGATTTACAAGAATTTGAGGATAGAATCCAAATCATCTTTCGCAAGGACGCAGATGTTACAGATGAGCAGTATGATCAGATGTATGCCACCATGCTCCTGATTGATAAAACAAAGGAACTTGAACCTACTTGGGACACAGCTCTTCTAGATGCATTTGATCAGGTTATCCACTTAGAAGAGAGTATCAAGAATCTTCCCGAGATTCCAATCACAGAAATCGAAGGAATCGTGACAAAATTCATTGCATATGCTAAGAAAGAGAATTGGAAAGGGAATAAGATTCTAGATGAAAGGTTGTTACAGATGACATGACATCTTATTTCTCATTGGTTGATACCTCCTAGATTTTTGTGCCAAATTTAATATTTGGCTATGTATTTAATATTGTTCAGTAAAAAGGAGGTCATTTGTAACAAACCCTAATTAGGGTTTAGGTGTCATGATCTTGTCCATTGATTTATTTTCAATCTGGACCTTTCATTGTAACTGGGGATGCTATTTATACCCCCATTTTTCATTTCATTTGAGAATAGAAAAATAGTGAATAAGTGTGAGAGATAATAGTTGATGTAATAGAGAGATTAGAGTTAGAAGCAATTTTTATTTTGTAGCAAGATTGAGTCTTGAAGAGAGAAATTCAAGCAATTGTTGTATATGATGACTTGGAAATCAATAAAATATTGAAGTTATGGTGTTTTGTTGCAAATTTCATAAGTTATCTTCATGGTTGTTGGATGTACTTGAATCACGCTCAATCGAAGTAGTTGTTAATTTGAAAGACTAAGTGTGAGATTTGATATTTGGTAGGATTCGCTATCCAAACCACTAGCTTCTTGCTGATTGTAGGAACGCCTTGCGTGGTCGACTGGAAAACATTTTTGAGTCCTTAACCTTCAAGCATTTTCGCATCTAGGATATGTACCTTCATAGTAGTGTCCTTGGTCTTTGATGCATTGAACACCATTTTTACCTTAGAAGATCGCACTACTTTCAATTGAGTTGTTATCTTATGGCAAAATTGAAGTTGGTTGAGTCTTGCCAAATCTCATTCATGCTAAGTCGTTCATAGGGTTAGGCTAGATAAGACTTACTTAAACCCTGTCCTTTTTCTATTTTTTTGAAAGTTCCTTTTAGATTAGTAAAATCTTCGAACCTTTGAATCCGTAAGACGCCTTGGAGGAAACAGCAAATCACATCATACCACTAAAAAGCTTGTCCACACGTGGAGATCCCACTAAAAGAACCTTGGAGTCCATCTAACTGATCCTTTTTGCAGATCTTCAGCAGTTAGAGACTATTTTCTCAAGAGAGGATAAGATGCCTGTCGGTATTTTATTCTGTGTATGATTGTGTACAAAATACACGTCAACAGGTCCATTTTTCATGAGTCATGAATTGTTATGTTATCGAAAAGTCAAAGTATCATGTATTACTTTCTTCTATAATAGGGTCTATTTTTCAAGTCAAATAATTGTTGCTTAAGTGTTTTAATAATTATTCATAGTTTAAGATTGTATGGTGTACATCAGAGTCTATGTGGGTAAATTTGTAAAATTGTCAAAAAGTTATAATTGTTTCAATTATATTTGGAGTGCATTATCGGTGGTATCTGACACTCCTTGTCAAATGTTACATCATGGGAGGATATATTCTTTCCTCACAACTGATGAAATGAACCTAAAAGTCAAATTTGCTGATTAAGTAGCAAACCAATTGGAGGCAGGAGGCAACAAAGGTTGGAGGTTAATCAGCGACCTCTCATCAGTCACCAACAACGAGGCCATGCATCAGACATAGTGACATTTTTTCAGTTGTGTATTTGCTTCCAGTTGCAAATGGTGTGATGTGTGGTTCAGATTTTTGGTTTTCTACTTTACGTAGTGTGTTGGATGTTGGAAGGGTAATTGTATAAGAAAGCAGCTAACGTCTGTGATCCTCTGACTACGGAGATCCTCTGACTGCCATACTTCGTCAAAAGATGATCGACTACTGAATACATTCACTGGCAATTATGATCATGTGCAGCAAGACCCAGATATCAAGATCCAGACATTAGTATGCAGTTTTATGTGATTTGTTTTCTTTTCAGTGCTCCTGTGTGGTGTGAATAAGTGGAAATTTCAAATTGAGGGGGGGACATAACATCAATGTTCCATTTCCATTTCAAGCTAAATCGGCTAACGTCAAGGGCAAATTCCAGTGGCAGTGGCAGTTTCCTATGCTGTTCGAGATCAGGTGGCAGCGTTCGACAATAGTGACTGCAATTGAGAACATTTGGTTCTCATAGATGTAATGTGAAATTATTCCCGGTTATATTTTTTGTGAGTTGCATTTCCTATATTTTCCCCTAATGTTGGAGAAATATAAGCACCGATGTAAGTCAGTTCATGGATCTTAAAAGGGTTTGTGGGAGGATCCAGAAAACCACTCGAGGTGGACAGATGGTGGAGGTTCCTATTCACATCAAGGTTTGTGGTAAGCCTATTTAAAACCATGGGAGGAGAGAGCCTTTCTTTGGATCAAAGGTCATGAGTGAGTTGGACATGCCACAGGGGTGTGCATACTACAAATGTAGGGTGTGAGTTCTTACCATGTAAACATTAAGGGGGGGAATATTAGGAATATTAATGTTTACATTATATTTGAGGTATGTAAATGTGGAAAGGTAGTTACTATTGTAATAGTGATGTTGCTAATAAACAACTCACTAATATAGGTTAGTCATATATATTGTTGAAATAACAATATATCACAATAGTTAGCGGTTAATGTGTTATACCCGTGAATGATATTCCGGGATATTTGTTATAACACCTCCCTAAATAGGAGGTTGTTTGGCTATGTAAGTGGCTATATATTAGCCATGTACTGAGTGTTGAAAAATATAGAGCATGCATTATCTTGTATTAAATTATCTGCAGCTCCATCTGCCTATATTTCTTTTAGAACAAACTAGCTGTCGAATCAAATTCTAGAACGACCAACTCAACAACTTTCCTCTTTTTCAATAGACGTTCTAACCAATCTGATGGAGGGCCCTATGAGGATTTTGAGATTTTAGTGGTTGATGGATAAGATATCAGAGGCCGAGGAGGAATAGGTGGTTCAAGGATATCCTCTAGAGGAATATTTACATATATTGATGGTGAAAGCTATGTGGTAAGAGAAGAATGAGGTATCTCGTGTTTAGGAGATATGACGAGGATAGAGGGAGATATAGTTGGAACTTGCTCATCACCCTTGGGATCATCCTTAGATTATATTGAATCCTTTGCTTCAACTTCTTCTCGAATGGGCTCCAATGACCTTTCCTTTGTCTTAGATCTCTTCTTATTTATCTTGGTATCTTCTCCACACATGCCTTTGAAGCTATTCCTCTTTAAGGGATCTTAAACATCACCAGTACTTTGACTATTCTACTATGAACTAAGACTTGTGTTAGGATTAAGGTGCCATCTACCTTGTAAATCCTATGATATGGTTCCAACATCCTTGGAAAATATTCTAAGGCAATTAGGATGTATTGGGAAAATAATTTGTAATATTTAATTCTCACCATTATTTGTAATACATTCATAAGGTGTGATGGGTTCCACTGGTAGTGGTAAAAGTGGGTTGTGAACACAATTATTTAATGTTGTTTTCCCCACTTATGGACGTCTAGAATAAGATATTTCATGACTTAAGTGGAAAAATAATGACCTTTGGGCTTCTCCAAGTGGGAGCATGGAAGAGGCAACAAGTGTCTCTTGGTGTTCCGTCATTTATTGTAATGTTTTTCTTGCAAGAATGGGCGCCTAAGTTGGAGGGAAAGTATTGGAACCAAAACCGATGTCTTTTTGAGTTTGGTGGAGGCATTCGTGGAGGCATTCCAAGGGTTGTGGTCATGAGGAATGAAGGGGCTTCTTTGGGAATCTTTATTTATGGTTTTGGGGCTCTTGCCATTCTATAAGTTCAACCTTTAGGGTGTAGAATAGCGTGTAAACAATTGAATGTAGGTTTCTTTGTAGAAACAAAGGACATGTGGGAGGCATAAGGAGGTTGTTCACATGTGCATAGGTGTTGTTATGATGGAGACAGAGGAGAATGGAAGTGATTGTATTGTAAGTCCATTTATTGTTGATAATGCAAGCTTCTCCTCTCTTCTTGGTGGAGTTTTTTCCTACAAGGGTTTCTCCACGTAAATCATGTGTTATGTGTTGATCTTATGTTGTTGATTTATAAGTTCACATAAGATAGGTTTATTAAGCATGATATACAGGCAAATTTTTGGCATCATAGAGAAGAAGGATCTAATCTTGTTTTTCCACAATTAAGGCAACTTATATTTCAGATTTGCATATGAGTTTTAGATTTTCATGTTGCAGAAATCCAACCCTTGTATCTTATCCTTTGATTAGTTTATTGGATAGAGAATGATCTTCACAATCTTTGGTATTGAACCTGTTTATTTCCCAGCAAATCGAGGTGGAAACTTGAGAAGAAGTCGAAGTACCTTTTCTACTCTCACTTTTCCTCCTTGAGGAATCTCCTTTGTCTGACGCCTTAATGGTTATTGTCTCAATCATGCTCCTTACCCCATATTTTTTACCTTTTAAGCACATAAGTGGTCCTTTCACCCAATTCTTTCACTTACTGATTTGCCCAATTAATGGAGGATGAAGGCTGCACTTGAATCTTTTCAAAGTAGACAGGATCTATCAAATTTGACCCATCATCATTGATCCCACTTACATTCCTACCAAATCTAAATTCTTTGATCTGCCTGAGGGTAAGGCTCATTCAATCTCTTTTACACACCTCATAATCATCTTCGCAATCTTCCCAGAAGTCTTCAATTTTCAGAAAGTGATAGTATCCTGGACCAAGATTTAGGTTATTTCTAACATAGTTCTTGTTGTCAAAAGGGAATCCCATGGTGTAAGAATATAGACTGATCTTCACTAGCGATCGTTCAATATTTTAAGCATTGGAAGAAGATTTACAGCTATAGTGATTGAGGCCAATGGGAAAAGGGATTCCATTCTTCTTTCTCTTTCTGCACCTCTTATTAACTAAACCATATTGCTTGCAGACTTCTATTAAAATGAGTTTGTTGTCCACATATCTCGGTAACTTAGAGGGGTATACATCAAAACTTCCTACCCTCACATATGTAAACTTCGAGAATTAGCTAGAAAAACTTCCATATTGCTTGACCAGAGTTGTTGCTTTTGGAGATATCCTGAGCGCCATGTTTCCTTGGAGTTCTATTACTGCTAGCATCGTGAAAGCATCATTCACTCTTCGAAAGTGTATGTACCTTTCATCCAGCTGCAATTGTTGATAGTAATCATAGATTTGCATTGTATTGTCGTATAGTCCTCTAGTATTGAGACCTGGACACGTCCTAATGTTGCAATTGCATAGAAAAGATATAAAGGCATATGGAAATACTAATTCGACTCAGACTTAGTCAGCTGTATGTACAAGTTGTCACTCATAATGCTACCCCAATCAACGAATTGGTCCCCTGCACATATGATGATGATGAAAAGATACATCTGGTGAAGAAGAAGGGTTGTATTGGTGACATTATCAATAAATAGACCTGTGAAGGGCTTTCAGAAGCTAAGACCTGCCTCCTAGAGGCACTGATTACCATTTTCTTGCTATAGTATTTAAGCATTGGCTTTTATTTGCATTGAAATGTCAATGAGCAAACTCCCTATCTATGCAAGTGAACCAATCTCTGATGGGCAGTCTGAAAATAATGCAGATGGAGACACCTTCCAACTTGGCTATCAATTTGTCATCAATTGTTTTGACCTCTCTAATTTCGAGATTGTATCCCTTCATGCACTCTAATACTAAGTCAGGGCACTGAACTGCTACTGAAAATTCGGCGGCATGCGCCAACCCACTGTCAAAAGCTTCATGCTAAAGCTGACCTCTTGCCTTCTTCCATAGTCCTCTAGAATTCTTGCAAACTGATGTGACTCAACTCGGTGTCCGAGATTTCTGGGAGTGTACTTTTAAGCACAAAAAGAAATTAGCCCTGGTACTTGTACTTCATAATGTGAGTTGTTAAGGTAAATCAGCTAAAAGCTTCCAATCCACAATCTTGCAACAAAATTATTTTGTAATTGACTGCAAAACTTCACATGTACATGAAGATTCCTCTTGAAGCACAAAGTTAACCAAAGTGATAGGAATGTTATACAAAAAAATTCACAAGCATTGGATATTAGCCCTGGTACTTGTACTTCATAATGTGGGTTGTTAAGGGAAATCAGCTAAAAGCAAAATTATTTTTCATAAGCAATTTAAGTATATTTTAAGTTGTGGAGTTTTTGCTGAGTCACTAAGTCGGAGTCAAAATTATGTCTGTCTACCTTTTGCCAAGTCCAAGTTTTTAAACTATGACTATGAGTATTGGATGGATATTGGATCAATCAAATGTTATTGAATACACAGCACCATGTATATACTTTTTTTAAGTTTTGTCTTCTTTTAGCTACTTTTCGTTATTTTAATTTTATAATTTTTTATTTTTTTTCATTTTAAATTGTTAAATATTATACAACAGCCATACCTTTCATGCCCAAATCCAGAAATAATTTTGTTGTTACCACATTCGCCAACCCCCTAAACTTGAAAAAAGTGGCTAAAATAGAAAAAAGCTCGGTATTAATATTTTCAAATTCCATCTTGTTTATCCCAGACTGCAAAGGCATTCTTAATTTCTGGGTAATGGGTTGAGTTTGTCAGGGCAAAAAACAAAAAAGAGCACACTCAGGTAGATAAATGGTGAGGAAACTATAGATCTCATCCACATATTGGGGTAGATTATATTTTATTCTATCTATAGTTTACTAAGTGAATATAAGGCATAAGCCTATAGCTAAAACAGATTTTGTACAACCGTTTGCTGTTTGGATTGTCACATGCAAGCATCCATAAGTTCACGCATACAAACAGAAACACAAGCATCGATCCATACACGCACGCAAACAGAAACACAAGCATAGATCCACACGCACAGACATGCACGTGCATATACAGTTACATACATTCAAACATGCAGGGTTTTAAGCTATGATTTCCTAAGCTTGAGTGGTTCCTTCAGAAGAGGTGCTATTTGTTTATTGTAATATAAATTTTGATTTCTGTTAAGACAGAACACAGGAGCTTGTCCTATCAAGCTCACTTCCTTATCCATAAAACAAAACAAGAGATCAACACTGCATCAACATCATCATAACTCACAAGTCATATAATAATGATGCAGGATTTTAGAACCTGCACAGCTTGTGGAATCTCTGAAATGGGTTTCTTTGCATGGCGTTCATCCAAAAGTAATAATCTCGTTGGCCCTCTCCATTCCTTAATCTTGTAATCTTTCCCCAGCAGGCCACTCAGATCTTCGTCGTCATCACCAATATCCTCCTCTATAACTTCAACAACTGCAAGTTTGTTCTTGTTATTGTGAATCCTCCTTGTCTTATTGTTTGAGCCCTGTTCCTCTTTCTTCTTTTCCTTCTTCTTGGGCCGTGAAATTTGGGAGAGCTTCCTGTAGAGAAAATGTTGAAGGATTAGCAAAGTTTAGAAACAACGGAAATCTTTCGAAACATTCAATTTACCAATTTTTTATACTTTAAAAAGTCCTCAAGCACCATCCAATGCTTGTCATTTAATAATAAGTGGGGGCACTCGTATAAGCATGACCTAGGTTCAACCCCTCCCACTGCAATAAGGTGAACCATATCCTTGTGGAATAGTGGCGATCGTGTAGCGTAGCGAATGTAAAAGTACATGTGAGTTTAACAAAGCTTTATGAAGCACAAAAACTAAAAGTGTAAACCCCAATTTTCCCAGATTTAACAAGGTACATTTAAAGGGCCCTAGGTTTAATTATAGAGATGTGGTCTCAATTTTCAAGTTTAGCGAGGTTCAATGCAGTAAATTTCAAGGTGGCCAAGGTTTAAATCTTTAAAAAGAATGGTACAAGCTTACCTTAATACCAAAGCAGTCCAAGCTTGCATGACTTGAGAATAAATTTCTAGCTTACCCAACAACACTTTAAATGCGGCCTATAATCTTGCTCAAGATTTAGAAAGCAATGTTGTAAGAACAATCCACACTACAAACCTTCAATGGTCCAGAATGCCAATGATAGAGGACCTCGAACATGCTAATTGGGAGATTCACAGTTATAATACTAACTAGTCCATGAAAAAAAATTAAAAAGACTGAAAGTGTTTTTAATTTTTATGCAGAAAGAAAGAAAAGAATTCTGTAAAAATAGGTAAATTTTTATTTCTCAGTTGCCATTAAATTTTAGTTTAATGGATAAGACTAAGCTCGAGTAGTACAAGTCTCGAGCTCCTATTGCCGAGCTCCTGATTACATAAATTGAAGATAAATTTATTAGCTAAAACCTTGTACAGACTTATTAGATTTGTCTGGATTCTAATCTCAGCGACTAGAAGAGCAAAAATTCACCATTCCTAAGCAAGAATTCCATACAGCTTGAATATAATCTTGTCGAATTAGGAAACTCTCCAACAGCAGATGCAGTGGGCCAGCAGGCAGCGGGCCAGCATCCCTCGTGGGGGATTCGCAACATGGTTTAACGGCTTCGTGGATTCTATAAGTGTAGTTTGACAGGTCGGTTAATCTTTTGGTGCAACAGCAACCCTAACTTGTAACAAGTGATATCAGAACTTGGTCACAAGTTCTAATCACGATGACCAAGTTCTAATCACGACCCGCCATTGACACTGGACCTGGTTTAACAGTTTCTTATAGATTCCACCCTGGGCACACTAAAATGACCGTTGTACCAAGAAACGTGATAAAATGTTCAAATTATGTTATGTAAGGCACCCAGAGGAATAAATGCTAATGTAAATACCAAAACAAAAGAAACAAAAAGAAAAAAAGAAAATAAGTGGCAAAATATCAGCTAAAATTCCCGGTACCTGAAATGAATATAACCTCTGCTATTAAACTTTCGCGCAATTCGTGCTCTCCGCAGAAGGTCGGGATCGCCAGCATTTTCACCTTCATTTTCTTCAGCAACTGCTAAAATCCCTTCATCTTTAGCACTAAAAAGCTCTTCCAAATGCGGTTCTATGTCATCGCCCGGAACCCTAGCGATGTTCTGAATTCGAGGCCAGTTCAATAAATGACCCTTTAATCTGTTCTGAAGTACGTGGCATTCCTCTGCAGAGACTCTCAGTGCCGCCACATTGAACACCCTTGCAAATGACTGCTTGTCTAAATAATCAGTTGTATTATTATTGTCTGTAGCCCCATTTTCGTATAGTTTATGGCCTTTGGCAATGGAAGGGCCATAGTCACTAATGGTGACACCGCAATTAAAAGTTAAGGAATGAATGTCGTCAGCTCTTTTAATGGAGTCAGCTCTTTTAATGGAGCTCAGTCTTAGTTTTCTGTTGTCGAGCTTGCACTTGAGCGATGTAATGTATATCCCAGAGATTGAATGGGAATTATCGAGAAGAAACAACGCTGTGCATGCCTGTGGATAACGAAGTTGTAATATAAACATGATGTAAAAAAAAGTATTGCATTCACCTTCTCCTCGCGCTGCATCCAGATAAACTCGTTTATTCCAGGCACGGTTAACGGCATTGTATACTTTCATATTTTTCTTTGAATTTTTTTTATTTTTTTTAAGTTTTGTCGTCTGCCTGATTTGATAATTGAAACTGTATTTAGAATCAAGGTTAGCGGTAATAGGATTATATAGGTAGAATGTTGTTAAAATGATATTAGAAGATATTATATTGTCATAATAAATGTGAGTTATTAATTATAAAAAATTTGAGTTCTATATTTTATTTTATTTTTTTGGAGAAATGTGAGATGAGATTAGATGGTGTCAAAGTGTTTCAATTATTTTTTTAAAACATATAGTCATTATTAGCTTTTTGAGGTGGTGACAATGATCAATTAGCATTTTAGAAATATTGCAACAATATTTAGGTGCTTAACCATAATACTAACCTTAATTTTCTCCTCTCGTCCTGTAACTTTTGAATTTTGTGCACATGGAACCTACTTCAGGGGGGACCCTGTCCCTCCTCCTCCTACTCCTCCTGTCAATCCCAACGACACTTTTGTGTCGTGTTTTGAGGGTCCTAGTATGGAAGCTTTTGTGATACTTGTTGGGGACTTGATGGATTCTCTAATCGTCCCTACGATGTCTAAAAAGCTAGGACTTGAAAGTGCCACCCAACTTGATGGTTAGCCCAAGAGCGACAATGATGACATTCCTGCAATGATTGAGAATCTGGAGCATGCACCTCCAAAGGGAATCCTGAAACCCAAGGGGTGGAAAAATGTGCTCATGGGTGATTCTAAGTAGTATAATATCCCTGATATAACCCTGGGCTATCTACAAACAAAGGATGGAACATCTATTGTGTTGCCTGACTTCGAAGTGGACCTCATCATCTCAACCATGAACTTCACTCTGGTGGGCAATTTTTTCTCCTTTTGTCCATCCATTGATATGGTTCGCAATTGGGTAATTGCTAAATGAAAGCTTAAAGGGAGTGTGACCGCCAATGCTATGTTAGGTGGTCTATTTCTTTTTAACTTTACAACTGAAGAGGATCACATTACAGTTCTTACTTTGGGGCCATGGTCCTATGGTAAACACCTTTTGTCAATCTATAGATGAAAGCCAAGATTTAACCCTGTTGCGGACCTGAATATAACAGTGCTAGTGTGGATGCGTCTCCCAGGTCTCCTGCTTGAATTTTGGGGTGAACACATCTTCAAATGGATTGTCAACACCTTTGGACACTTTGTGGCTATTGATGGGGTGAAAAAAGCTAAGCCCAGGTTAGTATTTGCACACTTTTGTGTGAATGTGGATATTAACAAAACTCTCCCTAACTTCATTTCCTTGTAATCTAAGTTAGGAAGTTGGTCCCAAGCTATAGTTTATGAAAATGTTATGCTATTCTACCAAAATTGTTCTAAGTTTGGACATTTGATCTCTAAATGTAAAGTTCCCACCTAAAAAGCCCCAAAAACTAAAAGAAAAATGTGTTTCTAAGGGGGAAGCTACTCAAGATGTCATGGTTTCTCCTCGAGGGGAGTCCCCGAGGGGAGGAGACTGTTAGTAAATCTCAAGGGGAGGAAATAGGTAATGACTATCCTTTCATAGAGGGGATTCTTAAAATCATGAAGACCCCAACCAAAGCTATCAAACCCCTGAAGGGTGGTACTATGTGTAATCATGTTAGCGAGGTTCTCCTTGAAGAGGGAGAAATCCCAGCTCCTTCCAGTCCTAGTATTCAAGGAAGTTGTGTCCTCTCACCAAAGCCTCTAGCACACAACCAAGTTCTTTCTCGAAAGCTTTTGTTTTCTTCCCTGGTCAAAAAGACATGTTTTTGTTGAAAGTATGTGTTGATGTGTTGTTGTGGTTGTCACTGATGTCAAACTTGTTGTTTCGGATTGGTTCAGAATGTCTATGCTTTGAAATGTTTGTGGTGCAAAGTTATCTTGATGTGTTAATGTTGCAATTGTTATATTGGTTGTTTCAGAAGTGTTTGGGTTCGGAATTTGTTGTTGGCGTTGAGTGTTGTTATTATCTTCATTGGGTACAGTTTCAGTATCATGAATATGATGGTTCTATGGTCCAGAAACATCTTCGTGGTCTCTGGGTGTTGTGGCATTAATCATTGTTGGTTGTGAGATTCTATGTTTGACCTATCCTTAGGTCCATATATGATTTGTAGAAGTGTGTTTGATATGTTATGAGTCTCACCATAGTGTGTGGAGATCTGGATTTGAGTTTTTGCATTGAAGAGTATGTTCTTGACCATTAATTCCTTATATGGATGTGTAGTGTGTGGATATGTTGTTGGCTATGTTCTGGTGATTGCAAATCAGTGAATTGATCTTTGGAAGATGTGTTTTGGTCCCCTCTTTCTCCTAGAGTGGATCAATGTGTGTGTTTTTGGTTCAAAAAGTGTATCTTGATTCAGGCTGACTTGGTTTAAGCTTTGATTATCTATCTTGTATATAAGGATGTGTATAATTGAGTTGTGTAGAGGTGTAGAAGAGTGAAGAGAGGCAAGGAAGGAATATGTGGTGAATACAGAAGTGGGGATAATCAGTGAGATTTGGTAAAGAGAAAAATAAGAGTTGTGTTAGAATGATATCTAAGTTGTGTTGAGAATGTGACAAAGATTTGAGACAAAGTGAACTGGCAGAACTTGTGATTAGAGTTGTGTGTATTAATATTGGTCACTTGATGCAAAGTTCAAGGACAACATCATGATCAGGAGATCCTTCTTTTCATATCATTTTTTGTATCTTACCCTAAGTGTAGTTAGCTTCAGATTTTGCAAGTCCTCTTTTGCATTTTGCCCCATGAGCAATTAGCCTTGGTGTGCAATTTCAGAGAAATTAGCTTTCTTCTTCATAATTTGATATACATAGTGGATATATTTTGTGGGCAGGTGCTCGCTGTGGTTTTTCCTTGTTTGGGTTTTTCATGTATAAATATTGGTGTACATGTGTTGGATGTGTGTTGAAGTTTAATTGTTTATGTGTTGCATTTAATTTATTTTTGGACTGATTCCCCCCCTCTCAGTCCTGCCTTGGGTTCAACAGTTTTTCAATAGGTGCCTCTTCTAACATAAAATCTGAGAGCAAATATATCAAGCAAGATCAATGGAGATAGGAAGAATGGAGATTCAAACCCTATTGGACATGTGATGGTATAATCTTTGTGATTTTATTTGATTTGCATTGTCTTAGGTAATCTTCATATGTTATGGTGGATCTTTGTTGTTGTTAGGCTAGGGTTTTGTGGTTGAATTCATTATAGCCTTTCAATATTGTTGTTTCCACTTTCACCATATACAAGAATTATTAACAGGAGTCGGAAAGGGTTTGTCCTAGGTAGACAAATCCTTGATGCTACAATTTCAACATATGAAATTATTCATTGAATGGATAGATGTTGCCTTCCTAGGATAGTCCTTAAGTTTGACATATTCAAAGCTTATGACAGGGTGAGATGGTATTTTCTTTTCAAATTCCTAAGAAATACGGGGTTCCAAGACAATCTAATAGGTCTAATCAAGGAATGTATTACCACTATGAATTTCTCTATCTTATTCAATGGAGCCCCCATGGGCTTCTTTGATGCTGAAAAAGGGCTAAGGCAAAGGGACCCTCTCTCCCCTTACCTTTTCATAATGGTGGTTGAATTTTTTGGTAGGAACTTCCTGAATATGGTGGGAAATGGTACTTTACAATGTGTTAAGGCAACATCTACTATCCCACCCTATGGTAACAATTTGTGGATGATACCATCTTGCTTGGTGTAGCCTCGATTGTTGAGGCCAAAAGGTGGAAAATATTTTTGAACCAATATGCCAAAGTCTCTGGACAACACATAAATTATGAGAAGAGAAACATATGCTTCTTTCACATAGGGCATGGTCTTCAAAGAAAAATCAGATATATTTCAGGATGTCAAAGTGCAACCTTCTTGGGGGTTTACTTGGGCCTACCCCTAACAGTCAAGAAGCTAACCCATTCATAGAATTATATATTGGAAAGACTTCAATGGAAGTTGGCATGGTGGAAAGATAAGCTATTAAATAGAGCAGGCAAATTACAACTCATGGTTTCCTCCCTACCGAGGATCCCTATCTACTTTCTTTCCCTCTTTAAAATCCCAACATCTATAACTTAAAAACTTGAGAGAATCCAAAAAAAATTCTTGCGAACAAGGACTGAGGAGAAGAAAAGAATGACTCTTGTCAACTTAGACATGGTGTGTTCCCCTTAGAAGTTTGGAGGACTAGATTTAACGAGAATCAAGCCCTTCAATAAGACCCTTTTATCCAATATGGGATGGAATAATTCACTACATAAAATTGAATGGAGTAATTTCGTGAGTGATAAGTACCTCAACTTTGAAAAAATTTATAGTCTTTTCCATGTCAGGGCTAACTAATGGCTCTCGAATTTGGAATAATATAATCAAAAGTAGAAGTTTAATGATCTCAATAGATTTAAAGTGGTAAATTGGTGATGAGCTGACCATTTGCTTCTATTAGTACAGATGGTTGGGGGATATATCTGTTGAAATGTGGCAACTGATCAGCAAAGTACTATACACTCAGCACGTATCCTCGCCGGGGTCTGGGGCCGGGTTGGGCCTCAGGCAGGGGTTCGGGGGCAGCAGCCCTCGAGAAATTTTTTTTTGCCGTTTTTCGTTGATGAAAACTGACATTGTAATAAAACCCTAAAAAGACCGACTTTGTTTGTTGCCCTAAAAATGCATGTTATAAGCGGCTGGGATGCTTAAGGCATTGTAAGGTTGATGTACTATTTTTGCTAGATAATAAGAAAGATTGGACGGCTGTGTATGGTGGACGTAACCCATTCTGGGTGAACCACGTTAAATCTCTATGTGTATCTGTGTCCTGTTTTATTTCTTTATCTTTTGTATTTAAATCTGCATATAATTGTTAGTTCATATTTGCTTCAGATCTACTTGAAACCCTAACAATATCCATGGTTGTTTGTCCCAATTTCAAATACATCAAGGGAGGGGCTCAAACCCATTTTTGATCCAAGTTTATAGACTATATTTCACCACACAAAACATGTAGAGACATAGCGTAGTGTTGTCAAAATCAACCACATTTACTTCAGTTGACTTCCATGCTACAACAACTCTAACAACAAATTAGATTTCCACTTTTCACAAGGGATGACAAGTTTTTATGGACCAAAAACCCCAAAGGCAACTTCTTAGTCAAATTGGCTTACAATTTGTTGATAAAGGAGGGTACCCATACGGGACTTTGGAGGAAATCCTAGAACCCTCAATTCCTCCCAAAAATCAACTTCTTTTGGTGGGCAGTGATGCATAATAAGATCCTCACTCAACATAATCTTACTAAATAGGATTTCAACTCTCTAACAAATGTATCCTTTGTAAGCAAGAGGAAGAATTTATCCCACATATCCTTTTACTTTGTCATTTTGCTCATGATCTGTGGGGTCAAGTTTTACAAAAGCTAGATGTGTGTTAGTCTATGAATATGCCCCCCCCAGTCCTTGCTTTGGAGTGAGCGAGTCCATCTCAACACCTTTGGTTAGGGAACTATGGAGACAAATCCCACCACACCTATGCTAGAGTATCTAGAAGGAAATGAATAATATGATATTTAGAGAGGAGGAAAGTTGTTGAAGAGATGTTTATAAGCTTTTCCAAACTCTTGAAAGACAACAGACATGTTTGTACATGGTTCTACCCCTCTTACTCCCCTTGCCTTTTGATGATGAAATTGCCAAGAATTGGAACATGTCCAATTCATATGCTAGAGTTGACAACTCAAAAAGGATAGAGAGGATGAATACGTGATGGCACCCTCCTCTATCTAGGTAACACAAGTTGAATTTTGATGAGGCGGCTCAAAAGGGTTTGGTTGCTATTGGAGGAGAAATTTGATCTAGTACAAGTGCCTTGCTAACAACTTACATGGGTAACTTGGATGAGGTTATTAGCAATCAGGTAGAGGGTATGACACTTCTCTATGGGTTAAAGATTACTCTCTCAATTGACATCCAAATTATAGATATTCAAGGTGATTCAAAGCTCATTGTGGATACTATCAAAGGCAATAACATGGTAGGATGGACTATTGATGGTACTATAAGTGATATTTGTAAACTACTCCTGTGATTCGATACATTTGGAATAAGACGAACATTCAAGGAAGGAAATAGAGTAGCGAACGTCATGGTTGCTTTGGGCCTAAGGATTGGAAACCTCAGATGCTAGAGATTAAGGGAGTGCCTAATCACCAATCTTCAAAGAGTCCTTATAGAGGAGAGTAGATCCACTCAGCATGGAGAATGATATAAACCTAGGGGGTTTGGCTTCTCAAAGACATTCTCTGCTTGTTGTTTCTGGAACAAAGGATAGGAAATAATGACAAAATAATTATGTTATTTAAGAGGGGGATGGATTTGAGTTGCTTGATGACTAGACATGACAGTGAGGCTCCTTATGGGGCTGGCAGACAGGTGATGGGCGTGGAGCTGAGGTGGATGAATAACCTGGGGTATACTAGGTCCAAGTAGAAGAAAGGGTGGGGCCCTCTTAGTAGAAAGAAAGATAGTGAGAGGTTGATGGTTGTTGGGATGACATGGATGCCCTATTCATGGCCTAGATGGAAGATAAGGTGGCACCTCGGGTATAATAAGCTAATTATCAGGGCATGATGACTACTAAGATCATGTGGACACCTAGCCCATGGTACAATAGGCCAAGTAAGATGAAAGGGTGGGGTCTCCTTTAAAGTGAAGGGGTTGTGATGAGAGGTGGTTGTTCCATGCATGGTTTTCTCATGTGACCACGCCAAAGGGCCACTTTATGAGGTCGATAAGTTATCCTTTTTCATGCAGTCATGCCATTGAAATGATTATTAAGAGCAAAAATTATTATTTTTAATGATTGTTTTAAGTGTTGCTATTTTCCATGCTTGGGAATCCTAGCATAATATGTCACTTGGTACTAGTGGAAAGTGTTGGCACACTTGTCATTTATTGAGAGTGTTG
The DNA here is from genome assembly GCF_030272615.1 of Cryptomeria japonica. NCBI lineage: Eukaryota > Viridiplantae > Streptophyta > Pinopsida > Cupressales > Cupressaceae > Cryptomeria > Cryptomeria japonica. Next base: position 626,769,891 of record NC_081410.1, on the reverse strand, counting down.
AACAATTATAATATCACCATTGGCATGCATTTAACTATGGCAATTAATTCCTAGGCTCAAAACTTTGTTTTATTAACTAATTTTAGATTGTTAGAAAAAGAAAGGGCTAAGTCTCTGATTTGGTTTCTTTATGTTACTATGACAGCTTCCACCATGGGTGGGGATAGGGTAATAATTGAACCCAACCCCCACACTAAGTTTAAAGCAAACCCCAAGGCATGGCATATCTATAATGATAAAGGGGTGGCCCAATTTATTGAATGCATAAATGGTTACAACGAAAACCTATATGCCTTGTTTGTCAATTTTTGGGTTGATAGGAGGGTTATTGTGGGAGGTGTTTAATTTGAAATTGGTGAGGAAGTCATTGGGAAAGTGACGGGTCTCTCCACTAGAGGGAGAAAATGGAAGAAGCAAAGTTGGGTTATGAACAATGAAAGCTTATCCCAATTCTTCATGGATAAGGAGGAACCAATTAGGCTACATGGAGGATTTTGGTGCAGCCGTCGGTTAGGAGGGACCTCAAAGAGATCAATCCGGACTGTCCTGCAAGAGTAAACACAATGAAAACAGGAGGTTATGATGGAGGCAATGTAGAACTGAATATATTAGTTCATGAAAATTGATTACAGATAACTGGAAACATTCGGGTTACAAGATCCGGCTCACTGGCCTGCTACAAACATTCTTAATTACAGAATAAGTCACTCCTAGACCTCTAAACCTAAGATCTTTCTACTATATTCTATCTGATTTCCTTTTGGCTGACTTGTAATTCTCAATTAAGATGATTTATATGATCCGAGAAGATCCGGTCGGCCCAAAAGGAAATAAATGCCAAAGAACAAGATCAAACATGTAAAACCAATAGGTCGGCCTCCCCCAAAGAGATTCCTCCAGAAAATCTAAAGGATGAAGTACGAATCAAAGAGAAAGTCAGTCACATGCCAAGGAACATCGAAATCAACACACAGGGCTCCGCAAGCCATAGAAGGGATCTGGTAGATTCACCAATGCAAAAAGGTCCAAATGGTTCCGGTGCTAGAAAAATGTCTCAGAATCCGAAATCGATAACTTGCCAAAAAATGATCCAAATGCTCTGCAACTTCAGAATAAGGAATATGATCATGTCCTTAATAAAAATCCAACTCTGTAAGATCCGGTGAGCCAATGCAAGAAAATGCAAAATGAAATGCTGAAACTGCAAACAAAAAAGAAATATTTTTGGTTGATGCAAGATTGCCAAGAACCAGGGATGCTCCTGCATCAGACATCTGGGGTTGTTGAAAAGGTGAGTCTCTCACTTTGTCATGGTCAGAGGAAAACCAAGGCGGTTTACCTCTGCCTGAGAAATCCAAGATGAATCTTCAACTGGTCTGTCCTTCCATTTTACAAGATACTCCTTATACTGACTGCTTTGGGTGTTATGCCCAATCCTACTATCTAAAATGTCTTTCAATCTGATCTGGCTCCTTCTGGGGCAACTGTTTTTCCAAGCCTGCAATACTGTCCTCATTGAATTCTGACTCATGATACTGATGCAGATCTGCAATGTTAAATATAGGTGAAATACTCAAACTATCTGGTAACTCCATTTCATATGCATTTCCGGAACTGAACTTCCTCAAGCTCTTACAAGGTCCAAACTTCCTCATTTGCAACTTGTTAAAGGTTCCAACTGGAAATCTCTCTTTTCTTAGATACACCATCACTTCATCGCCAACTTCAAATTCCTTATGTCTTATTTTCTCATCTCCTTTCTCCTTATACTTGTTGTTCATGACCTCCAAATGTTGCTTAACCTGAATATGCAAGGCCTTCATGTGATTTGCAAATTCTTCTGCCTCTATACTCTGCTTGTCTTCATTACTAACATCTCTTAATTATGATATACCTCTAGGGTGTGCTCCGGTAACAGTCTCAAAAGGTGTTCTTCCGGTACTCATGTTCACTAAATTATTGTAGGCAAACTCTTCTTGTGTAAGAATCAAATCCCAACTTCCGGTTTTCTCTCCAACCAAGCATCTCAACAAATTTACCAAGCTCTTGTCTACTACCTCTCTTTGTCCATCGGTCTGTGGGTGAAAAGTAGAATTGAAGTTCAAATCTATCTTCATCTTCTTCCAAAGTGTTCTCCAAAAATAACCAACAAACTTATTATCTATGTCTGAAACTATGCTCTTAGGTAATCCATGCAACCTTACCACTTCCTTGAAAAATAGGTCAGCTATATGCACTGCATCTGATGTCTTCTTACAAGGTATGAAATGAGCAATCTTCGAGAATCTATCCACTACCACAAATATAGAATCATTCCCTATTTGTGTCGTAGGAAATCCAAGTATGAAATCCATGCTTATATCCTCCAAAGGTCTCTTCAGTACTGTCAAAGGCTTATACAATCCCACATTCTGACTATTGCCTTTTGCAACTTGACAAACTCTACAACTCTGCACAAATTTCCTAACATCCTTATGAATTTGAGGCCAAAAGTAATGCTCACTCACTAATGCTATTGTTTTATCAACACCAAAGTGTCCGGCTAATCCTTCACTATACTTCTCCTTTATCAGATTCTCCCTCATAGAACTCTTAGGTATGCACAACTGAACTCTTCTAAATAACATCCCATCCTGAATGAAGTAATCCAACCCCTTACTTCTATCCGCCATAACTAGTTCTCTACATGCTTTCCAAGGTTCTACAAAATCCGGGTCATCATCATACAAGGTCTTCAACTCCTCAAATCATAATACTGTCACTCTCATCTCTATCAGTAAATTCCTCCTTCTACTCAATGCATCAACAACTTTGTTAGATTTCCCACTTCTACGCATCAACACAAAGGTGTAACTCTACAAAAACTCTACCCATCTCATATGTCTTTGATTCAACTTACTTTGATTGTTCAAATACTATAAGGCTTGATGATTGGTATATAACACAAACTCCTTAGGCAACGGGCAATGTCTCCATTTCTTCAAGGCTTGAACTATGGCATAAAATTCATGATCATACACTGAATATCTCCTCCTGGCATCATTCAACTTCTCACTAAAATGAGCTACTGCTCTCCCTTCCTGACTCAATACAGCTCCAATTGCAGTTCCACTTGCATCACAATCTACTTGAAACACTTTGTTGAAATCCGGTAAACCTAACACAACCTGCTTAGTCACTTTCTGCTTCAATAGTTCAAAGCTTTTGTTTGCTCTAGTTGTCCACTTGAATTCCTTCCTATCTCCCCTCATTGTCTCATTCATAGGGTTACAAACTGAACTAAAATTTCTGATGAACTTACGGTAGAAACTAGCCAATCCATGAAATGATCTTACCTCTCCAATGCTCTCTGATGTAGGTCATTCAATAATTGCTTTTACTTTCTCATGGTCCATCTTCAAACCATCCGTAGATATCACAAATCCCAAATAGACTAACTCTTCCTTCATTAAAGTACACTTCTTAAGATTTATCAACAACTTTTTTTCTCTCAGCCTCTGCAAAACTTGTCTTAAATGCAACAAATGCTCCTCTTTTGTCTTACTACAAATTAGAATGTCATCCAAATATACAACAACAAACTTACCCAAGAATTTCTTCAATCTCATGAAAGTACTCGATGCATTAGTCAACCCAAAAGGCATCACCAACCATTCATACAATCCTTCATTTGTCTTGAGTGTTGTCTTCCACTCATCTCCTTTTTTGATTATAATCTGATGATATCCACTCTTCAAGTCTATCTTTGTGTAGTATTTGGCTCCACTCAAATAGTCCATTATGTCATCCATCCTAGGTAAAGGAAACCACTACTTCACTATGATCTTGTTTATTGCTCTGGAATCAGTACACATCCTCCATTCTCTATTATTCTTAGGTGCTAATACTGTTGGTACTGCACAAGAACTTATACTTTCTCTGATCAAACCTTTCTTCAACAATTCCTGCACTTGTCTATTCAACTCTTCATTCTCTATTGGTGTCAACTGGTGTGCAACTTTGTTAGGCAAACTAGCTCTAGGAATTAGGTCCATGCAATGACTGATACTTCTCATAGGTGGTAATCCATCAGGCACATTATTTGAAATGATGTCTTCATACTATGTCAGCAACTGCTTTATCTCTTCCGGTTGTTCTTCATGCTCTAGGTTCTCAGTCTTATTTGGAACTAAGGCAAAACACACATTCTCATATCTCATTCCATCCAGGAATTTCCTTCCATCCGCTAAACAGAATCTAGCATTCATACAAACTTCACTCTTTAGGGGTTCCTCCAAGGGTAACAAGGTTTGTTTCATCCCACTTACTACAATAGTGTGTATGTTCTTTCTCCCATCATGTATTGCATGTCTATCAAACTGCCAAGGTCTACCCAACAAAAGGTGACAAATATCCATAGGCATAATATCACACAAGACTTCATCATTATAATTTCCAATTTTTAATTTCACCAAATATTGCTCACTTACTAACAACTTATGATCATCTTGAATCCTTACATTTGGTTTTGAATAAATTTCGCCTTTGCAAGGTCTCTTCATCTCCTTCGGTATGACACAAAGCTCTCCTCATCATCAACAGGTCTCCATCTTCTGGTTTGTTAGCTGATCTAGTGGGGATTTCTTCTACCAATGTTGTTCTCCTAGTGTTCTCTATCTTCTTACATTCAAAAGAACAATGTCCTTCTCCTCCACACTTAAAGAAAGTTCCTCTAAACACTCTCTTGTCTTGTCTTCTATCATCTTTTCCAGAACCCTCATTTTGGTAGCCATCAGGTTCTCTCCTCCGATAGAAATGTTTTTCATCCTTTTGGTATGAACTACCATCTTTTCTTACTTCCTTATCCTTGTTTTGATCTGTACAGGTTCCTCTTCCTCTGATATATCCTCTTCCTCCTTTAAATATTCCTTTGGAAAACCTTCCACCTCTACCTCGTTGTCTCTACTCATGTCTTTTGTTTAGCTTCTCTTTTGCTTTCAGGGCATATCGATAAGCTTCTTCAACACTATGTAACTTGATCAAATTGAGTTCATCCTGTATAGACATTTGCAATCCATTCAAATATCTTGCAACTTGTTCAACCTCATCATTGACATGTTCGGATATGATATTCAACTTGTAGAATGCTTTGGTGTACTCCTTCACATTAGATTCCTTTTGCTTCAAGTTCTGCAGCTTCTTGAACAGATTTACTTGATAATTAGCTGGCATAAACTTTGATTTTAACCTAGCAACCATCCACTCCCATGATTTGATCTTCTCTTTACCTCTTCTTTGTCTATCAACCTACAAATTTTCCCACCAAGGAGATGCATGACCTTTCAACCGAGTACAGACATACTTCGCCTTTCTTTCCTCTGCGGTGTTCTCAAAATCAAAATACTTCACCATCTCCGAGATCCAATCCATCAATTCATCTGAATCCAACTTTCCATCATACTCCGATGGGGTAAAATATGGTTTAGTGTTTCCCCTACTCAAAACCCTCAAGAACCTTTCTTCATCTGGATCGATCGTTGATGGATTTGCTACTTGTTTTTTCAGGGCATCTTCTTCCTCATCTTCACTCACATCTTCAATATGTCGGCCTCTTCTCTGGGCTGTCTCAACGAATTCCAACCATGATATAATTCCTCTCAACATTTCCATCACAATAGGGTCTGCATTCCCACGCGCTCCACCTTGCTATTTCCTCTTCGTGCCATCTTCACGCCAGTCCTCTGCAGCTGTAGGTCGGATCCATAGTCTGCCACCCTACAACAAAATTCTTAAGACAACACAATCTCCGGAATGAAATCTCACTCTAATACCACTTGGTGCAGTTACTAGTTAGGAGGGACCTCAAAGAGATCAATCCAAACCGGGAAGCAAGAGTAAACACAATGGAAACAAGAGGCTATGATGGAGGTAATGCAAAAATGAATATATTAGTTCATGAAAACTGATTACAGATAACTGGTAACATTCGGGTTATAAAATCCGGCTCACTGGCCTACTACAAACATGCTTAATTACATAATAGGTCACTCCCGGACCTCCAAACCTAAGATCTATCTACGATATTCTATCTGATTTCCTTCTGGCTGACTTATAATGCTCAATTACAATGATTTATATGATCCAAGAAGATTCGATCGACCCAAAAGGAATCAAATGCCGAAGAACAAGATCAAACGTATAAAACCAATAGGTTGGCCTTCGCCAAAGAGATTCTTTTGGAAAATCCAAAGGATGAAGTGCGGATCAAAGGGAAGGTCAGCCACACGCCAAGGAACATCAGAATCAATGCACAGGGCTCCGCAAGCTACAGAAGGGATCCAGTAGATTCACCAATGCAAATAGGTCCAAACGGTTCTAGTGCCAGAAAACTGTCTCAGAATCCAGAATCAATAATTTATCGAAAAATGATCCAAATGCTCTATGGTTTCAGAATAAGGAAGATGATCACATCCTTAATAAAAATCCAACTCCGCAAGATCCAGTGAGCCAATGCAAGAAAATGCAGAATGAAATGTTGAAACTGTAAACAAAAAACAAACATAAAAGAAATATTTTTGGTTGATGCAAGATTGCCAAGAATCAGGGATGCTCCTGCATCAGATTTGCTCATGCCAAATGCCCAAACCCATGGAGCCAAGTTTGCCTAATGTTAATGAAGTTCTTTAATTTAGAGGGAAGATTCAAAGAGTATTACCATTACCATCTTTCTCTTCTTAATTACTTTTGTTAGCATGATCTGCTCTCTCTTCCATTTTTCCTTTTAATGTCTTTAGAACTTTCAATTCATGATGCTCTAGATATGGCCAAAAATCATGGTCGAAAACCCATACCCCTCCACCAAAGCCTCATTTTTTATTTATACCACATCCACTTGGCCTTTTCTTGCCTAGATAACTAATGGTTGTAGAAGCCCCTGGAACCCTTGAAGTCTCGTGCTCTGACTCATTCCCTATAGCTACTATGCTTGATTCCCCAGGGACTCACAAAAATAAATTCCTACAAACTCCTTATGCAGCTAAAAACCTATCTCACCCTAGCTCCCCTAATACCCCAACCCTTGGTATGTGACTAAAGATAAACATCCAACTACCAACTTTATTGAGGATGAAAATGAAAACCTAGAGACCCTCCCTACTGGCAAAAAAACACAAGATTACCATTCAGGAGGTGGACACTAATGAGGAGGAGGAGGGTGTTGAAGATGAAAGTAAGAGTGGAAGTGCTAATTGCATATGCTCAAATAGGTTGGCAGGTCATGTGGTGAGAAAAATTGATGATAAAACATTAGTTGATTATGAGGAGGAATCAGAGGAGGAGGACGTTGTTGACAATGAGAATGTCACTAAAGATGAAAATGAAGCTAAGGATGGCACATGGAAGGCAAAGAGTTTGGAAAAATCCACTAGCAATAACTCTAAGCATAGTAGCAAAAATGAACCTTTGGATGTGACCCAGGAGGCCATGTCAGAGAAGGTGGACAATCACCAAGGGGTCAATGTGCACAACTGTACTAATTATAGGTCCATGATAGAGGAATTGGAGGCCATGAAGAAAATGCTAGTGGAGATAGAGGAGAATATGATCAACATCAACAAGTTCAATTTGAGGGTGATGCACAGCTCGGTTAGATCATCAACAAGTTCAATTTGAGGGTGATGCACAACTCGGTTACTTCCCTATGTTTGATGCAAAAAAAAGTCCTAGGTAAAGATGCAGACAATGAAGGAAACTACAAGGTACTCTTCAAGTTCTTCATTGATGACTATAGCAATATGCTGAAATAGCCACTGGTTGGCTAGCTTTAGCATTTTAGGCCTTTTGGTTTATACTATTAAGACTTTATATATCGTTATTATTTTGTTAAGACTTTTATGTTGTTTTTTTATATGTTGTAAGTATGTTGCTTGTTATTGTGTTGTAAGTTGTTAATGTTGTCTATGAGTTGTTAGTGTAAAGGGTCACCACCCTTGTTTTGCTACTTATATAAAAAACAATATTATGGTCTAAAAAATATTTATTTTTTTCAATTATTTTTTAATTATGATTCATGGCTTTTTTCCCTTGGTTAATTTTACAAAAAGTTATTGTAAAAATTAATTTTTAATTTATTTCAATCAGGTTTTTTTAATTATCCACCAATGAACTATATTTTAAAATATCTCAACAATACAATAGTTTCAAAAACATTTTTATTTTTCAATTTTTTTTTTTTATTATGATTTATTGATTTTTGCAAAGAGACATTGTAGAAACTAGTTTTTTGGTTTGTTTTAATAAGTGATTATTATTATTATTATCATAATATATTTATCGATGAATACAATATATTGAGTGATTAAAATCCTGAATTAGAAATGAAGTGACAATTAAAGTTAATTATTGTCTGTACTGACATAAAGTGAGTTAGCAAATAAATTTAAAGTTAATTTATGGTGGTGAAGGAGCGTTTATTAATTTCTTGTGCTTATTCAAACATACTTATTAGTTCTTGTTGGTACTAGAATTTAATATTTTTTAAATATGATGTCTTTTCAAAAGAATTTAGATGTGGCAAAAATATTTATAGGCGTATAAGAGTGTGGGAACTATTTCTTTGTACCTTTGGGTTTGATTTTTGTTGCATCTATTTTTTTTTTCAAAAAGACATTATATGTGTCAAAATTGGCAGGACAATAAACATTATTGGTTCTCGTGAAAATAAGTTTGAATCAAAATATTGTGTTTTTTTTTTCTTGTTCGATGAAATTTGTTCATTGCCAAAAAGATTATTTTACTTTTTCCATTAGAAGAACTTTATTCAACAAAATTGAGAATAAAATTGAACAACGAAAGGTTGTTTAAGCTTTGCTATGCTTTCTAGTTATTTTTCTTATGCATTTTTTTAATTTTTGTTTAGTTTACAAAAGAAGAAATACCATACAATTGAGATAGAGAACTGTGCAAAAAATAAGACGAATTGTCTATGATTATGGATTTTGCATAATTTACATTATTTGCAATGGTACTAATATTTTTTGGTAGAGATAAAATTTCGTGTATAATTTGTCTTGGTATTAATTGAGTTAATGATTATAATAAATTTAAAGCGATTGTGTGATTGTGTAAATTTGATATACGTATCATATTTATAAATGTTTGGTCAAAAATTGTTTTTTCAATATCTGATAGCAAAAAGTAATTTAGGTAGATGAGTGAAGCATAGTTTGTGTTGTGTTAAGAAGTGTTGTCATAGTGTTTGGTCGTTAATATACATGTGTAGTGTCATAAAATTGCGACCTTGCAATTTTCGACCACATTTGGGTCTTCACATTGGTGAAATGAATCCCTAAGCCTGACTGGAGACCCGAGACATGCTCATACCTCCCGAAATATGCATTTTCCTCGCATCCTGCACTACCTATTCCCACTTCCTGTCTTGAATTAGGGTACGACAGAGGCGTGGTGCCCCTATCCTTGCCCTATTTTAGCCCCCCTCCATTTAAACCCTGCATCGGGCTTGTCAATGAGAAACGGGAAAAGTTTCCCTGTGTCGGCCTAAGATGAAAAATCGGTCAAATAACCCTAATTGACGAATATATACAACACATTTTCCCCTTCCATTTGCATAAGTTCAATAAGTGAAAATTGTGATCCTAAGCAAAATTGCATAAGCGAAATCAAGCAATCAAGCATTCAAGTATCCATTGAGCATCTCAAGTCTCCTTTCAAGGCTAGGTGTTGCATTCAAGTCAAGGATTCAACCATTGAAGTGGAGATCTCTTTTCACATTCAATTCTACATATCCTTTCAAACAACTCTATCAACATTTCAATTGCATCCTCTCTTGAGGTGGATTCTACTGTAGTCATTTCCTTTCATTTACTTGCTATTTTTCATCATTTGGTTAATTTCAAAATGAGATTTGACCTAAAGAAAAAACCCCCAATCCCAACAACATTTCCTCTCTTTTTTGTGTGCAGGTTGCAGGTGCGCAGCTGTATTTGCAAGTTTAGGCTTCACTTTCATAGACAGAAAAACCCTTTTCGATGCGTGGATTGTTCGGAGGACCAAGTACACTATCAACCCGGTCCTGACAACATTCTCTTAAATTTACAAGGGAGCTTCGTCTTGCATTTTACTTCTAATTCTAGGTGCACAACTTCATCCCACATTTCTATCTCAAGTTATAATCATTTCTTTACCATCTTTACACTTAGTCTCAAATTGCTTAATTCAACTTGTCCATTCTAAAAGAGTGGTTACTTTACTTTTCAAATTCATTGTCAATTCACTTAGCATTCGATCTCTTTCCATTGATATTGGACCTAGTGAATTCAACCCCCTCTTTTAATGTAATGCGTGTGAGAGGTTGAAGAGGATCTTTTGTGAAACTTTCACTCCTTTCTTGAGGAGGGTAAAGCTTTCCACTTGATCTCCTCATCACCCCTTTATCACAATTACAACATGTCAAAGTTTTGAGTGTGTCAAAAACTAAAGCCTTTTTGGGAACTTATCAAGAGTTTTGGTTATTTCCTTTTGAATGAATTACGCATTTGTTAATAGTTTTGTTGGACTTTTGAGTCCTATAAAGAACTAAATCCTTCTTTGCAAGTTGTGGCAAGTTTTGATGGTTGGTTGTGCTCCTATGGTCATTGTGAATTTGTGTTTTCCCCCTCTTTAGGATTGATAGCCTTTTATTTTGATATGATTTTTATCAAATTAAGTTTAATAGTACTCACCTTTTAACTTTTTTCAAAATGATTTATAGGTCAATTTGTGTTTGTGTCTTCTTGAGGGTTGTTAATGCATTAGCAACCTAGAATTTTTGAGACAAGTTTCATAAGTACCTTTGATAGAGGTTCGAACCCTATTGGGAATCAGACGCTTTGTGAGAACTAATCCAAAGTTCTAAATTTTAATTCAATCTATGATTATTTTGATCTATGCTTGATTGGTTATCTATGGTTGATAACTTTTTTTCAATGATTACCCTTTGAATAGAGTATATATTCATCAATACCTTCATTTGAATTTTGACTCCTATCAAGAATTAAATCCTTCTTGGAAAGTCAATAGGAGTTCTTATGTTTGATAGAACCTACGACTCTTGCAAATTTTCATTTTGGTCCCTCTTTAAGACTAGTCTAGCATATTATTTTAATCCAATTTGGACCAACAATGTCGTAAATTATCATCGGGCCAATTTATACCTCATGGTTGTGCCTCTACGTTAGCATGCCTCTCCCTCATCTCCTATCTGGGTCTATTCAGTGCCTAAACTCCATTTTTTCTGCCTGATACACATACCAAGTGATTCCCCAGAGAAGTGTCCTCCTCCCTTGGCCCAAAATCTGGTCCCCCTCTTTGGGGCCCAATTTTCAAGGAGGGGGTGAGACCTACTTCTCTGATGGGAAAGTAAATTGGTGGCTCAATATGATCGTTGGAGGTCAACCTAATCGATAAATATACCTATATCCTCATATATAAAGGCATTTGATCAACTTAATTTCATCCAAAGCATTTTAAGACTCCAAGCATTTGGCCTAAAGCATTCCAACATTGAAGTGTTCATCATCAAGCATTTCTAGAGGTTTTCAAGGCTACATATTCTTCATTCAACCATTGTGGAGAAAGTTACAACATTCATATGCAAGGATGTGTGTGTGATTAGGGTTTTGTCATGTTCATGGCATTTCATACAACATATGTGATTACATTCAAGAAGCAAAGCACCACCATCAGTCATTGCAGATCTGAAGTATACCTTTCCATTATTTATTTTAGTTTTTGCAATATTTTATTCAAGGTTAATTCCTAAACCAGGGTTTGACTTAGGCAAACCCCTATTTCCAACCTATTCCCGCTTCTTTCTGTGTGTAGGAAGCATGTACAGAGCTGGGATCTTTAGGATAAACTTTATTTATAGAGACAAATCGATCCCACATTGGAGTGCGAAAAGTGCAGAGGACCAGAGCGACCGTCACATTGGTCCTTGCAAATTAGGAGCTCCTTTTGGGAACATATTTGAATCCTCTTACAATCCTTAAATCTAGGTTCATGGCTCAATATGACGACTATAGTTCACTATTTAAGCATTTTTACATCAATTTCCAACACATTTACCCTAATTTCAACATCTTCAACAAATCAACTCAACTCAAGGGAAATAAGAGGCTAATTCAACACCCCTGGAATCTGATCAGCATTTAGACCTCTTAGGTTTAGATCTATCAGATTCCTATCTTTCCCTAATGTAATGGTCCCTAAGTAAAATTAGTGGTTTTCATATATCTAATGGTGGAAACCCTTATTTTTTCACCATTACAGGACCAAACTAAACTTGGGGGCACTCACCTCTTTACTCTTTAATTTATAGGTGAATTTATGCTTGTTTCTTATTGAGGCTTGTCATTGCATCGAGAACATCCAATTTTTGAGATAGGTTTCAATAATACCATGTGAGAGGTTTTAGCCATTTTGGAAACTAGATAATTTTTGTTAACTAATACAAAGTTTTTAGTTTTTTTTACAACTTATGATTCTTCTAATCTATTTTTAGTTTGTCCTTTATGACTAATAATTTTCTATATTTCTTAAAAAATATAGCATTTTGATTTCCTTCAAATTTAATGATTTCTTTGATAATTAGCCATCAATATATATATATATATATATATATATATATATGGAAAATCTATCAAAATCACAAACAAAATTAACAAATTTTAAAAATCTACACGAAATAAAATTTAAGAATAAATAAATTCTAGTCAAGGTTAGTAGGGATTAAACCTCTTACAAATGACCAAGAAACTTGGTGGAGACATAGTAAATTATTAACCTTGAGATTATACAAAAATGTATGCTATAAATGATGTGAAAAAAAAAAAATTATAGGGTTTACTTGAATCCATTGAAAATGAGAAAATCATGATAGACACGCAAATTTTAATATAAGAAATTATTTTTGTCTAAGTTAGATTATTTGACTTGTGTAAGGATGTGACATTAATGGGTCTACCTTGGTAACCAAACATGTGTGTACAACATGCAAATCTTATGTGTACCAGTTCCCTATTCTATACTACTCAATAGTCTTTCAAATTGGTCCAATGATTTTGTGTCATATGGTGACATGTACTAGCTATGTGGTTTATTCCTTTCACCTCTAGGGTGTCCCATTTTAGGTTGGTTGGGCTCAAGGTGTTCATAAAATTTGATGTATTGCTTGCAGAAGCAAAATCATTTGTCAATACTCTTTCAAAGCAATCAGTAATTTTATTCAACATGATGAGACCCGGTGGCTATGTGGTTTATTCCTTTTTTCTCTATGTTATATCTTTTGAATCTTACTCAAACAATTTAGGATCATAAGGAGCCTTTGCCTTTACTTTGACAATTGTTGTGGGTACCTGGCATTCTAGTAATACTTGCAAACTATATCTAAAAGTTAAAAGAGGGAAAAAAAAAAAAAAAAAAAGAATTTTCTTCATTAATTTTGGGGTTCAAGAATTTTTTCATCAAACTATGAGTTTCACTGACAATTTTGAGTGTTTTCAGAACTTGTTGTTTCCTCAACTCTTGAGAACTTTCTATGAACTTACTAAATTTCAGCCAAACTTGGAACATGGATATTATTTAGGCTACTCAATAAGGTATTATTGTCAACTAGTCAAAAAATCATGTAACAAACTTGTCAGCAATTTCACTATAGACTAAAACCAATGCGTGGTTCTAGGGGCTCCTAGAAGTTGGTTAACTTATTATTAGTTTATGTGGATGCCTAAACCTCTAATTAGATTTAAGTTAGCCAATTTTAAATTGGAGATACCCATTTGGCCTTTCTACCAAATGAACTCCTTACTTGGCCAAAGTTCCATCAAATTTTCCTTATGCAGACACACCAAAATTTCACAAACAAGTGAAAACAAAATTACAATTGAAATAGAAAAAAAATTAAACTATTTTGAAATTACTATCTGAACATCTCAAATTTTATTACATTAAAAATAATTCAAAATGGAATCAATATTAATACATTAATTAGCTATATTTGAAAATCAAAAAAAGTTTATTTGTTGTTATTCAAGTGTTTTGATGCAACTCAATCGTTTCTAAAAATATGGAATAATAATTATGGTAGTTTGGTAATGTAACAAATTTGATTTCATATAAAAATAACTTATTAGAGTATTGTATATTAGAACATGTTTAATATGTATGAGTATTGAATCTATTTAGCATATTAAACAATTTGAGAGTACAATAATGTAAGATTAGATTGATGTTCAAATATATTGTTGGAAACTATAGAATATCCATATAACATAAAACGAGATGCATGATATGAGGTAAAATTAGATAATTTCAGTCTCAATGGTATTATGATAATAATATTGTTTATATATTATAGAAGATGGGGAGTAAGAGATGAAAAAGATAGCTTTGTATAGGTCAAGTAGCTAGTAGGCAAAGTAATCTAGTAAGTCCTTTTTTAATGTAGATCATAGTTACAATATCTACTCAAAATATTAGTATGAGAAAAAATGTGTTAGTGTTAAAAAAATGAAAAGGTCAAAAGGACAATTACACACATAATAAACACAAATAATAGATAAAGAAAAGTTATATTGGTCTGAAAAAAGTATTTTACCCACTACTTCATTAGGGGTCACTATTCACATGCTTAAGTTGACTTATGTCTTAGGGAATCTTTTTAGGTGTTAGTTGTTATTAAATATTATCTTTTGACATATGTGTTTAGATACCTAGGTCATTTAATATTTGATACTTTAGTTGTCTCATAATATAGTATTAAGACACATGTCATAATCCTGTTTAATCTCATGTCTTGAGCTTGTCTTTATAAGAAAAGCATCTTATTGTATATGTTATATCTAATCGATCAATATTGTATTATTGAAGCAAGTTATTATTTCCATTTTCTCTCTCATGAAAGATATTTTGGTCTAGCAGTTGATCCCAGGGTGTTGGGAGTTTGTCATTAACTCCTACATTTGAGGGAGATCATTAGGCTTGAATAATTTGTTGGGTGTATATTGGGGGTTTAAGGACCTTACAGTTGAATCCAAGGCATTAGAGAGAGATAGGTATTGCATTTGTTTTGTCAAATTTTGTTATATTTTGTTATATCTACAAGGATTTCAAGTAGGGTTAAAGTTGTCAAGTCCAAGAGATAGCTAAAATTTTGGAGCACATTGGGAAAAATTTGACCCTTCATCATGTGTGAAAGGCCCAAAAACCTAAGGATTGACTATCAAATCATCAAAAATCAACGACTTTGGTCTAGGGACATTAGATATTTTTTAGAGTTCCAAAAAAATTGTACAACATATGTTGGCAAGAGACACTACATTGATGATCAAAATGTTGTCATTGATGGCAACTTGAGTTAGATATCCAATCTGAATTTCATGATTCATTCATTTTGAAAGATTGATTGAGGTTCTATGAGGTCTAGTAAGAAGAACAATGCATCCGACAGAGTATGCAGTTTGGTGGTCAACAAATTATTTTGGCTAAGTATTTTGCTTTGGGGATCTAGGAGATGTATTGTAGATATGCAATTTACCCTAGGTTTGTGGCATCCGGTGTTAAGTTTGGTGCTAGTTGGAAGATCTGGTAAACAGTTTTTCTAGTAGATAGTGTTTTGGTGCAGTAGCGTGTGAAGATTCGTCGTGCAGATCATGCGAAGTAATTTTGATAGTTGTTTGTGTGTTCGAGGTCGATGAGCCAACATATGGGCAATGTGTCAACATCTTGTTTTGGTCCGCTTAGTTGCTTTTGGATAGGTTTGAGCCGACTTGGGTAACATGTTTCATTTTGTGTGTTATGCAGTCTTTTGGCCGACATGAAATTGATTTAATTTGATGATGTGGATATATTAGTCTGATTGATATGATCATTTGGCATATTGATGGTGATGTAAGAAGCGTGTATAAGTGACTGTGCATAGTTTCACGTGCGCGGTTGAGAGATTTATGCAGAATATCATAATAGAGCAGAGTGTGATCATGTGTTTTGTGCTTAACCGAAACTATACTCAGGCATTTTGTTGGTGCTATTAAATAGCTCAAACTCTCTTGTATCTCTTATAATTATTTTGTAAGGCATTGAGCCTTTTGGGTTGTATCCCTTATTTGTAATTGAGTAGTGTGCTTGAATGCATGTGCATTCCCCTTTGTAATATTATTATGCGCATGATCATAGTATTATAATATTGTGGGTCTCCATCCCACCGTGGTTGTTTCCCTAACTTGATTTCCACATAAAAATCTTGGTGTTGCGGTGTTGTTGATCTTTACTTTGTATTTATGTAGTTACTTTTCTTCATTTGCATAAAGTGGTTGTAAGATCAGGTTATTAAAGTTAAATTTGTGAAACACTGATTAACCCCACCCTCTAAGTGTTCCCTTGATTCCAACAATTGGTATCAAAGCCTAGTTCCTCAGAAGGAGTCTAACAGCTTGAGGAAGATCTGGGAAGGTGTCTTAATGGATTCCAATGATCTTAGACAACAACTACTTGTTGCAATTGATGATCTTGATCAGTTCAAAGCCAAAGTTTGTTAATTGAAAAAAAATCTCAAGGATGCTGAAAATTTCATCCAGACATTAAAGGAGCAACCGAGTAGGTCCAAGGAAAAGAGAAAGGAGCTTGTTGATTAACTTTAGGATAAAGAAAGTCAAAGCATTGATGAAGAAGCCCTGAATGATAAGACAAAAGAATCTGACATACTTGCTAGAGTTAATGCACTTTAGAAGAATGAGATGGAAGCAATTGTGATGAAATTGACAAAGGAAATTGAAGACAGGAAGAAGAATGAGGAAAGCCCGACTCGGTCACCAAAAGATAGATTTGATGAATGTTGCAGACTAAGTCATGAAAATGACCCGTTCAAGTTTGAATTGATACAATCCAAAAATAATGAGCAAGAGCTTGAAAGACAGATTAGAATTCCGAGAGATGAAATTACCACTGCCAATGAGTATAAAGAAAAATTCAACTCTAGCTCAGCTAATCTAGATGAAATGCTACAAAGTCAAAAGAATAAAGGTAATATGGGAGGACTTGGATTTTAGAATGGAGAAAACTCCAGATCTAGGCAAAGCAATGCTAAACCTCAAAAGAATAAGAGAACTTTGGTAAGACATCCTAATGCTTACAAATTCAATGGTGAATTCTTTGTTTACAATAAATTTGGTCATATGGCAAGTCAATGCAGAAATAGAGCAAATCAGAATAATTTATCATTCTTCAAACAATGTTTCAATTGCAATAAATATGGTCATAAGTCAGTTGAATGCAAAATAATGGAAAATAGGATAAATATAAGATGTTATGCTCGTGGAAGATTTGGACATAGTTATAACCAATGCAGATCAAAGGGAAATCAAATTAATTCTAGGCCTAATCAAAGAAACAACATTGTTCACTATGCTTGCAACAAATCCGGTCACATTGTTAAATTTTGTAGAAGCAAGAATGTGAACAAGAATGCTCTGAAAGACAATAACAAGTCTGATGATAAAGGTGAAGTGAAGGTTGAAGAAATCAGAGAGCAATACAAGAAGAAATGGGTCAGGAAGAGTGATTTTGAGGTAGGAAATGGGTCCGCACCTGATTTCGGCATTGGAACCTTATCCAACAACTAAGCTAAGGCATCTAACCTTGGGGGAAGCTTTCATGGAAATATTTCAAACCTCCTATTTGAAGATCTATGCCTAATTTCGATAGGATACAGAGGTATATATGATGACTGCAGATATCTATGATGAATTTCTGGAAGAATTTGAAGGTCTGCAGAAGATCTTTGTGAACTGAAGAATATCTAGAAGTATTATGGTTAAGTGCATTTATTGTAGTGAAAAGTTAGGTATGTTAAGGATAAAAAGTGAAATAACCATTCATTTCTCACTTTGTGTTTGAAGTAGAAGAGCAGAAGAGAGTAGTAAAGGAGAATTTGCAGAGATTCTAAAGCGATATCTAGATTTGGTGTGCGGAGTTACATCCAATTGAAAGGTATTTAACAGTGAAACCCCTTTTTTTATTGAAGTTTGAAATTTGAATTCGATAAGATGGCTACGTCTAGCA
Source organism: Cryptomeria japonica (assembly GCF_030272615.1). NCBI lineage: Eukaryota > Viridiplantae > Streptophyta > Pinopsida > Cupressales > Cupressaceae > Cryptomeria > Cryptomeria japonica. Next base: position 626,751,798 of record NC_081410.1, on the reverse strand, counting down.
CTGCAACTCCTTTGGTTGTTGAAATCACTGAGCGTGTGTGTCCGAGCTTCAAGAATCATCCATTCATTTTGATGGAAGATGATCATGAGAGCGCATTTTCATCGGTGCCCTACAAAGTACAACATATTGAAGATATTAAAGTATATATGCATTTCCCCATTGAGGAATTAGGTAGCACACAAATCCTGAATCTGTATAACAATCAACTAGCACACAAGAGTTTGGTATTGAAACCAGAATTTCAAGAATTGGAGAATAAGGGTTTTGCCTAGTTCGTCAGCTTTTTGATGTTATATGAATAGGAATGGATCTAGTTCATCTTGAGCCGAGTTCATGATGAATTTGTCTTATTGGATAAGCCCCACAAAATCACCAAGATAGTCATTCAGGTTGTAACAAGATTATGTGCAACCGGAGAACTACCATCCCTAAAAATTATGAAGAATGAAATTGTGATCAATGTGATAGGTTCAAAATTTGACAAACGAGCGATGAAAATTAATGATATTCTAGAACATGATATTAGATTTGCATCAATGGTCATTGGGTACAAAATCTATTTTTCTAGCAGAGAAAACTCCATTTTCGGTACTCTCATTTATACCGCATATGAGATGATGAGAGACAACAAAGATTTTGGTCTTTGTGAATTGCTTCAGAGTGATATTATCAAGAATATTAAGAAGATCAAATAAAATAAGAAACATCCTTTCAAATTCAGAACACTGCTTCTATGTTTGTTTTCTACTTTATGAGAGAGGTTCTGGGTGTTGGTCCAGTGCAATGGGCTTTTGATAGACCTGTAGGAGTTGGAATCTAGGAACACGTGTACAATTCCGATGATTCCAAGGTCCGAAGAAAGAATCTATGGGGTTATTTCAAGAACTTCTAGAAGGAAATGCATGATAGGGAAAGGATACCTAAGTCTATTATAGAGAAACATCAAGACTCCATTTGCTTCATGGTAGATACTAGTCAGTGTTTGATGGAAGTTATAGAGCCCCAAACGTATGCATCATGCCTATGTGCTATGAGGTCAAAGAACAAATTCTGGAAGTGTATGCACAACATATGTTGAGCCAACCGGTGGACCCCAATGAGGAAAGATTCAAAACATACAAGGAGAAAAGTTTAAAACTTCATCAGCAGTTTAAGAAACCGGTGATTCAGAATAAGGTTCAGAAGGAAGTAGATAATTTTGCAAAAAGTATGGGAATAACCAAGGAAGTTGTTTGATAAGCTAGAGAAGAAAATATTCTCTGAGGAGAAGTCTATGAACAAGGAAGCAAAACTGGAAGTGCTTAAGCCTAAGCCAAGGCAAGCAGAAGCACAACTCCCTCCTCCAGTCCTGCAAAGCCAACAAACAAACCTAAATCTTCAATCAAGCCATCCAGTGGTGAAAAGAAGAGGAATACAGTCAGATTTATGACTGTGGATGAAGAAGAGACTGAATCTGATGAAGCCATGAAGGAAGTGAAGGCCCAAACTCCAAAAGTCACCAAGATCACAAAGGAGAAGCTTACTGGTAGAACAAAGTTTGGTAAAAAATATAAGGCATCTGAGCTTGATGAAGCTTTGAAACAAGGAAAATTTACTATTGTTCCTCCTATAACATTAGAATAAATTGTTAATGAAGTTGTTAAGAACGATAACTTGAAACCACTATCTGAGTGGCATGACAATTTTCATGAATCCTGTAAGAGAACACTAGAAGAGGCTACTGTAGAATACCTAAATATGTATAGTAAAGAAATGATTGAACTAATGACAAACATACCCAAGAGCTTGTATGAAATTTTGGATGCTAGAAGACAAACAACTAATGAGGAAGATGAGAGACTAAAGGAATATGTGTTGGTCAACTTATGTTCAATCATTGCTTAAACTAGCAAAGAACAAATTCAGGAGTAAACACAAGGTGAACAAAATCATGTTAGGGAAGATAGATGAAGTTGTCAAGGAGACTGAAAAGATTTTGACAAAAGTTTTGTTAGATAATCAGTATGAGGTCAATAAAGCTAAAAGGCAAGAAGAACTTTATCCGGAAGAGTAGGACATAACATCACAAGTCAATCCAGAAGCCAAGTAGACAGTAGATGACACTTATGTTCCAAAAGTTCACGTAGAGGTTAGTGTGCAAGAAGAAATCGGAGAAGAGGACATAGGGAAAGTAGAGGAAGGGAAGAACGAGGCTGAGAATCCTCTAGCTGCTGACCCTCTGATTCCTGAGAAGAATGCAAAAAAAAAAAAGTGGAGGTCAAGGTTGAAGTCAAGACTGAAGCAAAAGGCACCGCTGAGAATTTAAAGGGAAAGAAAGTCATTGATCTAAAATTCATTCAAGGTCCAATCCACCTAGCTTCTTTGTCCCCAATTTAAAAGCTTCAACTTGCATCGTTTGCACAAGACAAAGCCAGTGAAGGCCTTTTGAAGTCCCATACTGAGGATATTATATTGCTAAATATGGCAACTGATGTTTTTGAAAAGTTGATGCCCTTGTTTCAAAAGGATAACTCAGACACTCCATCTGGGCAATTAAAGAGTTTGATTAATTCTATAGACAAACATTTTGAGTCTTTTGAAAGGTCAGTTCAAGAAAAAGTCCAAAATGAATTTAATGCAAAAAGGCTTCGAAATATGAAAAGGATGATTGCCAAAGATAAATCCACATTAGGAGAATATGTGAAGAGCATGCAAGATGCATTTTCCGAATGTGGGAATTTGTACAAATCATGTCTATCCTTGAACAAGTTCACTGCAATTATTGAGAAGAAGTCTAAGGTGCATGAGAATGAGCTTAAACACATATCTCAGTTAGTTGAGTCCCTGACAACATCATTGAGTAGTCATGAGAATCAAGTAATATCTCTACTTGAGAAAATCAGAAACCTGAACCATGACCAAGAGAAAATAATTGGGAGAGTTAGTGAAGTTAGAAGTCTTATTACTCCTAAGTTGGACATTATGCAAAGCGCCTTCAAAGATGCTCAAGATACTCTGGCTAGTGGTGATCTGAATGATGTAAAAACAACAAAGGCACAAGCTTATTTTGAAGATATCAGTATAATAATTCTTCAATGAGTCCAAGTGGTTGTCCCAGCCTTTATGTAGATTCTCCAATATGGTTATGAATGTTGGTATTATGGTATGGTTTTGTCATTGATGTCAACACCTACTAACACTTATCAACTCTGGCACTTTGGAGAATCAACAACATTCACCAGCAAGCAAGTGACTTATGCACAGTCACCGGTATCTGGTACACCGACTGGATATAATGTTCACCGGCACTTGGAATGGCATGGATAACACCTGGTTATGTCAACGACATCATTTGGACACTTTGTCTTTGAGATTTGTTCATTGGCATATTCGTATTTGCATATTTGCTATTACTGGCAAATAGGTCCTGGTTATACACCGATAGGTTTATCTTTTCCAAATGAGCACGACACGCTATGGAGATGTCTTATTAATGTTGTAAATGCATCAAGCCGACATGTTGAATCGGTTATTGCATCGGACATTGTTTTATTTGTAAATTGATTTTATTGTAATATCCTTTAGAGCCGCCCTACTAAAATTGGTCTTAAGTTATGGTATAAATGTAAGATCTTATTTGTAAGATCAAGTGTGGAATGCAAAAAAGAATTGTGTGAAGGTATATGTAAGAATAAGCAGAGCTATACACGCAGACATCATTTGAAGGTTGAAGGAGGGTTTTTGTGAAGACAATCAGAACTACACCGATACTGAATCCAACATAAAAAATGCTAAATTGAGCAGTACATTCTTATTGGATTTAACCATCCAATTATAGTTAGTGTGACTCCTATTTGTGTTTGAGCAGTGAGCTCTAGGCACTTGGTCTTTCTGCATGTACAGACCCCATTTGTATACACATACTATCTGCAGTAGTATCATCTGATTGTGGGTAAGGTTTCCCACCATGGTTTTTCCCCTTATAGGGTTTCCATGTACAAATATTGGTGTTCTGTGTAGTGGATGTTACTGTCTTTCTATTCATGCATTAATCTTTACCGGTGTTGTAATTAACTAATAAAACTGTCTACCGACATAAAAGGTTGGTTTACTAGTATTAAGCATTGAAGTTGGTTAAGTTGTTTTGGTTTGAATTTAGTTGACAACTGATTCATCCCCCCCTCTCAGTTGTCTCCAGGACCTAACAATTGGTATCAGAGCCTAGTCCTCTTTTCGCAGAAGTTTAACAGCTTGAGGAGATCCAATGTCTACTAACTATTTCAGGAAGGGCAGTCCTAAACTTGATGGAACTAATTATGGCATATGGAAGATCAGAATGGAGACACATCTAAATTGCATTTGAAAGGACATCTGGGATGTTACAAAGAATGGCTATACTGCTCCTACTCAAAATCAGCCTAATCCACCTAACTTGGCTAAAAATGAGGAAAATGATTGCAAAGCAAGAGAAGCACTTTTGAGTGCATTATTGGATCAACAAATCATGGGATTATCAGATAGATCAACTGCTAAAGCTATTTGGGATCATTTGGAAACACTTAATGAAGGAGATTCCACAGTCAAAATTTCAAAACTTGAAAGCTTTCGGGTCAGGTATGAAAATCTGAAAATGGAAGAAGATGAAAGGATTTCTGCTTTTATGGAAAGAGTTAATGAAATTGTTTTGGGTATTAAATGTTGTGGAGGAACCTTAAGTGAAGATGAAATTGTTTCAAAAGTTTTAAGAGGATTGCCACCGGTATATAAAATGAAGGTTATTGCTATAAATGAGTTAAGAACAATGCCTAATACATTAGTAACTAGGGATACATTGATTGGAAAACTTTCAGCTTTTGAAATTGAGGAATTTGGTCCTGTTGCTACCATAAAGACAGATTTAGCTTTTAAGGCATCAACATCATCTGCACCATCATTTGACAAATCTGATTGGAAAACCTTTTATGCAAGAGAACTTGAGGAAAGCAGGAAATAAAATGAAGAACTTGAAGAACTTGAAGCACTGTTTGCAAGGAAAATGCCTAAAGGTCCAGTTGGAAGTAAGTATGAAGGTAAAGTACCCTTTAAATGTTTCAACTGTAGTAAGATTGGTCATATGGCTTATAGATGCCCTGATAGACATGCTAGACTAAGAGAAGAAGCTAGGAGAACATAGAAGCCTAACCTTGAATATCAGAGATACATATTTAAGAAGAATAAAGATAAATCTTGTTATCTTGCTGATGAAGGAGTGGCTGATGACTTTGATGAAGATCCGATAGACAATGGATGGGTTTTTGTTTCTATAACAGAAGATCAACCGACACCTACTATTCAACCGGTAGAATAGGCCTTGGTAGCTAAAATTGAAGTTAAGGATGAATGGATCATTGTTTTAGGATGCTCACATCATATGACTAGTGATAAAAGCAAATTCTTGAACTTTCAGGAATATAATGGAGGCTTAGTGAGATTTGGAGATGATAAAGCTTGTTTGATCAAAGGTAAAGGTACAATATCTCTTGATGCTAAGCATAATACTAACAATGTTTACTATGTGGAAGGTTTAAAGCATAATCTTTTGAGTGTTAGTCAATTAGTTGAGAAAGGATTTCAGTTACAATTCAAGAATGGAAAATGCAAAATCATGAATAGAACTAGTTTGGAAATTGCAACCGGTAATCAAACTAGAGGTAATATCTTTCATTTGAATAACAGTGAAAAGACATGCTTGATTGCACATATTAATGAAAGTTGGCTATGGCATAAGAGACTCTGTCATGTAAATTTTGATTGCATGGTAAAAATTAGTACTACAAAGGCAGTTAGAGATTTACCTAAGATTGTCAAACCTCACAATACAGTATGTAAGGAATGTCAATTTGGAAAACAAGTTAGAGCTACTTTTAAAAGTATTCCAGAAAAATCAAATAATGCTCTTGAATTAATTCATACTAATTTATGTGGTCCAACTAGAACTAAAAGTTTACAAGGTGATAGATATTTTATGCTAATCATTGATGACTATTCTAGAATGTGTTGGGTTACTTTTCTCAGAGAAAAATCAGAAGCACTTGGGAAGTTCAAACTATTCAAAGCAATGGTAGAGAATGAAACTGGTAACAAAATCAAATGTCTGAGATCAGATCAAGGAGGAGAATTTACATCTAAGGAATTTAATACATTTTGTGAAGTGAATGGAATCAAAAGACAACTATCAACACCCTGGACACCACAGCAAAATGGAGTCGTTGAAAGGAAAAACAAAACTATCTTGGATGCAACTAGAAGTATGTTATCTAAAGCAAATCTACCACATGTATATTGGAGAGAGGTAGTAAGCACAATGGTCTACACATTCAACAAAGTTCACATCAAAGGAGAAACCGATAAGACCCTTCATGAACTATGGTTTGGTATTACTCCTACTCTTAAATATTTCAGAATATTTGGAAGCAAATGCTATATTAGAAGAGATGAGTAGATTGGAAAATTTGATCCTAGAAGTGATGAAGGAATATTTATTGGTTATTCATCCAAGAGCAAAGCATATAGATGTTTTAACAAGAGATTGCAGAAAATTGTTGAGAGTACAAATGTGAAGATTGATGAACAATTCAGAGGAACTTCAAGGTATATAGACTTTGAACAGGCAACAGAGATTCTAACAAATGAACCTACATTGAACCCACTGGTACAAAATGAAGATCCAGTTACACCGGTATCATCAGAAAATTCCACTATAACTGAGGAACAACAACAAACAAAGACACCTTGGTATGTAAGAGTGAATCACTCTAAAGATTAGATAATTGGGAACAAGTATAAAGGATTTATGACAAGAGGAAGACTGGCAAATGAAGAGGTATGTCTTATTTCTCAAATTGAACCATCATCAATTAATGAGGCATGCGAAGATAAACACTGGATTAAAGCTATGGAAGAGGAACTAGAACAAATTGAGAAAAACAACACTTGGATATTAGTTCCCCGGCCTAAAGACAAAAATGTGATTGGAACCAAATCGGTATTCAGAAACAAACTTAATGAAGATGGTAAGGTAATCAGAAATAAAGCAAGACTGGTGTGTAAGGGATATTCTCAGAAAGAAGGAATTGATTATAATGAAACCTTTGCACCAGTAGCTAGAATTGAGGCAGTCAGATTATTCTTAGCTTTTGCACCACACAAGAACTACAAAGTATATCAAATGGATATTGAATGTGCATTTCTGAATGGAGATCTTGAAGAAGAAGTTTACATTGAGCAACTTGATGGATTTTCTTTGACAGATAACAAAGATATGGTTTGCAGGTTAAGGAAAGCTTTATATGGGTTGAAATAAGCTCCAAGAGCTTGGTATGCAAGATTGGATAAGTATCTTTTGAAGATTGGTTTTTCTAAAGGTAATGCTAACAACAACTTATACTACAAAGTGACTAATGATGACATCTTGGTTATAGAAGTTTTTGTTGATGATATAATCTTTGGAGGAGAAGATGGATTATGTAAAGACTTTTCTATTGAAATGTAGCAAGAATTTGAAATGTCTATGATTGGAGAAATAAAATTCTTTTTAGGATTGCAGATTTCACAGACTGATAAAGGTATATTCTTGAGTCAATCCAAGTACTGGAAGGAGTTATTAAAGAAATTTGGGATGGAGAACTCTAAACCGGTAAGCACACCTATGACTACAAATGACAAATTATCAGTAAGGGATGAATCTACACCTGTTAATCCGACTAGGTACAAATATATGATAGGAGGTTTACTGTATTTGACACAAACAAGACTTGATATCATGAATGCCATATGTATTGTTTCAAGATTTTAGAGTAATCCTAGAGAAAATCATGAATCAGCAGTAAAAAGGATTTTTCGGTACTTACAAGGCACTACAAATCTTGGATTATGGTATCCCAGAGATGAAAACTTTGAATTATGTGCATACATAGATGCAAATTGGGTAGGAGATGTGGATGATAGAAAAAGCACCACCGGCGGAGCATTTTTTCTTGGAAGCAGATTAATTTCCTGGTTGAGTAAGAAACAAAGTTGTACATCTTTATCAACAGCTGAATCAGAATATGTTGCAACAACAACTAACTATACATAGGTACTATGGCTTAAGCAAATGTTGAAGGATATAAAGGTAAAATGAAAGGAACCTATTACTATCTATTGTGAGAACACTACAACAATTGATATATCTAAGAATCCGGTATTACATTCTAAAACCAAACATGTTTCTATCAAATTGAATTTTCTAAGGGAAAATGTTGAAGCAAAAGAGGTAAAACTAGTTTATGTGAATACTAAAGAGCAGATTGCAGATATTTTCACTAAACCTCTGCCTAAGGAGACTTTTGAATATCTCAGAGACTAGCTTGGGGTCATACCCCCACTGGTAGAAACTTAGACAGTTGATGATAGTCATCAATCGACATAATTAACAGAGAAATCTTTTACTCCGGCTTTGATGAGAAAACTACTTCTCAGGGGGAGTAGTTGGTATTTTGTATCTGAAAAATGGTCTTTATATTGCTTTGACATTTGATGTCAAAGGGGGAGAGATTAGTATGGAAAAACACAAGAAAAACACATGTCACTCCCAGGGGGAGAGATTGTTACTTTGGGGAGATTATTGGTTTTTGGTATTTGGCATTTCTATTTTGGCACTTTGATGGTTTTTCCATCTTGTGTTTCCATCAATGCCAAAGGGGTAGATTGTTGGTATTTTGGTATGGTTTTGTCATTGATGTCAACACCTACTAACACTTATCAACTCTAGCACTTTGGAGAATCAACAACATTCACCGGCAAGCAAGTGACTTATGCACAGTCACCGGTATCTGGTACACCGGCAGGATATAATGTTCACCGACACTTGGAATGGCATGGAGAACACCTGGTTATGTCAAAGACATCGTTTGGACACTTTATCTTTGAGATTTGTTCATTGGCATATTCGTATTTGCATATTTGTTGTTACCGACAAATAGGTCCAGGTTATACACCGGTAGGTTAATCTTTTCCAGATGAGCACGACACGCTATGGAGATGTCTTATTAATATTGTAAATGCATCAAGCCGACATGTTGAATCGGTTATTGCATCAGACATTGTTTTATTTGTAAATTGATTTTATTGTAATATCCTTTAGAGCCGACCTACTAAAAATTGGTCTTAGGTTATGGTATAAATGTAAGATCTTATTTGTAAGATCAAGTGTGGAATACGAAAAAGAATTGTGTGAAGGTATATGTGAGAATAAGCAGAGCTATACACACAGACATCATTTGAAGGTTGAAGGAGGGTTTTTGTGAAGACAATCAGAACTACACCAATACTGAATCCAGCATAAAAAGATGCTAATTTGAGAAGTACATTCTTATTGGATTTAACCATCCAATTGTAGTCAATGTGACTCCTATTTGTGTTCGAGCAGTGAGCTCTAGGTGCTTGGCCTTTCTGCATGTGCAGACCCCATTTGTATACACATACTATCTGCAGTAGTATCATTTGATTGTGGGCAAGGTTTCCCACCGTGGTTTTTCCCCTTATAGGGTTTCCACATACAAATATTGGTGTTATGTGTTGTGGATGTTACTGTCTTTCTATTTCATGCATTAATCTTTACTGGTACTGTAATTAACTAATAAAACTATCTACCGGCATAAAAGACTAGTTTACCAGTATTAAGCATTGAAGTTGGTTAAGTTGTTTTGGTTTGAATTTATTTGACAACTGATTCACTCCCCCCCCCTCTCAGTTGTCTTCGGGACATAACAATGGACCCACTAAGAATGATTTTGGTTTTGATCTGACACTTAGTCATTTTTCACTAAGTGTTGCCATCAATGCTAAAGGGGGAGATTGTTGGAAAGGGATACTACATTGATGATCATATGTTGTCATTGATGGCAACTTGAGTCAAATATCCAATCCACAGTTCATGATTAATTCATTCTGGAAGATTGATTGAGGTTTTGTGAGGTCTGGTAAAAAGAACAATGCATATGGAAAAGTGTGCAGTTTGGTGGTCAACAAATTATTTTAGTTGATTATTTTTCTTTAGAGATATAGGAGATGTATTGTGGATATGCAATTTACCTTATTCCAGGTTTGTGGCCTCCAGTGTTAAGTTTTGTGTTGGTTGGAAGATCCAATAGACGGTTTTTCTGGTAGACAGTGTTTTGGTGCAGTAGCGTGTGAAGATTCATCGTGCACATCATGTAGAGTAATTTTGATTGTTGTTTGTGTGTTCAAGGTTGACAAGAAGACATATGGGAAGTGTGTAGACATCTTGTTTTGGTCTTCTTTGTTATTTTTGAATCGACTTGAGCTAACTTGGGTAACACGTTTCATGTTGCGTGTTATGCGGTCTTTTGGCCGACATGGAATTGATTTAGTTTGATGATGCAAATATATTAGTTCGATTGATATGATCATTTGGCATATTGATGGTGATGTAAGAAGCATGTATAAGTGATTGTGCATTGTTTCACGTGCGTGGTTGAGAGATTTGTGCAGAATATTAGAATAGAGCATAGTAGCAGAGTAGAGTGTGATCATGTGTTTTGTGTTTAACCAGAACTATACTGAGGCATTTTGTTGATGCTATTAAATAGTTCAAACTCTCTTGTATCTCTCATAATCATTTTGTAAGGCAATGAGCCTTCTAGGTTGTAGCCCTTTTTTGTATTTGAACAGTGAGCTCTAGGCAGTGTGCTTGAATGCATATGCATTTCCCTCTGTAATATTATTATACTCTTGATCACAGTATCATAATATTGTAAGTCTCAATCCCACCATGGTTTTTCCCTTAACCGGGTTTCCACGTAAAAATCTTGGTGTTGTGGTGTTGTTGATCTTGGCTTTGTGTTTTTGCACTTACTTTTCTTCATTTGCATAAAGTAGTTGTAAGGTCAGGTTATTAAAGTTAAATTTGTTGAACAGTGATTCACCCCCACCCTCTCAGTGTTCCCTTGATTCCAAAAACATATAGATATATACCTAGCCATATTGTATGATTTTGTAGTAGTCATTAGAAAAAATATTCAGCGTGAAATATTCTCTATGGAAAATGACACATTTGATTAATTTGTTGATGTAATCATGACACACAAAAATTTGTATTATCTCCCTCACTATATTACTATTAGGAAGCATTTTTCATACCTTAGCTTACTTTCATTGGCATCAAGAACTCTAATGCTTAAATTTTTCCCATCTTATTCATCATTAGATGAAATAGGAGAAGGAACAAACCTCTATGTGTACATGCATTAGAAAATTAACAAACCTCTAAAAATCAATTAATGTAGGGAGGCAAAACAATAATCAATGGAAGGGAACAAGGGAAACCTATGACCAGGTTCTAATCCATAAGAACCCTAAAGGTTTAAGATATAATGTAAGACAACAATAAGTTTTAAAACTCCTAGAAATTAAAAATAAGAGTTGTAAACTCGCGGATTAGGCAAATATTGAATACTAAGAATACATATGTTTGTTTGCTATTAATTGGCTATATTTAATTTTTTAATATTTTTAACCTATATTCATTGTTAAAAAAATCTTTTGGGAATTACAAGGATTTTCACTTTACTATTAAAATATGAGAAGTATTTCATTTCCTTTGACATCCTTTTGAAATGCCCAAGAATAGGTCTAAGTATTTTCATTGCCGACCTAAATTGAGAAGTATTATATTTTTATAGCATCTCCTAGGAATGTCCATAAAAAGTATAAATTGATTTTCCATTGATCCATCATTTTTTACAAATTTTCTTAAAAAAATCTTAGTCCTCTTCAACTTTATCTTTGGTTCAAAAAGTTTTGATAATTTTTTATAAATAAACTCATTGCCCATGTAAAATTTTAAGCAATAATGCTATTTGAAGTATTTAAGGAATTCTAGAAAAATATTTTAATAAAACATAATACATATTTTAGTGTTTAGAGTCTCACTTTGTGTTGTAATTAACTAAGTGGGCAACCATTTATAAAGTACGAAAACATGGTATTTTAACAAGAGATTGAAAATTATCTTATTCTCAAAAGGCCTTGGATCTACTTTATAGCTTCATAGTTGTAGAAATAAGGTCATCAAATAGTATTAAAGAGAAGAAGAAAGGTTATACTAGATCCAAGTGGTACATTGCCAAAGTTTGAACTTAAATTCTTTCCTAGAGTATCCTTAGTTCTACACTCTTATAACTCATTACACCATAAGGGTGCACTACATATTTGTTAATAGAAATAATGGCACTTTTGTAAAATGTGTATTATCCAAACATATTTACATATGATTCATGGCCACCTTAACTAAAGTCTAGTTTTTATCTAGGTATATGGATATGTGTCATAGTAGTTGTATTGCATGTGCTGACATATGCTTGTAGTCCTAAAATGTTGGTTCAGGTATATTAACAATCTTTATCATTTTAAGATATAGCTTCATAGATTTACCTTGGTATTTCCTTAATCTCCACACCTAGAAAGCTTGGAATAGCCTATGTTCTTTTGTTGATTGAACTTGGGTTAGATTCCAATAGATATTATATTTTTTTAGTAGATGACCTTGCAACATGGCCATTGTGGTTATAACCACTATTATATTACAAAAGGACATTTTAATATGGGTTGTTGTCCAAACTTGGGTCACACTTGAATATACCACATTCTTTTTACATGATAGGCTTGTTGTCTTTAGTTTAGGGTGATAAACCAACTTACTATAAGGAAGGTGAATTTAGCATGGATTAGTCTATTAAGTTTTTGTTACTACTTTATTGAAATTGGGTGATTCAAATGTACTAGATGCTTATTACATAATAACCTAATGGGTATATGGGTTGCTTTATTTTAATGATGATTATTTACACATTGGTTGTAGTCTTAGAAGTAATTGAGTAAACTTGGGTCACATTTGAATGTAGTGCAAATGTATTATGTCATAGGCTTGTCACATTTTTAGTTGAAGTATGAGCTATCTCATCATGCAAAGGATTTGAACCTATGATACACTCTTAACTAAATATAATTAAATTTGGCCATGATTAAATACATGTCATCTTTATTACATTACAATCTCATGGGACTCTTAGGGTTATCGACTGCTTTATTATGTCAGACATTTGAAACTTCTGTAGTGTTGTAAATTTTATACCTTAGCAATTTCACACTCTATTTGGCACCTACTTTAGTGTGATGTACCTTAGATCATTTAAATTCCATTTATTCTCTATGCTACCATAAAACTTCATCGTTAATCCCTCAATTTAATCATTATCAAATACCAAAATTAGTACCAAATCTTATGTCATGAGCCACAACATTTGTGTTTGCTTTTTGAAGATCTGATTTAGTTGGAGTAGGGTGCCAAGCTCCTTGGTCGTGCCAAAATCTCTCAAAAAAGTAGCCACTTAAAGTGTCATCCTTTGCATTTTCTAATTTGGTCTCGATCTTTACACTTGATTGTTATGTGTTAATAATTTATCAAAATTGAACCTTGTGATCCCTAGATAAAGAACACCTTTTTTATTCATAAGGTTTAAGAAATTTATCTATCTAGAAAGCATTTTACAATTAAATCTAGAGTAGTCATTATTTTCAAGATTGAAATCAATCTACTAACTACAAATTTACCTTCATTACCTAGACCCATTGTAGTATTATACCATTAGATGATAAATTTTACATCTGTCAACTTTGCAATGTCTTTGTACTTCAACTCTTCTCATGATAAGTCTCTTTTAATACATGCTCTTATACCATCATGCTCCCCTTTTACATAATTGACTTTAGAAAAAAATCACATATGTTGAACACTAGTGATCCTATGTATCTAGATCAACTAATGAAACATCCACAAGTTTTTGAATAATGATGCATAATTATCTAACCATATGATATATTGATGGGATAATATGTCCCTGCTAACCAGATCATGGTAGAACATTTGAAAGCAAACCTGCATAAACTATGTAGAATGTGTGCAATCAACACTAATATAAAAATGATAGTCCCTTGAGATGTTCCTTCCATCCTATATCCTATCATTTGTATGAATGAACACTAGATATACACAAATATAGCA